>NC_086097.1:162115919-162715919 GCF_963921235.1 Mobula hypostoma | reverse complement strand
CAAATTTTCTTTACATTTTTTCATAAGATAGATTTGGCCCATCAACTCCATGCTAGCTCTAGAGTGATTCAGTTAATTCCATTCACCTCCTTACTTCTCTCTCATATGCTCATCTCCATCACAATTCACTTGCTATCCACCTGTCAACACACAGTGGCCCACTGATTTAGCAACCAGCACATCCTTGGGACGTGGGAGCAAACAGATGTAGCTCCCAAGGTGAATCCACATAGATACAGACAGACTGTGCAAATCCCACATATAGCTCCAGACATCAGGATTAAACTGTGTTGGAGCACCATCTGCTGCCACACAGTTTGGTCCACCTGCTTTAATGAAGTGACGGGGCATGAGGCAAATATGTACACAAAAAAAAATGGTAAGGAGGAACAGAGGGACCTTGCACTGCATTTCAATAAAGTCTTAGATATAGAAGTACAGGTTCATAAGGCAAATAGAAAACTTCCCTTTATTAGCCCAGGCATAAAGATCTGAGCTGATAGATTATGTTCAAAATACAAAGCAAATTTATTATCAAAGTGTATCTATGTATGTATGTGTATGTATATGTACGTATGTATATGTGTGTGTGTATATGTGTGTGTGTGTGTGTGTGTGTGTGTGTGTGTGTGTGTGTGTGTGTGTGTGTGTGTGTGTCTGTCTATATATCATATACAACCCTGAGCTTTGTTTTTTTGCAGGTACACTCGATAAATCCAATAACCATAATCGAATCAATGAAAGACCTTGCCAACAGGGTGGACAGCCAGTGACAGGGCATACAACCCTGTTCAAGTTATGCAGAGTGCTAATTACCATGTACAGGAAAGATGAGAACACACTGGAGGCTGAGGTAAGATTTAATTGAGATGTTGAAAATTATGAGGGACTTAAATGAAGTAAACATTCAGGACCTATTTTCTTCACTGAAGGGTCAAAATCAGGGTACGTAGATTTAAAAAATAATAGGTACAAGGTCAGAGACAAGATGAGGAATATCTTTTTCATGCAGAATGTCATAGGATTCTGGAAGTGTGGTTACAGCAGAAACATTTGCTACATCTAAAAGAAATATTGTATGTGTATGTGAAGGGCAGGGACCTATAGGGCAAAAGAAATCTCTTAAGAAATTTAAGCCAGAAAAACCATACTTCAGTCATTTTATGATCATTTAGTTTTGTCTGTCCTGCCTTCAGTAACAGACCTGACAAGGAAACCACATCAACCTGCTTCATGAGCCAGTAAATCACCACTGTTTCTAAAAGGTGAAAGTCTGTGCTCAGCTGATGCTTCTGTCATTAATTACTTTTACTGTGCGCTCCCAGAGTTGAGAGAAAATCTGAAGTACACTTACCAGTGTTAACTGGCATCAAGGCTGGAATACAACAGACATCAACTCTAAAAATATAAATCTGTCACAATACCATTGAAATAGCTAAGAAACCATGGGTTAGTGCAAACACAAAACCACAGATAGCAAAATGACAGCACTTTCTAATCCTCCTCATGCAATTATTGAAAGAGGACGCTAGAAAGGATGATGGTAGAACAGCAATGGCTCGAGTTTCTGGGAGCAATTCCAAAGTTGACGTATAGAAATATCCCAAAGATGAAGTAGTATTGTGAAGGCAGTACGATGCAACCATGGCTGACAAGGGAAGTCAAAGACAGCATAAAAGCAAAAAAAAAAGAGGGCATTCAATACAGCAAAAAATAGTCAGAAGTTAAAGGATTGGGAAGCTTTGAAAAAACCAACAAAAAACAACTGAAAAAAAGGCAACACACAAAACGCTGGAGGAACTCAACAGGTCGGGCAGCACCTGTGGAAACGAACAGTCAACGTTTCGGGCCGAGACCCTTCGTCAGGACTGAACAGGGAAGGGGCAGAGGCCCTATAGAGAAGGTGGGGGGGGAGGGTGGGAAGGAGAAGGCTGGTAGGTTCCAGGTGAAAAACCAGTAAGGGGAAAGATAAAGGGGTGGGGGAGGGGAAGCAGGGAGGTGATAGGCAGGAAAGGTGAAGAAAGAATAGGGGAAAACACAATGGGTAGTAGAAGGAGGCAGAACCATGAGGGAGGTGATAGGCAGCTGAAGGAGGGGGCAGAGTGAAACTGGGATAGGGGAAAGGAGGGGGAGGGAATTAACGGAAGTTGGAGCATTAAATGTTCATTCCAAGGGGCTGGAGACTACCTAGACGGTATATGAGGTGCTGCTCCTCCAACCTGAGTTTAGCCTCATCATGGCAGTAGAGGAGGCCATGTATGGACATATCTGAATGGGAGTGGGAAGCAGAGTTGAAGTGGGTGCCTACTGAGAGATCCTGTCTGTTGTGGCGGATGGAGTGGAGGTGCTCGACGAAGCGGTCCCCCAATCTGTGTCGGGTTTCACCGATGTAGAGGAGGCCACACCGGGAGCACCGGGTGCAATAGATGACCCCAACAGACTCACAAGTGAAGTGTTGCCTCACCTGGAAGGACTGCTTGGGGCCCTGAATGGTGGCATGAGAGGAGGTGTAGGGACAGGTGTAGCACTTGCGCTTACAGGGATAAGTGCCAGGTGGGAGATCCGTGGGGAGGGACGTGTGGACCAGGGAGTCGCGGAGGGACTGATCCCTGTGGAAAGTGAAGAGGGGTACAAAGGGAAAGATGTGCTTAGTGGTGGGGTCCTGTTGAAGGTGGCGGAAGTTGCGGAGGATAATGTGCTGGATCCAGAGGCTGGTGGGGTGGTAGGTGAGGACAAGGGGAACTCTGTCCCTGTTGTGGTGACGGAGGATGGGGTGAGGGCCGAAGTGCAGGAAATGGAGGAGATGCGGGTGAGGGCATCATTGATGACGGCAGAAGGGAAACCACGACCCTTAAAGAAAGAGGACATTTGAGATGTCCTGGAACGGAAAGCCTCATCCTGGGAGCAGATGCGGCAGAGATGGAGGAACTGGGAATAGGGAATAGCATTTTTGCATGTGGAAGGGTGGGAAGAGGTATAGTCGAGGTTGTTATGAGAGTCAGTGGGCTTATAGAAGATGTCAGTGGACAGACCGTCTCCAGAGATGGAAACTGAGAGATCAAGAAAGGGGAGAGAAGTGTCCGAGATGGACCAAATGAGTTTGAGGGCTGGGTGGAAGTTAGAAGCAAAGTCGATGAAATTGATGAGCTTAGCATGGGTGCTGGAAGCAGCACAAATGTAGTCGTCAATGTAGCAAAGGAAAAGTTGGGGACCAGTACCAGTATAGGTTTGGAGCATAGACTGTTCCACATAACCAACGAAGAGGCAGGCATAGCTCGGGCCCATGCGAGTGCCCATAGCTACACCCTTGGTCTGAAGAAAGTGGGAAGAGCCAAAAGAGAAGTCATTAAGTGTGAGTACCTGTTCCTCCAACCAGAGGAGGGTGGTGGTGGTGGGGAACTGGTGAGGTCTATTGTCCAGAAAGTAGCGGAGGGTTTTAAGGCCTTCTTCATGGGGAATAGAAGTGTAAAAGGATTGGACATCCATAGTGAAAATGAAGCGGTCGGGACCAGGGAACTGGAAGTTATTGAAGAGGTGGAAGGCATGGGATGTATCCCGGATGTAGGTGGGGAGGGACTGAACTGTGGGTGAAAAAATGGAGTCCAGGTAGGCAGATACAAGTTGGGTGGGGCAGGAGCAGGCAGAAACTATGGGTCTACTGAGACAGTCAGGCTTGTGGACCTTGGGGAGGAGATAAAACCGAGCAGTGCAGGGTGTGGGAATTATGAGTTTTGTGGCTGAGGATGAGCTCCTTCTACTACCCATTGTGCTTTCCCCTATTCCTTCTTCACCTTTCCTACCTATCCCCTCCCTGTTTCCCCTCTCCCACCCCTTAATCTTTCCCCTTACTGCTTTTTCATCTGGCACCTACCAGCCTTCTCCTTCCCACCCTCCCCCCACCTTCTTTATAGGGCCCCTGCCCCCTCCTTCTTCAGTCCTGATGAAGGGTCTCGGCCCGAATCATTGACTGTTCGTTTCCACGGATGCTGCCCAACCTGCTGAGTTCCTCCAGCGTTTTGTGCGTGTTGCTTTGACCCCAGCATCTGCAGAATATTTTGTGTAACTGAAAAAAGGCATAAGGAGAGAAGAGGTGAAATATGTAGGTAAGCTGCCCAATAATGTAATTTAGAATATCAAAGGTTTTTTTCAGATATATAAAGAGTAAAATAGAGGTGTAAGTAGACATTGGACCACTGGAAAATGACACTGCAGAGAAGTAATGGGGGACAAAGAAATAAGTATCAACTTAATAAGTATTTTGAATCAGCCTCCGCTGTGAAAGACACTAGCATAATGCGAGAAATTTGAGGCTTGATGATCTTTCAAGAATCATTAGCCAATGTCATTCCTCTCTTTAAGGAGGAAAGCAGAAGAAATTATACGCTAGTTAACCTTACTCTCTGGTAGTTGGGATGATATTGGAATGTATGATTAAGGATGAGTTTTCAGAGTACTTGGAGGCACAAGACAGTATAGGCCAAAGTGAGTATGGTTTCCTGAAGGGAAAACCTTGGCTGACAAACATGTTGGAGTTCTTTGAGGAAATAACAAGCAGGATAGACAAAGAAGAGTCAGTGGATATTGTTTACTTGGATTTTCAGAAGGCCTTTGACAAAGTGCCACACATGAGGCTGCTTAGCAAGATAAGCGCCTATGGCATTATAGGAAAGACTCTTAACATGGATAGAAGATTGGCTACTGACAGGAGGCAGAGTAGGAATAAAGGAGACCTTTTTAGGTTGGCTGCCGGTGACTAGAGTTGTTCTGCATGGGTCAATACTGGGACTGCTTCTTCTTATGTTATATGTCAATGATTTGGTTGACAGAATTGATGGCTTTGTGGCCAAGTTTACGACCGATATGAAGATAGATGGGAAGGCAGCATCTGCACAATCTCTCATCTCTTATAATGCCAGACATTACAGTTTTTAAATGGGATATCGACTATATCTCTATCTGCTCACTTAGGTCGACATGAAAATTGTTAAAAACAATTCCCTGGTTTCGCAGACACTGCTTCTCACTCAACCAAAATCTCACAGGTTATGGTTACGGACTCCGCAACCCCCCGGGTCGTAGGGGCACTGTATAGATGGACACCTCACCAGTCGCCTCCGATTACCTGGATATAATATTATTAAATATTTACAGCCCACCTTACTCACATTAATTTGTGCATTAAAATGTTACATCTATGTACAGCAAAGTACCTCAATAGATACAAATAACTTGAATTGTCTTCATGTTGGGTCATGACATGAACTTACTGGAGGGTCAGTAAGACCAAATACGTCTCGAACATCTCGGACCGGCTGCTTGCTCCTTCTCCTCGTGGTCTGAGTGTAGGTGTCCAGTCGGCGCTGGACAGCTGCGGCCTGAGCCCGGGTCAAGGTGGACAGCAGAGCCATCCCATCCTCTCCAGCAGCACCCGAGACAAGAGTGGATAATCCCACCTCCTGAAGCCACTCTGCTTCCATTTCCCCTTCTGAAACACAAGGCATGTAAATTAACTGGAAAATTCAACACTGAATAAGGGAGGCATTAAACAACTGAAAAAAATAAAGTCTTCAGAATGCTTCAACTTGTGTGTCATGGCATTGCTGCACATCCTGTATTACCACAATGCAGCAGCCTATGGCCCAGATAACCACTTCCAGCATTTGTGGTGGACACAAGGCTCTTCCCAACCCTCTACATCTCACCCTCTCAATATACTAACTATTTAGAAGAGAGAATGCAGGATATCCTTTTGGGAAAGATGGGGTCCTCCATCAGAATATTGTGCACGATACATCTTGCCACACAAAATTAGTGTTATTAAAGGATTTTCTACCTTTCTTAATATTGTAATTTGGATTTTCCTTGGAAGAAATGCAGAGCAACTTTATCAGAGCGATACTTAGAGTCCAAGGACTATTGACCAAGAGAATTCATATTAGCTAGGTCTGTGACAGCTTAATTTGAGAGGCTAAAGAATAATTCAATTTCTTCAAGGTACAGAAAAGTAGAAGTGCTTTCCATTGGTTGAAGAGCTCCTATCTAATAACTGGAACCATGCCTTCAATGTGCACGATGTGATGAACACCAACATGATGGGATTAACAGGATTCTTCTGAGAGTTGGCATGAGCTCAATGGGATGAATGGCTTTCTTTTGTATCCTAGTGAGTCGGCAAAATGTTTCACTAAGTCAATATTTAACTTTCCTCCTGAGCCACACAAGCCAACATTGGGACAGATCTTCCGGTAATGGGGCAACCAGAACAGCATATAATACTCCAAGTACAGTCTGACTAATGTTTTACGTAGCTGCAGGATGACCTCCTTACTCCCACACTCAACATTCCTACCAATGAAGGCAGGCATTTCATACATCTCCTTTACCACCTTATCCACTTGTGTCGCCACTTTCAGCGAACTATGAAACTGGACCAAAGATCTTTCTGTACCTTAGAGCTATTAAAGAGCCCATCATTAACTGTATACTTTTTCCTGTCATTTGACCTTCTGAAGTGCAACACCTCTCACTTTCCCAGATTAAAGTCCACCTGCCATTTCTCTGTCCAAATCTATGAATTCTTTGATCATTCTTTTCTTCATCCACAAGTGCAAAAATCTTGGTGTCATTCAAAAATTTGTTAGTATGCCCACCTACGTCTTCATCTAAATCACTGATCATATGACACAAACAACAGAAGCCCATTCACAATCTTTGCACAACATCCCTGGTCACAGCAACACACACAAAAGGCTGGAGGATCTCAGAAAGTCACGCAACATCTATGGAGGGAAATAGTTGGTTTTTCAGGCCAAAGCCCTTCATTGGTCCTGATTGTCTTGGCCCGAAGCACTGACTGTTTATCCCCTTCCATAGATGCTGGCTAATCTGCTGAGTTCCTCCAGCTTTTGTACATGTTGCTAAGGATTTCCAGCATCTGCAGAATCTCAAGTCTTCACCCAGGTTACAGACCTCCAGTCAGAATAACAGCCTTCTGCGCCTACTTTCTATCTTCAACGGGAAAGCCAGCTCCAAATCCAAACTTGCAATTTACCCTGGAGCCATGTACATCTTTATCTTTTGAATCAACCTAACGTGAGGGACCTGTCAAATGTCTTTCTCAAGTCCACCTGGATAACACCCATTGCCTTACCCTCATCAAGCTCAATCAAGTTTGTAACACAAGACCTGTCCCACCACAAAGCCATACTGATTCTCCCTAAATAGACTATACCTTTCCAAATGTATATAAATACCCGCCTGTTGCTAATGAGGACACCATGATCCTTGTCAAAGCCCCAGCATTCTCCTCATTTGCTTCCTTCAATATTCTGGGATATCTACCTTAATATTTTCCAGAAGACCCAGCACTAACTGCCCCTTAATCTCAAATTATACCAACAGGCCCGCTCTGCTTTCACTATCCTCCAAGTCCTTCTGCTCTGAAAATACCAAAACAGAGTACTCATTTAATACCTCAGACAATTTTCTCTGATTCCAAACACAATCCAGCTTCTCCATTACATCCAAAGAAAGTAACAGCAACATAGGCAGTATGGTTAAAAATAATTAACTTGGCTGTCCCAAATAGTGATGCACTAGCGTAAGAATCTCAAAGTACAGTGTAGAACCACAGTTTAAATATATAATAGCCACAAGTGCTTACTACTCCTGAATATAGTTCTTCCTTTCTGTACATTGCAGAATTAAATATTGAAGATGCATGGCAGGAATATGACACTGGCAATAAATGGCTCAGGATTTGATCTTAGTATTTATTGATTCAGAGCAGCTTTCTACTTGTCAAAGTGTAGAACATATTTTCCACTTTCATTTGTGAGTACATAAGGTTGTGTAAGTGGTGTGAAAAACATCTTTACTTTATGAATCATTGGGTCTTTCTTTTACTGATGCATTAAACCATATATCTACTGGTGATCACCATGACACTCAGCTCTAGAACTCACCTTCAGATGGCTTGACTTCCACTAGTGTCTGTTCCTCTTGTCCATTCTGTCTGCTCTCCTTAATACTTCTCACTTCGCTCCAGAAGTCCTCCATTGAGGAGCTCTCCACAGATTCCTGAGATATGGAACGGCCAAATACCTGTGGACACTGTAGCTCACGTGAAGCAGATGAACTCATCCTTCTGAAGCGTAGCTTCCTGCAGGGAGAATAAAGGGGCCCTTTAACTGAAGGCTCATCTTCATTCACTACAGGCTACAGCACTGCAGAGAAAGTCACACAGCTGGTGCCTGCCCACAAAAACAAAATCCTGACTGTCCAGTGCACTTCTAAACTTGTGAATTAGCAAGTACAAGACACCGTTAATTTCTCATGAAGATATTTCTTATGGCTCAGTTTTATTTCCAAAGATTCTCAAACATTACGTACTCAATCTCTTCTGGAGGATTACAAAGGGTTCTTTACTCTCTTCAACAAGACAGAAGTTCAGCCTAATTCAGCATAACCCTTCAACAAGCTCAAAGCAACACTGGAAAAACCCTAGAGGGAGGCTATCTAACCCTTTCCAAATCAGTGAAGTACACAGCATGAAGGAAACTAAAATCTACTCAAATTAGCACAGGTAATTTGAAAAGCTGAGCATATTGACCTTTACTTTATGAATCATTGGGTCTTTCTTTTACTGACGCGTTAAACCAGATATCTACTGGTGATCACCATGACACTCAGCTGACAATTATGACATTCATTGATTAACACACGCATATACTCAAATATTATTGTAATTTTAAATACACAACACCCATGTCACAATTGATTGACACAATTTTATGTCTGTGATTAACAGAGAGAACAACTCACCCAGCAGTAACTGTGGAGGATGTGCATTAACTTTGACTAGTTTTGTGTTCTTAACTTCACCCCTAAAATTCTGCCTCCATCAGTTAGACCCTGCCCATATTCAGCAACACAAATAACTTCATTTGATCAGTTCCACTTAATAAATTAATAATAATTGTGATTTTCAGGGACCACAAAGAGGATTACAACAGTGGTAATGATCATTCACTATCCAGGACATGCCTTCTTCTCAGTCCTACCATCAAGGAGGTGATAGTGTTGAGAGGAGGGCATGTCCTGGATACCCATATACAACATCTTAGGGAGAGGTTCTTCCCCTCCACCATCAGATTTCTGAACAGTCCACAAATCCATTCCTCACCAGTCCATTTGTGCACTATTTATTTGTTGTAACTTATAGTCATTTTTTCACATCTTGAACTGGACTGCTGCCACAAGCAATACATTTCATGGCATATATCAGTGATAATAAACCTAGTACTGATTCTGATGCTTGAACATCAACTCCAAAATTAAATAAACTCAATTTATAGAGGCATAAGTGAGGAACAACCACAGAAAACTTCTCTACCCTTTGCACAAACAAGAGAAAATCTGCAGATGCTGGAAATCCAAGCCACGCACACAAAATGCTGGAGGAACTCAGCAGGTCAGGCAGCATCTATGGAAAAAAAGTACACTCGATGTTTCGGGCCAAGACTCCTCTGAAGTGTCGTGAAGGGTCTCAGCCCAAAACGTCTACTGTACTTTTTTCTATTGATGCTGCCTGGCCTGCTGAGTTCCTCCAGCATTTTGTGTATCCTTTTCACAACAGCCTTACCAGCATTACGATTCAATCATCATAATTAATTCAAGCTCCAAGCCCAAAGCAAAGGTGACAGCAAGCAGGAAACAGTGAGAGAAAGAGAAAATCTGCTACAGCAAATTAACAAAACCACTTTGTTCTGAGGAGAAAAAAAATAGAAAGATGCTTGCCTCTTTCAAAACTGTCTGAGAATGAAACCCTTTCAGTTCTGCTTCTCCTTGAAGTAAAGCTCTATGTGTTGACCAAAACGCCTTGCTGTTGTATTTATAATTCTGAATGATGACAGCTGAAGTTGTTGCCTACATGCCCATCAAAGCAACTGTGACAAAGAACACACACAAAAGCACACAGAGGTCTGACGTGCAATGGCTCAGTGAAGTGGCCATTGGGATAATGCGTCAGTAGATGTGAATTGTTAGGAGTTAGATGACAAAGTTGCGAAACAGCAACTTAGGATAGAGCTAATGGATGACAACTTGTGACTTAAGTAATTGTGATAAGGTACTGAGGGTGAATAGAGTGGAGATAAGTAGGTACACAACTACGGCTAAAAACTCAAGAGCAACAACAGCAGCAGCCATAGGTTTTGTGTTTCTGTAAAGTTGTTTGGTCCCTCTCTCAAAAGCAGTGATATCTGGTTGAGTTTCAGGATGCAGGTATCAGTGGCAAGGCCAGCACGGATACTACTTTTGACATGGAGATGGTGATGGAACACCTTTATGAACTACTGTAGTCCACCCAGTGAATGTACATGCACAATGCTGTAAGTCAAGCGAATTCCACAATGTAGATTCAGCAATGAAGGAGTGACAAAATAGTTCCAAGCCAGGATGGTATAGACTTTGCAAATATCCACTGAGATACCATACACAAGGAACATGCATTCACATTCTAGATTTAATGTTCAAGCTGAGAAATAATTTCACCAGCCACACTTATGTTGTAAAGTCACATTTGCTGCACCAATCATTTACTAGTAAGCAACAGTTGTGCACCCACTAATTTATGCTAGATCAGCATCTGACCAAGACCAGTATTTTCTCACCATTGGTGCCAATCAATGCAGCCTCAACTCACTACCCCACACTCCTACTCACAGTAACTTCTGAGGCACTAACTTGCCCTACTCTGTACAATCAACAACACAGGCATATCACATTGACCGATGTCAAACAATTTCTGTGCTTACCTGCAGTAATCACTGAACAACAAAGGACATTCAAAAAAGACCAATAATTCCATACACTAATCCCACTGCAGAAAGAGTTAAGGTAATTTTCTTACACCTATTTGTGGTCTAGACCAACTCCTGTAATCATTTATTCAGGAGCTCTGGCACGCTGCTACCTCACGAACAATGTGAGCCAAGAATTACAGCTGTGTCCTTATATTGGTGGGTCAATCAATCATCCGAAAATTTCCAACACCTGTTACACATTACCCTACTATTATTTCTCATGCCAATGTTTGTATGCAGATTAGATGCTTATTTTCTTTCTCCCAATTCCCTCCATTCACAACACCGTTTCCATTGTTAGCCTCTCTCTCACTATCCACCTTTCTTGTTCAAGCACAAACACAAAGAATACATTTTTTTATTATTTGTTTTCCAAGATCTGAATATTGCTGGCAATGCCAACTTCTCCACCCACCCCTAATTTCTTGAGAAGGTGGAAGTACCTGCCTTCTTGAATTGCTACAAACATCAAGTCCCTCGTGCTTGCTCCACCATTCAACGGTCAGAATTTAGTTCTTACATTAGCACTACTTTTCTTGATCTCCTGCATATCCAAATTATGTCAATCCCTGTCAAGTACAACACATACAGAGACAGAAACAGAGCAGTTAAATTGTGCCCTTTGTTATATGAACTGGATGCATAACAGTTTGATCACATTGCCTTACATGAAACCAGTCTTTTTTTTACATAGTACTAAGCACACATTACCACAGTCGAAGCATGCAACTGAGGATAAGCTTCAACCCAATTCTTTTACCTATTATCACATGCCCCCCCCCCAACAACCTCAACATCCATCCACAGAATTCTTGGATTCCTGCAATTCAAATGCCCAGCATGATCTGCATTGCATGATACCAGACAAACACATGCAAGCTTCATTTTTAGGAGTCTCTTATAAATAGAAATAGACCAAGCAGTTGTTCACTGCAATATTTTAAGAGAATCCAGTGCGTCTGTGTTGGACAATAAAAGGCAACCCTAGATATTTGACTACTTTATTTTATAAATCACAAGTCTTCTGACCAGAAGTATTAAGTATTATCCAGTGCAAGGAATTGAATCCCGTGTCTGCTCCGCCACCAGTAAGTTAGTTTACCTCAGCACTACTTCTCTGAACAAACTTCATTTTTACTCGATTCTCTTAATATCCAAAATTCTATTGATCTGTATTGGTCTGTGGAATCTCAATAACTGAGCCTCCATAACCATCCACACCACCCCCCCCCCCCCGATTAGAGACTTCACTCTCCAAGTGAAGGAACTTGTTTATTTTTATTTAGATACAACACAGTAACAGGTTCTTCCGGCCCAATGAGACTGTGCTGCCCAATTACACCCATGCGATCAATTAACCTATTAACCTGTACGTCTTTGAATGTGGAAGGAAATGGAAATACACAGAAAACCCATGCAGTCACGTGGAAAACGTACAAACTCCACACAGACAGTGGAAGGAAACTAGTACAGGGTTATAATCTGCAAGATATATAATAAGGGTGTTGGAATACTCCACTTGCTGGATGAATGCGGGGCCAGCAACAATGCAGAGGCTGAACACTGCTGAAATCGCATGTGGAGATGTCAGTCAGGTACACCTTTAGCGTGGCCACTACTGGAGAATTCAGGAGTTAATGTCGATCCTCAACTACCCTTAAATTGGTTCCAGGCCATTTCACCGTATTGCTCTAAAAATTTGAAGTCATATATTGGACAGAGCAAATAGGTTTTTACAACAATAGTCATTATTGATTCTAGATTTTATTTAAAAATACGGATGAGTTCAACAACTGGATTTACATTCGCCACCTGCCTTGGTGAGAATTGAACATTCATCGCTGGATCACCATTGGATCGTTCATTTAGCGGGTTCTATATATCCTGCCATTCCCTACCATAAACAATGAGGCTGTTGCACTTGCATATTCTCAAGATAAAGTCATCTGCCTAATGACTGAAGGACTGTACTAATAGATCCACAGAATCCCCCTCTGTTTTTCATTAATCGCTTAACATCCACTGAGACTGAAAACAAAGCAAACTGTAGTCACAATATTGACTTTTATAACAACCACATAGTTATCCATCTCATGACAACCAGAGGATCAATGCAGGCTACCTGTGGAGCTATAATTTATATTACTCTTACCTAAAATCTTCTGCCATTGTTGAAAATCCAGATCTCCGGGGTTGTATATGGTGAAAGACCAGCAGAAAAAAGATTTAAGGGCAGACACCAAAGTTCATCAACACAGTTTCATAGCCTAGTTACATTTTTGTATTACCCACTGCTGCTAATTATATTGTTTATCAATAAATGATCTTTCATTAAAAGCCTGTCCTTGCAATCTTTCTTACCAAAGCAGCAAAATAAAGTGAAACTATGTATGTCAAGGCATCAAAAGTGTAACAATGGTTAAACAGCCAGTGGAGTTGCTGTTTTACAGCTCAGCAACCTGGGTTTAATCCCGACCCACCTCAGAAGCTACCTTGTTATGATCTTGCACCTTATTATTCACTACTTTCTTTGTAGCTTTTACACATTATTTTAAATTGTTTTACCATGTTCTATCTCAGTGCACTGTGTAATCATTTGATTGGAATGAACAGTATGCAAGACAACCTTTTCACTGTATCTCAGCACATGTGACAATAATAAGCCAATTCCAGTTCCTTGGGGTTCTGTCTCTGTAATTTGCATCTTCTCCTTGTGTTTTAAATTTGATGCCCTGGTTTCCACTTGCATGCAGGTTGGTAGGTTAATTGGCTACAGTAAATTGCTTCTAATATAGGTAGGTGGCAGAATCTGTGGGAGAATAGGGAGAATATTGTCGGTTACAAGGAAAATCAGGGAAGGAATGGGATTGTTCCAAGACTGGGCATAGACTCAATGAACCAAATTGTTTCTTCTGTATCATAAGGATATCAGTTACATCAGTGACTATACTTTCAAAATACTTAATTCTCTATAAACCAGTTTAAGACAAATCAAGAGCATGGAAGACGGGACATAAATGAAAGCGAGAAGAAATTAATTTTTGACCACTGGCAATAAAGTAGTTCTAAAGTATCAGTTAACTATTGTACCCTCCTCAATGCTACCAGTTAGTAGGAGCTTACTATGTTTAAGTTGACTGCTGCAATTACCACAATGATTTCACACCAAAAATTGGCTCTCAAGAGACCCAAGGTTATTAAAGGAATAATATAAATACCAGTCTTCAATATTTCTTTCCTCTAGACTAGAAAATACTAGTCTGTAATAAGCAGTCAATACAATGTTGCCTATTTTACACAACCAGCTGCAGTTAAATTTATAGCAGGGTAACGAACAGTTTACATGTGACTATATCCATTTTACATACATACTGCGCTTTGTGTCTAGCTGCTGTTCACCAAGAGCAGTCAACATTCACATTTTGACGTGGTAGTCCTGAGAGTCCAACTCCTTCTCTTTCATTCACACATCTTCAAGATATTCCATTCATCACTGTGTTAACAACAGTGCTTACAAGTGAACAAATATCAGCACATTCAGTCTGCAGCCCCCAACCACTTTACCGTCTGTGATTTGACATGCTGGGCAATACCGTCTCCTTTTGATTTCTAGTGATTTAAAAATAGAAGAGTGATTTCAGTCCGGGCAATGGCCATAACACTAAATTGGCTTCAGTATCTCTAAGCGATGGATCTTATAAATATCAGTCTGTGTTTCCTCTGCTGAGTGTGATTCAATGAGCCCTTCAAAGAAGTTAAAAGAGGATCAGATGCAGTTTTGGTGACTATAATGTCAAACAGTCTGTCTACTCTGCTAACGATAACTGTCCATGCTTGATGATGAAGTACTGGAATTTGGTGCCAGAAAGACAACAGTGTCCCCAAAAGACTATGCCCACATATGATTCACTACATTCAGAGAAGGAAAGTATCCATTATGAAGACAAATAAAAACCTCTGCAAAAACATGTTATGTGGACTATAGAAGAATGCAAGATAAACTCTTGAGAATCAGTGAGAATAACATTATATTCTGTTAATCTTGGCATACAAATATTGAATGTAGTAGAAAACTTCCTTACCCATGTTAACTCTTCAACTAAAGTGCAAGAAAGCTTTCATTTGTCATGAATATTTACATTGCTTACATTGCATAATTTGTAGTCTCTCCATTTTTTTTGACTTGGTCACTAGACACATCAATAGTGAGATACCGTAGTGTACTGTAAGTTGAGAAGCTGTTAAGCATGAACATAAGAACTTGCATCATCTATCCAAGCTATTTGATCTAACAGGTCAATGCTGGTGTAAATGGTCCACACAAGCACCTTTCCATCCTGCTTCACATCGCTTTGTCAGTAATTCCCAACATTGCTTTCTGACTTCTGTACTTATGTAACCTTCAGCTTTAAAATTCTTGGGATCAGAGATTACAATGTATTGTGCCCCATAATGACAACATGCACTGTCTTTCCACTTCTTGTTTCATATTTGGTGCATTTGCACACCTGCTCCTTAATGCAAACATCTAATAAGCCAATCATTTGGCAGCTATTCAATGCATAGAAGCAGGCAGTAGTAAAGGGCTTCACTTGTTGTTCAGATCAAACATCAGAATGGGAAAGAAATGCGATCCAAGTGATTTTGACTGTGGAATGATTATTGATGCGAGACGGGGGGTGGGGGTAGGTTGTTTGAGGTGTCTCAGAAACCGCTGATCTCTGGGATTTTTGTGCACAACTGTCTAACGTTTACAAAGAATGGTGTAAAAAAATCATCTAGTGAGCGACAGATCTGTGGGTGAAAATGCCTTGTTAATGAGAGCGGTCAGAAGAGAATAGTCGAGTTGACAGGAAGGCAACAGAAATTTAAATAAGCATGCGTTACAGCAGTAGTGTGCAGAAGAGCATCTCTGAACAAACAGCACAGTCGACCCTTGAAAAGGATGGGCACAAACACACACTGAGGAGCCACTTTATTAGGTACAGGAGGTATCTACTAAAGTAGCCAATGAGCCTACATCACACACATCTGTGAGCCACTGTTTACCAGTCAACCTCCGCTACAACCCCAACCCCTTCAATTTCCACAGTTCTTTAAAACCCATGTTCAATATTACATATCCTTTCTAAAAAAAAAATCTATTTCTTCTCCTCTTGTAAATTTAGAGGAGGACAAAAACTGAACAGATAAAGTTGACATACAATCGTGCCAATCAGGAGCAAGAAAGATAAATTGAGCTCCTCAAACTAGCTCCATCATTTGGTAAAATCACGGCTGACCTGATTATATTCTTAACTCTAAAACCTTGCCCACTTGCCTTTCTCTCCCTTACTTATGAAGGTTATTTACCTCAGACTTAAAATAACTCTGTGTCCATCACACTTTGAGAAAGAGCAAAGACTCAAGACGAGGAATTTACATTATCTCCATCGTAAACCTTAAACAGCAATTCTTTGTTCAATATCCACAAGAGGAAAGATATTCTCTACATTCACCTTCTTAAGTCTCCTCTCAGTATTCCAGTGAAGTGGTTCAACTGCACTTCAGCAGCGAAGGCACAGGCTAATACAATTAGCTGTTAGTAGAGGAGGTTGCCACTGTCCAACAAGAACACCAGGTTACTGCATTCTGAATGCTACATGATAATATTTGCTCACCACTGAGTAAATATCAACTTCACTAGTTACAACAACAGAACAAAGCCCCATAAATCAAACTACAACTGTGAAGAGCCAACAAGGTTATTCCTATCCCATGTCAATTATGAGGAACCTACCCTCAGCATCAGCAGAGAAAGCAAGTACATTTACTTTAATAATAACGTAGTTGAATCAGACAATGAATTATACAACAGACTTCTTCCCTTCTTCAATCTGTCCATACATTAATTAAAAATATAAATTATACTTAAAAATTAAGCTTAGGCAGATACAAGTTATGGCTAACAGTTCGCGCTGGAATCACCAGTATTCACTTTCCAACTCCAACGGTCACAATTCAAGCACCATCAAATGAGGACGTTGTGAACTTCCTATCACAGTCGATCATCTGAACATATCCCAACAACTGGAAACAAAGTTCTCAGCTAGAATCCAAGACCCCATGGGGCATTGGGCAGAGTAAATCCAGAAGATACCGAGTCATAGAACAGTGCAGCACAGAAGCAGGCCCTTCAGCCCAGCCATTCCATGCCAAACTATTAACCTGCCTAATCCCACCAACCTGCACTTGGACAATTATCCTTCATAACCCCCTCATCCAAATTTCTCTTAAGCATGGGACTCAAACCGACATCCACCACTTCTGCTGGCAGCTTGTTCTACACACTGAGTGAGGTACCCCCACATGTTCCCTTTAAATATTTCACCTTTCACCCTTAATCCTTGAAAAACTACGACTCATTGGACATGATCCACTATGTACGAAACCAAATTAACTATCCTTAATTAGTCCTTGTCAATCGAAATACTCATATATCTGGTCTTTAGAATGCGTTACAATAACTTACTCACTACTGATGTAAGGCTTACTGACCTATAATTTCATGTCTTATTCTTAGAGCCTTTCTTGAACAACAGAGCAACTTTATCCGTCGTCCAATCCTCCTGCATCTCACCTATTGCAAAGAACATTTTAAATATTGCTGCTGAGGCCTATTCTATTTCTACATTAACCTTCCACAAAGTCCGAGGGAACACTTTGCCTGGTCATGGGGACTTCTCCACACTAATTCAATAGGTTTCAATAGGTACATTTAATGTCAGAGAAATGTATACAATATACATCCTGAAATTCTTTTTCTTCACAAACATCTATGAAAACAGAGGAATGCCCTAAAGAATGATTGACAGTTAAAATGTTAGAATTCCAAAGCCCCCCCAGCTACCCCCCACACACAATTTGCCTCAAGACGGCAGACACCCCCTCCTTTGTAATCTGTAAATGGTCCATGACCTCACTGCAGCTTTGCCTAATTCTATCGACTGTGTCCATCTCCCAGGTAAACACAGATGCAAAAAAAAATTAAGATCTCTCCCATCTCTTCAGACTCCATGCATTGATTAAAACTCTGATCTTCACAAGGACCAATTTTGCCTTTTGTCATCATTTTGTTCTTAATATATCGGTAGAAGCCCTTAGAATTCTCCTTCACCTTGTCTGCTAGAACAACCTCATGCCCTTTAGCTCTCCTGATTTCCTTCAAGTGTCTCTTGCATTTCTTATATTCCTCAACTACCTCATTTGTTCCATCCTGCCTATACCTGCTCAGCACAATCTCTTTCTTCTTAACCAGGGCCTCAATATCTCTTGAAAACCTAGGCTCCATAAACCTGACATCCATACCTTTTATTCTGACAGGAACATATAAACACTGTTCTCTCAAAACTTCACTTATCAAGCATACCTTTGCCAGAAAACCACATATCCCAATCCACACTTGCCAGATCCTTTCTGAAAGCATCAAAATTGACCTTTTATCCAATTTAGAGTCTCAACTCAAGGACCAGACGTATCCTTCTCCATAATTATCTTTACATTAATGGCATTATTATCACTAGATGCAAAGTGTTTCACCACACAAACTTCTGTCACCTACCCTTTCTCATTCTCCAATAGGAGATCTCGTTAAATCCAGACTGTGGGAATTACTTCAATAATTTTAATGAGTTCAGTATTGAATTTTTAGGTGTCTCAACATCAATTGTTGAGATCACGAAGTTTTAGATAAAAAAAAGACAATACTCAGCCCCAATCTTTTCCCTTTTTCAGAGGTGTTGCCTCCACACTGCACTGCCTGTAACCCAGATGTTTCATACCATTCCATTGCTCTACTCAATCACCAGAGCCAGAAAGAGATGCTTTTCAATTTTGACCAGATGTGCAAACATAAGGATATCATGCTAAGAGAGCCATCAGTGAAATCTAGCCCAGGGTTTACTACATAGTTAACATAGTTAGCGTTAGAAAATGTAATTTTGTGTGCCATTAGGCTAATCTAGATTCCTTAAGATTGTGAGGACAAGCTCCCAATACCTATTAAATGCTCCCAGTGACGTGCATCTCAGATAGGCTCCGACAACCAAATCCGGCTCCTGGCCTTCATGTATAGCTTAGTTACTAAGCCCAGAGGAACCATTTCTACCGACAGGAGAAGGGGAAAAGACAAATTACTGGTACCTTAAAACCAGTCGCTTTGGGCAAATGGGGCATGGTTGGGAGTTCACCTAGAAGAAAAACTCTGATCTCAAACCTCTGCTGCCTTGCAGCTATACCTACTCATAGGGAAGGCTTCAAGAGTACACCCTGAGGAAGAGTCCCAAGCTGGAGTCCCAAAGGCAGTCCTACATCGAGTTCAATGCAGACTGGCAACTCCAGCAATGCCACTGGTGCCAAACTGCATCAGTCTCTGCCATTCCTTTGGATTCATCAGCTGCATGAGGGACTTGGGCAGCTTGCTCTCCATATCGTACTGCCTTGGCTTGCATATCACGTAGACAGTTAGGATATAATAACCATGGACAACCCTGGCTAATCTCTGTATGTGTATTAACACACCTCCATTGTCGGTGGCATGGTGGCAGAGCAGTAGATACTGTTCCTTCACAGCATCAAGGACTCAGGGTTGACCATGATTATGGGTGCTAGCTGCGTGAGTTTGTATGTTATCCTATGCAGATGTGAGGTTTCTGTTGGGTTCTCTGGTTTCTTCCCACATCTGAAAGCAGTGCTAGTAGTTTAATTGGGATCTGTAAATTGCTCCTTAGTGAGGGCAAATGGCAAAATAAAAATCAAAAATAAGTTGATGCATGTGTGAGATAGAACAAGTTTCAGTTTTATATGGAATTAAACTGATGTTGTGCTCAAATGATAGGTGACAATGCTTTCTAGGAGTCAGCACAGACCCAATGGGCTGAATGGCCTCCAGCAGAAGGTGATAAACAAGGAAGGATAGGGTCGCCATTCAATACTGTAGTCTGTCTACTCAATATACTTTCTATCTGAAGCAGGAGTATAAATTAAGATCAGACGTGCAAATGAAAACAAAACATCATTCCTTTTAATCACAATTATATAGGGCGCTTAAATCCATAATATAGTAATAGGATCAATACAGAGAAATCCATTGACTTCTGCACACAAGCTGGTACAAACTACGACAAGAAAATTATGGAGTCACACAGAAGCGTTCCTACTTTCTCCCTTGTGTTACTTGACATTGTATCAGGTTTTTTCAGAGGGTTTCTTATTTGAAAGGACTTAAAATCAGAGTGCAACATTGTGCTTAACTGACAGGTGACAATATAGTTATTGCCTCTGACTCAGTGAAAGCATGGTACAGAAAAGCAAAAATCCCCTTTGATATTACTCCATTGATCCTTGCTGTAAAGCATTCGAATTCAGTCGCTGAAGGTAGGTAGAACATATTCCCCATAGAAGAGCAGTTTAACAGCACTGGCAGTTGACAAGGACCTAAATCCATCAGATTATGTAGGTACAAAGAGCGAAGCTTGGTTCCAAAGATGAATCAACACTCAGATTCTTGGAGTAGCAATGTTGGCAGAAACAAGACTCCACTTCAGTGCATCTACGTGCATCTTCTTCAGTATGTAGTCCTTCCATTAGTTTGATAATGCTGTTGAGTGCAGCCCAGACAATTTCCCATAATAAAACAAAAAAGGAAACAAACAAAAAGTTGACCTCACTGCCGATGAAAATAAATCTAATGTCACAGATTGCTTCTGCACCATGCATGATTAGTAGCCAGACATGATTTCAGAAAGGTTTGTTCCTTGCTAGAATCATTCACGCCTGTAAACTCTAACCAACCAGTACGAGGAAAAGTCACATATGATTATTTCTGAGAACTTGCCAGGAAATGAGTTGCATCTCTTCTTTTGCATTGCTACAGTAGCTCCTTACAAATACTGTATGCGTTCAATTGCAAACTCTGGCACAATGCGACTGTTCCTAATACTGCCACCTACCTTATAGCTACCCCAAGGGTAATGCACATTTGAAGATAAACAATCATATCCAATGCAAGCTCATGTAAAATAATGTTGGAAATAGCTTTCTGGCAATCATTGGCAAAGTTATAATTTCCTAGACTTTTTGTTTATGGAATCTTTTGTACCTGGGCTGGAATCTTTACTTACTCATTAATGGAAGCAATGCCATTTCAAAAAAGTAGTTCATTAGGGTTAGTGTACTGTAGGACATCCTGGGAACATGGCACAATCTTGGAGTTGGACCCAGTTTGACCACCTGATTTTTTTCTTGCTTATCAGAAAGATCTTTATTCAGCAGGATCCAACATTTAGCTATCTATTCCTAATACTTCAGTGAATACCTAAGACTGGGACTTCAAATGAAAGTAGTAAAGAACTCGGCACCCTGGGATTGCGTCGTTTTATACAGCTTTATCAATGTCATTTGCTTTTCTTACAAAACCCAAATATTCTGAAGCATAGAACAGAAAAAGCCTATTTTATGCATGAAGGTTTCACATATCCATTGTGGATTCTTCCTTGATTTAATATGCAGTATAAATATTTTTCCTGAATCTGTATTCATGCTTACCTTTCACTTGCACTGCCTTAACCTGCTAGCCTCCATTGATACCGTGACCTCTGCACTTCAGTGTAATAATAAACACCTATGGAATAATCAACCACTTCATTACAGCCTAGAAACTGGATCCTCTGACGCTCCTTTTTTCATGTGCAAATCACATGTTTAGCAAGGTCTAGAACCTGCTGGTGACTACTTCCTGGTAGAACTGTGTCCATAGGGAAATTAACTCAGGCACCTCTGTGCTCAATTCACTTCAGAGTGCCTGATATTTACCTGGCATCAGTTGCATATCTAATGATGTCAGAACTTAGATGTTACACATTTTCTCTCTTCATAGTACAAGTCAAAGCCTTTGGGTTCAAACTACAACCTTCACTGAGCTTTTACATAAAAATGACAAGAGCACAAAAGCAAATAGCCGTCCGGTGAAGAGTCTCCATTGTGTCTGCATCTGTTTGCCTCTGCTTTCAATTCAGAGACCCCATAGTTTGATTCAATTACTGATTACAGCCGTCACGCATCAGAGCAAAATGCTGTGATCTCTGCCTCATGGATCATTTCACATCCAACTGAGGTATGGAGGCAATCGTGACACAGACTTTGATCAGTATAGATGACTTTGTGGGGAGTGCCCACACACAAAGAAGATTCCAATGTAGTTCCTCCCCCACTACTTTCCCCTGGACTTCCTCTCTAATCTTTGATGCATACGAACTGGGGCTTCAATAGAGAGACATTCATAAGACACGACTCACTCCGTAGCGAAGAACTCAGAAGTCGGGATTGATGCAGACAGCTCACATTGGAAACTCCACTGGACCTATTTTACTTCAGGACTTTGGGAGCATATAATCATTGCACTATTTTATCTAATAATCACAGAAGAAGAAGGAATTGCCTTTAAACTCATGAGAGAGCATAGGCCATCAACTTTTTGCTGTTGATGTTTCTGTAGCAGGCAATTTCATTTTTACGAGGTCAAGTTGCTAGCTCGACGCTCAACCCAGCACAGATGGAAAACGTGCACGGGAGCCAGCTGGATTCGAACTCAGGACCTTCCACCCCAAAGTCCAGCGCTGATGCCACTAGCCGGCACTTATATAATAATCATAGTTTAGATAAAATCATGGTTATTTGTGGGGGCTCCAACGAAGCACAAAGCGCATATTTAGCACTACGTAAAGGACTAAGACCCAATTTGTCATACATGTACTGAACAGGTCCTTTTGAAACATTTGATCAAAGAGATTCATAATATTTTTGTTGAGAGTGATTGGTATTTATTAAAATACTCCACAAATTGCTTCCTAAACTCTTCTTAACAGCATAATACATATCCCGGCAGATAAGTGTTTAACTCAATCTCAAATTAAATGAACTAATACCTTTCCATTTTCTGAGGTTAGATCGCCATGTATTAGCTGACAGTAGTCATATGAACACAGAAATCAGAAGTTGAAGGAAACCATTAGGCCTTTCTAGCCTGCTCTGCCACATAACAAGATCATGGGCAATCTGATCCTAGTGATAAATCTGCATTCCACAGTGATCTTTCATAACCCCTGCTTAACTACCTCAGCTTTTAAAATATCTTAAGAAGGTGCAAAAGGAAAAATAGGCACTGAATGGAAGCATCTTGACATGTTGCATGACAGCAGTGCCCAGGATTGCAAGAGGCCGCAGAGGGTTGTAGACACAGCCAGCTTCATCATGGGCACAACACTCCTCACCATCAAGGGGATCTTCAAGATGCAGTTCTTCAAAAAGGCGGCATCCATCACTAAGGACTCTCAACAATCAGGACATGTCGTTACTACCATTGGGGAGGAAGCACAAGAGCCTTAAGACCCAGACTCAAGGACAGCTTCTTTATTCCTCTATCAGATCCCTGAAAGGCTCTTAACTCACAAACACCACCCCTATCCCTTTTATTTGCACTATTATTTTTTGTAATTTATCGTAATTTGCACTGTACTGTTGCTGCAAAACCACAGAGTTCATGATAATTAACTAGCCTTTGATTCTGAAGAGTGAGTTAAAGCTAGCCAGGTATGTAAACACAAAACAGAAAGCTTTTCCTTGGATGTTTACAGAAAACTACTGAGCATTAGTCTAATAGAAAGCGAAGCTGGGGAATTAATAGTAGAAAACTGAAGATGGCAGGTGAATTAAACAGGAATCTGGGAGAAGTTGATAGGAATGTAAGGAAAATAAAATGGGAGTCGGTATGGGATAAGTATAACTGGGCATTTGATGCCCGGTACAGACTCATAGGCTGAAGAGCCTTTTACAGTGCTATACAACTCAAAGAACAGGTATCTGCACTAGAAGAACGTACAAGCAACATCTTAGCTGTACATTGAGAGTTGAAACTGAGGGAGCAAAGTCAGTGTAGAGATAGTTGTAGCCGCATGCTGACAAGCCTCTGTATCCTGGTGGACTTTATCCTGGGGCCTTAGACAAAGTGGCTTTGTTGATGCATTGGTTTTAATTTTACCAAATTCCTTAGATTCAGAGAAGAGATTACTAGGTTAGGAAGCAGAAAATGTCATTTCTTTGTTCATAATCAGGGAGATAAAATTCTGGAAACGACGGGCCAGTTGGCTTGCCATACAGGAAATATCAGCTGATATTAAGGGCACAATAACAAGACACTTTCATAAATTCAAGCTAATTAGGCATGGTTTTTCAAAATAGAATTCATGTTTGACAAGTTTATTGGAATTTTATTAAGCAATATATATGCTGTAGGATAAAGGGGAATAACTAGATAAGCTATACATAGTTCTCCAGAAGATATTTAATAATGTGCCACAAACATTATTGCAAAAGTAGGTGAAATGCCACAGAGATCAGTGTTGAGCTTTAACTTCTTTCAAGTTATAAAGTTGCCCTGAATAAAGCCATGGAAGGCACGATTACCAAGTTTATTGATGACAAAGTGGAAAGTAAGTGGGCCAAATGTCCTGCTCAGTCTTGTGCTATTCTAAGTTGTGGAGAGGACACACGTCTTCAAAAAGGATATAGAGTCAAAGAACACTACAGCACAAAAACAGGACCTTCATTTCATCTGGTCCCATCGACCTGCACGCAGACTATAGCCCTCCATACCCCTCACATCCATATACCTATCCAAATTTCTCTTAAATGTTGAAATCAACCACACATCTACCACTTGTACTGGCAGCTCATTCCACATTCTCACCACCATCTGAGTGAAGCAGATCCTCACTCACATTCCACTTAAACGTTTCCCCTTTCACTCTTAACCCAAGAACTTTAGTTGTGGTCTCACGCAACCTCAGTGGAAAAAGCCTGCTTGCATTTACGTTATCTATACCTCTCATAATTTTGTATACTTCTACAAATCTCCCCTCAATCCTTCACATTCTAGGGAATAAATTCCTAACCTATTCAACCTTTCCCTGTAACTCAGATCTTAAGTCCTGCAACATCCTTTTAAATTTTCTCTGTACTCTTTCAAACTTATTTACATCTTTTCTGTAGGTACGTGTCGGAAACTGGACACTAGGCCCTACCAATGACTTATATAATTTCAGCATAACATTTCAACTCTGGTTCTCAGTACACTGATTTATGACAGCCAATGTGCCAAAAGGTTTCTTTATGACCCTATCTAAGTTCAAGGAATTATGGATCTGTATTCCCAGATCCCTCTGTTCTACCACCTTCCTCAGTGCCCTACTGTGCACTGTGTAAGACCTACCCTGATATATAGGTAGTCTGGGGGGGGGGGCAAAAATGCGGCAAGTACAGTATAATATGAAAAAAAATATAAAACTGCCCATCGTGGTGGGAAAAATGCAAAAGCATATTATCCAAATGGTGAGAATTTGCAGAGGTTGGAGGTGTAGAGGGACTGGGTATGCTGAAGGACAGTTTATCTAAAGCACAGCAAGTAATTAGGAAAACAGAAAATCATTGTTTTTTGCTGGGGAATTGAAAACAAAAGTAGGGAGATTATGCTTTAGCTACATAAAGCTTTGTTGAAAGTAAGATGGGAAACTTTATTTTCATTATTTAAAGAAGGATGTTATTGCATTGACACAGCTGGTGGCATAGTGGCATCAGTGCAGGACTTCGGGATGAAAGGTCCCGAGTTCGAATCCAACCGGCTCCCCTACACGCTTTCCATCCATGCTGGATTATGAGCTGGTGATTTTCTTTGGAAACTCACCCGGCAGAAGGCAATGGCAAACTACTGCTGTAACTTGCCTCGTACATCAGAAAAGCGTGGAGGGAAATCATCCGCTAATCGGAGAAACTCCAGATGCAACGTACCTTTCCTTTCCGTTATTGCATTGGGAACATGGCAGAGAAGTTTTGCTAGACTAACACCTGAAATAGGCAGCTGCTTTATGAGGACAGGCTTCTATGCACCTGAGTTATGAAGAACGAGAGGTGATTTGATAGAAACAGGACAACGTGGTGGATATGGGAAGGATATTTCTTGTGAGAGAACCTAGAATAGGGTGGGGGGGGGATGGAGGGTGTCACCATTACAAATTAAGTGGTCACTCGCTGAAGACAGAAATGATACCAATTCTTTCCCCTCAGTCCCAAATCTTTAAAACACT
This sequence comes from Mobula hypostoma, assembly GCF_963921235.1. NCBI lineage: Eukaryota > Metazoa > Chordata > Chondrichthyes > Myliobatiformes > Myliobatidae > Mobula > Mobula hypostoma. The sequence goes on along the minus strand of NC_086097.1, from coordinate 162,689,878 downwards.
GATTCCTGAAAGGACTGTGGAAATAAAAGTACTTCTGATACAGTTATACCCAATGCTAAAATGAAGCTTCCCAGATTAAAGTTATTCAATAATGAAATATAAACCGTTGGTCATCTTGAATTGTTAAGGGCTAAGGAAGTTCCAGAGCCACAGGGAAATACTGAGGATTTAACTGGTCGGATTAGGCTTGCAGATGGGCAGAATAGTCTTATTGCATGCTGCAACAATTCTCTTTAAACAGACCAAAAGGATGATAATAATATTAATAATAATAATAATAGTAAAATAAGAACATAAGAAATAGGTGGACAACTAGGCTATAAGGCCTATCGAGCCTACTCTGAAATTAAGATCATGACTGACCTGGCATGGATGCTGCTCCATCAACCCGCCTTTTCCCATAACCCTTAATTTCCCTCTATGTGGGAATTTATCCAATCATGTTTTAAATATATTTAGTGAGGCAGGCTCTACTGCTTCTCTGGACAGAGAATTCCACGGCTGCACTACACACTGAGAAAAGCAGTTTCTCCTCATCTCCTTCCCAAATCTATTCCCTTAAAGCTTGACATTAATGTCCCTCGTTCTAGTCTCACTTGCCAGTGGAAACAATTCCCACCTCTATCTTATCTATCCCTTTCACAATTTTATATGGTTTTAATATTTCTATAAGATCCCTTCTCATTCTTCCAAAGCTGCGGCTGACATCAAATTCACATTCCCCTACAATTACTCATCTCTCTTACATCAATTCCTGTTCCCTTGCTACATTTGTTTGTTTAATACATAATCAACCCAAGTAAAAACATCAAACATACAGAAGTACGGCACAGAAGCAGGTCCTTTGGTCCACTCTGCCTGCACCAAACATGATGCCATCAACGTGTGCACAGTCCATATCCCTCAGTTCCCTGCTTATCAGTGTCTCTGTCTAAAACGTCACTATCATCTCTGTTTCTACTAGCTGTCTTGGCAGAATGTTCCAGGAACCTACCACTTTGTGAAAAAACACACTTGCCTCACACATCTCCTTTGTCCCCAGGTCATTTAAAATACCTCAATAGGGACATCAGATCTCAAAGCTCCTCTGCACAAAACAACAGAACAAATTTTATGCATAATAACTCGAAAGCTCAATAAATAGTTTGACAATGTTCCACTTCAGACAAATTTGAAAACCTAATATTAACTACAATGCTGTTCACACAATTACAGATAAACATAAAAAAACTGCCAAGTCAATCATTACCAACAGGCTAGCTTGAATTGTTATATTTTTAATACAATTTGCAACATAATATCCGATCAACATTTTCAATTATAGATTATTCTCAGAATCTTTGCATGTCATATATACAACAAAACTTCATCACAAGCTGATAAAAGCAGCACGTATGTCCCCTTCACTCACCATCAGAGATGTTGCAAAAAATAAAGCTCTGCATTCTTCATTCCAGCCAGCATTTCTGCCAGCACTTTTATAAAGCACTCTCCATACTCCTATCAGCCTCAGCTTTAATCAGACAAATTCAGGCCCAACTCCCATGGGCTCCACTAAACTGCTTCCTCAACATAAAGAGCACTTCATCAGAAAAACTGGCCCTTCAGGAAAGATTCTGCCAAGCCTTTGTCCTGTGGCAAAAGCAGAAGCAAATTAATTGAGATCAACTATATCTCATCAGGATAACAGTGTGTTACAATGCAGCTGCTGGTCTCATTCTCTCCAGTTCAATTACACTAATGTGGTAAAATCAAGACTAATCTCACTTTCTCACCATCTTTTGAATTACCTTAATGGCTGCCCCTTTACAGTTTAAATGGATTGCAGCTTTGCACTAAAAGCAAACCACACATTCGAGTCCATCTGAACAGCAGTGAAATAAAACTAATTTGGGGTGGAATTCAAAAGAACTTAATGCTCGACCCATCATTTACCAGCTCCTGAGGCAAAGGTTTTGGTGATTAGCTTCTCAGTGTGCTCTTTCGTTTAGGAGGCTCCATGGACAATTGCACTTCCATCGTGAAATTGAGAAAGCAAATCCAGTCACTCAAGTGCATTGCAAATCAAGTGAGGTGAAAAAGAATGCTTCATGTTTTGTGTGTAAATCTTTTGTGTAAGGTCCATACCCAAAATATTTCAGCTGTTGACTGACGTACAAGTTTCCCGTACTTTGTACTTCAGTTGATCTATTTCAATCTGCTTTTCCCCAACTTATAAAATGACATCTTTTTCAAAGTCTGCACCATTCCTTACAGTGCTGTAAATATCCATGAAATTGCACTGTGGCACAAGCTTTAAAAGGAATTCTGACTTATTTTAAGCTCCATTTGGGATTCTACCAACTGCAGCTGTGTTATTTCTTTGAATTGTTAATGTTAATTGTGCCCATATACTCTGGATGATGAATATGGAAGTGTTTACCATTCTTAATGTGCTTTTTTAGTTTTGCTATTTTTGCCTATTAATAGAACAAAGACAGAATTATTGTCTTCTCTAGTTTGGTTACATGGATGTTTCATGTGTTATACAGTATCCTATTAATAGCTAGGCATTGTCTGTAATTTATGCAAAAAGTTCACAACCTCAGTGTGTTTGAGCTAAATAAAAGGTCTGTTTATATATTAAATAAGGACACCTTTCAAACCAATCAATATAATTTGGGTGCAAAAATTCCTAAAACAAATTGGAATAGTCTATTGTTGGTTTTGCAGTGTTACTGCACCACACTACCTGTAGTCTGGCAGCTGGGGCAGAGCACAAGCACCATGGGCTTTGCCGACACGAGGAAATATGCAGATGCTTGAAATCCAAGGTAACACACACAAAACACTGGAGGAACTCAGCAATCCAGGCAGCATCTATGGAGAAGAGTACAGTTGACGTGTTGGTCCATGACCCTTCATCAGGAATGGAAAGAAAGAGAGAAAGTCAAAATAAGAAGATGGGGGAGGGGGGATGGGAAGAAGTAGTACAAGGTGGCAGGTCCCTACATGACTCCCTTGTCCAGTCGTCCCTCCCCACTGATCTCCCTCCTGGTACTTATCCTTGAAAGCAGAACAAGTGCTACACCTGCCCCTACACTACCATTCAGGGCCCCAATCAGTCCTTCCAGGTGAGGCGACACTTCATCTGTGAGCCTGGTGAGGGTCATTTACTATATCTGGTGCTCCACTGTGGCCTCCTGTATATCGGTGAGACCCGATGTAGACTGGGAGACCGCTTCACTGAGCAACTACACTCCATCCCCCAGAAAAAGTGGGGTCTCCCGATGGCCAGCCATTTCGATTCTACATACCATTCCCATTTCAACAGGTCAGTCCATGGCCTCCACTACTGTCATGATGAGGTCACACTCAGGTTGGAGGAGCAGTAACTGAAATTCCACCTGGGTAGCCATGATGGCATGAACATCAATTTCTCAAACTTCTGGTAATTGCCCACCCCCCTTCATCATTCCCCATTCCTGTTTCCCTACTCACCTCATTTCCTTACCTACCCATCACCTCCCTCTAGTGCTTCACCTCCTTCCCTTTCTTCCATGGTCTTCTATCATCCATCAGATTCCCTTCTCCAGCCCTTCACCAATCAACTTCCCAGCTTTTTATTTCACCCTCTCCCCTTCTCTCAGTTTCACCCACCACCACGTACTTCTTCCTCCCCTCCCCCCAACTTCTCATTCTTTCCAGTCCTGATGAAGGGTCTCGGGCTAAAACGTCGATTGTTTACTCTTTTCCATAGATGCTGCTTGCCCTGCTGAGTTCCTCCAGCATTTTGTGTGCGTTACCTTGGGTTTTGGCAAGCTTCTCAAAAAATGCAATCTTGATCCCTTTTAACTTTAGTGCAAAGGGACAACTTCTGTATATCCAAAACCACTTTGTTAATAAAATATAATCTCAGAGCAATTTAGAAGACAAGAGAAACAATTCATGCATAATCAAACTTAGTGATGTTGACTGTGAGATAAACTTTGATTAAGACGGAGGATCAAAACGAAGAGAAAAAGCTTTGGTTACGGATTTATCCGGTCTGGTGTGGACGTAGCGTCAGGATAACTTGCTTACACTTTAAGATAGCGGCAAATAATATTTACCATCCACCTGAGAGTTCGCACGGCATAGTCTTAAAGCCTCATTCAAAATGCAGAACATCCACTGATGCATCACCTCCCTCATATTGCTGTACGTTTTGAGTTCTAATACAATGGATATGATGGATCATTCAGCAAGGTTGTAGTTAACTACTTAACAGCAAGTTCAAGCAGCTTCAACATCTTTCCCACTCATCTCATCCTTACTGTTTTTGTCAATATAGTGAAGGGACATTTATCTTCATGGAAAATTAGGAAAAGGTGTTTTCAGACCATAAGTCATGTCTTTTGGTAGCGACATTTGCAGAAATGTGGTTGTGAGTTGCCCAACTATCACTTCAGTCATAGTTGCCAATGCAGTCTTATTGAAAAGGCACTTGTTTTTGGGAGAGGGAAAAAACTCACAATCAGCTCCATGTGTCACCCTTAGCAAGTTCCAAAACTCTGGTATCCCATTTAACATTTATCTTTGTACTCCTTGACCTTGAATATCTTACACTTCTCAGAGTCCCAGCTTCAAGAGAGCTTCCATTATTTCTACTGGCTACAATGAGAAACACACATGAAGATAACTGCACCATGAACGAGCTTCCAATGGTGAATCACTTAGCAGTGAAACTTTACTGTATGCAAACAGGTGAGCTCATAAAGCATTGTAGGAATCAGAAATGGGTTTGTTTTCACTGACATAAGTCAGGAAAATTGTTGTTTTGCAGCAGCATTACAGTGCAGGCATAATAAATTACGATAAACTACAATTAAAGAAAGAGAAACAGGGCGAAGGAGGAATAGTGAGATCTGGTCCCAAGGTTGAGATTGTAAATTTGGAGAAAAGACAGTTTTGATGGTATCATAAAGGATCTGACAAGTGTGGGTTGGGAAAGGTTGTTTTCTAGCAGAGCTGTGTTTGGAAAGTAGGAGGCCTTCAAAGGTGAAATTTTGGGAGTATGGAGTTTAAATGTTCCTATTAGAATAAAAGGCAAGGATAACAGAGTGAGGCAACCTTGGTTTTCAAAAGATATTGAGCCCTAGTTAAGAAAAAGGAGGAGGTGTATAGTAGGTGTAGGCAGGAAGGAGCAAACGGGCTATTTGAGGACTACAAGAAATGCAAGAGAACACTTAAGGAGAAAATCAAGAGGGCTAAAAGAAGGCATGAAGCTCTTCTAGCAGACAAGGTGAAGGAAAATCCCAAGGGCTTCTACAGAAATATTAAAAACAAAAGGATAGCAATGAATAAAAATAGCCATCTTGAAGACCAGCATGGTCATCTGTGCATGGAGCTGAGAGAGGTTGGGGGAGATCTTAAATTAATTTTCTGCATCTGTATTTACTCAGGAGATAGCCAGAGTCCAGAGAAGTGAGACAAAGCAAGAGTGAGGGCATGGAGCCAATACAAATTACAGGAAGAGGAGGTGTTTGCTAGCTTCAGGCAAATTATGGTGGATGAATCCCCAGGGCCTGACAATGTGTTCCGTCAGACTGTGGGAGGCTTATGCACAAATTGTATCAGCCTTAGCAGAGATACTTACAACATGCTTAGCAACAGGTAAGGTGCAGAAACATTGAAGGATAGCTAATAATGTTCCGTTATTTAAGGAAGTCTCTAAGAACAAGCCAGGAAATTATAGGCCGGTGAGCCGGACATCAGGAGTGGGCAAGTCATTGCAATTTATTCTAAGGAACCAGATATATTTGGATAGACAGCAATTAATTAGGGATAGTCAACATTGTTTGCACCTGGTACATCATGCCTAACCAGTTTATAGCTTTTTTCGAGGAAGTTACCAGGAAAACTGATAAAGCAACAGCAGTGGATGTCGTCTATATAGATTCCAGCAAGGCCTTTGAGTTTGATCAGGAAGGTTCAGAAAATTGGGTTTAACTGTGAGGTAGTAAATTGGATTAGACATTGGCTTCACAGGAGAAGCCGGAGGGTGGTAGTAAATGGTTGCCTCTCTGAGTGTAGGTCTGTGACTAGTGGTGTGCCATAGGGATTGGTGCCGAGTCTGTTGTTGTTTGTCAAATATATCAATAATCAGCTTGATAATGTGGTAAACTCGATCAGCAAATCTGCGGATGCCACCAAGACCAGGGTGTAGTGGACAGGAAGGAAGACCATCAAAGCTTGTAGAAGGACTTGGACAAGCTGGACAAAAGGACTGAAAATGGCACATGGAATTTAATGCAGACAAGTGTGAGGTGTTGCTCTTTGGGTAGGCCCTACACAGTGAGTGGTAGGGCACTGAGGAGTGTGGTAGAACAGAGGGATTGGTGAATGCAAATCCATAATTCCTTGAAAGTGGCATCACAGGTAGATAGGGTCATAAAGAAAGCTTTTGTCACTTTGACCTTCATAAATTAAAGTATTCAGTACAGTAGTTGGGATGTTATATTGAAGTTGTTTCAGACCTTGGTGAGGCCTAATTTAGGCCATAAGATCATAAGACATAGGAGCAGAATTGGACCAGTCGGCCCATCGTATCTGCTCCACCATTTCATCATGGCTAATCTATTTCCCTCTCAAGCACAATCTCCTGCCTTCTCCCCATAGCCTTTCAGGCCCTGACTAATCAAGAACCTATCAACCTGCACCTTCAGTACACCCAGTGACCTGGCCTCCACAGCCACATGTGGCAATGAATTCCACAGATTCACCACCCTCTGACTAAAGAAGTTCTTCCTCATCCTTGTTCTAAATGGACATCTCTTGATTTTGAGGCTGTGCCCTCTGGTCCTAGACACCCCCACCAAAGGAAACACCCCTTTCACAACCACACTAAGTCTCTCAAATTCAATAGGTTTCAATGAGATCCTCCTTCATTCTCCTGAATTCCAACAAGTACAGACCTAGAGACTTCGATCGCTGCTCATATAATGAACCTTTCCTGGAATCATTTTCATGAACCTCCTCTGAACCCCCTCCAATGTCAGCACATCCCTTCTTAAATAAGGGACCCAAAATTACTCACAATACTCCAGGTGAGGCCTCACCCGTACTTTACAAAGCCTCAGCATTACATACTTTTAAAAAATATTCTACTTCTCTTGAAATTAATGTTAACATTGCATTTGCTTTTCTCACCACCGATTCAACCTGTAATCAAAGTTTTAGGAAATCCTGCACAAGGACTCCCAAGTCACCTCTGCAACTTGAATTTTTGAATTTTCTCCCAGTTTAGAAAATAGTTTATGGTTTTATTCCTTCTACCAAAGTGTATGACCATATACTTCCCAACATTGTATTCCATCTGCCACCCCTTTGCCCATTCTCCTAATCTAAGCCATTCCACAACCTCTCTGCTTCCTCAACGCCTACCTGCCCCTCCACCCATCTTCATATTATCTGCAAACCTGGCTACAAAGCAACCAATTTCCCAACCAAATCACTGGCATACAGTGTAAAAAGATGCAGTCCTAACACACACCCCTGTGGAACACCACTAGTTACTGGCAGCCAAACCAAAGAAAAAAAATCCCTTTATTCCCACTATTTGCTTCCTGCAAATCAGCCAAAGCTCTATCCATGTTTCCTATTTTTCCTGTAATACCCTGGCCTCTTATTTTGTTTAGCAGCCTCAAGTGCGGCACTTTGTCAAAGGCCTTCTGAAAATCCAAGGACACTATCCTGTTTGTTGTTTCTTTAAAGAATTCCAATATATTTCTCAGACAAGATTTTCTCTTAAGGAAACCATGCTGACTACAACCTATTTTGTCATATGCCTCAAGTATCCTAAAACTACATCCTTAACAAGCAGCTCCAACATCGTCCCAATCACTGAGGTCAGACTAACTGGCCTATAATTTCCTTTCTTCTGTCTTCTTCCTTTCTTGAAGAGTGGAGTGACATTTGCAATTTTCCAGTCCTCCAGAACCATGCCAGAACCTAGAGGTTCTTGAAAGATTATTACTAATGCCCTACAATCTCTTCATCTACCACTTTTAGAACCCTGGGGGGGTGTAGTCCATCAGATCCAGGTGACTTGTTTACCTTGAGACCTTTCAGTTTCCCCAAGCACCACCTCCCAAGTAATAGCAACTGCACACACTTCTGACCCTTAACACTATTGAACTAATGCCTTCCACAGTGAAGACTGATTCAAAATACTTATTCCGTTAGTCTGCCATTTCCTTGTACCCCTTACCTATTTCTCCAGCATCATTTTCCAGTGTCCAATATCTACTCTTGCCTCTATTTTACTCTTTATTTATCTGAAAAAACCTTTGGCATAATTTTTTTATAATATCGACTAGCCTACCTTCATATTTTATCTTTCCCCCCTTATGGTTTTTTAGTTGCTTCTGTTGGTTTTTAAATATTTCCCAGTTCTCCAACTTCCCACTAAATTTTGCTCTATTATATGCCCTCTCTTTTGCTTTTATGATGGCTTTGACTTCCCTTGTCAGCCATGGTTGTGTCATCCCGCCTTTAGTATACCTCCTATTCTTTGGGATGTATCTGTCCCAAACCTTCCGAATTGCACCCAGAAGCTCCAACCATCGATTCTCTGGCATCATCCCTGTTAGTGTTCCCTTCCAATCAACTTTGGCCAGCTCCTTTCTCGTGCCCCTAATTCCCTTTACACCACTATAATAATAATAAATCTCACTTTAGCTTCTTCTTCCCAAACTGCATGGTAAATTCTATCATATTATGCTCACCATTTCCCAAGGGCTCCTTTATCTTAAGCTCCCTAATCATATCTGGTTCATTGCACAACATTCAATCCAGAATTACTAAACCTCGAGTGGGCTCAACCACAAGCTGCTCCAAAAAGCCATCTTGGAGGCATTCCACAAATTCTCTCTCTTGGGATAAGCATCATCTTGATTTTCTATCTGCACATTGAAATCCCCCATGACTAATGTAACATTGCCTTTTTGACATACTTCTATTTGTAGACCACTTCTCGATTACTGATTGGAGGCCTTTAAGTAACTCCCATCAGAGAGTTCTTACCCTTGCAGTTTCTTAACTCTACCCACAAGGATGCTACGTCTTCCAATCCTATGCCCCCCCCTTTCTAAAGATTTGATTTTATTTTTTACCTGCAGAGCAGCTCTTCCTCCTTTGCCTATCTACTTGTCCTTTCGATTGGGTGCTGTTGGATATTAAGCTCCCAACTACAATAGTCTTTCAGCCATGACTCCATGACATCCTCAACATGGTACCTGTCAATCTCTATCTGCAGTATAAGATTATCTACCTTATTTCGGAAACTGTGTGCTTTCAACTATAATACCTTCAGTCCTGTACTTATCACCCTTTTCAGTTTTGTCCCCCTTTTACACCGCAACCTATCTCACTGAATGCAATTTTGCCCAGTCATCTGTCTGTGCTTCGTGACAGTCTCATCATACATTGCCTCTACTTGTAAACCAACATCCTTATCCTCAATTCTATCATTCTGATTCCCACCTGCCTACCAAATTAGTTTAAATACTCCAGTTTGGAGTATTGTGTGTGCAGTTTTGGTCACCTAACTTGAGGAAAGATATCAGTAAGATTGAAAAAGTGCATTGAAAATTTGCAAGGACGTTGCCAGGATTTCAGCAGCTGAGTCATAGGGAAAGGTTGAATAAGTTAGGACGTTATGCCTAGAGCATAGAAGAATGAGGAGAAATCAATAGAGGTAGACAAAATTATGAGATGTACAGATAGGGTAAATGCAAGCAGGCTTTTTCCACTAAGGTTGGGTGAGACGAGAATTAGTACTTAAGAGTAAGGAGTGAAAGGTGAAGTATTTATTGGTTTCATGAGGAATTTCTTCACTCAGAGGGTGACCAGAGTGTGGAATGAGATGCCAGCGAAAGTTGGAGATGCAAGTTCAATTTCAATACTTAGGAAAAATTTAGATAGGTACAGGGATGAGAGGGGTATGGAGGGCTATGGTCAGGTGCAGGTCAATGGGATTAGGCAGATTAGTTGTTTGGTAAGGAATAGATGGTTGTAGTGTTCTAAACTCTATTCTATGATTCTGCTTCAATTAGAAAGATGCAGAGAGTTGGCAAAATGGTCTAGCTTAATAAGCACCATGGTCAGCATGGACAAGGCGGGTTTCAAAGACTCTCTTCTGTGTCATATAATCCTATGATTTGTTGGGGTTTTCACTCAGTGCCACAACAGTGAAATGCATGTTGAAGGAAGGCAAATAAAGACTGAATACCTCAAATGATTTTCACAACAACACAAGGAAGTAGAAGCAGGATTTGGCCACTCAGTCCCACAAGCGTGTCCTGCTGCTCAATGAGAGCATAACTGATCTCTCCGGGCTCAAATCCACATCTGTGCCAGATACACATAGCCTCAAGCCCTCAACCCTTCAGACATTTATCTACCTCCACTTCAAATACTTCCAATTAGCCAGCCTCCATAACCCTCCACAGATTTGATACTCTGTGCAGGAAGAAATTTTGGCATACCTTGATTTTAAATGATTGGTTCCTTATCTTGTAACTTTGTTGCCAAAATATTTGCTCTCTAAGAAGCAGGTACGATCACAGCATGATTCTACTTGATCCCCTCCTGCTCAGTTCACAACTCATTGAAATGATTGTCTAATGCCTCTTCATCTCTGCACTGGTCAACCTCTGACCACCTATTCAATGCATGTTCATGAGACATTTACAAAATCTTGACCTATATCATCTGCAGTTATTAGAAATTCCTCATCAAGCACATTTATCACCTAGATTGCACTCATTTTCAGCTCTGTAACAGCTGCAACAGAACATCTCTGTCTGTTTGGAGTCCCAACATTACTTTGTCTTGTTTGTAGACTGGTCCTGAAAGTGAAGGATTTCTCACTTTTGCAATGATGCCCCCATCATAAGAATTGCAGAATTGGGATCCAATATCACAGTAGCAGCATACAGTACATTGCTAAAATGAAGGTCTCCCTGAATAGACCAGAGATGCATTATAATTTTGCATTTTATATTGGCAATGACGCTAATTTTTCCTTCCCTGGTTTAGATTTTTGATACTAACCTTCAAATCAACAGATACCAGTCCCTATTACAAATGCACCTTTTTTTTATTCCAACCTCTCATTATGCTCCTGTAATTTCTTGAATATTTTCTTCCAAAATAGAGTTTCCTCACCCATGCTTATTGTAATCAACAGATCATTTTGATTACATGAGTAATAGTTCATCCCTTGTAATATTTTAGTGACTTGCACCATAGGGAACCTCATGTATATCACTTATTCAACTCAGATTTGAACAGCCACTGAAGTTTTTCTTTTTCTCCTTCTCATCTTTGGATTTGCACAAAGTGAAAATGTGACCTTCCTTTCTATAAATGAAACATTTGGCTGTTCTACTTTGACAATGGCAACCAATTGAATTGATCTTACTCACATGCCAGCAGTTTCTAATTAGCCTTTGAATTTGCTGCCACTGTCTGATCACAATTATTCCAGCTGCATGGATAGACAGAATTCCGCAGCATTCTTGGACGCACTTTCCATTATCACAACTATTCCACTGTATGATCAAGCTCAAAAGTTTACATGCTCAACAGCCTGAATTTGTCATCTACAAACCTCTTACAGAAGGCACAAACCAAAGATGTATCAAAGTTGCATTTCCAGGTTAAGTTCTTTAATGAAACAAAGTTCTGGCTGACAGTGTCATCCAACCTCTGACCTTCTTGTCCCAAACCTATAACTTAAACTGGATCAAGATAACCTTTCTGTTTCAGAAAACAGGACATTGTGTGTAACACGTGTGTGCCAAATGCTTCTGGACCAATCTCCAGTCATTTTTTTTTAATACTTGCACATTATTGGGCTCTTCACAGCACCACTGCTTTGTACACTCATTTGCATTGTATAAAACATACCACTGAACTAACCCCTGCTTGAATAACTTGCTTCAATTTCTCTGAATTTCATGACGAGTGGAGTCCAAAGATCTAGACATCCTCATTAAAATATTTCAGCAAGTATCTGTATTCTCGCAGTTGAACAAATCACCTCAGCATGTCTTATGAAGTCACAACATTTCTTTCCACATTGATCCACTGTGTAGTAATTCTCATTTTTGAACAAACCTGCTGAACTTTTACGGCCACCACTCACTCCAGCAGCCACCATCAATACACAGCACCTTCCTCCTGGTTATGTATCCCACTGAGCTACAGTTGCACATTCCTTCGAGTGATTCTGGCAATTCGGTTCCTGCCCCAAGCAGCCTCTAATCCTTCCACGACAGCTACTGAGTCTGCTCGGAGACTGTACTGTAGAGTGCACCTACAAGACCCATCACCTCTCTCCGGTCACAATGCAGTAATGTGTCAGCAAATGCACTAAATTTCTTCAGTGAGGTTCCATTTCCACCCTTGTTCCTGGGTATATACTATCTCAATGTCTGCTCAAACAGGACTTTGGCTAGTCTTGCTGCTTTAGTTCTTACAAATAAACAGGCAATCTGATCGAATGGTAACACTGCAAACAGAAACAGAAATGGATGCAATCCAATTCTGAGGCACAAGGTGCATAGAGAACAGAATGTCCATGGTGAAAGATAAAGATATACTGCAGTGCATCTTTAAGCATAAACATTCTGTTTTTAGTGTATCTATGTGTGTGGCTGATATCCAACAATAGATAGGGAGCTGAGTTATGAGGAAAAGTTAATTTTGTAATCCCTTAATCTAACTAAATTAATCCCTTCATCTAAATCATTTATGTATATTGTAAATAGCTGTGGTCCCAGCACCGAGCCAGTGGGGTACCGCAAGGTTCAGTGCTGGGACCACAGCAATTTACAATATACATTAATGATTTAGATGAAGGGATTAAAAGAAACATTAGCAAATTTGCAGATGACACAAAGCTGGGTGGCAGTGTGAAATATGAGGAGGATGTTATGAGAATGCAGGGTGACTTGGACAGGTTGGGGGAATGGGCAAATGCATGGCAGATGCAGTTTAATGTGGATAAATGTGAGGTTATCCACTTTGGTGACAAGAACTGGAAGGCAGATTACTATCTGAATGGTGTCAAGTTAGGAAAAGGGGAAGTACAACGAGATCTAGGTGTCCTTGTTCATCACTCACTGAAAGTAAGCATGCAGGTACAGCAGGCAGTGAAGAAAGCTAATGGCATGTTGGCCTTCATAACAAGGGGAATTGAGTAAAGGAGCAAAGAGGTCCTTCTGCAGTCGTACAGGGCCCTTGTGAGACCACACCTGGAGTATTGTGTGCAGTTTTGGTCTCCAAATTTGAGGAAGGACATTCTTGCTATGGAGGGAGTGCAGCGTAGGTTCACGAGGTTAATTCCCAGGATGGCAGGACTGTAATCTGTCGAAAGACTGGAGCAACTGGGCTTGTATACACTGGAATTTAGAAGGATGAGAGGGGATCTCATTGAAACATATAAGATTATTAAGGGATTGGACACGCTGCAGGCAGGAAACATGTTCCCGATGTTGGGGAAGTCTGGAACCAGAAGCCATAGTTTAAGACTGAAGGGTAGGCCATTTAGAACGGAGTTGAGGAAAAACTATTTCACCCAGAGAGTTGTGGATCTGTGGAATGCTCTGCCTCAGAAGGCAGTGGATGCCAATTCTCTGGATGCTTTCAGGAAAGAGTTAGATAGAGCTCTTAAAGATAGTGGAGTCAAGGGATATGGGGAGAAGGCAGGAACAGGGTACTGATTGTGGATGATCAGCCATGATCACAGTGAATGGTGGTGCTGGCTTGAAGGGCTGAATGGCCTACTCCTGCACCTATTGTCTATTAAACATCAATAACTGAAATGATTTTATCTAATTTATAAAGATCCAATGGGATAGCAGAGTCATGGAAAAAATTGTCTAGATTATTCTAATTGCCAGATTAATATCTTAACAAGTAAATTCCTGACGGCCTTACAAATAAATTAATTGTTCTTTGGATGTGCTTATTCTGAATACATTCATCAAGATATTCAAGACCAAATCTGAAAAAGGATAAGATCTGTTTTGAACATTACACCTGGGAGAATACGTCAGTTGTTGTTTCCAGAGGAAATGAGGTTACTTGTAGATAATAAATGCCAGAGATTCTGCAGATGCTAGAAATCCAGAGCAACACACATAAAACGCTGGAGGAACTCAGCAAGCTGGGTAGTATCTATGGAAATAAATATTCAACCTTTTGGGCCAACACCCCCCTTCATCAGGACTGGAAAGGAAGTGGGAAGATGCTAGTATAAGAAGGTGGGGGGGGGAGGGGGGAGAGGAAGCAGGACTAGCTAGGTGAAGCCAGGTGGGTGGGAAAGATAAAGGGCTGGAGAAGGAATTTGATAAGAGAGGAGAGTGGACTGTGGGAGAAAGGTAAAATGGAGGAGCATCAAGAGGAGATGGTAGGTCGGCAAGGAGAAGAGATAGGAGGCCAGAGTGGGGAATAGAAGAAGTGGGAGAAAAAAATACCGGAAGGAGAAATCAATGTTCATGCCATCAGGTTGGAGGCTAACCAGACAGAATATGAGGTGTTGCTCCTCCACCCTGAGAGTGGCCTCATTGTGGGAAAAGAAGAGGCCATGTACCAACATGTCAGAACAGGAATGAGGACAGGAATTAAAATGGTTGGCCACTGGGGATTTCCACAATTGGCAGATGGAACAGAGCTACTCAACAAAGCAGCCACCCAATTTACATCGGGTTTCACCAATGTAGAAGAGACCCCATTGGAAGCTCCAGATACAAAGTGAAATATCCCCTCACCTGGAAGGACTGTTTGAGGCCCTGAATGTTGAGATAAACTGTGGTTACCTACAGGTACACAGAACACCAAACAAGATGGATGCTGTACAAAATTAACCCAGTTTATAGAAGTAACAACTCCTTTAGCATCTTCCAATTATCATGATAATGCCTCAATAACACGACACCTTTAGATTCTAAATTATGCCTATCCAAAAACTGAAAACAAATATGATAAAACATCTGTAACTCCTACTTTAGAGGCTTATTACTTTGGAGGTTTTGCCCTAACTAATTAGGAATATTTCATATCTGTACTTCTGGATGCCTAGGTGCAACTCAAGTAGCAGCAGTACTCTCAATGGATGCAATTAAATATTCCTGCTTCTAAAATATAGTTGAAAATTATTTCCAGGACAGGTTGCATATGCTAATTACCTTAATTGAGTAGCTCATTTCCCAGTTTCAGAAAGCAGTTAAGAATCTACCACACTATATGGATCTGGAGTCATATTTTTGAATGAAGATGCTGAATTTCCATGAAGCAGATATGTTTTTAACCACAACCTTACATCATTATTGACAATAACTTTTTACTTTCAGGTTTATTTAATTAGCAGAATTAAATATTTCAAGCTGCCATGTTGGGAATTAAACCCATGTCCCTACATTGTTGGTTAAGCCTTCAGATTACTAGCTACATATCATAGCCACCATGCTTTTATGTCCCACAGACAATTTCATAAGGCAATTTGAAAAAATGCAGCAACGTTAGTCAACATATCAAAGTTCTTAATAACGTCATGAGTTCTTAAAACTGTGGCTGACAAGCACATTCTCTGGAAATTCATATGATCTTCTGCACTGCACTGGAAACACTGAACAGACAAGTTGTTTGGCCTAACCAGCCCACGCTAAATTAACGAACAGAAAATGCCAGATACAACAAGTCAAGAGGCTTTGTGGAAAGAGAAACAAAGTTAATATTTCAGGCCAAAGACCCTTTGTCTGAAGTCTTCAACCTGAAATATTGATTCTGTTTCTTGTTCCACAGATGCTGTCTGGCCTGACGTGTTCCAACATTTTCTTTCAGATTTCCACAATGTGCAGATTTTAAAAATTTTTCACACCATTTTTATAATCCGCTTTTATATCCGCAGATAATGGACATGCTCAGCTTTACTTCAGATTCTTTCATTTTTCCACATTTTTTTCTGAATCAACTCAGATGAGGAAAAGGTGATTTATCGTCAAATATACTGGACTAACCAGTTAGGTCACTGCTTAACACTGGCACCACTCCATCTACCCCGCATTGATTCCATGACTCTAATTGCTACTGTCTAACAAAAAATGATCAACCTCAACTTTGACAATTTATAGCAATGCAGCTCAGCAGTGAAGAATTGCGTCCTAACTTCATCAACACAAGATATCCTGCAGACACTGGAAACCCTGAGCATCACATACAAATGCTACAGGAACTCAGCAAGTCAGGCAGCATCTACGGAGGCAAATAAAATAATGATGAAGGATCTCGACCTAAGAATATCAACTGTTTTTTCTCCTCCATAGATGCAGCCTGAATAGCTGGGTTCCTCCAGCATTTTGTGTGGGTTGCTTTAGTTTCCTTTATCAAGTAATTCCAAGCAGAAATTATTAATCTTACAGTGACATCACTATTTTATAATCTACTAATGGGCATGGGACATTCTCTCTATCAACCCGTTTACAGTAAACTGCATCAATAAATCTGAAAGCATGCCAAGGCACATTCACAGGATGTTTTAACAGTTAAGCTGTGAAGATAAATCTCTGCTTTCTCCTTGCTTTTGGATTTATTTCTAACTCCAAATCTTTTGTCCCAATTTCCTTCACTTGACCATTGGCATTTAATGCCCCACAGCTGTTCTTTGACCACCCTGCTCCAGGAGAAGCCTCTTAACATGCACTTTGCCCTCTACCCTCCTGTTTCTTTGCTGCCTCTTCCACATCTCACACATCCAAAACAGCTGTGCTCATTTCCTTGGAAAACCACTGTATAGCAAAAATATTTTTTCTAAAAATCAGTAATCTGACAATCAATAAAATTACTATGTTACAAAACTAATCCATGTGACTGGGTTATTCCATGCATCGGGACATGATAATCTCTTTTCTCTGCAAGGACATTAAAAATAAAATAAAAGATGTATACAGCACACAAACAGGCCCTTCAGCCTATCTAGTCTATACCAAACTATTAATCTGCCTATTCCCATCAACCTGCACCCAGACCATAGCCCTCCATACCACTCCCATCCAAGTACCTATCCAAATTTCTCTTAAATGTTGAAATCAAACCCAAATTCATCATTTCCACTGCAGGTCATTCCACTCTCACCACCCTCTGAGCGAAGAATTTCTCCCTCATGTTCCTCTTAAATAGTTCACCCTTAACCTTTAAGTGGTAATCTCATCCAACCTCAGTGCAAAAAGTCTGCTTGCATTTACTTTATTTAAACCCCTCATAATTGTATACACTTCTATCAAATCTCCATTATCCTACGCTCTAGAGAATAAAGTCCTAGCCTATTTAACCTTTCCATTTAACTCAGTTCCTCAAGCCCTGGCAACATCCTTGTAAATTTTCTCTGTGCCTTTCAATCTTATTGGTGCCTTTCTTGCAGGTAGATGACCAGTACATAATCAGAACTGTACACAATACTCCAAATTAGGCCCCACCAATGTCTTATGCAACTTGAACATAACATTTCAACTCCTCTACTCAAAACTTTGATTTTTGAAAACCATGTGACAAAAACTTTGTTTACAACTCTATCTACCTGTAATGCCATTTTCAAGAAATTATGGACCTGTATTCTCAGATCCCTCTGTTCTACCACACTCCTCAGTGCCCTACAGCTCACCGTACAAGTTCTACCTGGTTTGTCCTCCTACCTAGAGTGTAACTCCTTACACGTCTGCATTAAATTCCAACTGCCATTTTCCAGCCCATGTTTCCAGCTGACCCAGATCCCACTGCAAACTTTGATAGGCTTCCTTGCCGTCTACTGCACCCTCAAACTTGGTGTCATCAGTAAAAATGCTGATCAAGTTTACTACATTATCATCCAGATCATTGATATAGATAACAATCAACAATGGACCTAGCACCAGTCCCTGTGGCACTCCACTAGTCACAGGCCTCCAGTCAGAAAGGCCATCTACTACCACTCTCTGATTCTCCAGAAAAGCCAATATCTAACCCAATTTACTATCTCATCTTGAATGCCAAGCAACTCAACTTTCTTGATCAACCTCCTATGCAGTACCTTGTCATTATCATTAGAAGTTGTTCTTACTAAGATCACTTAATTCAGCATAAACTAAAGATTGACCTCAAATGTTCTTGCATTTAATCAGTACTCTCTATATGGGATTCATTTTGGAAGCATTCAAGGATAGAGGGTTTAGATGGATACGGGCTAAACACGGGCACATGGGGCTAGCTTGATGGGCACCAGAGCTAGCATAGATGAGTTGGGCCAAAAGACCTATTCCCATGCTATATTACTCTATGATTCTATATCTAGATCATGCAATTGTGAGAGCTTACCATAATTTGTGTTTGAGAACCAAGTTATAATAATAAGCAGACCCCTAACAATCATGTACATTAGGCATATAGACCTTACCCTGAACAAAGGATCAGAAAAAGAGAACTATGGCATTGGCACTGCATAGAAATATAGTGCAGAAACAGGCCCTTCAGCCAATTGCATTTGTGCTGACCCATCAACCACCTATGTATAAGTTATGCCAATTTTATCCAGTTATCTGGTTATTACAGAGCAGTGGCTGGGAGAAGAAATTTATCCCAGGTTACAAGCTTTAGGTGTCATGAGATCAGACATCCCACCCTGCAAAAACTCATTTCAGGGAGGTAGCACCATCAATTTGCGGGGAGACTTCCGGGAGAGGTGGGATGTCTGCAATAGAGTAGCTCCTTAGCAGCTGGCCAGCTAGTTTAAATAACGTTAGCTACGCTAATGAACGAATGACACCTGTTAAACTCACCTCAACATGTCTTTTACAGTCTTACCTCACCATGGGCAATAGAAAAGTCACTATTGCAAACAGTGCAGCGAGCAACACTGTCATTATTTTGACCCCTATTAGGCAGGGGTACACTTTAGTGTAGTCTGGGGTGACGTACGTTTTTTTTTGGAACACTCTGCAATGGCGCGCTCTCGCTCTCTCGTGGTCGCTCGCGCGCTCTCAAGCACTCTCACTTGCTTTCTCTCTCGCTCGCGCTCTCTCTCCCTCTCTTGCCTTCGCTCTCGCTCTCTCTCTCTCTCGTGGTCGCTCGCGCGCTCTCAAGCACTCTCGCTTGCTTTCTCTCTCGCTTGCTCTCTCTCCCTCTCTCGCTCGCTTGCCTTCGCTCTCGCTTTCTCTCTCACTCTCTCTCGTGGTCGCTCTCGCGCTCTCTCTTGCTTTTCTCTCGCTCGCTCTCAAAAAAATTCATTTCCGTGATATTGTATGTAATTTGCTGGCAGCAGGGATCCACTATTAATATGCCGGAGACTCCCAGAAGTTCCGGGAGAGGTGGGATGTCTGTGAGATCAGCCACTAGATGGATCCATCATTGATTTCATTGGAGGTGAATGCTCATGTAAGTAAAACCAGCAGCTAGTTGATTCTCAGCAAGACCAAGGTCAATTTATCCCTGTCTACAGGAAAGACTGAACTGTATCAACTGCCTAAATTAATGTTAATTTTAAAAGATGACAAGCAATGTTGTCATGTATCCTCAAAGACATTCTAAAGTTCCAGTTTTGTACTCAAAAGTGCCTGAAACAGAATTATAAATTACCCAGACATGAGATTTTATTGCTTCTATATTTATCTTGCAATGTAGGCTTTTAATGCCTGCTGCCTCAGCCAACCAAACAGCACCTACCAATAATGCACTACAAAGCATTAAAGCTCAAGCTGTTATGCTGGCCTACAATTGTTCACATTCCATGAATCAGTCAAGATTCAGTGCTTTTCACTTCCTCACTCAATCCATTATTGGGCTAAGGAATGCGTTACAGATTGCATGATATGAAACAGGAAAGACTCAAACAAAGGCCACAGTAAATACACAGGTCAACCTAACATCCTATTGTCCCACTACCAGAGTGGTGTTACCTGTTAACAGCCTTGTAAGTACAAGGAGGACTTGCATTTAAGCACCTTTTAAGATTTACATTTTTGTTTGAAAGGTAGTAAATATTGATACAGTGAAGAAGGCAATTTGCACATAGCACGGTATTCATAAATGTGAAGTAATAAATAAATAATATGCATATTTAATGATATTGGCTAAGGGTTAAATATTTGTCTGAACACACAGGGTAACTCAAATAAAATCAGAAAATGCTTGGTACCCTCACAGGCTAGGTAGCATCCGTGGCAAGAGAAACAGAGATAATGTATGAGGTTTGGAGGCCCTTCACCAGACCAGTCTTTTGACAGATAGGAGTGTTTCCAACATTTTCAATTTTTAATTTCAGACTTTCAGCATCTGTCAACATCTTTCATCATTTGGATTTTCAGCAGGGCTAATTCCATTATTCTTTGTGACAATGACTTGGAACATCTATGAATACCCTAGAAGGCAGATGGTGCCTCTGTTTATTGTCTCATGATGAATGCAACAGCTATACTGCAGTATCAACCAAGAGTGAGGCCTGAACTGCAACCTTCTCTCTCAGAGGGGAGGGAACCAGCACATGAGCCATGACAGTGAAAATATTCATACCCATAAATTCTACTGAGCTTCCCAAAATATTTTTTCTACTCTTGAGGAACTGCAAGTCATATCCTTTTAATTGACTGACACAAGTTCTTTAATGAATACATTTATTATTTCAAACTAATGTGCCCAAACTCAGACAGAGCCCTCAACATTCTTAAGTGAGAGGGTGAACAACCAGAAGTCCAGTCCATGTAGGTACCAATAACATGGGTAAGATGAGTGAGCAGGTTCTGCATAGAGAGCTCAGGGAGTTAGGTGTTAAGTTAAAGGGCTGGAGCACCAATATTGAGATCTCAGAACTGCTACCTGAGTCACGTGCTAGTGAGGCTAGAACTAGGAAGATTGTACAGTTTAATATTTGGCTTAGAAACTGGTGTAGGAGGGCGGGCATAAGATTTTGGATCATTGGGCTCTCTCCCAGGGAAGGTGGGACCTGTACAGAGGGATGGTTGGCACCTGAACTAGAGGGGGACTAATGTCCTACTGGGAAGGTTTGTTAATGCTGCATGGTGGGGTTTAAACTAGAGTTGCAGGGGAATGAGAACCAGAGTGCCAGAATGGTTAGTGGAGAGGCTGTGAAGGCAGAAGTTGGTAAGACCTCAGACATAGTTAGGAATCAAAAGGTCGAGCATGGTGCAACAAAATTGAAAAGGGTGAATACAGGACTAAAGGTGTTGTATCTGAATACGCGCAGTGTACAGAATAAAGCAGTTGAACTTGGAGCACAGTTGCCCTTGTGATGCTGTAGGCTTCACAGAATCATGGCTGAAAGATTATAGCTGGAAGCTTAATGTCCAACGATACGCATTGTATTGAAAGAATAGGCGGGAAGGCAGAGGGAGCAGCATTGCTCTGTTGGTAAAAAATGAAATCAAATAATTAGAAAGTGGTGACACAGGGTTGGAAGGTGTTGAATGTGGATAGAGCTAAGGAAATGCAAGGGTAAAAAGACGCTATAGGAGTTGTATACTGATCCCCAAACAGTGGTAAGGATGTGGCCTAAAAATTACTAATGCATGCCAAAAAGGCAATGTTACAATAGTCATGGGTGACTTCAATATGCAAGTAGATTGGGAAAATCACGTTGGTGCTGGATTACAGGAGAAGGAACTTCCAGGGTACCTACAAGATGGTGTTTTACAGCAGCTCATGGTTAAACCCACTAGGAGCTATTCAGTATTGGCTGTTGTGCAATGAACTTAGTTGATTAGAGAACTTAAGATAAAAGTACCCTTAGGGGTAAGTGATCATAATGTGATTGGATTTGCCCTGAAATTTGAGAAGGAGAAGCTGAAGTCAGATCATCAGTATTACACAGGAGTAAAGGGGATTTCAGAGGCATGAGAGAGGAGTTGCCTAGAATTGATTGGAAAAAAACGTTGGCAGGGATGACGGCAGAGCAGCAATGGCTCAAATTATAAAAGCCAAGGAGAGTGATATAATAGAGGAAAAATTAGTGGGAAGTTAAAGGATTAGGAACCTTTTAAAAACCAACAGAAGGCAACTAAAAACGTCATTAAGGTAAAGATGGAATACAGAAATAAGCAAGCTAATAATTTTAAAGAGGATACCAAAAGTTTCTTTGGATACATGAAGTATAAAAGAGGGGTGAAAGTGGGTATTGAACTACTGGAAAATGATGCTGAGAGGTAGTAAAGAGGGACAGTGAAATAGCAGATGAACTGAATAATTATTTTGCATTAGTCCTCACTGTGGAAGACACTAGCAGTATGATGGAAGTTCAGGGTGTCGGGGTCCTGGAGTGTGTGAAGTTACTATAACTAGAGAGAAGTTTCTTGGGAAACTGAAAGGTCTCAAGGTAGATAAGTCACCTAGAACAGAATATGTCCAACCCAGAGTTCTGAAAGAGGTTGCCGAAGAGATTATAAGTAATGATTTTTCAAGAATTACTAGATTCTGGAATGTTTCCGAAATACTGGAAAATTGCAAATGTCACTCTACTTTTCAAGAAGGGAGAGATGGAGAAGAAAGGAAGCTGTGGGCCAGTTAATCTAACCTCAGTGGTTGGGAAGATGTTGGAGTCGATTGTTAAGGATGTGATTTCAGGGTACTTGGAAGCACATGATAAAATAGGCCAAAGTCAGCATGGTTTCCTCAAGGGAAAATCTTGCCTGACAAATCTGTTAGAATTCTTTGAGGAAACAACAAGCAGGACAAACAAAGGAGAATCAGTTGGTGTTGTGTACTTGGATTCTCAGAAGGCCTTTGTCAAGGTGCCACACCTGAGGCTGCTTTACAAGCTACAAGCCCATGGTATTACAGGAAATATTCTAGCATGGATAAAGCAGTAGCTGATTGGAAGGAGGCAATGAGTGGGAATAAAGGGAGCCTTTTCTGATTGGCTGCCAGTGGCTAGTGGTGTTCCACAGGGTCCTGTGTTGGGACTGATCTGTCAATGATCTGGATGATGGCTTTGTTGCAAAGTTTGCAGATGCTATGAAGATAGCTGGAGGGGCAGGCAGTTTTCAGGAAGTAGAGAGGCTACAGAGGACTTAGATTAGGAGAATGGGGAAAGAAATGGCAAAAGGAGTATAGCGTCAGGAAGTGTATGGACATGCATTTTGGTAGAAGAAATGAAAAGGTTGACCATTTTCTAAATGGAGAGAAAATACAAAAAAACTGAAGCACAAAGAGACTTGGGTGTTCTTGTGCAGGATTCCCTAAAGGTTAATTTGCAGGTTGCGTCTGTGGTGAGGAAGACAAATGCGATGTTAGCATTCTTATCAAGATGACTAGTATACAAAAGCAAGGATGTAATGTTGAAACTTTATAAAGCACCGGTGAGGCCTCATTTAGAGTATTGTGAGCAGGTTTGGGTGTCTTATCTTGGAAAGGATGTGCTAAAACTGGAGAGGGTTCAAAGGAGGTTCACGAAAATGATTCCAGGATTGAATGGCTTGTCATATGAAGAGCATCTGATAGTGCTGGACCTGTATTCACCAGGATTCAGAAGAATGACCTCATTGAAACCTATTGAATGGTGAAAGGCCTTACTAGAGTGGATGTGGAGAGGATGTTTCCTATGGTGGGAAACTCTAAGACCAGAGGACACAGCTTCAGAATAGAGGAGTGTCCTTTTAGAACGAAGATGAGGACGAATTTCTTTGGCCAGAGTGTGGTGAATCTCTGGAATTATTTGCCACAGGCAAATAGGAGGCCAAATCTTTATGTATACTTAAGGCAGAGGTTGATAGATTCTTGATTGGTCAGGGCATGAAGGGATACAGAGAGAAGGCAGGAGACTGGGGCTGAGAAGAAAATTGGATCAACCATGATGAAATGGTGGAGCAGACTCGATGGGCCAAATGGCCTAATTCTGCTCCTATATCTTATAGCCTTATGGTCTAAAACAAGAACAGCAAAACAAAACCTTTCCCCACCCCACACACACGCCCAACAAACCGAGGTAAGAGCACCTCCAGGCCTCCAGTCCTCGGCTCCTTCAAATACAAGTGTCCAAAGATCCCTTCAGCTTGGTCACACTTCTAATGGAGACTCATGTCAACTTCGCAAGCACAGTTTCATCTGTGAAAATATGAAGTACTCCCTCTTATGACTGCTTCCTCGTTCTGCCGTCACAGCTGAAATCAGATGCAGTGTGCTAATGAACAACACAGCTGGTAGCTCAAAGTAGCTGCACCATTTCAGCACACCCTAAATCTCAGGCTTTATGAATTGTATCGAATCTCACACACATGCTTATTGCCACTAACTCATCCACACTCCAGGCTGGGCACTACAAAATTACAAAATTTTCCTTCAACACGTGCAACCTTTTAACCATCGGAGATATTGGTGATCAGGTAGCTGCACCTTTGATTCTATTGGCTCCTTTGATGGCCATGCCTCCAGATACCCAAGGTGTGCAAGCCTCTCTAAACCTCACCACTTCTCTTTCGTGCAAGGTATTTCTTCGAGCATCTCTTTGACCAAGCCTTTGAACATCTGCCATAACTTATCCTCATGCATCTTAGAGGAAACATTTGTTAAGTAACACTCTTATGAAACGCTATTTTAAGAATATTATCCAAATGCACATTGTTAACATTGCATTAATTTCACATTTGCATTCATTTGACATGACTATTGCAACTTGCTTGACTTTATCTCTCTGTTATATTCCATTGCGTTCCTCTCAAACCTGCTCCTTACAAAATTGAAAATCTTGGATTGTTCATTCTTAATTCAGGTTTACAGTCAGAAGTCAATAGGAGATCAAGCCAACAGAATCCAGTCAGACGCAAACCAAAGCTTGCCTCTGGGCCAATAGCTCATTAGCATAAACTGGAGGAACAGATGTGTTCATAGATCAGCCCCTGAAATGCAACACTAAACAAAGTACACGCCCAGCCGCAAAGGGAAAAAAAATCATCTCACCTCGCTCTCTGCAGCAAGTTAAAAAAGCAATGTGTCAGCAGTCACAATGAAAACTTAACTGATTCAAAGTCAACTGTAACCTCCAACAGACTGGCAACTGGCAATAGAGTATCAATCAGCAGTGGGGAAAAATTTGCTCTCATCATTCAAGCATTCTAGCAAAATTCTGCTGAAGTCTACAGCCTACTTTGCTGTAAGTGGTGGCCTCTATTGAAAAGTTTCACCTTAACTTATAGAAATAAACACGTCAGAAAGCCAATTATAAAGCAGCAGAGCCATAGGTATTGAAGCAGTTAAGTCACAGCATACCACAGGGTTATGGACAAGCCCTGTCAAAAACTTCCATGCAGATATCCACAACCACATGCTGTATTGTCTGCACTAAATTAGGCTTCCATGTTTTACAGTAAGTAGGTTGCATTCCCAGATCTTATGACATTTCTAAAACTCACTTTCATTTCATTTTCTTGAACGTTCAGTTCTGCTTTCACCTGTGAATTCAAGTTCAGTTCAGATTAAACAGCTCTCCTCAAGGAAGAACAAGTTAAATGTCATGAGAACAAACAGCTTAGAACACACAGCATCTTAACTTGGACATAAAATCACAGTTGCTTCTTCAATGCTGAGTCAAAATCCTAAATGACCTTCTTGGCCCCACTGTTGGAAATCCATAGTTTCTGCTACAATTCAAGAAAGGGACTGAGTCATCACCTTTGCATTGGAAATAAATGATGCCCTGCCAACATTTGTCAGTGTCTCAGGACAAGCACAAAATGGTGAAATGGCCACTGAAAATTTGAAATTAATAAGGATTGTTATGCAGAATTAGGCTACTCAGCCCATCATATCTGCTCTGCCATTCAATTATGCCTGATTTTCCCCCCAACCCTTTCTCTAGCCTTTTCCCTGTAACACCTTACCAAACAAAAATCTATCAATCCCTACCTCAAATATACTCAGTAACATGGCCTCCATAGCTCTCCATACCAATGAATTCCAGAGAACCACCATCCTCTATCCAAAAAACTGCCATCTTTTCAGTTCTAAGCCTGTGCCCTCAAATCCTACAAATGAAAGGATCCTCTCGACAACCACTCTATCCCGGCCTTTTAGTCTTCAGTAGGATTCAATATCTTGCAATCTACTGCCTCCCAATGAGTACAGACCTAGACATCAAATGCTCTTCATGTGTTAAGCCTTTCATTTCCAGTGTCATTCTTGTGAACCACCTCTGGACCCCCTCCACGACCAGCATGAGAATCTGCAAAATTGAAGTCTTCTAACTACGGCACTACCTGGGTCAGGAATTGATTTGCAGTGTATTAATTTTTAATTCAAAAATGCCATCATGCCTACAGTGAGGGACAGTATAGACTAGCAAATCCTGTGTTCGAAAGATGCAATATATTAATTCTTCCCCTCTTCAGAAATAGATTTATACAAATATGTTTAGTTTGCAGTGTGCAATAGGTCTTAATATTAGTTCCACATGGTTTCTAAGTAGTTAAAATAGAGATAAACTTTTTCTTTACTTTCTGTACAAAATAAACTATAAAATCTGTACACAATGTGGGGCACTAAAATTGCATTGGCAGTAGCTAAGAAGACTACAGTTGTTACTTGGAAATCTGATTTGTATTTAAGTATGAATCGTTGGAACAATGAAATGGCTAGTTCTATTCCACTCGAAAAAATTACTCATAATTTAAGAGATAAACATGGAACATTTTTGAATATCTGGTGCCCTTATTTACAAAAGATAGGATGGCATATTTAATTGCTCCGATAAAGATCTTGGTCCCTTGGGGAAACTAACGAATAAGTATATTAAATTTATTTTGATTCCCATGGAGCATGTGGAAACCTTCCAATACCCAGGCGGTTCCTTTTTTTTTCTTTCTTCTCTTTTTAGGTAGGACTTTATACGGGGGGGGGGAGGGGAGAGGGTAGATTTTATTTTCTATGTATTCATTTTGAAAATTTAATAAAAATTATATTTAAAAAAATGTGGGGCACTGATCAAGAACACTTTCTTAGTTATCCCTCCAAACTACATCTGGCATATACAGTATTGTGCAACAGGCCTTTAATAAGTTGGAGAGATACTGAGTGATGTGCTCCATTGTAACTGTAGTCTGACAGAACCATTAAGGGCTGGAAAAGAAATTCTAAATCCTTTTACCCCTGCATTACCAGCCGGTTAAATAAAATTATGTATACCTAGAAAGTGGATTACACTTTTTTAGTGTGCTAAAATATAATTGCCTATAGGTCTACTACACAATCTGGCCCCCAAGAAAACAGTCATTTTCCAGATCTGGAAACTCCATTTAAGGGAACAAGCATGCACCACAAATGGCATCATCAGGTGCATGCCTACGAGTCGGAAAAATCGCAAGATAGCCAAGTGTGCTGTGTTTCCAGTCAATTTCACCCATTGTTACCAATGAGTTTTACTCCAAATTGAGCAACACTAAAATGAACTCACAGGAGCAAAATTAGTCCAATCAGCTCCTCGACTCTACTCCACCATACCACCATACCTGATTTATAACCCCTCTCATCACCATTCTCCTGCTTTTTCCCCGCAACCTTTGACACCCTGACGAATCAAGAATCTGTCACTCCCCAATTTAGATATACCCAATGACTTGGCTTCCACAGCCATTCGTGGCAATCAGTTCCACAGATTCACCACCCTAAAGAAATTCCTCCTCATCTCTGTTCTAAAAGGATGCCTCTCCCTTCTGAGGCTGCTAGAAACACCCCTCCCCCCTTGAGTTTAGGAAAGATCCTCTCCACATCCACTCTATCTAGGCTTTTCAAGTTTTGATAGATTTCAATGGGATATCCCCCCCCCCACCTCATTCTTCTAAACTCCAGCAACTACCAGGCTACAGCCAGCAAAAGCTCCTTATGCATTAACCATTTATTTCCCAAAATCATTCTTGAGAACCTCTTCTGGATCTTCCTTCAATGCCAGCACATTTTTCTTAATAAGGGACCCAAAAACTGCACACAATATTCCCAAGTACATTTAGACCAATGCCTTATAAAGCCTCAGCACTGCATTCTTGCTTTTATATTCTAGTCTTCTCAAAATGAATGCTAACATTGCATTTGTCTTCCAGAATACTACTCAAGCTGCAACTTTATACTTAGAGAATCCTGCACAAGGACTCTCAACTTCCTTTGCACCTCTAATTTCTCCCCTTTTAGAAAATAGTCTACACCTCTAATCCTTCTGCTAAAATACATGACCATGCACTTCCCTTCACTATATTCCACATACCACATCTTTGCCCATTCCCCCCATCTGTCTAAATCCTTCTGCAGACCCCTTGCTTCCTCAACACTAACTCCACCTATCTTCGTATCATCCGCAAACTTGGCCACAAAGCCATCAATTCAATCATCCAAGTCATTGACATATAATGTGAAAAGAAGCGGTCTCAACACTGATCCCTGCAGAGCACCACTAGTCACTGGCAGCTAACCAAAAAGCGCCTTTTTATTGCTACTCTTTGCCTCCTGCCAGTCAATCGATCTTCTATCCATGCTAGTATCTTTTCTGCAATACTATAGACTCATAACTCGTTAAGCATCCTCATGTGCAGCACCTTGTCAAAGGCCTTCTGAAAATCCAAACATACAACATCCACTGACTCTCCCTTCTCTACCCTGCTTGTCTATGCAATCAGGTTAACAGGCCATAGAATCTACACCAATGGAGCAAGTTATTCCATCTAATTAGTCTGTGGTGACATTCACAACTTTTTGAAGGCAAAAACCTTCTCCAACCCTTCTACATCTGGATCTGTTGTAAATGAATTTTTGAGATTTGTCAATGAAGCTACATGGCTGGACTTCGCTGGGATAGTCGATACTGAGTTGTTGCGTTTTTTAAAAATTCTCCCATGGGATGGGGCAGTCACTAGGGAAGACTGCATTTATTCCTCATCCTGTCCTGGCCTCTCAGCTCAGTAACTTATATGCTATTTTAGTAGTAGGTAAGACTCAGCTTATATGTGACTCCAGTACTGCAGAATGTGGCTGAATAAGGTCAGCAGATTTCTTCCTCTGTCAGAAATTCTCAGACCAGATGGGTTTTTACAATAGTCTAACTGTTGTGTGCTAAAGGGAACAAACACAGGAAGAAAGCAAGAGCCAGATACTGAAGTGACTGTGCTGAAAAGTGGAATTTCTCTTCCTGGCTTCACGTTTCCATGTTTCATAGATGCCATTGCCTTTACAAGTCTCTATTTATTGTACATTATTTAGTTAGTTAGATCCATAGTCCTAAATATCATGCTGTGATTCAAAAGCACTCCTGATCTTTAGTCAAAGGCTCTAAGTTATTAATCCAAGTAAATGGGAGAGGCTTGTTGAAACAGAGGTTCTTTTCCTGCCTTCATTTCTTTGAAGTTATATTTCCTACATAAACTTCCACCTTGCTCCTCACTTCAGTTTGAGAAATGTTTCACAAACAGTACACCGGTGATACATTACCACGATGGATTCGGGACAGAGCGGACCATTGGCCCACTACGTCATCGCATATGGAGATAAATAAAAAACATAAACAAGGAAACAAGTCAAACAAAACCTAAAGGCAATTTGCCTGTGACTGTGACCACCTAATGTGAACAAACAAATGAGTGGCCATCTGTTGATGGCTATAAACTCAACAAATAAACTTTCAAACATCAACAATTCAGAAGGTAAAATTTCACCCTCTGGTTTCTGTCTCATCAGTGCCCACTATTGTCAGGGTTGAATTACGGACAAGTGCTGTGGCATTATCTAGTAGTTTCTTTCCTCAACACTGACTGCACATCCCAACACTACAGCAAAGTAGCGAAGAAGTACAATCATTATTTCAGGATCCAGCCTACTTCCAATCTTCATTTGTCTCCACAAGTCATTACCTACTTTTTAGGCTGAGAACAATAGATTTCATGGACCAAAGAAGTCAAAGAATCTGCAATTAGTTAGAAGGTTAACCTTCAGGAAGAGAATCAATCATGGTCTTGTTAGATGGCATTGCATACTCCAAGGATCACCTGGATGACTGCTGCCATTTCTGACATTTATGGCCTTCAATATTTAAATAATAAGCATTATTCCTTTCAAATGGAGTTGCGGTTTCAATTATTTCCAACCTCTATGTCAGGAAAGAGACATTCAGAAAAAAAACCCAAAATTATAAAGTAAAACTTAAAATTAAAGTAAAATTATTTTAAAAAACTATAAAGTAAGCAAAAATACTGCAGTGATCCAAAATTAATGCCGTATATTTATGTTCTATGGTTAATGTTTTCCAGATACAGAATTTATTACTTGTTAAAGATATACATAGAACAATGAACAAGTGAACGGTATCACATGCAAAACACATGAAATATCTTGAAAAGAATGCTTTGATAAATTAAACTTTGATATATGTGAGTTCTTCAGAGCTTGAGGGTAAAGTAATCTCCGTTGCATCAGATAATTTATCTCCTAAGACAGACAGCGTCAGCATTTTCTGGTGTGGGGATAAATGTCAGTAATTCATAACTGCAATTCAGGATCAGATAATGTGACTAAATATAAGGTAGGAATTTTAACTTGAAATGTATATATAATTTTTCCTTGATCCTCTACCAAACGGAAGACAGGAAATAAACAGAATGGAAAATTGAAAAATTCAAAGCCAATAGGAATTAAGTTGGGAAAGGAAAAGTAACGGAGAAAAATAGTTGTGCATTGTAATGGTACATTACAACAATGGTCTATGGCACTATTTTACCAAATTTATGTTTATTCAACACATGGTGTGGAACAATCTCTATAACTTGCTTTTTTGTTTTTATACTTGTGTGAGCAGGAACTAGAGTATCAAGTACAGGAAATGTCACGAACAGGGAGAGCTGCCAACAGCATGCATGTATAGCCATAATTTTTTGGACTGATGTTTTTCTTAACAAGTAAAAAGCTTGGATCTCATTTGTTCTTCTGTTGGACAATTCAAGGCTTCACGTGCAGCTCAAGAAGCAGCTGACATGTTCCTCAAATTCTTTCACAGTTAGAATTCTGTCACTCCTTAGCTCCCTCCTGCTCCTTCCAACTATACCCTGTATAATACTATTAAGAACACAAAATACTCGAAAATGGTCATGGGTTATCAGCTCTCATTATACCATTTCTGTCTGTAGAGACTAGCTGTGCTTCGATTGGCTGTCAAGTTTTCTACATTTCAGCAGTGACTACTTCACAACCACTTCATTGGTTATTAAAAGTTTTGTAACATCCAGGTCCACAATACATCAACATTTGTTGACAAAGTGGCATGAATACTTTCCACTTAGTCCCATACTAGGATGCGTGCAAGATCTAATCAATTGGAGCGCTAGTGCTTACTCCTTATTGTCACTCCCAAATCCAGTGGAAAGCTCATGACGCTGAGTTGCAAAACCACAAACTCAACACTTAATGGGAATTCCCTCATACAACGCATAACTTCCAAATTAACACTATTACAGGTTGGAGCAGATTTGTAAAGTATAATAACAGACACAAGAATAAGAGGTTTAATTGCACTAAAGGTGTGAGGAAAGAGTCAACTGGACACACAAAGGCTACAGCAGGAAAAATTGTCAAAAAATAGGAAAGAGAATGGTTTCAGAAATAGGAAAGATAAGGGACAACATGAGGAGGATAGTGGTGTTCAAAAAGGTAGAATAGCAGATGGTGGAAGCTGGCATTTTTGGGAAAATCACCGAGATCAATGAGCCTTAACTGGTAGGCTATAGAGATGCAGAGGGCCAATATTAACTAGCAGGAGAATACCAAATTGAGTGATGGTCCAAGGAGGGGGAAAAATGTGGTTAGACTGAACTGGAAGTGGAGAGGAAAACTGGGAGAATCTTGAAAGCTGAAAGAGTCACCAAAAACAAATAAATAGTGTGGTTATAAGAGTAGATCAGATCCCAATTATCTCATAGTGAGTGGCTCACTTCCTAACACCCCAAGAATTCTCC
Organism: Mobula hypostoma; assembly: GCF_963921235.1. NCBI lineage: Eukaryota > Metazoa > Chordata > Chondrichthyes > Myliobatiformes > Myliobatidae > Mobula > Mobula hypostoma. The sequence continues at coordinate 162,657,893 of NC_086097.1, read as the reverse complement.
ATCTACAAGGCGTGTGAGGTGGATGATGTGAATAACTTCTGCTTCCCAAATGAGCCCTTCACATTTAGAACAAAGTGGCTCACTTGATTGGCACTCCAAGTACCGGCATGAAACACTCACCCCATTTACTTATTTGTGGTAATATTACTTTGTGTTGTGTGTGCGAGAGTGTTATATCTACTATGTTGCGCACCTTGGTCCAAAGGAATGTTGTTTCATTTGACGGCATACATGCGTACAGTTGCATTACAATAAACTGAACTTGCACTCCATTCTCTCCACCACCAGCACACAGTGGCTATAAGGCATCGAATTTTACAAATTGCATGGCAGTTACATTAGGCTACCTATTAGGAGTACCTAGGCTACTCCAACATCACTTCCCAAATCTGTAAGCACTACCACTAAACCCAAGGGCTTTGGGGAGACGGCAACACTAGCACCAGGTAACACATCATTAGAAATATATTGTCACTCCATCATCAGTGGGTCAAAATGCTGTTATTACAAACCCAACAACACCATCACTATAAAGAGCACAGTGGAGATAGAAGAATCAGATTTATGGTCACCAGCATGTGACGTGAAATTTGTTAACTTAGCAGTAGCAGTTCAATGCAATACATAATCTAGCAGAGAGAGAAAAAAATAATAAATAAACAAGTAAATCAATTGCGTACATTGAATAGTTTTTTAAAAACGTGCAAAAATAGAAATACTGCACATTAAAAAAGTGAGGTAGTGTCCAAAGCTTCAATGTCCATTTAGGAATCGGATGGCAGAGGGGAAGAAGCTGTTCTTGAATCACTGAGTGTGTGCCTTCAGGCTTCTGTGCTTCCTACCTGATGGTAACAGTGAGAAAAGAGCATGCCCTGGGTGCTGGAAGTCCTTAATAATGGATGCTGCCTTTCTGAGACACCGCTCCCTAAAGATGTCCTGGGTACTTTGTAGGCTAGTATCCAAGATGGAGCTGACTAGATTTACAACCCTCTGCAGCTTCTTTCGGTCCTATGCAGTAGCCTCCCCATACCAGACAGTGATGCAGCCTGTCAGAATGCTCTCCACGGTACAACTATAGAAGCTTTTGAGTGTATTTGTTGACATGCCAAATCTCTTCAAACTCCTAATAAAGAGTATAGCCGCTGTCTTGCTTTCTTTATGACTACATCGATATGTTGAGACCAGGTTAGATCCTCAGAGATCTTGACACACAGGAACTTGAAGCGTATTACCACCCCATATCCATGGCTTATCACCACCCCTCAATGACAATTAGAGATGTGCAATAAATGGCGGCCTTGCTAACACACACATAAACCCAAAAAAAAAACGAAAACAAATTGTGTAAAACCATATGATATTTTTCCCTGCTGTTCCTGGTGTAGTTATACAATGAAAAACAAAACCAGGAATCTCCCATGGAAATTCAACCATAATACCATAACGATAATCCAAAACTATATTGAATTATTTTCCTCATGCTTTACACTTACAATACAATTAATTTTAGCTGTATCAATGATGGACAATTGCTTTGACTAACCCTCAACTGAGTAAATTAGCTTTTTGATCAACCAGTTCACCTATAATTGATTATCATATATATATACACACACACATTAACTGAAAGGAAAATCAGACATTGTTGCACATTGTTATGATCATATGATTAAGACAATCAATTGGATACAGCATATTAGCCATCAGGGAAGACCAGACACAGGTACAGGTGGCCCCCGTTTTCTGAACGTTCGCTTTACAACACCTCGCTGTTACGAAAGACCTACATTATTTACCTGTTTTCGCTAACAGAAGGTGTTTTCACTGTTACGAAAAAAGGCAACGCGCGAAAAATGTCAGTGCACACCCGAACAGCTAAGCTCCTCCCCCGGAACTGCATTCTAGCTGGCATTGCTTAAACACGTGCTTTATCTCGATTTATTTTGTGCTTCCGTTACCGAGATGAGTTCTAAGGTATCGGAAAAGCTGAAAAGAACTCGTAAGGGTGTTACACTTAGCGTAAAACTAAACATAATTAAGCGTTTCGATCGTGGTGAACCAAGTAAGGACATTGTCCGTGCGTTGAACTTGGCTGCGTCCACCATTCGCACTATTTATACGCAGAGAGAAAGAATTTTGAAAGCTGCCGATGTTACTGTTGGTTCGGCTCATAGCAAAGTGGTCTCTCTTAGTCGGCATCCAATAATGGATAAAATGGAAAGTCTATTGCTTGAGTGGATTGATGGGTGTACAAAGCGTGGTGTTCCGTTAAGTTTTCTTATACTTAAGGAGAAATCAGTCAGTCTTTTTAATAAGCTGAAACAGAAAGCACTGGACGATAGTGATGAAAGTGTTGCGAAAGTGGAATTTAAAGGTAGTCATGGGTGGTTTGATCAGTTTCTGAGGCAAGGGCAGCTTCACAGTTTAAGCAGTGGTCCCTAACCTCCGGGCCGCGAAGAATGCTGTGATGCAGTGGTATTCGGAACACACCCAGCACATCTTTAAGGAAAAAGCAGAAATAAACAAGCTAATTAATTAGGTGCCGCCCGGGACGTAAATGTCGGCCCAGATCACAGGCAATTGCCAATTGCGTCAGGTGGTTATTCGTATAAGCAAATGTTTAACTGTGACGAAACTGCAATTTACTGGAGTCTTCCAGATTCCGGTAAGTGAAGCTATACTGTACATACACTATTTCTACTTTATATTTATAATCTTCTGTGGACTCACTTTACACCGCACGCTGTTGGAGCAGTGCTGCCAGGATAATCAAGGACACGACCCACCCAGCCAACAGACTTTTTGTCCCTCTTCCCTCCGGGAGAAGGTTCAGGAGCTTGAAGACTCGTACGGCCAGATTTAGGAACAGCTTCTTTCCAACTGTGATAAGACTGCTGAACGGATCCTGACCTGGATCTGGGCCATACCCTCCAAATATCCGGACCTGCCTCTCGGTTTTTTTGCACTACCTTACTTCCTATTTTTCTATTTTCTATTTATGAGTTATAATTTAAATTTTTAATATTTACTAATTTTAACTATTTTTAATATTTTTAATATTTAATATTTGTAATCCAGGGAGTGTGAAGTGCAGAATAAAATTATCGCTGTGATGATTGTACGTTCTAGTACTAATTGTTTGGCGACAATAAAGTATATAGGCTGTGTATTTTTATGTGTTATTTGGTATGATTTGGCAGCTTCATAGCTTAAAGGTTACTGGAGAGAGTGTTTCTGCCGAGAGCACTTGCGCCGTGTTTCTGCCAAGAGCGCTTCCCTGAGATTTTCTCTGCACTAGACAGTGCTGCAGAAAAGTATTTCTACTTTATATAGGCTGTGTATTTATCATATCATTCCTGCTTTTACTATATGTCACTGCTATTTTAGGTTTTGTGTGTTATTTGGCATGATTTTTTAGGTTATTTTTTGGGTCTGGGAACACTCAAAACCTTTTCCCATTTTAACAAATGGTAATTGTTTATTCACTTTACGACATTCCAGCTTACGAACCATTTCATAGGAACGCTCTACCTTCGGATAGCGGGGGAAACCTGTTCCACATGAGAGAACTAACAAGAACTAACACAGTGATAGGCAACCAGAATGATCAGAAACAGGAACAACCACAAAACCAGAAACAATGAAGTATTATAAATTCCCAGGTCAATAATAGGTCAACTGGGAGATTCCTACTGCACCAGGCAACTACAAACATCAAACAAATGCATTTGATTCTCAAGGAGATCAGCAAAACAAATCAACAGCTAAAATATTCTTTTTGTCACCAGAGCGCACATGTTTGTTATCATAAAAAGGCCTGCAAGTGGTGATGTTCTGGCCCCATTATTTACCAGCTGGGTCTTTCTTTTGCAGTTCCTCCACATGGTAAATGTGTAGCCTCATTCCTGGAGAGGTTGAGCAGCCAGACAGTGAGAAAGTGAATATTAGAGGAATTGTAGGGAAAGAGCACAGTTGGCAGAGTTAGGAATAGGGGGACAGAGGTACAGAGACAATATTGCCATGCTGGTTACAAGCAGCAATGGGGTGGTACACAACAGTGCAGTGGTTTCTCCAGTGCACAGACCATCCGAGTCCAAGTTAAAGCAGCCTCACCTGAATAAGACAGAAATCTAAACTTTCTGTAATTTTGCACAGAACTATTATTAAGAATAGTTAGATCCTACTCTTAGACAATGCACTTTGTGGACACTTTGTAACCTGCTTGTTAATGCAAATATCTGGTCAGCCAATCAGGTGGCAGCAACTCAATGCATAAAAGCATGCAGATATGATCAAAAAGTTCAGTTGTTGTTCAGACCAATCATCTGAATGAGGAAGAAATGTGATCTAAGTGACTTTGATTGTGGGATGATTGTTGGTGTCAGGTGGTATGGTTTGAGTATCTCAGAAACTGCTGACCTCCTGGGATTTTCAGCACAACAGTCTCTAAAGTTTGCAGAGAATGGTGTGGAAAAAAAACCACAGTGAGTGGCAGTTCTGCCGATGAAAATGCCTTCTTAATAAGAGAGTGCAGACTACAATGGCCAAACTGGTTCAAGCTGACGGGAAGGTGACAATAACTCAAATAACTATGCATTACAACAGTGTTGTGCAAAAGAGCATCTCTGAATGCACAATATGTCAAACCTTGAAGTGGTTGGGCTACAGCAGCAGACCAGACTTCTGTTCCACTCCTGTACCTAAGAAAATGGCAAATACCTAATAAAGTGTGTATAAGTACCTAATAAAGTGAGTGTATATCCTAATTTTCAGAACATCACACAGGTCAATACCAGATTATAGAAAGCAGAGATGGACTGGAAAACTACATAGCTTACACCAAGTTTCATTTCCTCTTGACTTCAGGAACACACGTCCTCATTTTTGTGCAGCAATTATTATTCAGTAGGATTCAGGAAATGAATAGGCACATGCGCATGCATCCAGATGCTATTTCATTTCCAGATTGACTCATTCATTTTCAATCTTTCTTATCAAGAGCACAAATAGCACTAACAGGTTAGAGTGACTGCCTCTTCATGGCTCCTGCCCTTCCCCAGTCAACTGTCCATTCATTTGTGTGAACACATTATGCCTGCATCAATTTCCAAGGTACTTTTCTCCATCTAGTGGCAAGACATACCTGAAGCTTTCATCCATCACTTCAATAAGCACATGGATATCACAAACCATTTCCCTTCCTTGTCTACAAACTTCAATCTGTTAAAGGTTCAAATCACCCATATGCACATCACAAATTACCCAACTATTCTGTTAAAACTAATCTGCATTGACATCCCACATCACTTATGCATTTGTTTTGATACCTTCACTTCCAAGATTTTCAGATGTTTTGCCTTGTCTAGTTCTGGTGTCTCCACGGAGTCAACCTCCATGCCCACTAAGCATCTTCTCTGCTCTACTTAGCCTTGAAGGTAGAGCCAATCCAACTATTTAATACAGCCATGACTTGTCCAACTCCCTCCCAATATGCATTCTCTCCTTGTCATTTCTCCATTTGAGTTAATGAAAAATAATCAATCTCTGAATAAGGTAAACACGAGGAAATCTGCAGATACTGGAAATTCAAGCAACACACACAAAATGCTAGTGGAACACAGCAGGCCAGGCAGCATCTATAGGAAGAGGTATAGTTGACGTTTCGGGCCGAGACCCTTCGTCAGGACTCTCTGAATCTCTGAATAAAATTAATAATTGACCTATCAACAGATTTTTGGCAAAGATTTGTCAATGCTTCAAACACCCTCTGCATTCAGAAGAATTTCCTAACTTCAATCCTAAGCCCCAGTTCTAGACCATCTCCTCCCCCTCAACCAGGTATATCATATCCATTAACTATAATACCCCGAAAACTTCAATGGAATCAAGGAACCACATCCACAGCTGATATAATTTATGCATGCAATTTAGCTCTTGAAGTTGAAGTTTGATCCTAGTAACTCTTGACTTGGAAAGGTGGCCATTTCTCCACCTTCACAGGTACCACTTGACCCATTGAGTTCATCTAGCAGTTTATTTTTTGCTACGATTTTAAGCAAACCTACATCCCTGGATTCCCTTCATATCCAAAAATCTGTCATTCTGAGTCTTAAACATTCTCAGTGACTGACCCTCTTTGGTAGAAAGCTTCAAAAATTAACAGCTCCCTGGGTGAAAATACCTTCAAATGCATACCCAAAGAAATGGATTTCAGGCACCTCCAGCAGAGCAGTCAACAAGCTTTATTGAGTTTGAAATCATCAATCTTTTCCCCTCTGGTTCGGAATAGCATTGTCAATGAGAAAAATCAAAAAAAATAGTTAACCCAGCTCAATAAAATTAAGCTCCACAAATAAAAACTTATATTACCTCCTGCAGTAGCTGTATTTTTTTTTTGGAGTGCAACATCACTTAGCAATACTTTCTTAGCCAGCAACTCATCCAAAGCCACCCAAACCTAGTCACTGATCTAAATCATATCTGATACAATCAGACACAATCAAGAAAGCTTACCAACACCTATGCTTTGAGGAGGCAGAAGAGAACTGGACTGGGCACACCAATACTCAAGTCATTCTACAGATGCACAGTAGAGAGCATCCTAAACAGCTGCATCACTGCTTGGTATGGAAGCTGCTCTGCAGTGGACCGGAAGGCTCTACAACAGGTAGTCAAAACTGCCCAACGCATCGCCAGCACCCACTTACCCAGCATCAAGGACATATATACAGGAAGTGCCAGAAAAGGGCAAGTAACATCATGAAGGAGCCTCCCCACCCCTCTCATGGACTGTACATCCTATCAGGGAGGAGGCTACGTAGCATCCATGCCAGGACCACCACTCGCAAAAATAGTTACTTCATCCAAGCAGAAAGGCTGATCAACTCCTCCACCCACTAACCCACCCCACCACTACTACTTTACCATTTCCTGTCAGTCAAATTATGTACAGACACTCCTGTGCCTAGTGTCACTTTACAGACATTCAATCCATTTTAGAAGCTCCCTTATTATTACTACTGTGTTCTTTATCTTAAGTGGGGTTTTTTTGCACTGCATGAGATCCTGAGTAACAATTACTTTGTTCTCCTTTACATTTGTGTACTGGAAATTACATTAAACAATCTTGAATAAATAATTTCCAAAGCCGAAAGACATTGGAGAGATTGTCTGGAATAGATAGCTCTGATAAGCATTGCTGAAGTCGTCCATTCAGTAGTCCATTTCCTGTCTGAGATTTAAACATGAGATTTAATGTGAAACTTATGTTCCATACACCATTATTCAACTTCAACTAAAATAATATACAAATTTGTTATTACCGACTGAGCATCCCTCATCTGAAATGCTTGGAACCAGAAGGGTTTTGGAATTTTTCGGATTTTGGAATATGAAATACAGTACCTTAGGGATGGGACCCAGGTCTAAATACAAAATTCATTTACATTACATGTACAGCTTATGTAAAGCTGGTGCAAGGCTGACAGAGTGAAAAATCTGCAGTGGAGCACAGTCTGATGTGATGGAGTTGGGTCTTACACATTCTGTCAGAGGTGAATGACCACATCTATTAGCGAGTACCAGCACTGCAATTGGCTTCATAACTCCCATCAATTTCCAACAGCCACCCGTTCCATAGCAACTATGATTGGAGGGGGATAGTTTTTACTTAATATTTTTAATAATTTTGGCAAGAAGCAATTACCTTCAATTTTCAATTTGTCATGATAGACCTTTGCTTGTTTCATGATCAGCATACTGTTAAATGGCACAGGTTTACTCCAACACTGACTAATCCATTCTTTCCATACACAATTGAGATTATTCTTCACTGTATGCAGTGTTTTTCTATTTTTCATTAACTTCTGTTCATTACATATGTGAGGTCACTTCAAAGAACAGTCTGTGTTGTGCAGAGACTTGCACACTGCCTTCCCAGCACCTTGTGGAATTTTCCATTTGCGATGTCACGTCAGTGCTCAAATTTCTGTATTTCAGAGGTTTTTGGAATGTCAGATAAGGGGTACTGAACCTATACTAGGACTGTATTATTCACAAGCATTTGTTGAAAATAACCATTAAACTGCTCATGATTTCTGAAAAACTTTGCTTAGCAATTATCAAATTATTAGTTAGCAGTAAGTAGTAAATAAAATCAAGCAATTTGAAGCCATTGAAATCAAGCAATTGTTCAGCAGAATTACAAAAGCTACATTTTTCAAATTTACACTTGGAGCAAAGGAACAAGTATGATGTAGCTACAGCTGGAAGAGTAAATGGAGAATTTCACAGAGAAAATAGAATTATGTTTATCATGTCACTTATAAAAATGCTTTCAGAACATTTCTTCCCCAAGATCTTTTATTGCATCCAGAACGAAATAAAAAAAATTTCATGGAGAAAATTCACAGAGGTTTAGAACAGTTTCATCATAAAGGAAGATATTGAGCCCAAGACCATGCTCATTCTATGAAAGAGAAATCCAGCCAGTTCCACTCCCACATCTTCTTCCTGTGGCTCTGAAACTCTTTCCGTCAAGTATTTACAGAGCTTTGAATAAGTATTCAGCGACCACAACTATCTGCACATCTTACTAAACTTATATTTAAGTAGGATTTTTTGAACTAATCTACAAAACATTGTGCATCATGTCAAATCAAAAGAAAAATTCCAAGACATGTCAACAATGTATTAAAAATTAAAAAAACAAAATGTCGAGGCTGAAAAAGTGTTCATCCCCTTTGTAACTATTGCACTAATTTTCTTCAAACGCAATACAATATATTACCTTACCAATTCACCCAATTTTCTGACGTAGAAAATTGGAGGGTCACCTGCTTTCAATTAACTCGTAAGAATAAATACCATTCCCCTACAAGGTCCAATAGCATGGTATATTTTCAACAGATCAAATCAAAATGAAGACAAAAGAGCATTCAGGACAAGTCAGGGAAATGATTATAGTGAAGGACCAATCTGGAGAAGGGTACAAGACTATTTCAAAGGCATAAAGATTTTGCAAAGCGTCACTTAGAAATATTATAAAGATATTGAAGAAGGTCTTGTGGTTGGAGGAGACTAAAGTCAAAATTTCAGGCCTCAACACTAAGTGGTATGTATGGCATAAATCTAATACTGTGAATCAGCCAGGAAACACTATTCCTTCTGTACAATATGGTGGAGGTAGCATCATGCTATGGGGATGCTTTCCAGCAGCAGAGACCGGAAATCTGGTCAGGATTGATGTGAAAGTGAATGCTGCTAAATACAGAGAGATGTGAAATAAAAACCTGCCAGTCTCTGCCAGAAAGCTTAAACTGGGGAGGAAGGTCATTTTTCAGCATGACAATGACCCTAAGCACACTGCCAGAGCAACCATGGCATGGCTTCAAATGAAAAAAATTGATGCCCTTGAGTGGCCTAGCCAAAGTCCTGACCTTAACCCATTCGAACATCTCTGGAAAAACCTCAAAAATGCTTCCACTGCTGCTTTCCAACTAACCTGGCACAGCTTGAGCAATTTTGCAAGGAGGAATGGCATATCTTGCTCTATCACATTGCACAAAGCCAATAGAGACATATCCAAAAAGTCTAGTGACGGTAATGGTAAAGAGAGGCGGTTCAACTAAATACTGAGCAAAGGGGAATACTTTTGGAACTGTTGACATTTCAGGTTTTGAACTTTTAGTTTTTCTTGCTTTACAATTTTCTCTGTTTTTGGGCTCTCTACTTTGAAAAAAAGGAGCATGTGATTCACAAATAAAAATTCTCAGTTAAATTGATCAAAATCCCTGGTTATAATACTCATTTCCACCAGGCTATCAGAGTGATTAACTCACACTGATTTGAGTGTATTTCTATGTTACACTGACTGTTCTATTTATTATAAATTATTATATACTACTTTGATTGCACATTTAGACGGAGAAGTAACGTAAAGACTTCTACTCCTCATGTATGTGAAGGATGTAAGAAGTAAAGTCAATTCAATTCACTTATGTGATAAAGGGCATCGGGCTGAATACTTTTACAGTACAAGGCACTGTATCAAATTATCCTTGGAATGCCAGAATTGAACCCACCTCCAATGCCTACCTTGGTAGAGTACTCCAGCATCCAAACTGCTTCAGACATCAAAAAATATTTTCTCTTTGTTCTCTTGCCAACAATGAGCATTCCATTTCATCTGTTTCTTGACCCACCTACCAATGGGAGTAATATTTTTCTATCTGCTTCGACTAGATTTGTCATAAAATTTTAAATATTTCCCAACCACTCTGTTGCAAACAGGAGCACTCATTCCCCAGCACCTCCATTCCAAACTGAAACACCCCCATTCTGTGGTCACCCAAAGATATTAACATGTTTGCCGATGTTCTGCCCAGAACAGAACTCATCACAAGTGCTGGAGAAAATAACTGGTTTTTGGAGCTAGATATTCATATCCAAATAATCACAGAACAGGCACAATGAATGAACATTTAACTTAAGTGTAACTAAACACTGATGGCCAGGTTAAATGCATTCAGAATTTATGTTGGAGAAAGTCCACACACAACCATGAGGAAACAATCCTCATTGGGTGGGTACTATTTAGCAAAAACTCATCTGGGATCTAGTAGTCAGAAGGAATTACTTATTACTTCATCATATTGCAATTCCACAGCAATAGGTTGTATTAAATTGCTCCTTTAGAAACTGCATGAAAATCAGTCTGCACAAGAATACAGCTATAAATGTATCCATGCAATGCAAGACTGGGAGAAATCGAGAGCTACCAGTCACTTGTAATATTTCAATAAAGAGAGACAAAAACCTAATCTTAACAAAAGTAAACAAAAATACAGTACTGTGCAAAAAGTGAGCAATTTCCTGGGGGTCAATATCTCTGAGAACCTAACGTGGTCACAACATATTGACACAGCTTTAAAGGAGGCAAGACAGTTAGAGGAGATTTGGTTTGTCAGCTAAAACCCTCAAAAATTTCTACAACTGCATAATGGAGAGCATTCTAACTGGCTGCATCACCGTCTGGTATTGAGGAGGGTGGGGCTACTGCACAAGATCAAAATAAGTTGTAGAAACTTGTAAAATTAGTCAGTTCCATCTTGGGTACTAGCCTCGGTACCCAAGGAGCTACCAAGGAGTACCTTCAAGGAGGCAACGCCTGAAGAAGGTGGTGTCCATCATTAAGGACCCCCACCACCCAGGACATGCCCTCTTCACACGGTTTCTGTCGGGAATGAAGTACTGAAGCCTTAAGGCACATACTCAGCAATTCAGGAACAGCTTCTTGCCCTCTGCCATTCAATTTCTAAATGGACAATGAACCCATGAACGCTCTCACTACTTATTTTTAATTTCTGTTTTTTGAACTACCTTTTTAACATAACTATTTAATAGACATATATACTGAATGTAACAGTTTTTTTCTCCACATTTATCATGTACTTCATTGTACTGCTGCTGAAAGGTTAATAAATTTCATGACATATGCCAATGATATTAAAATCAGATTCAGATTCTGGAAAAAGTCTTAGATATATATATATATACGGTGCTTAAGGCTTTTGCACGGTTTTGTGTTTGCCAACGTGCCGTGGAGAGTGAGTTTGTAAATCCGACGGGAGCAAAGAATGTTGGAATCGCGAGCGGGGTGTGGGACAGGTGGCAGTGAAGGAATGCTGGTGTGCAGAATGGCAAGGCTGCAGACACAACCAGCCCTAAGACACCAGGCGAGGTCATTTGATTCCTAACAACTGGTTTGTCAATCATTACATACTATCTCTCTGGTGCATCCCGCTCCATCCACTTCCTCTTCCCCATTTCCCAACCAGGATTCTCCTCTCCCTGTCCCCTTCCCACTCTCAGTCCACAATACAGACCCACATCAGAATCAGGTTTATCATCACTCACGTATGTAATGAAATTTGATTCTCTTTCTGCAGCAGTACAGTGCAAAACCACCACAGTACTTTGACATATAAGCCATTCTCCAAGAAATACTTTCTCAATACAGCAAGGAATGACAGATGTCCCAATATTCTAAATGATAACAAATGATAGGCACCCGTATTTTGTTAGTAGCAGGGGTTTTAAGCAGTTGAACAGAAATAAATTCAAGAATAGTTCAGCTATGTGCTTCCAAATATACCCAAGTAATTAGTCACTATGCAGCTGCCTCTGGAGTATTGGTTCATTCCATCTTTCGTGTCAGATCTTAAGTTCATCTGATTAAGGACTCAAATAATGTGATAAAGATAGAAAGAAAGGGATGTTTGGACAGTAGTCAGGGAACATCAATCAACAGAAAATAAAGAACATTATTTATGTTTTCTTAACCTTTTTACACGAGTCAAGGAGGGAATTGCAGGTAGTACAATTGGGATAATTAACTGGCACAGAATCCTTAGCAAACTCGAGTCATTCCTCGGTCACACATCCTGAGCTGTAGTTCCCAACCTCCTGCCTGGCTTCTGTAGACACAGGTTCCTTGTTGTGTTATACTCACTATGTGTCAAATGAACCACACTACATGTCATGATCTGCACAAGGTGCTTATCTATTCCACTGTATCCACCAGTAGTCAATAACCGACAATGAAGTTCTTCTAATCCATTTTGGTACCATTGGTAAGATTTTAAATTCCTCCCTGTAACTATACTGGGAAGATGGAGATAACAGGCCCTTCTGGCCCAACAAGACCCTAGGTGACTACCTGCTAACCCATACGTCCTTGGAATGTAGGAGGAAACTGGAGCACCCAGAGGAATCCCATGCAGTGCACGTACAAGCTCCTTACATACAACCGAAGAATTGAACCTGGATCACTGGTGCCCCAATAGTAAAATGCTAACCACGACACTACTGGGCTGTCCAATTTATTCTTCTCACCTTCGCTAACAGCATCTCCATGCCTACAGCTCAGCTTCCAAGGAATACAATGGTACTTGAGTTCATAGAAATATCCCCACCTTCAGTTTCCATTCTAAACTGGAAACATATCATCACTCCATCTCCACTGGCTTTCAGTCTTGGAGCTCCCTATCTTGTGGGACTGTTAAACAGATCAAAAAGGGTGGCTCGCCCTTTCCAAGTTAGGTAAGGATAGTCACCATATTCCAGCCTTGTCATTGACCCCTACACCCTGTAAATTGAATAAAGGCCCCACAGTTTAAAGTTATATTCTACTTTAAACTTAGAATATGGAATAGTTCAGCCATTTGGCCCACGATGTTGTATCAACCTTTTAACCTATTTCAAGATCAACCTAATACAACCCTCCCACATAACAATCCATTGTTATTTTCATCCATGAGCCTATCTAAGAATCTTTTAAATGTTCCAACTGCATCTGCTGCTCCCACTGCCCCAGTAGCATGTTCCGTGTGCCTGTTAAACATTTAGTAATGTTCCATATCTATACATTCAACTCTTAGCTACTTCACTGCCAGGCTGAAAAAAAATACTTTTCTACATTCTTTCACAGGAACTGAGGTAAGAGCTTCTTGGGATTAATCCTTTGTTTAGACTCTACAGTGATTCAAGCTTTTAAATGTCTCACTCTTCTCTGCCCTAGGAATAGATGTATTTTCAAGGACTGTGTGATTAGGGAGCTAGAAAGTGAGATCACAATCTTTGGTGAATTATATTCTACATGGTTCACTATTTCATTGTTTACTGCTGCACTGCATTAGTTTCAGATGTTTCTCATTGAGTGTACAGAGTCACCTGGATGTACTTATGTTTCGTCCATGGTTATTTCAGTCACATTCTATCCTTCTTAAATGCAGCACTTTACATTGCCCGAGATTAAATTTCATCTGCTATCAACCTCTATTTGAATACTTTCTCTATTTCAATTTGAGCTGGTTCTACTCTTTCTACTTGACCTTCGTCGTTTGTAGTGTATATCTGAGCAGCAAGCACCAAGGTTACAAATCCAGTTGAGCTCTAAAGAAATAAAATAACAACAATCCCAACATCAGGCCTTGACATTCAGATCAGTACTGCTACCAACTTGGTCACAATAACCACCCAGACCGATTCTTATCCAGTTCCCACAGATTTAATTAATAACCTGTAATGCAGAACTTTTAACAAGAGCTTTTTAAAAGTTTCATAGATGCTAAGTCACTGGGTTTACCACAGTCCATTTCACTTGCAGCTTCCTCAAGAGTTCAAAGGAGTCTGAACCTTCCCCCTCAGATATCTGAACCTTTCCAGACCTTCTGCTGTCAACAAGCTGATCCCCAATTTTAATTCACAGCAAGTATCACAATCACCTCATTACACACTTTCAAGGTGCATTCTTATTGGGCTTGGCTGCTCCTGTGTTTAAATAATAAACAGTTCTTGCGTGGTCTTCATTCACTGAAAGGTAAGCAATCTGAAACAGTAACTTTGTTCTCTGTCCACAAATGCTGCCTGATCTGCTCAGTATTTCCAGCATCCCCTGCTTTTAGTGCAGAGTTCTCGAAATTCTCAGTGTAAGTCTCAATGATTTGCGCCTAGGTACAGCTGAGTAAATGTTTTCTGTGCCCTGTTAAATATTAATCCTCAGCCTTGCTCTTGCCTGTACTGTATTATCCTGCTGTGTGTATCATAACAATTTCTGAAGATAAAGTCAGAACATGTGCTGCAATGTCTCCCTTGAAAAGACAAAATATTAAAAAAAACACTCAGTGCATTATATCAGCAGTCCCCAACCACCGGGCCGCAAGGAAACGATATGATTTGGCGATAGGAGCAGCTGCACCTTTCCTCATTCCCTGTCACGCCCACTGCTGAGCTTGAACACACGCGAGGTCATTACACGCGCGTCATCCATGTCAGCGTGGGAAGGAGATCAACTCCTCGAGCTTGCAAATGACGGCAGGCTGAAAAGTATGTTTGACATAACATCTCTGCTGGCATTCTGGATCAAAGTCAAGGCTAAATATCCTGAGATAGCCACAAAAGCACTGAAATCGTTGCTTCCATTTCCAACATATCTCTGCAATGAATGCAACGAAAACTAAATTGCGGAATAGACTGGACACGAGGAACCCCCTTCGAGTATCGCTGTCTCCCATCACCCCTCGATGGGACCGTCTTGTTGCAGGAAAACAAGCCCAGGACTCCCACTGATTCAGCGATATTGGTGTGTTGCAATGAATTTATATGTTCATACGGGGAAAATATGTGCTGTGTGTTTAATATCCAAACGATACTTAAAATGTTATGATGCTATTGACTTACTTATATAACCATATAACAATTACAGCACGGAAACAGGCCATCTCTGCCCTTCTAGTCCGTGCCGTCCCACTGACCTGCACTCAGCCCATAACCCTCCATTCCTTTCCTGTCCATATAGCTATCCAATTTAACTTTAAATGATAATATCGAACCTGTTTCTGCCACTTCTACTGGAAGTTCATTCAACACTTACTTCAAGCTCCCCTGTCCTCCCCTGATAATTGACATTGCTATATTCATGCGAGGAAAATATGCGCTGTATGTTTAATATTAAATTCATTAGATAAACCCTTTTAGAAATAAAATTGAGTGTGTTAGCCACTTATCACCGATATTCCGGTCATGATAAACAACCACCCCCCGCCCCCCCGAACAGAATCGCCAAAAACGATTTGTAAAAGAAAATCGGCACGTGCAAGTCACGCATGCGCACTGGTGCCCGTGCAAGGCTTCACGGTCGTTGTAGTCTTTCTGTGGGTAAACGCAACGTATTTGACCGCTACTCTTGTCCGTTGGCAACCACCCCTCCCCCCCCCACCCCGGTCAGCTGGTCCGCAAGACTATTGCCAATATGAAACCGGTCCGCAGTGCAAAAAAGGTTGGGGACCCCTGCATTATATACACTTTTACCCCAGAAATGCTGAGCATTATAAAATCTTTTCTTTAAGTTACACAATCTGGCTTATACAATGCACAATTTTTCAACTTAACATATGCTAAATGCCCTAAATTTAAACCTACCACTTAGTCTATTACTTTGTGTTTAATATAAATGCTAAAGTTCAAAAGTTCAAAATAAATGTATTATTGAAGTACACAGATGTCATCATGTACAACCCTGAGATTCATTTTCTTGCAGGCATACTCAATAAATCCATAATAGAATAATCACCATAATATAATCAATGAAAGACTACACCAGCTTGGATGTTCAACCAGGGTACAAAAGACAACAAACTGTGCAAATACAAAAGAGAAAGAATAATTAATTAATAAATAAGCAATAAATGTTGAGAACATGAAATGAAGAGCCCTTGAAAGTGAGTCCATAGGTTAGAAGAACATATCAATGATGGGGGCAAGAGAAATTATTACTGGTTTCCTTCTCCAGACCTCAATAATGAGCTTCACCTTCTTAGTTTTAATATTAAATAAACACACTTTAGTAATTAACAGCAAATGTATTAATCAAGTATTAATCGAATGAAGTGCAGTTGAAAATGCAGTAATGTACATTTCTGAAGAAATAGGACTACATATATTGCATGATCTGCCACGTTGAACCATTTTCCACAAACATTAGACTTATCAAAGAATGTTTCTATTAAGTTTCTGTAACACCACCAGTGACATAGCCACTACCATTTTGGGTTAGCAATGACATGGTCAGGTTATCTGAATGTGAAGTAGCCTTTCCTGAGCTGATATTTGCAATGAAATTCAATTGTGCAAATTCTACAAAGGTGATGGCATTTAGACTTTGAGCTCTCAAGTTCCCAAGAGCAAGGCTTCTACAACTCACCGCCATTGTTTCATCTGCAAAATAGACAACGAAAAATGATGAAATGTGGAATTTTGTTTTAAGGAGCAGAGAGAATGTTTAAGAAAAGAAAAGAAAACTGAATATTAAATGTCATTTCAGATATATTCAAAAAGACAAACATGGATTGAATTGAGAAAAGAAAAAATAAAGGAAGTAAAACACAAAGTCTACATGATCTCTAACAAGTAGAATATGGTAGGTCAAGACACTGTATTTGACAAAGTTTTTTTGCTTCATATACAGGTGGCCCCCGTTTTCCGAACGTTCGCTTTACGACACCTCACTGTTAAGAAAGACCTACATTAGTTAACTGTTTTTGCTAACAGAAGGTATTTTCACTGTTACAAAAAAGGCAGCGCGCGGAAATATCAGCCCATGAGAAAAAAAGCAGCATGCGATAAAGGGCCGCGCGCGCCCCGAGCAGCCGCTCTCCCCCTGATTCGGAACGGTATTCTCGCCGGCATTGCTTAAACACGTGCCTGAGAGCAGCCGTTAGCAAGATGAGTTCTAAAGTATCAGAAAAGCCTAAAAGAACTCGTAAGGGTGTTATGCTTAGCGTAAAACTAGACATAATTAAGCGTTTCGATCGTGATGAACGAAGTAAGGACAAAGTGAGTTTGGCTTGTGGAAGTTGATGAAGGTGATGTTGAAGAGGTTTTGGCATCCCATGACCAAGAACTGATGTAACTGGAAGAGGAAGGATAACAATCAAAACCGAATACAGTAGCAAACAGACTGAAGGTGAAGTCATCCAGGAACTGAACGTGAAGTACCTGCGTGAGATTTTCGCTGCAATGATAAAGTACGACTTTAATTTTGAAAAGGTACGTCGGTTTAAGGTATATTTGCAGGATGGTTTGAGTGCTTACAAAGAACTGTATGATAGAAAAATGCAAAAGGCTAGCAGTCAAGCAAGCCTTCCACATCAGCTGCAGCAGACAATGAACCTCAACCTTCGACATCTAGGCAGGCAGTCATAGGAGAAGATGAGCTGCCTGCCCTGATCGATGATGAGATGACACCCCAGTGTCCCACCACCCCAATCCCCAAGTCGCGGACACATACCGACTCGCGGAGAATGCAGTGGTAGCCGGGAGGCACACAGCACATCTTTAAGAAAAAAGCCGAAATAAACATGCTAATTAATTACGTGCTGGGCGGCACCTAATTAACGAGCTTGTTTATTTCGGTTTTTCTCTTAAAGATGTGCTGGATGCGTCGCGGCTACCGCTGTACCCCTACATGCTTCGTGGATCAGTATCGGGTCGCTGTCCGGAGGGTGGGGGCCACTGCACCACCCAAACTCCAACGACTCAGCTGAACACACCATCATCAATGTGCTCTGCGCTGTCCCAATTCCGGTAAGTGATACTACACTGTACATACATTATTTCTACTTTATATAGGCTGTGTATTTTTACGTTATTTGGTATGATTTGGCAGCTTCATAGCCTAAAGGCTACTGGAGGGGGTGATTCTGCCGACAGCGCTTGCGTGAGATTTTCTGCCAAGAGCGCTTGCGTGAGATTTTCTGCCAAGAGCGCTTGCGTGAGATTTTCTGCCGAGAGCGCTTGCACCGTGTTTCTGCCAACAGCGCTTGCCTGAGATTTTCGCTACGGAGATCTGTACAGGCAATCATTGTAGAGAAGTATTTCTAATTCATATGGGCTGTGTATTTATCATATCATTCCTGCTTTTACTATATGTTATTGTTATTTTAGGTTTTATGCGTTATTTGGCATGATTCGGTAGGTTATATTTGGGTCTGCGAACGCTCACAAATTTTTCCCATATAAATAAATGGTAATTGCTTCTTCGCTTTACGACATTCCGGCTTACGAACCGTTTCATAGGAATGCTCTACCTTTGGATGCGGGGGAAACCTGTAGTTCATGAGCACTAGTTAAGTATTTGCAAATTTCCAAGAGAATCTCCAATAACTAATCTATAGCTAGTAAAATGTGAAATCTTGAAATGGTTTTATTCATATCCAAGATGTTAGAATAGCAACTTTAGATCATCGATGCATTTCAACCATGAGAAAGCTGGATTTGCAAAAGCACCATTTCAGTAACTGGGGGTCAAAAGCCATGGAAAACAACAAGTTACCAGAAATATTCAGTTCTGGTAGTATTGATAGAAACAGACGCAGAATCAAATAGTCTGTAAAACGACGTAGACCAGAAAAATTAACTCTCTCTCTCCACAGATGCTGAGTATTTCTAGCATATTTTAGTTATATTTCAGAGATCCAATATCTAGAGAATTTTACTTTCTGACACCAGTAAATTGTGATATTTCATTTACTCCTTCTCCTTCCATATGTACAGTGGAGGTTTCACGTAAGGAACAATGAGTTTTCCATTACTTTGGCAACTAACATTTCAGGAAGAACTGGATAAAAGAAAAGTATTCAATATTATCCACATTTATTAATTGGTATTCTGATTAATATTTTTGTTAACAGCACGATTCTGACACCAGAGAGCTGTAGTACTGTGACATTGCTGTTTTCCATGTTAAGTTACCCATGACTTACAAAATGGTTAACTTTTGACAGACACTATTTCCTATGTTGTTCCCCTGGACTCAAGGACAAAACAAAAATGTTAACTCAAAGAAGTGCTGAAATGAACGTAGCAAATCATTCCGTAGTTTGCTGACTATGGGTCCCTTGTAAATCAATATTTCTTGTCTTGCTTTTACTCTCAAACATAAATAACTTTGAGTAAAGAAAGCATAAAATGAATGGAAGATGGAAATATGAAATAATATTCAGTTCCGTAAAGGCATATGTAAATAATTTTATGCATTTTGATAAAAGAATAGTAGTTAATTTCACTGAGTATTTGCATTTGAATTCTAAATGATGAGTACTGTTTCAGTGATGTTGAAAGGAAAGCTTCATCAATGGACTTTGAACATAGAACAGGACAGTACAGTACAGGCCCTTAGGCCAATGATTGTGTGCTAAACCTTCAACCAATTCCAAGATCAATCTAACTCCTCCCCCCCCCCCACAAATAGCCCTCCATTTTTCTTTCATCATGTCTATCTAACAATCACTTAAAAGTCTCTAATTTATCTGCCTCTACCACTACCCCTGGCAGCGTGTTCCAACACTCAGCACTCACCGCACACAGCTCTCTAGGTAAAAAAAAACACCTGTGACACTGTTGTTTTGTTACTCCAAAAATTAATTGAAAGAAAATATTATTATTTAATTATTTATGGTTTTATTACTATTTAATTATTATGGTGCAACTGTAACGAAAACCAGTTTCCCCCGGGATCAAAAAAGTATGACTATGACTATGTATGACTAAACAAGGGAGCCTTTGAAAACGTGTCCACTTAGTTATATTTCAATGACACGCTCCCTTATGACATAGTGGCGTAATGACGTACGCCATTCATGTACTTTGTACAAATAACCCAAAATGAATGATGTAAACAAAGAATGCTTAATAAAGCAACATATTTACAATATTACTCAAATATTTTTGAGGTATTAAATACACTACAATCCTCCTGGCTTCACTCTAAACTCCTCACTCAACACAGAATGCATCTCAACTCAAATATGTAACATATTGCTCTCTGGTCACACACACACACAGTTTTAATTGTCCCATTCAGATCTAAAGATTTAATTGTTGTAGAGAATTTCTTGTGGAAAATGCTTTACTGATGTGGATGGGGGAACTCACGCTGCTTGGCAGGAGTGAAATGATCTCAGGTTTGGGTTTCCTTCATGGTGGTTGTAAGAGTTGACCCTGGGACTGCAGGAACTGGTTCAGACAACTCTGGATACTTTTCTTCTCTAACAATTAACTCTGCTCTCCTCAACTGATCAATGTATCATCAGGCGCAATCTCCACTGTGTAGGAAAGTGGTCCTTAATCTTTCCAAGTGCCTTCTTTTGATCACCTCTGTAGTCCCATGCCAGGACTGTTTGTCCGGGAGTGAAACACTGAACCTCCTTGTTTGAGTAGTCCTCAATTTGTCTTTGTTGTTTGTTCTGCATACACCTTCTGAGATTGGGTTTGAGGAGATACAAGCACGAGTACAAAGGATGACCCAGGAACAGCATAACTGGTGAACTGTTGAATTGTGAAATGTGCCGCATTGCGATACACAAGGAAAAACTTGGCCAGCTTTTGATTCAGTAATGTGTTCGGCTGGCAACACTCACAGTGTATTCTTTAGACTCTAGACAAACCTTTCTGCCAAGCCACTTGTGGCTGGGTGATACAAGGCAGATGCAATACATCTTGCTCCATTCATTTTCAGGAATGACTGAAACTGTTCCACAACAAACTGTGGTCTATTGCCATTGACTAAGTGGTCCAGAACACTGGTCCTTGAGAAGAGTGTTGTTCTCAACATATCAACACTCTGTGAGGCTGTACTTGAGGCTAATGGGAACACCTCAGGCCACTTTGTAGCTGCATCCACTACAACTGAGTAATTGGTACCCTTGAATGGTTCAGCAAAATCCCCATGAATCCTTTGCCAGGGATGGAGAGGCACTGCTTTTGGCATATTCTGGATGTGTTGGCATCCCGAACAATGCATGGTAAGCTGCACAAAATGCTGATCTATCCCAGGCCACCAGACAAGGCTTCACACAACGCATACATTTTGACGACACCCAGATGACCAGCATATGGCTCCTCCAACACTTCAGCTCTCAGCTTGGATGGTACAACAACTGTCAATCCCCACATAAAGCATCTTCCGTCAAGGGCAAGTTTATCTCAGCGCTGGTAAAGAAATGGGGGAACTGGAATTTCTGCTGTACCTTCTAGCCATTTTGGGCT
Organism: Mobula hypostoma; assembly: GCF_963921235.1. Lineage (NCBI taxonomy): Eukaryota > Metazoa > Chordata > Chondrichthyes > Myliobatiformes > Myliobatidae > Mobula > Mobula hypostoma. Next base: position 162,636,287 of record NC_086097.1, on the reverse strand, counting down.
GCCAAAGTCACTGTTGGGTCTTTTCTGGTTTCTCTTTGTGTCATCTCTGCTGTAATAGGAAGACTTTCTATTTGTATTACGTCAAGAACAATGTCCTCCTTTTGTACATTTTTCAGGCATTTCCCTTTCCAAGGGCAAATGGGACAATCCATCAGCATTACCATGACTAGTCGTCCTCTTGAATTCAATCTTGTAAGTGTGCTCTCCAAGAACAAAGCCCATCTCCGCATTCGTGCTGCTGCTCTTAGTGGAACACCCTTCCATGGACTGAAAATGGACACTGGTGGTCGATGACTAGTAATGAGGGTAAACTCTCTCCCACACAAGTACTGGTTGAAACATTTTACACCCCAAACCAGACTCGTGGCCTCTCTATCGATCTGTGCTCAATTTTTCTCACAGTAGTAAGGGAACATGATTTAAAGACCATGTGGCATTCACTTCCATCACTCATCACATGTAGTACTGGTGCAATCATGTCACAAGGTGAGACATTACAGGCAAGCTTCACTGGACGATGTGGATTATAATGAGTGAGTACAGTGTCTGCCATCACCATTGCTTTTGCCTTTTGGAAAGACAATTCACACAGCTTTGTTCATTTACTAGAACTAGGGGACACAGCCTCAAGATTCGGAGAAGTAGATTTAGGATGGAGATGAGGAGGAGCTGCTTTTCCCAGAGAGTGGCGAATCTGTGGAATTCTCTACCCAATGAAGCAGTGGAGGCCACCTCAATAAATATATTTAAGATAAGGTTGGATAGATTTTTGCATTGTAGGGGAATTAAAGGTTATGGGGAAAAGGCAGGTAGGTGGAGATGAGTCCATGGCCAGATTAGCCATGATCATATTGAATGGCAATGCAGGCTCCTATTTCTTATGTTATGTTCTACTCAATCTGCGGCAATGAGTTCAAAGGGTGGAGCACAGTAGCCAAGTTTGGCAGGAACTTGTTATCGTCATTGACAAATCCTAAAAGAAGATCACAACTGTTACACGCCCTTGGGCATCCACCACTACCTGGACAGCCTTGCAGCACCTGGTTGAAGCTTTCTGCCAGACTGTAGGTGCAGATGCTACTCCAAAAATAAGCCTATTATAGCAATAAAGCCCTTTATGAGTGCTTATGGTGAGAAACACTTGAGTCTTTTTCCATCTCCATCTGTAAGTAGTGTTCAGCTAAGTCTACTTTGCTGAAGTATTTTCCTCCGGAAAGGTTTGCAAAGATACCCTATATCGTGGGCCGAGGGTATTGATCTACTTTCAGTACTGGGTTGATGGTGACCTTAAAATCACCATAGATCCTGACAGAGCCATTCGCCTTGGCTACTGGGACCACTGGACTGCCCGTAGGCTCCACACAATGTAGTCCACTGGTTACTTTATCATAGATGGTACAAGGAACCAGATGTGTTTGTAAAAGTTGGGTATGGCATTTTCACTTAACACTATTTTACCCTTGATATGCTTGAGTTTTCCACTGAACACTGCTGTGGCATCATTCAGTACATTTCTTAATTTGCTTTCAGTTGACTCTGTTGCAGGGGATATGGCATGTAAATGGTGGAATTCCAATGAAGTTGTAGTGTTTCTTTCTTTCTCTCTCTCTCTCTCTCCCCCCTCTCCTTCTCCCCCCCCCCCCCACAATGCTGTGCCTCCTGTTTTTACCACATGCAAGCCCAATGTGGCTTGCTGGACATTGTATTTCATTGTTACAAATGTAATTCCCACAGCTTATCCTTTCTCCATTGTAAGTTCGTCATTGGATATCTGTAGCCTTCAGTTCAGTATCTTTGAAACGCCATTCAAACTCATTTTGTGGAAAGACTGAGCCAGTGTCCAATTCCTTTTTAAACAATTCACCATTCACTTCTGGTCCAAGCCATATTGCTTGACTATTGTAAGCTTTCACACTGTAAACATCAAGGCTACCCAGTCCTGGGTCACTCTCATCATTATCAGATTTTTCATCAACAGCAGGTAGTGTTCTTTTTGAAACTGCAACTTGACTTTTTAAACTTCTTTTCCCTGTGCAGTCCACTTATTTTTATCTGTCCAACATGCTCTTTGCCTGTGTCCTACTTTGTTGCATTTTCTGTAAGTTTTGCCTTGAAACCTGCCTTGCTTTGGTGTATGTCAGCCACTGCCACAAAAGGCAACTCAATTTGTTTGGCCAGGTAGGTTTCTGTTTAATCATTGCAATTTTGTTCACACTTATTTACATTCCAGACTGCAACTCAATTGTATCTCCAGCTGCTGTCTCCATTGATACAGTGATTTCAACTGCTTTTTTAAAAGTCAGTTGTGCTTCAGTTAGGAGCTGTTTTTGAATGCTTTCATGTAAGATTCCACAAACTGAACAATCTCTCAGTGCAGCATTAACCCTATCACTGAATTGACAATCTTCAGACAATCTCTTCCATTTGGCCACATAACCTATAATGGACTCCATTTAATTCTGCCTAAAGTAAACAATGGTTTTGGTGCAAAGTGTTCCTGCATTATTTTCATGACAACAGCAAAGCTTATTGTGGATGATTTGATAACTTCTAAGCAAACTGTATACTCTTCCAACAATTGCACTCAGAAAAATTGGTACTCATTTCTCATTGGCAATTCCATTTCCTTTAAAATACTGCTCAATTTATTCAATATACATTACCCAATATACATCATCTGTTGTGTAATCGAACATGTCTATCTTTCTGATGTAGCCAAACATTCCTGCATTTTTAAAATTATTGTCATCACCCAGTAATCATTGTTTATGAACCTGTGAACCTTGTCCATTATTGCCTTTTTTTAAAAACTCAGATGTCTTTCTCCCCTCCAAAGAAACAGGTTCATGTTCATTCTCTCACTCTCAAAAAAATTGCTGCACTTTAACAGGTATCACCACTGTATGTTTTGTCTCTCAAAAATCTAATCGAAGGTGAACAGGAGAGCCCAGGAGAATGTGTCTACTTGGTTTTAATTCAGTGAGGCGCTCCCTTATAATCATTAGACCATAAGACATAGGAGTAAAATTAGGCCATTTAGCTCATTGAGTCTGCTCTGCCAATCCATCACGGCTGATCCCGGCTCCCACTCAACCCCATACACCTGCTTTCTTGCCATATTCTTTGATGCCCTGACCAATCAGGAAACTACCAGCTTTCACCTTAAATATACCCACGGACTTGCTTTCCGCTGCAGACCATTCCACAAATTTACTACTCTCTAGCTAAAACAACTCCTCCTTACCTCTGTTCTGAAGGGTTCCCCCCCCTCAATTTTGAGGCTGTGCCCTCTAGTTCTGGATACCTTCACCATAGAAAACATCCTTCCACATCCACCTTATCTAGTCCTTTCAGCATTCAGTAGGTTTCAATGAGATTCCCCCAGATTCTTGTCAATTCCAGTGAGTACAGGCCCAAAGCTTCCAAACACTCCTCACATGTTAAACCCTTCGTTCCCAGAATCATCCTCATGAATCTCGTCTGGACTCTCTCCAATGACAACACATCCATTGAGATATGGGGCCCAAAACTGTTGACAATACTCCAAGTGCGGCCTGACTAGTGCCTTTATCTCCTTGCTTTTATATCCTATTCCCCTTGAGATAAATGCTAACGTTGCATTTGCCTTCTTTACCACAAACTCAACTTGTCAATTAATTTTCTGGGAGTCTTGCACGAGGACTCCTAAGTCCCTCTGCATCTCTGATGTTTGAACCTTCTCCCCGTTTAGATAACAGTCCGCACCATTGTTCCTTTTACCAAAATACATTATCATACATTTCCCAACACTGTGTTCAATCTGCCACTGTTTTGCACATTCTTCCAATTTGTCTAAGTCCTGCTGCAATTGCATTGCTTCCTCAGCGCTACCTACCCCTCCACCTATCTTTGTATCATCCACAAACTTTGCCACAAAGCCATCAATTCCATTATCCAGATCATTGGCAAACAATGTGAAAAGTAGCGGTCCCAATAATAACTCCTGAGGAACACCACTAGTCACCAGCAGCCAACCAGTAAAGGCCCCTTTTATTTCCACTCACTGCCTTCTGCCTGTCAGCCATTCCACTATCCATGCCAGTACTTTTCCTGTAACAGCATAGGATTTTATCTTGTTAAGCAGTCTTATGTGTGGCACCTTATTAAACGCCTTCTGAAAATCCAAGTCAATGACGTTCACTGCCTCTCCTTTGTCGACCCTGCTTGTTAATTCCTTGAAGAACTCTTAACCAATTTGTCAGGCAAGATTTCCCTTCGCACATAGAACCCAGAATTAAATTCAGAGTTCAAAGTAAATTTATGATTAAAGGACATAAGAGTATATACAACCCTAAGATTCTTGCAGGCCTGCTCAATAAATATAATATGGACTCTTAACCTCACAATCTAACTATAATAGAATCAATAAAAGACTACACCAAGAGGGCAGACAACCAGTGTGCAAAAGGCAACAATTTGTGTAACACAAAAAGGAAGACAAAAAAGAAATAATAAATAAATAAATAAGCAATAAATATCAAGAACTTGAGATGAAGAGTCCTTGAAAGTGAATCCATAGGTTATGAGATCTGTTCTGTGATAGGACAAGTGAGGTTGAGTGAAGTTATCCTCTCTGGTTCAGGAGATTGATGCTTTAAGGGGTAACAACTGTTCTTGAACCTGGTGGTGTGAGCCCAGAGGTTCCTGTACCACCTTCTTAACAGGAGCAGCGGGAAGTGGAAGGTAATACAGGAGGCTCAGGGCTTCTGTAAGTATGTGAAAACAAAGAATGCTTAATCAAATATATTTACAATATTACTCAAATATTACTGAAATATTAAATTTACTACAGATATCCCCCTATACATTCCTCTAATCACCTTAAAAATGTTGCCATCTCATATTCATCATTTTCACCCTGGGGGGAAAAAGGCACTGACAGTCCACTCTATCAATGCCTGTTCATCTTACACACCTCTATCACATCACCTCACACCTTCCCCCACCTAATGAAGGCCAACATTCCATACACCCTCTTAACCACCCCATCAACTTACATAGCAATGCTGAGAGATCTATGGACGTGAACCCCAAGATCCCTCTGTTCCCCCACACTGCTAAGAATCATTACATTTATCCTGTACTCTGCCTTCATACTTGAATTTCCTAAATGTATCACATCACACTTCTCCAGATTGAACTCCATCTGCCACTTCTCAGCCGACTTCTGCAGCCAATCAATGTTCTAATGTAATCTACGGCAACCTTCTACACTATCCACATCAACACCAGCAATCTTCTTGTCATCTGCAAACTTACTAACCCACCTTTCCATTACCTCATCCAAGTCATTTATAAAAGTCCAAAACGCAGGGGTCGCAGAACACTACCAGTCACCAAATATGCTTCATCAATATTAGGTAAGTTGAAGTTACAGATGACAACAGCCCTGATATGTCTGCACCTTTCGAAAAATTGCCTAACAATCTGCTCCTCAGTGTCTGTTGTTTTTATGGGGGTGGGGAATTTACAGAATACTTCCAATGGAGTGATCTTTCCCTTCCTGTTTCTGACTTCCACCCACGCCAACTCATTAGACCACTCCACCACAACATCTTCCCTTTCGGCAGCTGTGATACAATCCCTGATTAGCAATGTCACTCTCCCACCTCTTTAACCTTTAACCTTGTTCTTTTTGAGACATCTAAATCCTGGAACATCCAGCAGCCACTCCTGCCCTTATGACAGCCATGTCTCTGTAATGGCCACATTGTCATAGTTCCATGTACTGACCCACACTCTAAATTCATCACCCTTGTTCCTGATATACCTTCCATTAAAATAAACATTCAACCCATCCAATTGATGCAACTGTAAAGTTATTTTCTCTGTTAATAAAGAACATTCTCAGAGGCACAGGATTGCAGGTATTAGAACATAGAGCAAAAAAAAAAATCTGTGAGGAGATCTCAATGAGTTGAACAGCATCAGTGGAGGCAAAATGTATTTGATGTTTAGGGTTAAGACACTGCATCAGTTGACAATTACAGATGAATTGGCTAGAAGATAAGGTGGCTTTCAAGGAGCATCAGTAAATCCCACTAAACTGACCTTTAAAAGATAGAGTTCACTATGCCATGGAATGAACTCTTGTGCTGCGGACAGGTGATTAATGGTTTAATTATTGAGTTTTGGGGTTTTGGGTTTTTGATCCTTCACATCAACCTGGCACGGATGGAGAGCGTGCTCGGGAGCGGTCTGTCACTGGATTGAACTCAGGAACTTCCGTTCCTGAGCCCGGCACTGAAACATACGTTTCCTAAATGTTTTATATGCATAGAAAGGTAAAATATATACTATGTACTAAGACAAACGTTTGACTAACTGACGCTAAATAATACTGGATGTACCTGTTCCAACTTACTTAGTAAGAGAACTTCCGTTTTTTTTCTATCCCGATCCACGACAACCTATGCACATCCTCCCGTATACATTAAATCATCTCTAGATTACTTATAATACCTAATACAATGTAAATGCTATGTAAAATAGTTGTAATACTGCATTGTTCAGTGAATAATGACAAGAAAGAAGTCTGTACATGCTAGAACAACGTGCTGGAAGAGCACTTCTGGGTTTTCTCAATTCGCGGTTGGTTGAATTCGCGCATGCGGAACTCGCGGATAAGGAGGACCAACTGTATATCACTGTGCCAGATGACTTCACGGAATCTGTAGTACCTGTCATATTGCTAGCAAGCCAACCTGTCAATGGTGAAATAAAATCTCTCAGAATGTTGAAAAATACGCTCCAAAGCTTTCCTACCCCTGCCTGTTTTCATGCACATAGAAAACTTCTCTGCTGTGGCATGAAACGTTTGCCAAGTCTTAATCATCTCCACATTGATTTGGTACACCTAAACAGATGTACGATCTTGATCCAAAACATCATATACCCTTTGCTTCTACAGATGCTGTTCAACTCAGAGACTTTTCAGTTTATTTTTTGCTCCATTTCCAGCATCTGCAATCCTGTGTTGCAATGTTGCAGAAATTTTATTTATTAACTGAGAAAATAGTTTTACAAACACCTTTACTTTGATATATTGCCCTTTTAATCCATTGCCATGGTAATATTTGCTATCCCTTCTTGCTGAAGCAGGCCTTTCAATTAAGTTTGGTTTTGCATGGCATTTTCTTTCATTGCCCGCCAGAGCACAATAAACCAAGATCACTAACAAAGGTCACGTGGCTCACATCCAGTTTATTAAACTGGCTCATTTGCATGATAACTAAGTTTTCCATTCGCTTCTGCCAAAATCAAATTGCAATATCTAATCTGCAAAGTACCCTTACTGTGGTATTTAATAACATTTTACCTCCACATAGCATTTCTAATATAGTGAAAGATCATGAGGATGATGATTATACCCGAGGAGCAGCAAGTAATGGGCTGGGGGGGGGGGGCGCGTTGTAGCCAGTTAAAGTTTAACGAAGTTTGAGGAAGCTTTTGAAAATGGTCAGAAAGGACAAGCAAAACTACCAATGTACAAATTGAAGAGGACTGCTGGGTAATCAAAGCTCGAGTGCAATGCAGTCAATGAAAAGGATTCGTCGGCACGCAGGACTCGAAGATGTTCCCAAGGTCAAGAAAGGCATGCAGGAATCTCAAAAGCAAGATCAGGATTCTGAAACATTGCCAGAGAAGGCGGTTTGAGAATCAACTGTCTTGCAGACTGACGAAGTTATGAAGTACATTTTCAATTACCGTAGAGAGAAGCAGTAACAGAATGAAAAGAGGTAGGCTTAGTCACAGTCAGGAAATGAGTTTTGGAACCAAATCAAAGCTAAAACAGAACAAAGTTACATCAACACAAAGACAATGCAAACTGCTAGAGCTTTAATTCATAACAGTTAGCTTGTATCCATAGTGATTTCGGTGTTAATATTTGCAGGAACATCCCACATAAACACCCTCTTTATGCATCCCTCCAAAATCCTCACCTATTCTGATTCAAGTTGAAGTGGTTGGTTGAGGGATTCCCTCTAAAATACCAAGGGTCATTGCACAAGAGGGTTTAAGAAAGTGACACATGGGAAGTGCTGACATCATGAGCAATACATTCAGGCATTTATCTGCCACAAATTATTCTCCATTTAAAAAAAAGGAGAGCACTTAAGCTGCCCCATAGCTCTTAAGCTAGAACATGTCTTTGCTACATTCCAATACTGGCCAGAGCTCAGAAGCAATATGCTCAGGGTATTTAGAATTTTGTCTTTTCAGGTTGCACCTCAGAACCACCAAGTATTTTTATGCAACATTTATACAAACTCCCATTCTGTAGCCTTCCCAGCCCTACATTCAAGGGCGGGGGGAGGTTGCTTTGGTCCTCTGCATGCAAACCTCTTTGCTCCCAAATGAGATCAATACCCTTCATGCTTGCTATGACCGACAGAACATGGAGGCACCTCCACAAACAAAAGGTTTACAAAATTATGAGGGGTACAGACAGAGTAAATGCGAGTAGGTTCTTTCCACTGAGATTAGGAGAGATAAATATGAGAGGACATGGCTTTAGGGTGAAAGGAGAAAGGTTTAGGGGGAACTTCTTCACTCAGAGAGTAGTGGGAGTGTGGAATGAGCCTGCCATCTGATGTGCTCACTCTTAAGTTTTAAGAATAAATTGGATAGATACATGGATGGGAGAGGTCTGGAGGGTTATGGACTGGGTGCAAGTCAATGGGACTAGCGGAATAAAGTTTCGGCACAGACTAGAAGGGCCGAATGGCCTGTTTTCTGTGCTGTAGTGTTCTATTGTTCTAAACTCTCACAGCCCCCAATGAGGCCGACATGAGAGCATCCTTCAGGAAGCTGAATGCACAAAAATCATCTGATCTAGGCAGCGTACCTGGTTGAGTGCCAAAGACCTGTCACAAACACGGAAAATCTGCAGATGCTGGAAATCCAAAGCAACAAACAAAATGTTGGAGAAACTCAGTAGGTCACACAGCATCTGTGGAAAAGAGAAAATAGTCGACGCTTTTGGGCCGAGACCTTTCTTCACAGGTGTGAAGGCCTGTGCTGTCAACTGGCGGAAGTGTTTCCTGACATCGTTAACCTCTTGCCTCTGCAGTCTCAGGTACCCACTTGCTGCAAGCAGACTTCAGTCATTCAGGTTCCCAAGAAGATTGTGGCAACCTGCCCGCAGTCAACATGTCATAATTTTATATATCACTGGGCAGGAAGTACAGAAGCCTCCAGTGATATCTGAAACCAATGTATTTGGACAGGGATTTCTCATTACCCATTTCCTTCTTCCCTTTCTAAAGACCTCAGTGCATTTCCATAGGCTGCCTCTTCAACACAATGGCTGTAGGTAAGGGATTAATGATTCTTTCCTGATCTGTGCAGCTTCATTACTGAATGAACTTCCAGAGCAACTCTGAAACCATAGAAACAAACCCAAACCCAGATGGTCCCTACAGATACACTCCGGTGATCCCCAGGGGAACCAGAATCATCATCATGGCAATGAAGGGCCCCAGTATGACAAAGGTGATTTGGGTACTGTCATCTGGGTTTAAAGGAGGTATTCAATGAAAAAAAAAGCTTTTCTAAAGCACTTCATTGTTTTCAGACTTCCTAAAGCTGAACAGTTCAGACCACAATTATCCTTATTGTCGAGTCCCTACTAAAATTAGCAAAATGATTTAAACATCCCGAATTGCTTTTTTAAGATATCATTCAAAGTAGAAGTGCCTCATATACTCTACAAATGTTAAGTGTACTAAAAGTGAAAACAGTAAAAATCAACTCAGATGCAAATAAATCTCTAAACTCTTCCTTACGATTTCAGGAACAAGCTAAATACAGCTTGAATATATTCTGAATATTGAAGAGCATATCAAAGAAAATTGATGAAGACAGAGTAGATGTGTTTTACATAATCTTCAGTAAAGCTTTTGACAGTTGCACACGGTGGACTGGTTCAGAAAGCTAGAGGTAATGGCCACCTGGAGTCTAGGTAGCAAGTCATTTTAATTCCCCTCCCCATTCCCACCAACCTATACCTCCTCCACTGCCTGGCTGAGGCCAAATGCAAACTAGAACAGCACCTCATATTGCACCTGGGTAGTCTGCACACCAGCAGCAAGAACTCAGAATTTTCCACTTCCATCTCCAATACTTATCCATGGAGGATCTGGACATGCATTAGACTATTGTGTATTGACTACAACTCTACCATCAATATATAATCCAAGCAAACGCATCTGCAAACTCTGGACCCATGGAGTCAATGCTTCCCTCTGCAATGGACTCTTCATTTCCTGACCACTAGACCACAACCAGTAAGGATAGACAGAAACATGTCCACCACAAATATTCTCAACACTGGTGTTCCCACAAGACTGAGCCCTTATTCCCTGTATACTCATGACTGCATGGCCAGATTCTACCCCCACTCCATCACTATTTTACAGATGACACCACTATAGTGGGCTGTATCTCAAACAATGATGACAGGAAGGGGAAAGACACCTAGTGACATGGTGTCATGGCAACAACTCTTCTCTCAATGTCAGCAAAGCCAAATAGGAAGGGGGAAGAGGATGGTGCACATGCTCCTGCTTACATCAACAACAGTGCTGAGTCTGAGAAGGCTGAGAGCTCCAAATTCCTAGGACGGTAATCCAATCTTGTAAACACCACAGCCAAGAAACCTCATCAGTCACACCAATTTGTTATCAATGTATGATAGAAAGCACCTGAAACAGGTACACCAACAAGGCAGAGAGTTGGGAACGCAGCTTAGCACACAGGAGTCCTCCCCACCATGGACTCCGTCTCTCTGTCTATACTTCTCACTGCATCAGTAGAACAGCCAGCATAATCAAGGACATATCCTACCCCAGACATTCTCACTTCCCTTCCTTCCCATTAGACAGAAGATACAAATGGCTTAAAGCACATATCACCAGGATCAGGGCAAGTTCTGCTGTTTTAAGACTATTGCATGGTTCCCTGGTATGATAATATGGACTCTTACCCTCACGGTCCACCTCATTATGACCAGTGTTTGCCTGCACTGCAGCTTCTCTTAACTTTATTCTGCACTGTGTATTTTACCTTATACTACTTTAATACACTGTTACAATGAATTGACTCGTATGGACAGTACTCCAGACAAGTTTTTCACTGTACCCAAGTACATGTGACAAGAATAAACCAAATAATTTTAATTTCATGTAATGATGGATAGATAGATATACTTTATTGATCCCGAGGGAAATTGGGTGCGCTCACTCTCAGCCCCTTTCTCTCCTTCTGGTCTACCCAGATCCTGCAACACACACCCAGCCCCAGTCCCTTCTCTCACAGTTGTCCACAACCCACATATTCTTTCCATCCTACCTCCATTATTTACCTTCCTTTCCTTTCAGAATCCATCATCTGCAGCCCTTTGTCAGCTCCATCTCTCACCTCGCAGCTTGTGTCTGGAAACAGAGACATCTGCCTACCACCCCTCCATACTTGGATCCACCTATCACTTGCCAGTTTTAGCTCTGCCTCTTCCTCTCGCCTCCTTGTACCTGCCATCACCCTAGCCTCTACTCTTTCAGTCTGGATGAAGGGATCTTGACCTGAATCAACAACACTTAATTTCCCTCTGCAGATGAAGCCTCTAGCAGTTTGATTACTGTTTTTTTTTGTTCCCAGACTGGTTTGGTAATAGGAGGCAGAGGATAGTAGACAAGAGATGTTTATCTCACTGGAGTCTGAGTCATTAGTAACTAGAGTCACTACTAGCAGTAGTGCACCAGAGGGATCAGTGCTGCAACCATTGCTGTGTGATGTATACATGAATGTCCAAGCAGTCTGATAAGGAAGTTTGCTGACGACACAAAGATCAGTAGAGTTGTAGATAGCAAGGAGGCAGATGAACATACAGTATTGTGTGAAAGTGTTAGGCACCCTAGCTGTATAAAATGTGCTTAAGGCTTTTGCACAGTACTATAGAACAGTTGGAAAGTTGAGTGGAGCGGGGGTAAACGGAATTTAATTCAGACAAGTGTGAGCATCACACTTTGTGAGATCAAACACTAACAGGATAAACCCAGCCTATAGCAAGGACTTCAAGGTTGCTGCTGTGCCTTGGGGTACAAGCAGATAACTCCCTGAAAATGATGACAAAAGTGGACAGGGCAGTAAGGATGGCATTTGGCATATTTGCTCATAAGGCCACAGTACTGGGTATATTGTAGAATTCTATTCAGACATACTATTCTATTTAATCATTATGTGGACATTGCACCAATTTCAAAACATCCCTCCAGAAAGTTTAAAATCGAAATACAATTTAGATATGAGCTGGATTGATAAGGTAATTTACAACTTGGGGGGGAAAAAAGGATTTTATGGTTTCCATTTCATTGAAATAACTCATCGAGGGGTTTCACACAATACAGCTGCTAACAATTGATCTCACTGACCAAGCATTGTGAAAACAACTAGAAACTCCACACACCAATGACTCTTCGTCATGCAGAAACAAAAGACATGAAACTACAGAAACTAAACCCTTTAACGAAATATTCAGCTCACTGACTTATTCCTAAATTTCCAAACACTCTAAATTAAAGAGCATTTTTCCTTCTCTTTACTATCCTTCACCCCCAGAAGCACTGATCTCTGGCAGTTCCCAAACAAGCAGTTTTGCTGTGTCCCATTTGAGAATGACTTGCATTTCCTGTGCATGACAACAAGCACTGTCCCAAAAGCCTTTCCAATACCTTTGTTTTCCACATTACTTCTAATTGAGTAATAGTCATTTGCTTTCCCAATTACACTTTACACATTTTAACTTCAATGTTCTTTCACTTCCCCTACAGGAGAAACCATGCAACACAGGATGACAACCTATGAGCTAGAGGGTCAACCATGCTCAGAGCAACTAGCTATGCTTCAGATATGGCAGACATCAACTTATTATGAATCAGAAATGTGGAATTCAATACAAAATTCAACTATAATATTAAAGGTCAATGAGAAATTAGCCTGCAATGTATATACCTGAATCATGATTTTTTTTCTAAGTCAAAAAATGGTCTTAACTCCTGCTGAAGTCTGACAATTATTGTCATCAGACCACCACCTCCTTCCACCAATCCCCGATAACAAGACATGTCTGCCCAGGCCTGGCTTATACTGGATAAACACAGAGAAAGAACAGGTTTATACACAGCATCAAAGATAGCCACCAGCTGCTATTACAGGGATCGCAGCAGTCCAGAGATGAAAAAAAACACCAGAATACACGCATACTAGAAGAGGTGCACCAGTAGACCTCACTCTTAAAGCATACTGGTACACTGCTGACCACTTTAATCACCAACTCTACTTTCTTCCAACCACTGCTACTTTCCAACCCTGCTCTTCACTCTACCCCCTCAATATCATGTAAACTACAACTTCCACCACTTCTCCAGCTTGATCTTCCATTTCTCCTTTACCAATAAGCTTCTCATTATTATCATTGGGTTAACGAAAAGAGGACAATTAAACATCAAGTGACCTGACACTGGGCCTCCAGCCTGAGCTCAACAGTGGGAATGGTGGGCTGCCCGAATATCTGATTGTTTCAGTCCACATTGCCCGAGGCAGGCACAAATCTCCTCTAAAGAATAAACAGTCAATGTTTCAGGCGGAGACCCTTCATCGGGTCTCGGCCTGAAATGTCGACCGTTTATTCCTTTCCATAGACTACACCTGATCTACTGAGTCCTCCAGCATGTTTGTATGCATTTCTCTGGATTTCCAGCATCTGCAGAATCTCCTGTATTTACAAATCACCTCCATTCTCTACCACCAATGCCAGCCAGCCACAAATTCATGACGTCCTAGTGATCCAGTCAAGCATCTGTCAGGACCAGTTACTGAAGGACAAAGGTTTCTCATGGTGTGGAGGAGTCCAGCTGCATATCTTCTAACACTGCAACTAAACTGGGCTTGAGAGTCTTCAGGATATATCCTAATGAGTAGTTCTTTTTTTATTTCTGTATCTTCAGTTGCAGATATTTGGAGTCTGCTTGAAGAGAACAACATCTTCTTTGCAGTTTTCAACAAAGTTGATGGTATAATGGAAAGTGAAGAAGGTTGCCCAAAGGTACAACAGGATACTGATCAATCAGAAAAGTGGGCAAAGGATTAGTACAGGGGATTTAACTCAGACAAGTTTGAAGAGATGAATTTTGCGAGGTTAAAACAGCACAGAACATACAGTGAATGGCAGGGCTCAGGGAGCTATTATTGAACAGAGAGAACTTGGGTACAAATTGCCTGTTCTCTGAATTGGTAACACAGAACAGAGTGGTGAGGAAGGAGTATGGTGTGCTTGCCTTCTTGGGCCAAAGTACTGACTCTGAGAGTTAGAATGTCATGTTACAGTTGTACTAAATGTTGGTTAGGACACATATGGAGTATTGTGCACCGTTTTGATCACAACTCATATGGAGAGAGCGAGAGCGAGAGAGAGAGAGAGAGAGAGAGAGAGAGAGAGAAAAAAATCACAAGTGTGTTGTTTGGATTAGAGAACTTGAGTTACAAGAAGCTGGCTGGGTCTGTTTTCTGCAGAATCAAGTTGACTGAGAGGTGACATAATCAATGTACAGTCGGCCCTCCTTATCCACAAGGAATTGGTTCCCGGACCCCTCGCGGATACCAAAAAATGCGGATGCTCAAGTCCCTTATTCAACCTGTCTAAATGCGGTGGACCTTAAGACCCAGCGGAACCCCGGACCTTATTTAACCTGTCTCAGTGCGGTGGACATTAGGACCCGGCGGCGGAGCTCTGAATCCACAGTATTTCTGTTCACGAAAATAATCACAATCACTATTTAAAATAAAGTGGAAATAATAAAGTGATCAGAAAGAGGTGAAATGCCATCGGTCATTGGAAAAGCGTTAGGCTACAGTTGGTCAACAATCGGAACAATGTTAAAGGAGAAAGTGAGAAAAGCCCTGCCCGATGAAAGCTACAATTATTACTAAGCAACACAGTGGTTTAATTATTGGGTTTTGGGTTTTTGATCCTCTACATCAACCCGGCATGGATGGAGAGCGTGCTCGGGAGCGGTCTGTCACTGGATCGAACTCGGGAATTTGCGTTCCTGAGCCCGGCGCTGAAATGTACATTTCTTAAGTGTTTTACATGCATAGAAAGGTAAAATATATACTATATACTAAGACAAATGTTTGACTAACTGACGCTAAATAATACTGGATGTACCTGTTCTGACTGACTTAGTAAGAGAACTTGCAATTTTTTATCAATCCCGATCCACGATAACCTACGCACGTCCTCCCGTATACATTAAATCATCTCTAGATTATTTATAATACCTAATACAATGTAAATGCTATGTAAAATAGTTGTAATACTGCATTGCTTAGGGAATAATGACAAGAAAAAAAGTCTGTACATGCTCGAACAACAAGTGCTGGAAGAGCACTTCTGGGTTTTCTTGATTCATGGTTGGTTGAATTCACGCATGCGGAACTCGCGGATAAGGAGGGCCGACTGTATATAAAATGATGAGGGGTATTGAAAGGTTAGATGGCCAGTGTCTGTTTAGCATGGTGGGGGCAGTGTCTAAAATGAGAGAGCACAGTTTTAGGGTGAGAGGGAGGAGCTTTAAAAGGGGATCTGAGGGATAAATATTTGACACAGAGTAGTTAGTAATCAGAGGGATCTGTCAGCGGTGGAGGAGGCAGGAACAATAAACTTTCAGAGGCATCTGAACAGGTGCTTGAATTAGCAGAGATTAGAGGGTATGGAATTAATGCAGGCAAGTATGATTAGTATAGATAGGTTGATGGCCAGCATAGATGCTATGAGCCAAATGGCCTGTTTCAATGCCGTACAATTCTATGACTCTGTCCCATACATTACACACAAGATCTTTAGTTCGATATTAAATGGGTAAAATTAACTCATCATTAGAGAGAAAGGGCTTCTGATCCACCTCAATATGCAACCATAGCAAATGAAAAAATCCTTTCCATATTCAGCAATGGAATAGAAATGGAGTTGAAAACCTAGTCCTTTAAAAGCTATCATCTTTTTGAAAAAAGGCAACATTCTCTTAAACATTTCTGTGGCAACATGCATAGAACTGGAGCTGATAATGGAAAACTGATGGAAAATTAACTCAAGGGCACAAAAGCCTGATATCTTTCTCCAACCCCTTTCCATCCCCATTATCACTGTTTTAGTTGGCGAGATCACATGCAAGCATTAATTCCACCCACCACATTAAAGAAATGCCATCAGCATGGATCTGCAAGATGAAACAGTCTTGCTTATTAAGAGTTAGATAGGGCTTTAGCAAAATTCAGCTAAAAACATTACTGACCAATGGAAAAAAAGTGATTGCAACTAACACATAGAAAGCAGTACTTTAACTCTGTGGATACCTAATCACTGGTGGAGTGTTTGATCTTATTCTGGTCACAAGCTGAGAGATCTTGACCTATAACATTCCATTTAAGGAACCAGCTGACAGAGAACGTCTGAGCAAATAGGTAGCTGATATATTAAGTTCCCAGGGTCAGACGGACGGACGGACGGACACACGGAAACACACACACACTCACATCTGCAAGGAGGCTGAGATTTGATGGGCAGCATTGTAGTGACATAAGGCTCTATCTGGACCGCAGGTGCTATCTACCTGGAGTGTACTCATTCTCTCTGAAACTGCATAGCCTTCTTCCAGGTGCTCCAACTTTCTGCCTCAGCCCAAAGTCATGTCGGTAGGTTAAATGACGCCCATAGTTTGCCCCCGGTATAGCTGGCTAGCAGAAGAATAAGAAAGGAAGTTGCTGGGCCTGATCACATGCAAGGAAAGCAGCAAGTGAGGGAATGGGATTGAGGGGGCCAACACAGACACAGTGGCCGACTCTAAGTCAGAAAATATGAATAAACAAGGAAACAAAGACTTGCATTAATTCAGTAGAGACACAAGGGAATGCATTTACTGGAATCGGGACAGACCTTTCCATCTAAAACACGTCCACCAGCCAGTCCTCATTCAGGGATTGGAGGTGGAGAGGGTCAGTAATTTTAAATTCCTTGGATCTGTCCCGGGAACAGTACATATTTGCCATCACAACAGAGGCACGACAGCACCTCTAATTTTTTTTAATAGTTCGTATACATTCAGCATGTCACCTAAAACTTTGAAAAATTTCTATAGATATACAGTGGAAGGTTTCCTGACTGGTTGCATCCAGCCTGGGATGGAAACATCAATGCTCTGTTACAGAAAAGCATACAGAAAGTGGTGGATACAACTCTGTCTATCACAGGCAAAGACCACACTACCACTGAGCACATTTACAAGGAGCGCTGTTACAAGAAAACAACATCCATCCTTAAGGACACCCTGCCATCCAGGCCACGCTCTCTACTTGCTACGAACATCAACCAGGAGCCACAGGAGCCATGACCAGGTTCAGGAACAGTTACTATCCTACAATAATCAGCTCCAGAATTGGTGTGGATGACTCCAATCATTTTAACTCTGAAATGATTCCACAACATAACAGATTCACTCTCCAGGGATTCTACAATCCATGTTCTCAGTACTATTTATTTTTCTGTTTGCACAATTTGTCTTCTTTTGCACATTAGTTGTATTTATTTATAGTTTTTCATAAATTCCACTGTAATTTTTATTTTCCTGTAAATGCCTGCAAGAAAATGAATCTCAAGGCGGAATATGGTGACATATATGTATTTTGACCATAAATTTACTTTGACTTTAAAAAGTCTTTGATATCCACTCAACCAGATCAGCAGAAACAGGGCTCCAGCTGCAATAATATTCCCAATGTCTCCATTATTACTCTGCAAATTTGGACAAAACACAAGCCAAAAGCAAATTAGAAAATCTCTGCAAATTAGGTCTCCAAAATGCAGTGGGAGTCTTGGGAATAAAGCAGAATCTGACAAGTAGATTTCCCCGAGCTGACGCATTTCCTCAACTGTGCCCTCCTTCCCCCATTTCTCTCCAACCTACTTCTAAACCACCATTGGCTTCATCCTAACTGCTTAAGATTCCTGCAAATATTAATTTCAGAAGCTGATGTTTGTTATCACTACAATAGACCTTCAACAGAATAATGTTGTTCATGTAGGACAAATACATAGTTAAGATCCACATACTCAGACTAAACAAGTCTAAATTTGATTGATAGTCACTTAATGCGAGAGCAAGAGGTAAAGGTTTTTTTCTATAAACTCCACACATGAACGAATACTAAGCTTGCAGTTATAGAAATGGAAAGAAGCAGGGGGACAAATGGAGCCCTGCTAAACAGTACAGTCACAAAAACAAAATGAAGGAGAGAGTGAAAGAGTGAGAAAAAGTCAGTGCTACCATGATATAATAGCCATTTCTAATAAATAAAGTCGTCAAGGATGGGGCAAATATAATAGTAGACAAGCTGAGAAATGATTTCCTCAATGCAGGTCAATTTCTCTCCAAAGTAAAGACTATCAAGGCAGGATTCTGTATTTTAGTGTCAAAGAAATGGAGGCCCAATGCGGGCTGTATGAACTAACAAGTCAGTCTGCAGTCAAGAGGGTAGGAAAGGAAAGGTACATCGCACCTGGAGTTTCTCCGGTTAGTGGACGATTTCCCTCCACGCCTCTCCGACATAGTGGGGAACCGTGTACAAGGCAAGCTACAGCCGTGGTTTGCCATTGCCTTCTGCCGGGTGAGTTTCCAAAGAGATCACCAGCTCGTAACCCAGCACGGATGGAAAGGGGGGCTGGCTGGATTCGAACTCCGGACCTTTCGTCCTGAAGTCCGGCACTGATGCCACTACACCACCAGCCGGGTCTAGTAAAGAGGGTATTTATCTTTAAAGAGGTAAATACCAATGGGAGGTATTCTTAAAATGGAAGAATCGGGATGGGTCAGCTTAATTATTCATAGCATCATTACAGCTCAGGGACTGGTCATTTGGCCAGTCAAGTGCATGTTGGATTCCTGTTGAACAATTTATCCCATCCCATTCATCAGCTTTCCCTACAGCCTAATAAATTATTTTTCTTCCAGTGTTTTCTTCCAAAACGCTTAACAGCTTTTATCAAGCATACCGGGAGCAAGTTCCAGTTTTAAAACAACTACTGTGACTTTAAATGGGAGAGGTCCCAATAAATCAAATCATCTTCGAATTTCAAGCTGCAGTTTAAGAAAACTTTAACTGCAGCCTAAGACAACTATAAAAGACAACTCTCTCCTCAATCATACCTAACAGTTAGTCATTATTTTTCTTTCACAGTCTACAAACAGAATGTAAAGTCTGCCCTTACTGAAATAAGAAAAACCTTTAAACAAAAACATGTAAGTGAAAGTTGGTGAGGAAGGGTTGGCTAACACTCAAGCTTCTAATCTAAATAAAAATGAAATTTCCTTCAAAGACTTACACAGTCCAGAGAGCTTAAACAGCGGTCTTAATGCATCTGCTCCACAAAAACCACTAATCCTGCACACTGCGATATCACTGTCGAGTCACAAGGTCTCCCAAAAGAACAAGACCGTCTTGCTTTGAGACATTTCTCTGAGCTAGCAAATCAGAAAGATATTAAGTTTCCTGTCTTGGAAATCAAATCATGTACAACACAGCTACTATTTTAAGAACTGATAATCGGAGGACAAATACTTCTAGATCCTGTTTTCCAATTACACAGGGCAACTTTGCAACAAACCGATTCATTGAACTAAGCTGTTCAGTTAAGCATACCTCCTCTTTAATTCAACAGAATCATACCCTGTAACAACTGAGAGATTAAATCAGTCACACTGTTTCTTTTAAAATTGACAAGACACTTTTATGCCCAGCTCCATTTAATTCTAAAATTATTGAAAAAAATTCAAGATTTTCATTTTTTTGATGGTACATATCCCAATGTCTTTTGCATTATTTTATCTAACAAACATACAGTGGAAATGGAAACAAATTAAATATGAATTTCAGATATATGTTTTGGAAAACTTCTTTGTTTAAAGAAGATGCACAAGGCCACACATTATTTTAACCAAGGGCATGACACTGTGCTATAAAAGTGATTTATGTAATTATGTGTGCGTCTTTCCTTCTGAAAAAGGACAATCATTTCCTTATTTTAATCTCATTAGCTGTTTTGTGCTTTGTGTTAACCGCCCAGAGCAAACATACAACACTCTCTCTCAATGCAAGTCCCTCAACTTCTGATGTCTCATTTTGCATGTTTAAAACTGGTTTTGGGAAGGGTGACTGACTCTGGAATTGTTGCCCTCCAGCTTTCTCTCAAATGGCCCAAACGAAGCTAGGGAATTCAATTTCAAAAATGCCACTTGAGATGTAGTCCCAGTTATAAATCTTAACCATAGAACCAATGAACAGAGAACACTACAGCACAGAAAACAGGCCATTTGGCCCTTCTAGTCTGTGCCAAAACAAAATTCTGCTAGTCCCATTGACCTGCATCCAATCCATAACCGTCCAGACCTCTCCCATCCATGTACCTATCCAACTTATTCTTAAAACTTAAGAGTGAGCCCACATTACCACGTCAGATGGCAGCTCATTCCACGCTCCCACCACTCTGTGAAGAAGTTCCCCCTAATGTTCCCCTTAAACCTTTCCCCCTTCACGCTAAAGCCATGTCCTCTCGTATTTATCTCTCCTAATCTAAGTGGAAAGAGCCTATTCACATTTACTCTGTCTGTACCCCTCATAATTTTGTAAACCTCTATCAAATCTCCCCTCATTCTTCTACGCTCCAAGGAATAAAGTCCTAACCTGTTCAACCTTTCCCTGTAACTCAATTCCTGAAGACCCGGCAACATCCTAATAAATCTTCTCTGCACTCTTTCAATCTTACTGATACCCTGCCTATAGTTAGCTGACCAGAACTGTACAAAATTGTACAAAGCCCACAAAGTTGTGCCGAACATGCCCCTCCCTACCTTAGAAATTACTAGGCTTACCCAAAGCCCTCTATTTTTCTAAGCTCCATGTACCTATCCTAAAGTCTCTTAAAAGACCCTATCGTATCCACCTCCACCACCGCAGCCCATTCCACGCACTCACCACTGTCTGTGTAAAAAAACCTGCCCCTGACATCTCCTCTGTACCTACTCCCAAGCACCTTAAACCTGTACCCTCTCGTGGCAGCCATTTCAGCCCTGGGGAAAAACCTCTGACTATCCACACAATCAGTGCCTCTCATCATCTTATACACCTTTATCAGGTCACCTCTCATCTTCCGTCGCTCAAGGAGAAAAGGTAGAGTTCACTCAACCTGTTTTCATAAGGCATGCTCCCCAATCCAGGCAACATCCTTGTAAATCTCCTCTGCACACTTTCTATGGTTTCCCCAACCTTCCTGTACTGAGGCAACCAGAACAGAGCACAGTACTCCAAGTGGGGTCTGACCAGGGTCCTATATAGCTGCAACATTACCCCTCGGCTCCTAAATTCAATTCCACGATTGATGAAAGCCGATACACCATATGCCTTCTTAACCACAGAGTCAACCTGCGCAACTGCTTTGAGCGTCCTATGGACTCGGACCCCAAGATCCCTCTGATCCTCCACACTGCCAAGAGTCTTACCATTAATACTATATTCTGCCATCATATTTGACCTACCAAAATGAACCACTTCACACTTATCTGACTTCTCAGCCCAGTTTTGCATCCTATCAATGTCCCGCTGTAACCTCTGATAGCCCTCCACAGTATTCACAACACCTCCAACCTTTGTGTCATCTCTGAGAAGTTAATATTTCAGGTTAAACTGAAAGCGATCTTCAGCCTGAAACATTAACTCTGTTTCTCTCTCAATCTTTTTTTTAAACTTTGAACCTTTCCAGTGCAAAAAATTCTGTATCTTGAAATGTTGAGAACAATAGCATGTGCTTAAAAAAAATGGGGAGTAAGAATATGATGTTGAGGTCAGATGATGAGGGAGGCTTGGCTGAAACATGGAGAGCAACAAGTTCGCCTCATACCCCCAGCAACCCAACGTTAATTCTGACCACCTACACAGAGTTGTCATGTTCTCGCTTTGACCGCACGAATTCCTCCGGTTTCCTTTCTGTTTCATCCCAAAAGGAGTGCCAACAGGTTGGTTAACTAATTACTGTAAATTACCCTTGATGCAGCTAGATAGTGGGGGGGGGGGTTGCTAAAGGAAATCTCACGGAGAACATATAACAGGGAACTAAGCTGTGTGGAATTGCTTCAAAAATGGGAAAACTCAACAGTCTAACTGGCTTCTTTTGTCTAACCAGAAAGATAGGTAAAGAAATAAAATTAATAATTAGCAGTGACTGGTTAGATCAAACAGCCTCTTTCTGTGCTGTAGTTGCTCGTTTACATAAATTGAATACTTCTAAAGGTGAATGGCAGCAAAGGGTTTATGTTATTGGACTAGCAATCTAGGGTCTGATCCTGAAACATGAGTTCTAATCCCATTGTGACTGTCAATCACAGTTATCTGAATAAATCCTGGAATAAAATTCCGATATGAGAAATGGTGAACATCGCAGTAAAAGCCACCCAAAGACATAGGAATACGAGCAGGAATCGGCCATTTCACACTTCAAGCCTCCTCCTCCATTAATTCCAAACATGGCCAATCTGTTCTTGGCCTCAGCTCTAATTTCTTGCCAATTTACTCCCTTACAGGTCAATAACCCCTCTGTGTTGGCCTTGAATATATACTGTGATTAACTCCCACAACTCTTCAGGACAGAGAATTTCAAAGGCAAATAAACTTAAGAAAAAAATCCTCCTTATGACCTTCTTAAAATGAGTGACCTTTTATTTTGAAACCATGACCCACAGTTTTGGATTTCACCCACAAGCTGAATCATCTCAGTACCACCTTTGTCAAGCACTCTTAGAACCTTACACATTTTAATAGTTTACCCCTCTTTCTTTTATCCATGTTGAGTATGAACCCAAAATTTCTTGAAAAGGGCACCATTCATCTCTGATAAACTTTGTTAACTTTTGTCATTTCAACCTTGTATACTTTTTCTCAGCTGACTCCATGACTGCATAAACAAGAGAAATCTACAGATACTGGAGAACCATGACTATATGATTGTTTTCCAAAAAGCACTTTACTACAGAGGTTTATTTATTTATTTTTAAAGTGGATTCATTCACTTTTTGGTGACAAGTCCCACATTTATCGTCAGTCCCCAGTTCCCCCATTCCCCCCCATCCCCAATAACCTTGGGTTTATTGTTCTGCCATCAGTTTCAGAGGAAGGTTCATAATCATTACCTTACTGGAGGTAGAAAGTCACATGAATAGTAGGTCAGACCAGGTAAAGATTTCCTTCTTCTTCACAGTGAACCAGACCGGTTTTTTCAACAGTTATTAAACTGATTTTGGCTTCACAACTCTAAATTTAGTTATTAGCTAAATTAAAACTCATTATTGTAAATCAGTGAAAGGATTCTGAGTGGTTAGCCCAGTGATAGAACCACTCTGTTAACAAACCATATCACTACCCACTCAACTAGAACTGGCCATATGGTAAAATTTGTCCATAAGTATGTTTTGTTTTAAATGAGTTACAAGCGGCTGAAAACCAGCCTTAAAATATCTTTTTTTTTAAGAGCCAAAGGCTCACACAAGTCACAGGTTCACCAGTAACATGTCTGTGCTGCTGAAAAGATTAAAACACACGTAAACTAAACCCCTACAGACATCAAACTTCATCAGAACAAATACAGGCACATAACATTAGTGGAGACTATTTCTAAATAGAATACATCTACAGTTTCCAAATAGTTGATTCCAAAATTATTTACATAAATTAAATTTAAATCTATGTTTGGAGGCCAGCTGTCTGTAAAGAACAGCTGAAGTTCTTCCCAACGAAGCTATCCTTGTGCATCAAGTCTCTTCCAGAAGGAACTGTCTGAATCCCTTCTGACTTTCATTGTAAATTAACCCAATGTCAAAACATACAATCATTTCACAGCAATGATAATGGACGTCAAGCCCATCACATCTGTGACCACTCCCCGGATGTGCCTTCTGCTTACTTCTGTTCCCCTGGTCAGTGGCATTAACACTTTTCCTTCCAAGTACCTAACACCTTTCAATTTATGAATTACTTGAAGGGCTCTGTTGAAACATTGACATGTGATAGCATGCAGCTCAGTAACTACTTCGGTTTATTTCACCATGTTAAACGCATCTTATCAACCTTCAGTTTGAGCTGCTATGTCTCTGCTGTACACTCCACATAAACAGCTCCTGAGCTCAGGATGGAACCCAGCCACTAAGGCTGTGAAGCAGTGGTTCTACTGTCTGCTCCATTGTGGCATCCCACTCCACAGAGTGGACAGTGAGCAAGGCGCACAAGACAGGTGATGCACACCCAAAGAGGTCTTTGCTTAGTGATATAATTGTGCTGAATTCAAAATGATAACCATAATCAGAAGGCAGGATCCATAGGAATAGAAACAGAATGAATGTTCCAAGTTCAAGGTCTTTCATCAGAACTGGGTAAGAGAGAGAAAACAACAGAGGAGGATATATTTCAGAGAGAATGAGGTCAGGATTGTTGTGGGGATGAACTCAAGACGAAGTCATCCAGTTGATAGATTCATGAGGGTGGTTAGAGAGAGAGAGAAAAAACATGAACAAATAAATATAAATGTTGTTTACTATGTTGGAATTCAAATCTCAGTTGCAAATTTAACCACTGTGTTTGAATATTCCTGACACACGACGACAAAATATTGTACCACATCACAAGAGGAATGAGGTCAAATTTTGCACTGAGGCATAAAAGAGATGAAGAACACTGAAGAGGGAAACAGTAACCCATACACAAAGCACTGGGGGAGCTCAGCAGGTAGGCTGGCATCTATGGAAATGAATAAACAGTCAGCGTTTTGGGCAGAGACCCTTCTTCCAGACTGAAAAGGAAGGTGGAAGATGCCAGAATAAGGTGGTGGTGGGAGGGGGAAGGAGGATAAGCCAGAAGGCGAAAGGCGAAGACAGGTGAGTGGGGGAGGGGTGATAAGGTAAGAAACTGGGAGGTGATAGGTGGGAAGGGTAAAGGGCTGGAGAAGAAGAAATCTCACAAAAAAGGAGTGGACCATGAGAGAAAGCGAAGTGAGGGCACCAGGGAGAGGTGATAAGCAGGTGAGAGGAAGAGGTAAGAGGCCAGGGAATTGAAGGGGGAAGAAGAGGGGGGAAAATAAGTGGAAGTTGGACAACTATGTTCATGCCATCAGGTTGGAGACTATCTACACAGAATATGAGGTACCCTGTATTGCTCTTTAGCCTGAGAGTGGCCTCAGCATGGTTGGAGTGGAGGCCATAGACCGACATTTTGGAATGGGAATCAGAACTTAAATGGTTGGCCACCAGGAAATTTCGCATTTTGTGGATGGAGCACAGATGCTTAACAAAGCGGTCCCCCAACCTACAACGGGTCTCACCATGGTAGAGGAGGCTGCATTGGGAGCACCAGATACAACAGACCACCCAAACAGATTCACAGGTGAAGTATTGCTTCACCTGGAAGGAACGTTTGGAGCCCTGAATGGAAGTGAGGGAAGAGGTGATCAGGCAGGTGTTGCACTTCTGCTACCAGTAGAGGTAAGTGCCAGGAGGGAGATAAGTGTGAGGGACGAATGGACAAGGGAATCACGAAGGGAGTGATCCATATGGAAAGCAAAAGTTGGGTATAAAGAGGTTAGCTTCTCAATTCCAATAGTACAAGCGGAAACCCAAACTAAAGATTTAAAAAACTGTACATTCTGGAAATCCAAAAGAAAAGCAGAAAATGCTGGTAAACTCAACAATCATCCTCATTTAGTTGAAGGAATGCAGATCCAAAATGTTAACTGTTTCTTTTTCTGCAGTTACTGCCTAACTTGCTAAACACTTCCAAATTTTCTGCTTTTATTACCGACTCATGTTGCTCTGCTTATTGTGGAATGACTAACGAAAATTCTCAGAGCCCCAACACATGTTTAAGAGTTTTGCAAGAGGGGCCTCCATATATCATTTCTGAAGGTGGAACCATTACAATGAATTTCAGGCAAAATCTGAACATAGGTGATTGGAATTCAAGCAATAGCTCAAAGAGCACAAGGACATTACATTTTAAAAAAAGAATCAAGCAACTCACATGGTTTCTGCACTCGAGGGCACTTGGGTCCCCTTGCTTGTTTTCTCCCTTTAAAGAATTAACCAGCAAGTGTGAAGCTTTGTTCCAGAAAGTTGCCAGTGCTCCAGTCACTGGTGCCAAGAAAAAATATGAGATGTTGACATGCGTAACTTTCCAAATAACCAGGAAGTTGATTTTTTATTTCAAAAAAACCCCACCTTCCAACTAATAATAATGTTGGGGATATACTAGCAGATTTTTAAAGGGAAGCAAGGGTTAGTTCCTTTTCATGCAAGTATTTAACTCTATAGGATACTGAATTCTCATGAAGCAGAATTTCCCAGCTCATGTGACACAAACAGCACCAAGAATCCATGTTACTGTAGCTTCTCTGATGTATCCTGGTTTCACTCTGATGCTTCATGTGGCTAATGTTATCTGTTTTGACCCAGCACATCCAACAGAATCAGTAATTTTGTGCTGAACACCAATTTAGCGCAGTGGGGAACAGAGGTTTTACAAAAGATTAGTAGCTAAATTGGTCATCTTCTCTCCCCCTCCCACACCCCTCCCCCTAAAATTTTAATTATTCCCTTTAATTGGTGTGACAAAAGAAATAAAGGAAGTATTACTCCGCCACAATGAACAACGTCAGTACAAACAAGGGAAGCATGATTTGCAGGTTTTGCTACAGAAATCAGATCACATTTTATTTCTGTGCCGTAGGTCAGCTTGTAGTTGCAAACGTTGCAATATCAGTATAGAGCAGTAGATGTAGTGTATATGGATTTCAGCAAGGCGTTTGACAAGGTACCCCATGCAAGGCTTATTGAGAAAGTAAGGAGGCATGGGATCCAAGGGGACACTGCTTTGTGGACCCACAGAAGACAGAGTGGTTGAAGACGGGTTATATTCTGCATGGAGGTCAGTCACCAGTCATGTGTCTCAGGGATCTGATCTGGGACCCCTACTCTTCGTGATTTTTATAAATGACCTGGATGAGGAAGTGGAGGGATGGGTTAGTAAATTTGCTGATGACACAAAGGTTGGGTATGTTGTGGATAGTATGGAGGGCTGTCAGAGGTTACAACGGGACATTGATAGGATGCAAAACTGGGCTGAGAAGTGGCAGATGGAGTTCAACCCAGATAAGTGTGCAGTGGTTCATTTTGGTAGGTCAAATATGATGATAGAATATAGTATTAATGGTAAAACTCTTGGCAGTGTGGAAGATCAGAGGGATTTTGGGGTCTGAATCCACAGGACACTCAAAGCTGCTGCGCAGGTTGATCCTATGGTTAAGAAAACATACGGCGCATTGGCCTTCATCAATCGTGGCATTGAATTTAAGAGCCGAGAGGTAATGTTGCAGCTATATAGGACCCTGGTCAGACCCCACTTGGAGTTCTGTGCTCAGTTCTGGTCGCCTCACTACAGGAAAGATGTGGAAACCATAGAAAGGGAGCAGAGGAGATTTTCAAGGATGTTGCATGGATTGGAGAGCATGCCTAATGAGAGTAGATTGAGTGAACACAGCCTTTTTTCCTAGGAGTGATGGAAGATGAGAGGTGACCTGATTGGGGTGTACAAGATGATGAGAGGCATTGACCGTGTGGATAGTCAGAGGCTTTTTCCCAGGGCTGAAATAGCTAGCACAAGAGGACACAGTTTTAAGGTGCTTGGAAATAGGTACAGAGGAGATGTCAGGGGTAAGATTTTTTTTAAAACTCAGAGTGGTGAGTGCGTGGAATGGGCTCCCGGCAACGGTGGTGGAGGCGGATACGATAGGGTTTTTTTAAGAGACTCCTGGACAGGTATATGGGGCTCAGAAAAATAGAGGGCTATGGGTAACCCTAGGTAATTTTTACGGTAAGGACATGTTTGGCAGAGCTTTGTGGGCCGAAGGGCCTCTACTGTGCTGTAGGTTTTCTATGTTTCTATCTCTTCTGTCATGATCCTTTCAGGGGCACATCATTTTTGTTAGAGAAAATTGTCAGAATGGTATATTTTTAAACAGATACACAGTGTTGTGATTGAGGAAAGAAAACATACAGGAAACTTGGATAATAAATAGCCATCTCCACATCAGGTGGCTTCAGCAGAGCACCATGAATTACAACTGTCCTGGAAGTTCTTCTATTCTAACTCTTGGGGACTAATTAAAAAAGAAAGTGGATTACAATTAGAGAAATGTTGCGTTTGTGATCTCCATATTAACTCTTTCCAATCCCTACCATCCCAGGTAGAAGAGGTTTGGAGCGTGGTGACAAGGAAATCACCAGATATTTAAATAAGCTCCCACTTCAAAAGTGAGAGAGTTGTTACTGAAGGATATCCCCAGGGAAACTCAGCGATGAGAGGGAGATAAAGTTAATAGCTTTTTATGGCTGAAGGCAGCAAGATGCACTCACAACCTTCGCTGGGTCAGGAGGTTTCACTCCACCCCTGACATTTCTGGCTGGGCTGAAGGAATATCAACTCCTCCTCAGACCAGAGCCCTCTAAAGACCTATCTCACCATTCCACCAGCCTTCATCACAAACCTCTCCCCCATCTCAATGCACATCTCAATACCTCACAGTCTCGCCATCCCACATGAATGAAGGCCTCAACCACTTGCAGATGTTTATTTAGGATCCCAATCACTTGCAGCCATGAATGTAAGGCCTCTCCTCTATCTGAAGGTGTAATTTATCAGGGACATCTCCCTGCCCCCCCAGTTATTAATCCATGTTAAAAGGTATCTACAAACCTTTAGACAGCTAGTTGTAAATGTGTTCTGAAAATGTTTGCCTATTGTAAAGTGGTAGTAAAATTAATATTGTCATTTTAAGGCCCTCAACTATCAATAACATCCAAAGCAGCTCCATTACTTTGGAAGATCCTTTGCTTCCAATGATTGGTTCCTGAATAATCAGTAAAGAGATGAAAAGAAACAAAGGGTCAAAGCAAACAAACCATTTTTCCAGCAATATACTGACAATTAAATCACAGTAATGACCATTTTAATGTTAAGTTGGAAATTTGAATTCCCCATGCAAAGCATCTTTGCACAATCTCCACATCTGTCATACACAAGATGATGTCCAATGTCCTTTGAAGAACTGTTGGGAACTTACACTGACCTCATAGTCCCAGCAATGATCATGACTGGGAATTCACAGGATGACTCTTTTATCCCCCGATACGAGCACTGAACTGACACGCTGATGATGTACTCCCCTCTTTAACTTTGACCTTTCCAGCCACACTCAGCACACTAATCGTGAATCTGCACCAAAAAGACCCTGGGTTTTCGCACTTTCCTCCCCCCACCCCTTTTTACATCTGACTCAGAAACTAATGTCCAACTCAAAATGTTAATTCTGTTTCTCTTTCCATTGATGTAGTCCAACTTACTGAGATATTTCCAGCATTTTCTGGGTTTTTTTTTTGTTTCTGATTACTGGCATCTGCAGTTTTTTAAAAAATGAATCAATGATATAACATTAGTGAACATAGTGGATATGTCAAAAGCACTCCAAGATGTACAAGGTCAAAACAAATAAACATGAAAACCTCTACTAACAAGGCAACACTTCCAAGTATAAGTGTATCCACATTTCTGATAAGAGTTGTGGTTTCCTATAGTATAATGCCAATAAAACTATGAGCAGACAACAGGAATTCTGCAGATGCTGGAAATTCAAGCAACACACATTAAAGTTGCTGGTGAACGCAGCAGGCCAGGCAGCATCTGTAGGAAGAGGTGCAGTCGACGTTTCAGGCCGACACCCTTCGTCAGGACTAACTGAAGGAAGAGTGAGTAAGGGATTTGAAAGTTGGAGGGGGAGGGAGAGATCCAAAATGATAGGAGAAGACAGGAGGGGGAGGGATAGAGCCAAGAGCTGGACAGGTGATTGGCAAAAGGGATACAAGAGGATCATGGGACAGGAGGTCCGGGAAGAAAGACAAGGGGGGGGCGGGACCCAGAGGATGGGCAAAAGGTATATTCAGAGGGACAGAGGGAGAAAAAGGAGAGTGAGAGAAAGAATGTGTGCATAAAAATAAGTAACAGATGGGGTACGAGGGGGAGGTGGGGCCTTAGCAGAAGTTAGAGAAGTCGATGTTCATGCCATCAGGTTGGAGGCTACCCAGACGGAATATAAGGTGTTGTTCCTCCAACCTGAGTGTGGCTTCATCTTTACAGTAGAGGAGGCCGTGGATAGACATGTCAGAATGGGAATGGGATGTGGAATTAAATGTGTGGCCACTGGGAGATCCTGCTTTCTCTGGCAGACAGAGCGTAGATGTTCAGCAAAGCGGTCTCCCAGTCTGCGTCTGGTCTCGCCAATATATAAAAGGCCACATCGGGAGCACTGGACACAGTATTTCACCCCAGTCGACTCACAGGTGAAGCGTTGCCTCACCTGGAAGGACTGTTTGGGGCCCTGAATGGTGGTAAGGGAGGAAGTGTAAGGGCATGTGTAGCACTTGTTCCACTTACGCGGATAAGTGCCAGGAGGGAGATCAGTGAGGAGGGATGGGGGGGGACGAATGGACAAGGGAGTTGCGTAGGGAGCAATCCCTGCGGAATGCGGGGGGGGGGGAGGGAAAGATGTGCTTAGTGGTGGGATCCCGTTGGAGGTGGCGGAAGTTACGGAGAATAATATGTTGGACCCGGAGGCTGGTGGGGTGGTAGGTGAGGACCAGGGGAACCCTATTCCTAGTGGGGTGGTGGGAGGATGGAGTGAGAGCAGATGTACGTGAAATGGGGGAGATGCATTTAAGAGCAGAGTTGATAGTGGAGGAAGGGAAGCCCCTTTCTTTAAAAAAGGAAGACATCTCCCTCGTCCTAGAATGAAAAGCCTCATCCTGAGAGCAGATGCGGCGGAGACGGAGGAATTGCGAGAAGGGGATGGCGTTTTTGCAAGAGACAGGGTGAGAAGAGGAATAGTCCAGATAGCTGTGAGAGTCAGTAGGCTTATAGTAGATATCAGTGGGTAAGCTGTCTCCAGAGACAGAAAGATCTAGAAAGGGGAGGGAGGTGTCAGAAATGGACCAGGTAAACTCGAGGGCAGGGTGAAAGTTGGAGGCAAAATTAATGAAGTCAACGAGTTCTGCATGCGTGCAGGAAGCAGCGCCAATGCAGTCGTCGATGTAGCGAAGGAAAAGTGGGGGACAGATACCAGAATAGGCACGGAACATAGATTGTTCCACAAATGCAACAAAAAGGCAGGCATAGCTAGGACCCATACGGGTGCCCATAGCTACCCCTTTAGTTTGGAGGAAGTGGGAGGAGCAAAAGGAGAAATTATTAAGAGTAAGGACTAATTCCGCTAGATGGAGCAGAGTGGTGGTAGAGGGGAACTGATTAGGTCTGCAATCCAAAAAGAAGCGTAGAGCTTTGAGACCTTCCTGATGGGGGATGGAAGTATATAAGGACTGGACATCCATGGTGAAAATAAAGCGGTGGGGGCCAGGGAACTTAAAATCATCGAAAAGTTTAAGAGCGTGAGAAGTGTCACGAACATAGGTCGGAAGGGATTGAACAAGGGGTGATAAAACCGTGTCCAGGTATGCAGAAACGAGTTCGGTGGGGCAGGAGCAAGCTGAGACAATGGGTTGGCCAGGACAGGCAGGTTTGTGGATCTTGGGTAGGAGGTAGAAACGGGAAGTGCGGGGTGTGGGAACTATAAGGTTGGTAGCAGTGGATGGGAGATCCCCTGAGCGAATAAAGTCGGTGATGGTGTGGGAGACAATGGCTTGGTGCTCCTTAGTGGGGTCACGATCAAGGGGTAAATAAGAGGAGGTATCCGCGAGTTGTCGCTGTGCCTCGGCAAGGTAGAGGTCAGTACGCCAGACTACAACAGCACCCCCCTTATCGGCGGGTTTAATAATAAGATTAGGATTAGTGCGGAGGGAGTGGAGAGCAGAGCGTTCCGAAGGAGTGAGGTTGGAATGGGGACAAGGTGCAGTGAAGTCGAGACGGTTGATGTCCCGTCGGCAATTAGCGATAAAGAGATCCAGAGCAGGCAGAAGACCAGAGTGGGGTGTCCATGAAGAAGGGGAGGGTTGAAGACGGGAGAAGGGGTCATCGGTGGGGGTGGAAGAGTCCTTGCCGAAGAAGTAGACTCGGAGACGGAGACGGCGGAAGAAAAGTTCCGCATCATGGCGAACACGGAACTCACTGAGGTGTGGGCGAAGGGGGACAAAGGTGAGGCCCTTACTGAGAACAGAGCATTCTGCCTCCGACAGTTGAAGGTCGGAGGGGATGGTAAAGACCCGGCACGGATGAGAGCTGGGATCAGAGAGGGGAGGGGGGAGGCTGGGTGTGTCAGTGGAGAGGGGAGGGTTGGGGTGAGAGGAAGATGGAGCCTCTGAGTACCCAGGAGCTGATGATGGGATCTGAAGGAGACGGGATTGCAGAGTATTGGTGGGGGAAGGGGAGACGGGAGTCACAATAGCAGCACATAAAGATCCGGCCTGGAGTTCAAGGCTGGAGTCGCAGTTGGTGGTTGCGCAATCGCCACACATTTTAATTCCACATCCCATTCCCATTCTGACATGTCTATCCACGGCCTCCTCTACTGTAAAGATGAAGCCACACTCAGGTTGGAGGAACAACACCTTATATTCCGTCTGGGTAGCCTCCAACCTGATGGCATGAACATCGACTTCTCTAACTTCCGCTAATGCCCCACCTCCCCCTCGTACCCCATCTGTTACTCATTTTCATGCACACATTCTTTCTCTCACTCTCCTTTTTCTCCCTCTGTCCCTCTGAATATACCTCTTGCCCATCCTCTGGGTCACCCCCCCCCTGTCTTTCTTCCTGGACCTCCTGTCCCATGATCCTCTCGTATCCCCTTTTGCCTATCACCTGTCCAGCTCTTGGCTCCATCCCTCCCCCTCCTGTCTTCTCCTATCATTTTGGATCTCCCCCTCCCCCTCCAACTTTCAAATCCCTTACTCACTCTTCCTTCAGTTAGTCCTGACGAAGGGTCTCAGCCTGAAACGTTGACTGCACCTCTTCCTACAGAAACTATGAGCAGGTCCTCCCAGATCAGCATTAAAAAGAACACAAATGCAATAAAAAATTGAATAAGGAATGCTTCAAAAAGCTAAACTGTAACAAGGAACCCTTTTTTCTCCAACACTCCTCACTAACTTTCACAAGAAAAACTGAAAATGAATCTGAATCATCACACATGAAACTGATGAAATACGACATCAAGGGATTACCCTTGGAAACAAGCCAAATCGATTCATTTAGAAATTAGTCAGGATACGATGTCATTCATAATAACTATAAACTGAATGTACATTGTTCACTCCCGAGCAGGTATCTAAGGCAAAGTCAAATGAAGTGTCATAGACAGTTATAGAACAGAAATGGACCCATTTGCCTGCATTAGGATCACATCTTTCAGTGCCTTGTCTATTTAAGAATCAGCCCAAAATGCCTTTTAAATGTAGTGATTGTTTCCGCTTCCACCACCTGCTATGGCAAAACATCTCAGATATTAACTACTCTCGGTAAAAGAAAATCAACAAAGCCCTGTATTAGCAAAGCAACTTTCTTATTGTATACAAGCACTTCCTTACAATAATGACAAACTACTGTTTAACTGAGTAGCAAATTATGTATTTGAATGAAATACAGAACAAATTAGAACACTGCCAATACTACTTACAGGACTGTATAACTATTAGGAACTAATACAGGTTTTGATGGAGGAATTAATCCAGTTTGTGCTGCCACCTGCCATGTTCTTTTGATTTACTGCAAATTAACAAAACCAGAACAGACACCTAGCATAGATAATGGACTGCTTTCATACAATCCTTTTGATGTTTACATCCTCCAAATCTTTATTCAAGATGATAGTTGATACCTTCAAATTCCTCGTAATTCCGAACATGAAGTAGTGAAATTGTTTCATTTTCACTTCTAGCCATTTCTGGTATCTCCAAAACTGAATGCTTGAAACTACAATGAGCAAAACAGTTCTGACTTGTCTTACCGCTTATCTCTTACCATTTATAAGTGGAAAAAAAACACTGCTTTTTAAATACAGACACACACAACTGACTCTATGTAAAATCTATTCGCTCTAACAGCCATGCAAGTGTACGTGAGTGGTAGTAGTTGGAAACTGTTTGCCAACAGTCTTCTGCCCCAATAAGCAGCATAGTCTCCCAGATAAATGAAGGGAATCACAGCTATTTTCTCAATTAGTTTTTGTTCTTTAAGAGTTGACACAAATAAGGAAGGGGAGAAGATGGCGGCGCGATGCAGTTTGCAGTGGCCACTCCAGTGAACGATATCTGTAATCTGTCAAGTAGGGTGCCGTGCACAATCCTGATTTGATGGAGACAGACGTGAGAGCAAGGAGGAACATCTGAAGAAACTTCTGAAATGCCTTCTTCGCTGCTGCTGCTGCTACTGTGTGGTCCAGAATCTCCGGAGGAGAAGGTCCCGAGTCCTCAGCTTTGCTTGTTGCTCGGCGACTGGGGCAGGGTCGAAGCGCTCGGCAGAGGATGGTGCTCGGGAGGCTGTATCGGAGGGGCTGGTCGGAGACTCGAAGTTTTCTGACAGACTCAGAGTCCGCTGTAGTCGGGTGCTTACAATGCATCGGCAGTTGTCGGCGCCTGGAGGTTTATGGCCGGGAGAGTTTTTTTCCTTTTGCCGCCTGCTATTGGATCTATCGGGAGTCAATTGGAACTTTGAGACTTTTTTTTTTACCTTGCCCATGGTCTGCTCTTTATCAAATTATGGTATTGCTTTGCACTGCTGTAACTATATGTTATAATTATGTGGTCTTGTCAGTGTTAGTCTTTGGTTTGTCCTGTTTTTTGTGATATCATTCTGGAGGAACATTGTATCATTTCTTAATGGATGCATTTCTAAATGACAATAAACAAGGACTGAGTGTCCTCATAATCTAATCTAATCTAAATAGGCAGCAGCTCAATTAACCAATGACCCAATTAACTGGAATCCATTGTATTCTTAATCAAAATATCACAGGATCTTAAGACCACACGAGGGCAGACGGGGTCCGAGTTTAATTCTTCATTCTGAGGCTAGGTGGGTAGCCCTCACTACCGCTCTGGCCTTTTCAGCCCCAGACTTTGATGTGGGATATGCAGTATATCTCAATATTTTGACTCAGAGCCTAGATATTACTCATTAACATTGATTCATGTACATTTTGTATTTTTCATTACAGAGGAGAAAACAGGAAAATGATGAAGAAAGATTTAATGAATCTTTCCAATTCTAAAGACATTCCAAAGTTATTCAAACCCAATAAACTACTTTTAATCCTATTGCTCAGCATGGCTGTCATACTAGTCACAGCAGAGAGCATATGAAATAATGTACATTCTCATTTATTTTAGAAATACTAATAGAAAATTATAAAGGGGATTCTGCCAAGAACAAAAGCAGAAGATGCTGGAAACACTCACCTGGACAGGTAGCACCTGTGAAAAGAGAAACAGCAATAAGCTTTCAGGTCAAAGACCCCCATCAGAACTGAAAAAGTTGAAGAGACGGTAGTGGAGAGGTGGATAAAACAAAGGGAATGTCTCTGTAAGGGCAAAGCCAAGGTTACCATGGAGAAATGTTATTTATTATGCCATAGATGATGGTCCACAGATTAGTGAGTCAAGTTAAAGAGACAGAAACCAAAGGGCCATGTTAAATTTCTGAAATTCCAGTTAGAGCTGTTGCAAAACTTGAAACCTAAACAAAATGTAGCAATACCCTACACACCAAGTAGTAAGTGTGGAGAGGGAAAAACTGAGGGAATGCTATATCCTCATCAAGAGAGGACTAACCAGAGAATATAGTGCATTGGGATCTTCCACTAACTCACCCACAGTCTCCTCCAGAATTTGGCTTCACTGGCAATACACCACACCAAACTGTCAGTTTAGATGATGTCACGATTGAACAGACTGAAACTCAATTTCCTAATGAGCTTTATGAGAAAAGGATGCTCAATACCCGTCAAATTTTCCTCTGTTTTTTTCTAATCTCCGACCTAAAGTTGGTTGATACATTAGATTTTACATCGTTTGTGTACAACTTTCATT
Source organism: Mobula hypostoma (assembly GCF_963921235.1). Lineage (NCBI taxonomy): Eukaryota > Metazoa > Chordata > Chondrichthyes > Myliobatiformes > Myliobatidae > Mobula > Mobula hypostoma. The sequence continues at coordinate 162,600,018 of NC_086097.1, read as the reverse complement.
TTGCTATAGAGCAGTTCTGTTTTATGCAAAGACAATGTACACCTTGGATTCTACAAAAATGGTGCACTAAAAGGAGGCTATAAAAATGTTTTCTTGATTGACTTTATCAGGAGCCTGATGTTCACACTAGATTAAAGCTCGCTGCTTTTGAATAAACCTCACCTCGTTAAGGTCTATACCCTGCAGTTGAAGTTTGTCAAAACACAATTGTGCATAGTCTCCCAGTGAAACCAAGTGAGGTTTAAATATCAAAGGGAATTTAAGAGTGCCGCATTTTCTGAGGGATTAACACTTGCTCAGAGCTACAGCCAAATTTTAACATCATAAAACAAATATGTTGATTGAAGCTATAAGCTCCACATCAGCCGATAGTGAGAATATAGGGTAACGAAGCTGACACTGCATTCTTCAGTTTCAGTAGCTTCGCAGGACTCCTCCTAGGCAAGAGCAATGGAGGTATATTTGTTTGCTTGTTTAGAGATGCAGCACAGTAAGAGGTCCTGTGGCCCAAGGTAGCCACAGCACCCAATTACGCTACTAACCCACGTGTCTTTGGAAATCGGAGCACCCAGAGGAGACCCAAACAGGCACAAGGAGCACATACAAACTCCTTACTGACAGTGGTGGAGTTGAACCCAGCTTGCTGGTGCTGTCATAGTGTCACACTCACCACTACGATACCCTGCTGCCCCTTATTTGGTCTTAATCTCTGAAAAATGGGAACATTTACCAGGCCTTGTATTCCTAATTGCTATCCAGATTATCCTCAAGAGCAAATGATCAATGTGAGCAAGGTTTAGGATGCACCAGAAGTACAGTTGAAACTGGATCCCGAAGTGACCTGATACTCTAGATATCACCACCTAATCCGATCTGCCATTCCAATCCAAAATCATAATTAGCCTCATTGAAATGATAAGACCCTCGGAAGAACTGGGGAACAGAGGAATCTTAATGTACATGTCCAAGGATCCATGAAAGCAATAACACAAGCAGATACAGTCATTAAGAAGTCAAGCAAGATACTTGCTTTCTTTAGTCAGGACATAGAATACCAGAGGGAGGTGATGGTACAAAATACCAGGGCCACACTGTTGTGCTGTGTGCAGTTCTGGCTGCCATACTGTTATAAGAATACAAGTGCTCTGGAGAGGATGCAGAGCTGATTAACCAGGATGTTGCCTGAGATGGAGTGCTTCCACTATGACAAGATACTCAACACAAAATAATCTGCAGATGCTGTTGTCAAAGGAACACTCACAATGCACTGGAGGAACTCAGCAGGTCAGTCAGCATCAGTTGAAAAGATTAGTCGACGTTTTGGGCCGAAACCCTTCGTCAGGACTGAAGGAAGAACTTTGGAGAGGGTTTGAAGAATGCTGGTAGTTGGAAAAAAAAGAGCAATTTGAAAGACGAAGGGGTGGGGGAGGGGAAGCAGGGAGGTGATTGGCAGGAGAACAATGCGCAGTAGAAGAAGGAGGTGGAACTATGAGGGAGGTGATGTGAAATAGGGATAGAGGAAGGGAGGGGGAAGGAATTACCAGAATTTGGAGAATTCTATGTTCATACCAAGGGGCTGGAGACTACCTAGACGGTACATGAGGTGTTGCTCCTCCAACCTGAGTTTAGCCTTATCTGTTCTCATTATTCTCCTGCCAATCACCTCCCTGCTTCCCCTCCCCCACCCCTTTGTCTTTCAAATTAATGTTTTTTTCAACTACCAGCATTCTTCAAACCCTCCCCAAAGTTCTTCCTTCAGTCCTGACGAAGGGTTTCGGCCTGAAACATCGACTAATCTTTTCAACTGATGCTGACTGACCTGCTGAGTTCCTCCAGCGCATTCTGAGTGTTCCTATGACAAGATACTCAATAGACTGGCTTTGGTTTCTCTGGAGTGAAGACCAAGATGGGACCCAGCCGAGGTCTGCAAAATCATGAGGGGCACAGACTGTGAGAAATATTTCCTCTTAGCAGAAGTTTCTAAGGTGTAGGAAATTTACAGGGAATTAGGTTAAGAATTTTTCATTCATGAAGAGGGTGGTTGAAATTATGGAATGCATTTCCTGAACTGCTGATGGAGACAGAGGCTCTGACACCAACACTTCAGATGTATGTGGATGAACTCTTGAAATTCCAAGACATGGAACGTCAGTGGAACAGTATAAATAAGCATCTGAAGGTCAGTACAGGCAACTGGACCAAAGGATCTATTTCTGTGCTGTACGACTTCATGACACGCAACATTAATGACACTACATTCAAAGCTATATTTCCCTCTGCACAAACGTTAGCTCTTCCAGATCCATTCCACTTTGTCCCAACCTATGCAAGATTCCACACCTCTTATTCTGTTGTATTTCTCAGTGAAGGTGCAAAAATTTTAGAATCCCAACTTTGCACTAGCAAGTCATCTCAAAATTTGGAACTTCCAACCGCTCCATGTATTTGTTCAGACTTCCTCTCTTTTCAGATTTAAGTCTACTAAGGAGAGGAGAAGATGGTGGCGCGGCGCAGCACGCACGGCCACTCTGGTGATGAATATCTGTTATTTGTCAAGTAGGGTGCTGTGCACAACCCTGATTTGATGGAGACGGACGTGAGAGCATGGAGGAACATCTGGTGAAACTTCTGAGATGCCTGTTTTGCTGCCGCTGCTACTGTGTCATCCGAAATCTCCGGAGGGGAAGGCCCCGAGTCCTCGGCTTTGCTTGTTGCTCAGCGGCCGGGTGGGGTCGAAGCGCTCGGCAGAGATGGTGCTCGGTGCTCAGTGTCGGAGGGCTGGTCGGAGGCTCGAAGTTTTCGGACGGACTCAGAGTCGGCTGTGGTTGGGTGCTTCCAGGATGCTGCATCGGCAAGTTTGCGGCGCTGGAGGCTCATGGCAGGAAGGGTTTCTCCCTTCTACCATCTGCGTGAGATGTTGGGGCTATCGGAACTTTGAGACTTTTTTTTACCATGCCCATGGTCTGCTCTTTATCAAATTACAGTATTGCTTTGCACTGTTGTAACTATACATTATAATTATATTGTTTTTGTCAGTTTTTGTCTTGGCCTGTCCTGTGTTTCTGTGATATCATACTGGAGGAATATTGTATCATTTCTTAATGCATGCATTTCTAAATGACAATAAATGAGGACTGAGTGTTCTATAATCTAATCTAATCTAATCCCTCTTTCCTTCTGGTCAGTCATGGCTATGAGTATATCAACTTTCAGCCATCTTATCAACAGTCTTTGAAATTCCCTTCTCAATCCTCTTGCCTCGGTCTGCTCCCACCATCAGGATCCCCTCTCTTCAATTCATTCTTGTTTATTTTCCTCAACAATACCCATTCTGAAAACTAATATTGAAACCCTTGAACTATAAAGGCACTATTGTTGCCCTCTGCTCTGTTCATTCAGGGGGATATTAAAGTTCCCAATGCATTTGGGGGGGTGTAATGGGGTTCTTCCAGTGTTCTTGCCTCCTGGTCAAATAGTTTAACCAATGCCACCAGGAAGAGATGAATTGCTTATTTGATGCCTTTTCCTAGTTCCCTTGGGAACATTACCCGCATATAATAGAGATGAGAGACCAGAAGAAATGGGAATGGCAGGCACCATTTCCTGAGGGGTTTTAGTAAAGTACAACAAAACAGTTCTCATGTGCTCTTGTGATGCTTTATTCTTCACAACTTGTCATGGTGGTCATGAACCTATAACCTCTGCACTGTTGGTCCAAAACCGCAAGTCCGTGTTTCCCGTGTTGTCTGTAAGTAAATTGGCCGCTATCGAACTACACCTTTCATTTTATATCCAGCACCAATATAATAAAATATCCTATGCAAAATCAAAATTACATGGAATAAGAAAAACAATAAGCGAAAAAGTAAAAAGCATTTAAAAAGTGATAAAAAGTTCAAAGCTGGAGGGATTTAAGACAGAAATGCCCGAGAGTAAAATCTAGATAGAGAAGGCATACACATTAATAATTGGAGAATGAGAAAGTGTGTACACAGGAGCTCAGAGTCAGGGAAACAGATGTTATAGTGATTGCGTACAGGCATGGGAGTGAACAGAGGTTGCAGAGAAGAAGGATTGACACCACTGAACATATAGATGAGATTATAGTTGAGATACTGGGTAACTAAAAAATTATGTATTTTAATATGAAAAGGTGAAACAGGTCAGAGTGACTCAATGCAGAATAGCACAGCTTTAGGAGAATTAGTTTACCTGTGGTGGAAAATTGGAGAGTTGCCAGGAAACTACTAAGATAGGTATAGGTCTTTACAAGGAATTCATTGTTTGTAAGCTGAGAAATTTTAGTATGACAAAGTATGAGATAAAAAGAAATTCAATCATGTCATGACGTTGTGAATAATGCTGTAAGTCTACTCTAATAACATCATTAATTTACTATGTCTCCTTCAGTTCAGATGGAGACACTTTAAAGCCCTTCACCAACTCACATTCTTCACACCAGAAACAGGCCCTACTCAAGCCTCAGATAATGGGTCAAGTCTGAGGTGATTCAGACCTCTGAAAGGGAACTATACCGGTACCTTTTCAAAAAGAGGACAATTCATTTTGCATGTGCTAATGAATTTGTTAAATTCCTGTGTTGGAGAGGATGGGGAAGGCATCATTAAAGTTACGTTATAATTACAATTAGAACCCACATGGACCAATCATTCTGTGTACCACTTATTGCCCATGTGATTCTAACACGAAGTCTTTTTCTTTAATGAAATCAGAGTCCAGAGTCCAGCGTCCAGAGTCAGAACGAAACAGGCGATCAAAACAGGACACTCTATATCTGAATCCATTCGGTATGCTCCGAGAAATACCTGGTTTTAAGATACCTTGAATTTTCTTCCATTTTTAAAAAAGGAAGATCAAGGAGATTTAAAAAAATGGCAACATGCAATTAATATTTGTGAAACTGAGCTGGCATCATCAGGCTCCTGTGCACCATGAGGGGAAGTGAAGTTTAATAGCTGCATTCTCATTTTAGCATTAGACACAATTGTCCCATTTAATACCCAGATTTGTAGGATATCAGCAGTAAGAAGATGGACATTCCCTAGCCTTATTCCAGAACAATAACCTGATTTTTAAAATCAAAATAGGGACACACACATATGATTTGGCTTATCAGTATACTTTACAAACAGTATAAATAGAGAGCTAAGACAACTCGAAATGTGAAGCGTAAAAGAGCAAGTGCCATTTTTGCCATGAATTATTCTGTCAGCAGTACTGCTGAATGTGCTACATAGAAATCAATGAAGTTAATTAATTTTATGGTCAGAGTAGAACATGTGACTATAAAATGCATTTAGCTACTGATGGATCTTAACAATTACATTTCAAACACTTGACCAAGTCTTCACAGGTATGAATATATATTTAAAATACTCCATTATGTATCATGGTTCTACATACAGCGGAATCTGGTTAGTTGAAATGCATCAGGACAATACATTTTGGTCCAATTAAGCGGCTGCCCCAATTAGCCAAATTTTTGTGGAAATAGTTAAAAAGTTATATAAAAAAAAGACAAACTACTGTTTAACTGACTAACAAATTATGTATTTAAATGAAATACAGAACAAATTAGAACATCATCAATACCACTACAGCACCATAAAACTGCATCCTAATACTTATCAAAGGAATTCAGTGCATGCATTCTTTTGTTTGACTGTAAATGAGCAAAGTCAACAGACAAATGCAGATACAGGTGTCCCCCACTTTTCGAACGTTCGCTTTATAAAACCTCGCTGTTATGGAAGACCTACATTAGTTACCTGTTTTCGCTAACATAAGGTGTTTTCACTGTTACGAAAAAAGGTAGCGTGCGATATAAGGCAGTGCGCACCCCGAGCAGCCAAGTTCCTCCCCCGGATTCGGAACTGCATTCTATGCACTATTGCTTAAACACGTGCCTGTGAACAGCCATTAACAAGATGAGTTCTAAGGTATCGGAAAAGCCTAAAAGAGCTCATAAGGGTGTTAGACTTAGCGTAAAACTAGACATAATTAAGTGTTTCAATCGTGGTGAACGAAGTAAGGACGAAGTGAGTTTGGCTTGTGGAAGCTGACAAAGATGATGTTGAAGAGGGTTTTGCATCCCATGACCAAGAACTGATAGATGAAGAGCTGATGCAATTGGAAGAGGAAAGGATAACAATCGAAACCGAATGCAGTAGCGAACGGACCAAAAGTGAAGTCATCCAGGAACTGAACATGAAGAAGATGACCTGCCTGCCCTGATGGAAACAGACGACGATGAGATGACACCCCAGTGTCCCACCACCCAACCCCGGGGCTGCGGACCGATACTTTGCCGCGGTGAATGCAGCGGTAGCCGGGACACACCCAACGCATCTTTTAAAAAAAGCTGAAATAAACAAGCTAATTAATTAGGTGCCGCCTGGCATGTAATTAATTAGCTTGTTCATTTCGGCTTTTTTCTTAAAGGTGTGCTGGGTGCGTTCTGGCCACTGCTGTACCGCTGCATTCTTCGCGGATCGGTATCAGTCGGCAGCCTGGAGGTTGGGGCCACTGCACCACCCCAACCTCCAACGACTCAGCCTAACACACCATCATCAGTGTGCTCGGCGCTGTCTTCCTGATTTCGGTAAGTGATACTACACTGTACATACATTATTTCTACTTTATATAGGCTGTGTATTTTTATGTGTTATTTGGTATGATTTGGCAGCTTCATAGCTTAAAGGTTACTGGAGAGAGTGTTTTTGCCAACAGCAATTGCGTGAGATTTTCTGCCGAGAGCGCTTGCGTGAGATTTTTGCTACGGAGAACAGTGCGGCAATGATTGTGGAAAAGTATTTCTACTTTATATAGGATGTGTATTTATCATATCATTCCTGCTTTTACTATATGTTACTGTTATTTTAGGTTTTATGTGTTATTTGGCATGATTTTTAGGTTTTTTTTGGGTCTGGGAATGCTCAAAAATTTTTCCCATATAAATAAATGGTAATTGCTTCTTCGCTTTACGACATTCCGGCATTCCGGCTTACGAACCGTTTCATAGGAACGCTGTACCTTCGGATGGCGGGGGAAACCTGTAAATAGATTGCCTTCCAAATTTCTAAGTAAACTCTATTAGCAAAGTACATAAATGTCACCATATACAACCCTGAGATTCTTTTTTTTTGTCAGCATACTCAGCAAATATAGAATTGATTCTACAACAGAATCAATGAATGAACACCAAACTTGGGCCTTCAACCAGAATGCACAAAACAAATTGTGCAAATGTATAAAGAAACAATAATATAAATAAGCAATAAATATTGAGAACATGAGATGAAGAAAGTGAGTCCATTGGTTGTGGGAATGTTTCAATGATGGGGCAAGTGAAGCTGAGTAAAGTTATCCCATTTGTTCATGAACCTGATAGTTGAGAGGTAGTAACTGTTCCTAAATCTGGCAGTGCAAGTCGTAAGGTTCTTGTACTTTCTTCCTGATGGCAGCAGCGAGAAGAGAGCATGTCCTGGGTGGTGCGAATCCCTGATGATGGGTGCTGCTCTCCTGCACAGAATGCAATCAACAATTGCATCCTCCCAATCCTCATTTTCATTGTAACATTCAAGATGATTGTCGATACCTGCAAGTTCTCTATAGTTCCTAACTTGTTCAAGTAGTCAAATAATTCCATTTTCACTCCCGGTTCACTCTAAGTGTGGTGTAGTGTTCAACAACCATGCAAGTGCACACGTCTGATACTAGTTAGAAACTGTTTGGCAACCGTCACCTGTCCCAATTAAGCAGGATAGTGTCCCAAATAAACAAAGGGAATCCCAGCTATTTTCTCAATTAGTTTTTGTTCTTCCAGAATTTTCCCAAATAAGCAGCTGCCCTGATTAACCAATGGCCCAATTAACTGGAATTCACTGTATTTTTTTTTAACAGCATGCCCTTAAAGTTCACTGACAGCAGTTTAATTAGATCATAAAAAAACAAACTTTTGTCATATGGGCAAGGTATAACCAATGTAATGGCCTAAAAGTGGCTGTTACCGTGATTGAATTGGCAATCAAAATGGAGGCATCTGCAGTGTTGTGTTTACCCCGAGAAAGACTACAATGGCCATGAAGCCTTGTGCGGGCACTAGTGCGCATGTGTGTACATGCCGATTTTTTTCTGCAAATCGTTTTTGGCTATTCTGTTCCGGGGGGTGGGGGGCGGTGGTGTTAATCGCAACTGGAATATAGGTGATAAGTGGCTAATACACTCAATTTTGTTTCTAAAAGCGTTTCTCTAACAAATTTAATATTAAACACAGCACATATTTTCCTCGCATGAATACAGTGATAAGTCAATTTTCAGGGGAGGACGAAGTAAGTATTGAACGAACTTCCAGTAGAAGTGGTAGAGGCAGGTTCGATATTATCACTTAAAGAAAAATTGGATAGGTATATGTACAGGAAAGGAATGGAGGGTTGTGGGCTGAGTGCAGGTCGGTGGGATTAGGTGAGAGTAGCGTTTGGCACGGACTAGAAGGACAGAGATGGCCTGTTTCCGTGCTGTAATTGTTACATGGTTATATAAGTCACTTATAAATCAATAGCATCATAACATTTTAAGTAACATTTGGATATTAAACACACAGCACATATTTTCCCCGTATGAACATATAGAATCATTGCAACACACCAATATTGCTGAATCAGTGGGAGCCCTGGGCTGAATACTTGTTTTCCTGCAACAAGACAGTGCCATCGAAGGGTGATGGGAGACAGCGATATTCGAAGGGGGCTCCTTATGTCCAGTCTATTCTGCAATTTAGTTTTCGTTGCATTCATTGCAGAGATATGTTGGAAATAGAAGCAACGTTTTCACTGCTTTCGTGGCTATCTCAGGATATTCACCCTTGACTTTGATCCAGAATGCCGGCAGAGATGTTATGTCAAACATACTTTTCAGCCCGTCGTCATTTGCAAGCTCGAGGAGTTGATCTCCTTCCCGCGCTGACATGGATGACGCGCGGGTAATGACCCCGCGTGTGTTCAAGCTCAACAGTGGCCGTGACCGGGAATGAGGAATGTTGCAGCTGACTCATATTGCCAAATCATATCGTTTCCTCGTGGTCCGGTAGCAGATGCTTTGCGGACCGGTGGTTGGGGACCGCTGTTCTACAGGATAGTAGTAATGAGTTGGATTTACGCTCAACTCAGGCGATTGAAGAGCTTTTAAATCAGATGGTGTGTTGCTCAGCTGGTCTATCACATGATTTTTATTGGTTATACAGAGTTAATAACTGCATACAATATAGTATATAATGGGTTTTATTATAATAAATACAACCAACATTGTTTTGCACAAAAATTAGAAATCAGTAAAAAATTATTTCCCCAGTAGCAAATTTTAAATTACACCAACTATAGATGTCAAGGGATGAAATCTCGTGATCCCAAGCTTAACCTTTTAACACACAGTTTTTCTGGAAAGCTTCCTTTCTCTCAAGATAAACACATTCCACAATCCAGATACCAGCGTGGAATTCCACAGCACTAAGTACTTCCTTTTATTCCATTGTACAAAATATCTGGCATTCCCAGCACTGCATGATGTTTAATTACCTTGGTTTTTAAAAAATGCAATACATAACTAAATGCAACTCTTTCATAGTCAAATCTTGGTCGGGGACACAGGAATGACTGATCAGTTGCTTTCCTGCAAGTGTTTGTTACAGGCTCTATTTACAGATGCTGAATGGCTGATAAAGTGAGCAGGTATGTAGTCTTTTGAAACCCTGACCCAAAACAAAGCAGTTCTGGGAGATTAGCTACGTATTAATTGAAATTCAACCATACAATCATTGGCATTTACGATAACCTACAGTTCTTTATTTAAATTCAAAAATTCAATCATTGAAAGATTTCAAACAGGCAGCTTTAAATTCTAAGCATGAAAATCAATACTTTTAAACACTCCCAAAGATATAACTTATGGCAAAATCAATATCACTGAAACAAATTATCTGAGTCATAAGTAACTTGCTATTTTTGGAATGCTGTTGTGCAAAAGTTACTACAAAAGTGACACTGGTGGCAAAACACTTTGATTTTTTTTTAAAACTTTGTGCAAGTACATGTCCTGTGCTAACATTACTGGGAAACCAGCTATCTGTTGCTTTTTTGAACTTTACATCTTGAAATTATTAATTCTTCATGAGTGATGGCCTATAACACCAAGTGACTTCCCCTCTCTTCCTGAGATATTGACAATTCCAGAGTCCATACCCATAGCAGACATCCCACCTCTCCCGGAACTTCCAGGAGTCTCCTGCATATTAATAGTGGCTCCCTGATGCCTGCAAATTATATACAATATCACGGAAATCAATTGTTTTGAGAGCGAGCGAGAGAAAAGCAAGAGAGAGCGCAAGTGAGAGAGAGAGCGAGAGCGAAGGCAAGCGAGCGAGCGAGAAAGCAAGTGAGAGCGCGCAAGAGCGCTTGAGAGCACGTGAGCGACCACGAGAGAGAGAGCGCGCACGCGCCATGGCAGAGTGTTCCAAAAAAATAAAACGTACGTCACCCCAGACTACACTAAAGTGTACCCCTGCCTAATAGGGGTCAAAATAATGACAGTGTTGCTCGCTGCACTGTTTACAACAGTGACTTTTCTATTGCCCATGGTGGGGTAAGACTGTAAAAGACATGTTGAGGTGAGTTTAACAGCTGTCATTCGTTCATTAGCATAGCTAACATTATTTAAACTAGCTAGCCAGCTGCTAAGGAGCTACTCTATTGCAGACATCCCACCTCTCCCGGAAGTCTCCCGCAAATTGATGGTGCTACCTCCCTGAAATGATTTTTTTCAGGGTGGGATGTCTGCCACAGGTAAGGGTAACTCTTCAGTATCTCACCCAAGCACTACAACCAGACAACTTCATCTGGTTGGGTCATCACAAGTGAAATTACGTACCCATGAAGTATTTTTTTTAAAAAAGTGTCAGTCGGAGGATGGGAACATAACAGGATACAGTGGTTGGCAAGTTAATGAACCACCAACCAGAGACAGGAGCTAAATCTCTCACTATGTAAGTGGCCACTTAAATTTGATGAAAGTGACCGACTGGATGGTGCAAAAGGAAGACGTTCCCATATGGTATGGGAAAGAATCTTTGTACAATAACTAGTTCTGATAGCTCTTTACCTTCAATGTATCCAATAACTGCATCTCCACAAATCTCTGAGATGGAGAATTCCAAACAGTTACAATTCCCAGATGGAATTCCTATTCATCACCATCTTAAATCAATAAGCTTCAAGGTCTTGGCCTCAGTACCTCCTTATGCAATTGGATCCTCAATTTCCTCACTTGCAAACCTCAGTCAGTTTGGATTGGCAACAGCATCTCCTCCACAATCTCCATCAGCACAGGTGCACCACAAGGCTGTGTGCTCAGCCCCCTGCTCTACAAACTTTACACAAGACTGTACGGCTAAGCACAGCTCCAATGTTATATTCGTTTGCTGATGACACCACTGTTGTAGGCTGAATCAAAGGTGGTGGCGAATCAGCATATAGGAAGAAGATTCAAAATCCAGCTGAGTGGTGCCACAGCAACAACCTCTTGCACAATTGTCAGCGAGACCAAGGTGCCAATTACTGATTCTGGAAGAGGAAACAAGAGGTCCATGAGCCAGCAGCTTTAAATTCCTCAGTGTTATCATTTCAGAGCAGCAGTCCTGGGCCTGGCACGCAAGTGCAATTATGAAGAAAGCACGGGAGCACCTCTACTTCCCTAGGAGTTTGCAAAGATTCCGCCTAATAGCTAAAACTTTGAAAAATTTCTATACATGTGTGGTGGAGGGTGTATTGTCTGGCTTCATCCCAGCCTGCTATGGAAACACCAACGTCCTGGAATGGAAAATCCTACAAAAAGTATTGGATACAGCCTAGTCCATCACAGGTAAAGCCCTCCCCACCATTGAACATATCTACACGAACTGTGTCGCAGGAAAACAGCAACCATCATCAAGGACCCCATCTCCCAGGTCATGCTCTTTTCTCATTGTGCCATCAGGAATAGTGTACAGGAACCTCAGGACTCACACCAGCAGGTTCAGGAACAGTTATTACCCCTCAACCATCAGGCTCTTAAATCAAAGGGGATAAGTTCACTCAACTTTACTTGCCCCATCACTGAAGTGTTCCCTCAACCAATGGACTCCCTTTCAAGGACTCTTCATCTCATGTTCTCGATATGTATTGCTTATTTATTAATATTATTATTCCTTTCTATTTGTATTTGCACAGTTTGTTGTCTTATGCACAATGGTTGAATGCCCAAGTTGGTGCAGCCTTTCATTGATTCCATTATGGATAGTATTCTATTATGGATTTATTGAGTATGCCCACAAGAAAATGAAGCTCAGTGTAGTACGAGGGGTGATTGATAAGTTTGTGGCCTCAAGTAGAAGGAGTCAATTTTAGAAAACCTGGCATATTTATTTTTCAACATAGACCCCTCCTACATGTACACACTTAGTCCAGCGGTTGTGAAGCATATGGATCCCTTCTTTGTAGAAGTGGTCCACAGTAGGGGTGATTGATACGTTCGTGGCCTAAGGTAGAAGGAGATGAGTTATTAACTTCAAACTTTCTGCATTATCACTCAAAGAGTTGATCTGCACGTGCATGTAACGAGAGCGTCTTGGACCTCCAGGTGGTCCACAGCAGGGATGATTGATAAGTTTGTGGCCTAAGGTAGAAGGAGATGAGTTATACAGCTCTCATTACATGCACGTGCAGTTCAACTCTGAGTGATTATGCAGAAAGCTTGAAGTTAATAACTCATCTCCTTCTACCTTCGGCCATGAACTTATCAATCACCCCATGCAGTGGACCACTTCGTGAGGTCCAAGACATCGACTTCTACAAAGAAGGGATCTGTATACTCCACGACCACTGGACTAAGTGTGTACATGTAGGAAAAATAAATGAGCTAGGTTTTCTAAAATTGACTCCTTATACCTTAGGCACAAACTTATCAATCACCCGTCATATATAGTAACATATGTGTACTTTGATAATAAATTTACTTTGAACTGGCTAATTATGTACTGTGATTATTTATAACATATATACACACACACCACACCTACACAGTATCCATCCCCCTCAAAATGTCAGAGGCCATCCACCGGGTTAAGTACGTCTGACGTATGGACAGCCACTGCATATGAATGGGTTCCCATAGTACTAAATTCAAACGTCTGATATCAAGACTATGCAAGTTTATTGTTGCCTGCACAAGTACAGGTACAGTGAAAATCTTGCTTGCAACAGCATCACAGGCATGTAGATACATATGTAAGGGGGTTTCGTCTTTTATGTTACTGCGGAGGCTAATTAAAATGGCTTCTCTGTTATGTTATACTTAGGAATGCTTCTTTGTTATGTTAAATGCTGAGAAAGTCCTTCCCACTAGCAGTTTGTTTTGTATTATCTATTGATATGAGGACGAATGAACCAATTGGGATAGTCGTTATGTTTTTGGTGTATTTGAAGATACTGTATGCGCGGGGTTTTGGGCAGAAGGCGGGAGAAAGGACAGAGGATGAACCAGGTGCTGTGATGTCCGCTAACGGGGTCGGACCCCGAGGAGGGCGTTCGGTGAGGAGAGGAGATGGAGACGGACTCGGACTCGTGTAAAGCGTCTGGTCGACCACCATTGTTGGTCCCAGGCGGCTCGTCGAGGTGGTCCGAGGGGTCAAAGGAAGAAGAAGAAGGGTCTTGAGCTCCAACTTTTTTGAGCACGAAGAGTTTGAACTTTGATAAGTGTGGCGCCTTTTATTTTCCCTTTATATTTTATTCTCTATTAATTATATAGTTCCAGTAATATCTATAAACTGTAAATCATTTAATCGTATCTAGTGTATTGTCTGTTATTTGGGCGGGGTGGGGTACGTCACACAGCATCCACACAAACTAATTACCCAGTTTGGTGGGGCTGAGGGCTGTTTCCCTAGACGACAGCGAGCCGAGCGACCCTGAGGGTGGCCGGGGGAGCTACACATACAATAAATTCTAAATGAAGTACACCATTTACACAACAGTTAGATAAAGCAAAGAAAATGACAGTGTAAAATCAAGCCATCAGTGCAAAAATAAATAAATAAATCTACAGCAAGTCCAGATTAGTGCAAGGGGTGGTCCAGATAGTACCGTTCTGAGCTCGGATTAGGATTGTGTACATCAGTTCAATAATCTGGTGGTTGTAGAAAAGTAGCTGTCCTGCACTTGGTGGTGTAGGACTTCAGACAACTGTACTGCCAACCCAACTTTAGCAGCAAGAGGGCATGACCCAGCTGGTAAGGATCCTTAATGATAAATGTCACCTCCTTGATGCGGCACTTCCCATAGATGCTGTCAATGGCCATCTCTATGATGGACCGAGCTGCAGTTTCTGACCTAGAGACAAAATTGACTTACAGAGATCTGTAAAAATGGAACCTGTTCATTATCCAGGGACAACCTGCAAGTTTCATTCTTCTAAACTCCAATGAGTAAATCCCAACCTGTTTAACCCTCTTCAGACATCAAGTCCTTCATCCTAAGAATATTCAACTGAACATCTCTCTCTTCTGAGTCAAAGGCTCCATGCAGGATTCCAGATGCAGTCTCACCAGCACCCTGTGAATCTGTATCAATATTTTCATACTTTTATATCCTTGCAATAAAGGCCAACATTCCATTAGTCTTCCTAATTACTTGCTGTATCCGCATAGCAACCTTTTGCGCTTCATGGAATTGAATCCTTAAGATTCATTTGTATGATAATGTGTTGACTCTGACTTAAGGTTTAGCTAAATTCACTGGCCCCAACCACCTATACTATGTGAATGAAAAAAATTATAGGACCCACATCCATTTTTTTCCCCTTTGTTAGGCCTAGACTTTATACAACAAAAATCAAAGGCCAATCAAACTTGGGACTTGCTTTTCCAGTTTGGCTCAGAATCATGCAATACTTCATATTTGAGGGAGTTCCCATTAATCATTTCAATCCTGACCTAAACAAAGAAAGTCCAGGATACGTTTGATGTTTTATGACATGGAAATGCTTGCCATTTAAGTGCAGACATTCTAGGTTGTGGATAAGGGCTTTTAATATTTAAAAAATGTTCAAAAGAAACTGTGGCCTCCAACAGACATGTGCATTGTGGTAGGGATCAAGTCACTTCAAGTGAAAGAAAACAGGACCTGGGGGAAATGCCAGAGGGTTATATCTGTTGGAATGGAAATGAGCTCTCTGCAAATGCTGCTGAGGATCCTCTGGGAAATAAGGAAGGACCATTACAATTTTGCTTGGCTGATTGAGACATGACATCATTCTACTTAACAGGCTCCCATTTTTCACAAAAGGTAGATGACAGGTTCTTTATTTTTTCTTGACCCAGTGGGACACATATTTCAAGGCTGTTTTGTGCCCCTTTTCCCCAGTGAATAGCCTATAAAAATATCTGAATTTTTGATGTCTTTACTGCAGATGATTAATAAAAGTCCACAATTATTTTTTTTGATGTTTGAGGCCATAGCAATGCTCCAGTTAATAAATCTGCAGAAGCCAGACCTACAGCGACGGTAGCATTAAGTTTTGTTGCATTTGTGGCTCAGTGTAAGCTATGCCACAATGTACAGTACCTACATAGGCTTACTTGAAGCATCCATAACAAAGCAAACTAAATTTTCAATGCACAGGTTTGCAAGAGGCTGAAAAAGGTTGTAGACTCTGCCAGCTCCATCACGGGCACAACCCTCCCCACCAGAGGACAACTTCAAGAGGTGGCGCCTCAAGAAGATGGCATCCGTCGCGAAGCATCCAGAACATGCCTTCTTCTCAATGCCATCATGAGGGCCAGAAGACTCACACTCAACGATTCAGCAATAGTCTCCACCCACCATAAACCTGAACAGTCCGTGAACACTGCCTCGTTATTCCTTTCCTTGCAATTTTGTTTTGTAATTTATAGTATGTTTATATCTTTGCAAGAAATGTTACATCATCAAAGTCAGTGATAATAAATCTGATTCAGATTGCTCCAGGTTGATCTTGACTGAAGAGTGGAACACCATTTTTAACTCCTACATTATCAGATTCCAATTATTATTGTATAATATATTTAAACATTTCAGAAACAAATCTTGAACCTAAAATGAAAATATTCTTCACAATAAAAACACAAGTCAAGCATTACGGAACATAATCTTACTAAGATGTGGCTAAATCGTAAAAACAAATCAAATTTTGCTCTTTACAAATTTCTTCCAACAATATACCAAAATGGAAACTACTTGACCATACAGATTCTACATGGCTGACAATGTTCCATAGTTCCAGCACAAGTCCAACAATGATACTTCCTTCACTGCCTTCAGATGATGGTTTCCAATTAGCAAAACATGCAGACTTTTGTTCTAAATATTTGGAAGATAGTTGCACAGCTGACAAACACTAGCCTATAAAAAGCTAACTCCTTGTAAACAGTGTACATTTGAAAATGGTTTTAACAAAATCTGGTACCCAAAGCTACTGTTTTAAGTAAATGAGCTTTTTGAAATTTTTTTATGGCCTCAGACTTGAAAAGAACAAAGAGTCATGATTATGCCTAGACTTGGCTACGGCTATTTCTAACTTACTTCAGCTGCACTGTTAAAGGGTAAATAATAAATTTAAGCCAATGCAACAGTTTTAGTGGTTGGCTTAGAATTATTGAAGGGGGAAGAAGCACAGTGTTAACTAGCATTAAGAGGATTAAAATGGTATGATTAATGATAAATATTCAAACAACATCATGCTATAGAAAGTTAACACGAAAAGCAGGGATGTGGTATGTGCACCCGAATCTGTAGTTTCAGGTGCACACAGAACAGAAATAGGCCCTTCAGTTTACCTGTCTTACTTTGACCTACGAACACATTTTACATTAATACTATTTTATTCACTCCATTTTACATCAATTCGGACTTTACTCACTTTACACAGCAAGCCATCTAACCTACCAACACACGTTTGGGCTGTGGGAAATGAAGCAGTTCGAGGCAGCCTGCCCGTGCAATTACAGGACAAACTCCACATGGTCAGCACCAGAGGTTAGGATTAAGCCTGCTATAAACTGTGTGCTGTGCAACTAGCCACCCATGCAACAGATAGATTTATCCGAGTCAAATGATTCTCCCACATATTTTTTTCTCCGCAAGTCTACGTCTTTGTGCTTTTGTATTGCCACGTATGTGAGAATGCATCAGTATAGGCAATCATGTGTGAAAAAGTATGTGTGTTGCTATTTAGCCACAAGGAGCCAAGGGTAGGGAGCATAGTTATTATGTTTAATTACCAGATGGAATGGGGTGTGGGTGGAGCAAGGAATTGATGGCAGAAATTAATGCTCAGTTATCAAGGAGTTAAATTGGTCCTGGGGTTAATTATTACCAAGAGGGAGTTTCGCTCAATTGCAACTCCATTGGTCTATTATTATCTCAAAAAAGGTCATGGTGTTAGTTCAGATAAGCAAAACAAGAGGAAATATAAAGAATTCCTTTCTCTGTTGCAAGACTTCAGGTGTGCAATCAATGCTCTTAAACAGATAGACTTACACATAAATTAAAATATCTTGTAAACTAATTTAAGCAAAACTATTGCACTCCTGATGAAAATGCATTACCCCTATCAAATATGATTTCCTACTTTAGAGAACCAGTGTCAGAATTAAGCAAATACAGATGGCTAAGTTTTAAGCTTTGACAGAATGAAATCTCACCATAGATCAGACAAATTAACATGGAGGTTGCTGTGTCAAAAATCATGTTGCACTGATGTGTTGCCCCTTGCTCTTAATGCCTGGAAGACCAGAAACAATTCCAATCCAGACTAGGGATATACACGTGTGAGCGCTTGGATCCCAATATTTCCAAAAATCAAGTACCAATTAAAAGAAAATCTGTAATTACACACCAAATATTCAGAAATTGCACATTACAGGATTTTAAAAATCAAAGAAAACTAAATTATAAACATTAATATACAAAAATGGCATATTACAAACTTGTTTGCAATTTCCTCTCTCACATTATAGCTCTGAGTTATTTGGTCACCTGCAGAAAGCTGTCAATTCCTGGAGATGCTTGCCACTATCCTTGCAGATTGCTGAACAATTATTAAATATTTTTTCAGTGAACAGTTCCTTTAATTGAAGCTAAATGATCCAGCCTTCTTCATAATAGGTGGAGGAATTGGCCAAACCAGCAACCTAGGGTGATCAAAGGGGCATAGCCAGATGCTTTCAATTAGCCACGCATGCTGAACCCACCAGGGGAGTCGACATGAACGAGGGAAATATGAGAAGCCAACTCTGATTTCAACCATAACAACAAACATGGTCACATACCAGATGCTCCAGTTTGATTTAAAAACACATCTGCCGTCTAAACTAACATTTGGCTTGTATCTGCAACACTGACCCACATAGATCTTCCTAAGTTCCTTGATTTGCAATTTTAAATCAATACCAGTATTTTTCTGCAAAATCAGCAGGAATGTGACCCAACAAAATTTCTTCGCATAAATACATTCCCTCACATTTTGACCAAAAGAAGTTGTCTCGCATCCTCATCGCTTCAATATCTTTTAAAGGCTTCACTAGCTAAATTACGGAAGTTCGGTTAATTGGGGGCTAGGATCACAACTCATTAAAATATAGTGGGGCTGAATGTTACTTTTGAAACAAAAGAAATTCTTGACGAACACAATTCAAATGCAGGGAGTTTTGTTAAATGTACCTTCACTTGGTATTGGTTTGAAATTATTGTCACATGTACCAAGGTACAGTGAAGAGGTTGCCTTGCATACTGTTTACACATATCACATTATTGCATTGAAAGAGAATAAGGTGAAACAGTAAAAATGCAGAATAAAGTGTAAAAGCTATCGAAAGAGTGCATGCAGGTAAACAATAAAGTGCAAGATCGTAACAAGGTAGATTATGAGACCAGGAGCCCATCTTGTGTTTGATAAGATTGCTTTTATATTTATCGTGGTCTTTTTGTTTTATTTATTGCATTCTTTATGCTTATTGCATTTTTTTTTGCTGTTATCAGATCTGGAGTAACAATCATTTTGTTCTCCTTTACACTTATATACTGAATGACAGCAAACAATCTTGAACCTGATCACACAGGGTTTAGGGGTGTAATAACAGTGGGATGGAAGCTGTTCTTGAGCCTGTTGCTATATACTTCCAAGCTGCTGCCAGAGGGGAGACGAGAGAATGCCCAGGGTGGGTGGGCTCTTTGAGTATGCTGACTGCTTCACTGAGGCAGCAAGTATAGACACAGCCCATAGAAGGGAAGCTGGTTCCTGTGTTGTGCTGAGCTGCATCCACAAACCTGCGGTTCCTTACGGTCACGGGCAGAGCAGTTGACAGACTTGATTAGAACACGTTTAAAATCCTTCATAGACTTAAGACAACTGAATGTTTAAGTAGTCTGTTGGAGAATGGAGACGGGGCAAGAACATTCAGAAGGTTGATCAAATCTGTGAGGTTCATGGAAGGCTGGATAAGGCTCATCGTATTTTCAATTAAAAAATAGCCCCAAAGCTTCCCTTAAAATTATGAAGGGGTTCAGAATAAGAGAGCAAAGTAAGTTGGCCTAGATCTTGTGATCGGCAGTGAAATGATGTTTCCCTCTGACCAAGAAGAAAGCCATGTCTAAAAGTCCTGCTATCCCTGTGGCTGGATTTCCTCCTTGTCATTATCAATTATTGTCAGTTTTCTGTTCAGTAGAATCCCAGTCACCCAGAACCATCGTTAGCTGCAAGCAGCCAATCACACCAATTGTTCTCAGACAGCAAACCAAGAACAACATTATTTTAAACTCTTACAGCAGGAAAAATAAGGATTATGTCAATAAAGGATCTCAGCTTGAAATGTCGACAATCCTTTTTTCCATAGATGCTGCCTGGCTTGCTAAGTTCCACCAGCATTTTGCGTGTGTTGCTTCAATAACCAAACTTTTTTTGTTATTTGACAAAATACTGAGTTTTAGGAGAAGATGCAAAAAAAACTTACGAGGATGTTACTGGGGACTGAAAGGTGTGTGTTTTGAAGGGTAAACTGAATACCTTGGACCTCACTGCCAACCCCCCCACCGAATCATAGGAGGTTGATGAGCGACCGTGTAGAGGTTTGTAAAATTATGAGGGACCTAGATAAGGTTAATAGCCACCATTTTCTCCAGGGTACAGAAGTCCAAAGCTAAAGGGAATAGGAGAAAGAAGGGAACTTTACCCCACACAGTGGATGACAATTATATCCGTTATGAAATCTAATTTGATCAGGAAAGGTTTAGAGAAATAAGGACAACTGGCACGAACTTAGTTAGGCAACTTGGTTAGCACAGTCGAATTGGGCTGAAATACCCTGCTTCTGTGTTGTATTGCTCTATAACTTTATGACATGGGACTCCATCAAAACCATTACAGTACTCACAACTTATGCAAAAAACCATAACATCGCTAGGTATTTTACCATTTTATCAGTTCAACATTTTCGAGATATCTCTACAGAAGACTGCAGAATAGCTCTGGAATGAAAGGGGTTCACTGATAACAACATCTCTGTTCTGAAGCTGTGCATATTCCAGAAGTTGACCTCAAATTTCTTGGTTCAACAAAAATAAACAAAAAAATTTGCTATCCTTAAAACATGAGCAGTTTTGTTTCCATGTGGGAGTGTGCTAAATTAGAGGCCATAAATACCAGATAATCACTAAAAAATCCAACAAGAAATTCAGGAGAAACTTCATTACTCAAGTTTAGTGAGAATGTAAAATCCACCTGCCAATGAAGATGTTGATTTTTTTTGATACACCAAATAAAATCATAAGGGAGAAAGTGCAAAACTCATTGATGCAGTAAGGCGAGAGAAATCTTTAAAGAAGCATAAAGACTGCCAAAGAACTATTGTGGCAAATGACCAACGAGTAACATGAGACAGTTCTTACCTTAGCATATCCAAGTGGCTAGGATTGGACAATGAAATAAAATTTTCATGCAAAAGTAGGAAGCAGATCACCTGTCATTTTATGACTGCATGAATTTAACAATACAATTAGAATCAGATGGGATATAAAATGCAACTTCAATTTGCTAATACCCACTTTAGCCAACAGTCATAAATAATGTTATCAAGAACTGTTTAAATTGATCTTAGAACTGATACAAAAAAGAATTCTTGCAAAAAGCCCATTCCCTTCCATTGTAGAAATCTACAAATAAAGAATTTAGTAACCTTTCACTATGTCATCCTGCTCTCTTGAAAGCCATTTTTAAAGGGGTTAGGAAAATTCAAGCTTTGTCAATAAAAACATTTATTTGACACTTTAATTTTGATATTGTTTTGAATTTCAAGGCTTGCCCAAATTTACAGACAAGTGGCAAAGAATTTATCAATGACTATATGCCATCAAAAGATTTATATAATCACTTAACCAAAATACAAAAGATACGCATAAAATCAATAAATGGTTCTTGTTTTAATTCGGTGTTCACTTGGCAGTAACCTTTCATAAGGAAAAGAATTGACAAGAGGTCTTAAGTGTTTTGTTAGAGTAATTAGAGTGCATATATTAATAAATTCAGCTTATTAATCATGAAAATATGTTTGCAATGTGCAAAGATCAACATTTACTAATAATCTAATTCTGCCGTCTATTTATTATATGAATACAACCTCATTGGCTTCATTTGTCCCCTGATTCTTCATCTGAATGAACTACAGAAGTTTAGCAAGTATACTGTAGCAATATTATGCAAGGATGTGGAGAGTACCTTATAATTTGCCGTATGAAAATTGACTGGTGTATTTTTGCTACATTACTGCAATGTACGTGCCTTATATAACATTGATTATGGAAAAGCACAACTACTGTTAAAACTATTTTAAGTACTGTATTACAAAACTAAATAACCGCCCCATTTTGTCACAGTAATGTTTCATGTGGCAAATTCCATAAGTTTTCTTCCTCTGTGGAGAAAATTGGCGAAGCAATGCTGTTCTGTCCTTGTAATTCATAGAAACATAGAAACAAAGAAACAGAAAACCTACAGCACAATACGGGCCCTTTGGCCCACAAAGTTGTGCCGAACATGTCCCTACCTTAGAAATTCCTAGACTTACCTACAGCCTTCTATTTTTCTAAGCTCCATGTACCTATCCAAAAGTCTCTTAAAAGACCCTATCGTATCCGCCTCCACCACCGTTGCCAGCAGCCCACCACGCATTCACTACTCTCTGAGTAAAAAACTTACCCCTGACATCTCCTCTGTACCTACTCCCCAGCACCTTAAACCTGTGTCTTCTTGTGGCAACTATTTCAGCCCTGGGAAAAAGCCTCTGATTATCCACACGATCAATGCCTCTCATCACCTTACACACCTCTATCAGGTCACCTCTCATCCTCTGTCGCTCCAAGGAGAAAAGGCCAAGTTCACTCAACCTATTCTCATAAGGCATGCTCCCCAATTCAGGCAAATTCCTTGTAAATCTCCTCTGCACCCATTCTATGGCTTCCACATCCTTCCTGTAGTGAGGCGACCAGAACTGAGCACAGTACTCCAAGTGGGGTCTGACCAGGGTCCTATACAGCTGCAACATTACCTCTCGACTCCTAAATTTAATTCCACGATTGATGAAAGCCAATAGACCGTATGCCTTCTTAACCACAGAGTCAACCTGCGCAGCTGCTTTGAGCGTCCTATGGACGCGGACCCTAAGATCCCTCTGATCCTCCACACTGCCAAGACTCTTACCATTAATACTATATTCTGCCATCATATTTGACCTACCAAAATGAACCACTTCACACTTATCTGGGTTGAACTCCATCTGCCACTTCTCAGCCCAGTTTTGCATCCTATAAATATTCCACTGTAACCTCTGACAGCCATCCACACTATCCACAACACCTCCAACCTTTGTGTCATCAGCAAACTTACTAACCCATTCCTCCACTTCCTTATCCAGGTCATTTATAAAAATCACAAAGAGTAAGGGTCCCAGAACAGATCCCTGAGGCACATCACTGGTGACCAACCTCCACGCAGAATATGACCTGTCTACAACCACTCTTTGCCTTCTGTGGGCAAGCCAGTTCTGGATCCACAAAGCAATGCCCCCTTGGATCCCATGCCTTCTTACTTTCTCAATAAGCCTTGCATGGGGTACCTTATCAAATGCCTTGCTGAAATCCATATACACTACATCTACTGCTCTACCTTCGTCAATGTGTTTAGTCACATCCTTAAAAAATTCAATCAGGCTCATAAGGCATGACCTGCCTTTGACAAAGCCATGCTGACTATTCCTAATCATATTATACCTCTCCAAATGTTCATAAATCCTGCCTCTCAGGATCTTCTCCATCAACTTACCAACCACTGAGGTAAGACTCACTGGTCTATAATTCCCTGGGCTATCTCTACTCCCTTTCTTGAATAAAGGAACAACATCTGCAACCCTCCGGAACCTCTCCCATCCCCATTGATGATACACAGATCATCACCAGAGGCTCAGCAATCTCCTCCCTCACCTCCCACAGTAGCCTGGGGTACTTCTCATCCGGTCCCGGCAACTTATCCAACTTGATGCGTTCAAAAAGCTCCAACACATCCTCTTTCTTAATATCTACATTCTCAAGCTTTTCAGTCTGCTGCAAGTCATCACTACAAACACCAAGATCCTTTTCCATAGTGAATACTGAAGTAAAGTATTCATTAAGTACCTCTGCTATTTCTTCAGGTTCCATACATACTTTTCCACTGTCACACTTGATAGGTCCTATTCTTTCACGTCTTATCCTCTTGTTCTTCACATACTTGTAGAATGCCTTGGGGTTTTTTTTAATCCTGCCTGCTAAGGCCTTCTCATGGCCCCTTCTAGCTCTCCTAATTTCCTTCCTATTAGCCTTCTAGATCTTCTAGATCTCTACCTGTATCTAGGTCTCTGAACCTTTTGTAAGCTTTTCTTTTCTTCTTGACCAGATTTATTACAGCCTTTGTACACCATGGTTCCTGTACCCTACCATAACTTCCCTGTCTCATTGGAATGTACCTGTGCAGAACTCCACACAAATATTCCCTGAACATTTGCCACATTTCTTCCATACTTTTCCCTGAGAACATCTGTTTCCAATTTAAGCTTCCAATTTCTTGCCTGATAGCCTTATAATTCCCCTTACTCCAATTAAACACTTTTCTAACTTGTCTGTTCTTCTCTCTCCAATGCTATTGTAAAGGAGATAGAATTATGTTCACTATCTTCAAAATGATCTCCCACTGAGAGATCTGACACCTGACCAACTTCATTTCCCAATACCAAATAAAGTACAGCCTCTCCTCTTGTAGGCTTATCTACATATTGTGTCAAGAAACCTTCCTTAACACAACTTATAAACTCCACCCCATCTAAGCCCCTTGATCTAGAGAGATGCCAATTGATATTTGGGAAATTAAAATCTCCCATAACGACAACTCTGTTTTTACACCTTTCCAGGATCTGTTTCCCTTTCTGCTCCTCAATATCCCTGTTACTATTGGACGGCCTATAAAAAACACCCAGTAGAGTTATTGACCCCCTTCCTGTTCCAAACCTCCACCCACAGAGACTCCGTAGACAATCCCTTCATGGCGTCCATCTTTTCTGCAGGCATGACACTATCTCTGATCAACAGTGCCACGCCCCTACCTCTTTTACCTCCCTCCCTGTCCTTTCTGAAACATCTAAAACCCGGCACTTGAAGTTACCATTCCTGCCCTTAAGCCATCCAAGTCTCCGTAATGGCCACTACATCATATCTCCAAGTACTGATCCACGTTCTAAGCTCGTCCACTTTGTTCACAACACTCCTTGCATTAAAAAAGACGCAACTCAAACCTTCAGTCTGAGCGCGTCCCTTCTCTATCACCTGCCTATTCTCCCTCTCACACTGTCTACAAGCTTTCTCTATCTGTGAGCCAACCTCCTCTTCCCCAGTCTCTTCAGTTCGGTTCCCACCCCCCAACAATTTTAGTTTAAACTCTCCCTAGTAGCTTTAGCAAACCTCCCTGCCAGGATATCAGTCTCCCTGGGATTCAAGTGCAACACGTCCTTTTTGTACAGGTCACTCCTGCCCCAAAAGAGATCCCAATGATCCAGAAATCTGAATCCCTGCCTCCGTCTCCAATCCCTCAGCCACGCATTTATCCTCCACCTCATTCTATTCCTATTCTCACTGTCACGTGGCACAGGCAGTAATCCTGAGATTACTATCTTTGCGGTCCTGCTTCTCAACTTCCTTCCTAACTCCCTGTAGTCTGTTTTCAGGACCTCCTCCCTTTTCCTACCTATGTCGTTGGTACCAATATGTACCATGACCTCTGGCTGTTCTCCCTCCCACTGCAGGATATCTTGGATATGATCTGAAACATCCTGGACCCTGGCACCTGGGAGACAAACTACCATCCGAGTTTCTTTCCTGCGTCCACAGAGTCACCTGTCTGACCCCCTAACTATAGCGTCCCCTATCACTGCTGCCTTCGTCTTCCTTTCCCTACCCTTCTGAGCCACAGGGCCAGACTCTGTGCCAAAGGCACAGCCACTGTCGCTTCATTAGAATTACTAGTTTACAATATCTTTCAATATTCTTGGATGCAAATTTTCTTTCTTCATGGAAGAAAGATGTAAATTTAAGGGTAAACAACAGGAATTCTGCAGATGCTGGGAATTCAAGCAACATACATCAAAGTTGCTGGTGAACGCAGCAGGCCAGGCAGCATCTCTAGGAAGAGGCGCAGCCGACGTTTCAGGCCGAGACCCTTCGTCACAAGTCCTGACGAAGGGTCTCGGCCTGAAACGTCGACTGCGCCTCTTCCTATAGATGCTGCTTGGCCTGCTGCGTTCACCAGCAACTTTGATGTATGTTGTAAATTTAAGGGCTTTTTTTTTATTTGAGAAGAATCTATGAAATTCCTTTCCAGAGGTGTGGAAGCAAAGTGAATGGATATATTCAAGGTGGACGTTGATAAGCTCTTGATTGGTAAGGGAGGTGGTTAAGGGTTACAGTGAAGAGGCAAGAGAATGGGGTTGGGGGGGGTGGAAAAAAAGGCCATAAGGGAATGGTGGAGCAAACTTGCTGAGATGAATGGCCTAATTCTGCCCCTGTATCTTATGATCTTACCGTGTTTCAAATTCTATGGCCAACTCTGGGCTTTTATTTGGAGTTTAGAGAATGGTGGAGGATCTCAGAGAAACCTATCAAATATTGAAAGACGAGATGGAGTGGGTGTGGAGAGGATGTTTTCTACAGTGGGGTGGTCTAAACCAGAATAGAAAGATGTCCCTTTAGAATAGGGATGAGGTGGAATTTCTTTAGGCAGAGGGAAGTGAATCTGAAAAATTCATTGCCACAGACAGCTGTGGAGGACAAGGTATTGGGAATAATTAAAGCAGAGATTATAATAGATTCTTGATTAGTAAAGGTGTCAGAGGTTACGTGAAGAAGGTAGGAGAACTGGGTTGAAAGAGATAATAAGTCAGCCATGATCAAATAGCAGAGCATACTCAATGGGCCAAATGGCCTAATTTTGCTCCCAAGTCTTATAGTCTTAACATCAGCATTGTTTCCTCCCAATTGTGTCTGGAATCTCGTGTGTACAAGTTCAACTAATGCACAAACTGGCTTTCTTCCAACTAATTCGATTGTTTCTGAAAACACAATAACATTGCAACAAAAGTTCTTATATTAAGTAAAATTTCCTTTCTTTGGTAAGAATTTTTAAAAGCATCCTAAGTTCCCAAACCCTATTGTGATTCAGCAATCATAAGACCATAAGACACAGGAGCAGAATTAGGCCATCTGGCCCATCGAGTCTGCTTCGCCATTCAATCATGGTTGATCCATTTTTTTTCTCCTCCTCAACCTCAGTTCCCAGCTTTCTCCCCGTAACCTTTGATGTCTTGTCCAATCAAGAACCCATCATTGTCCACCTTAAATACACCCAAAGACCTGGCCTCCACAGCTGCATGTGGCAACAAATTCCACAAATTCCCCACCCTTTGGCTGAAGAAATTTCTCTGCATCTCTGTTTTGAAAGGGTGCCCCTCTATCCTGAGGCTGTGCCCTCTTGTCCTAGGCTCTCCCACCATGGGAAATATCCTTTCCACATCTACTCAGACTAGGCCTTTCAACATTCAAAAGATTTCAATAAGAATCCCCCTCATTGTTCTGAATTCCAGCGAGTACAGACCCAAAGCCATCAAACGTTCCTCGTATGATAACCCTTCCATTCATGGAATCATCCTTGTGAACCTCCTCTGGACCTTCTCCAATGCCAAAAGATTTTTTCTAAAATGAGGGGTCCAAAACTATTCGTAATACTCAAGGTGAGGCCTCACCAGTGTCTTATAAAACCTCAGCATCACATCCTTGCTCTTGTATTCTAGACCTCTTGAAATGAATGCTAACATAGCATTTGCCTTCCTCACCACCTACTCAACCTGCAAGTTAACCTTCAGAGTGTTCTGCTCAAGGACTCCCAAGTCCCTCTGCATCGCAGATTCCTTGATTTTCTCCCTGTTTAGAAAATAGCACATTTATTTCTACTATCAAAGTGCATGACCATGCATTTTCCAACATCGTATTTCATTTAACACACATAAAAGTTGCTGGTGAACGCAGCAGGCCAGGCAGCATCTCTAGGAAGAGGTGCAGTCGACGTTTCAGGCCGAGACCCTTCCTGACTGCACCTCTTCCTAGAGATGCTGCCTGGCCTGCTGCGTTCACCAGCAACTTTTATGTGTGTTGCTTGAATTTCCAGCATCTGCAGAATTCCTGTTGTTCGTATTTCATTTGCCAGTTTCTTGCCCATTCTCCTAATCTAATTCCTTCGGCATCCTACCTGTTT
Organism: Mobula hypostoma; assembly: GCF_963921235.1. Classification (NCBI taxonomy): domain Eukaryota; kingdom Metazoa; phylum Chordata; class Chondrichthyes; order Myliobatiformes; family Myliobatidae; genus Mobula; species Mobula hypostoma. Next base: position 162,572,055 of record NC_086097.1, on the reverse strand, counting down.
CCTCAACACTACCTGTCCCTTCACCAATCTTCATTTCATCTGCAAACTTGCCAACAGAACCATCTATTCCATCATCTAAATCATTTATATACAGCATTAAAAAAGTGGTCCCAACATCCCCTATGGAACACCACTAGTCACTGGCAGCCAACCAGAAAAGGATCCTTTTATTTCCACTCACAGCCTCCTTCCAATCAGTCAATGCCCCCACCATGTTAGTAACACTCCTGTAATATCAGGTGCTCTTAACTTGGTAAGCAGCCTCATAAGTGGCACCTTGTCAAAGGCCTTCTGAAAGTCCAAATATACAACATCCACTGCATCCCCTTTATCTATCCTACTTATAATCTCCTCAAAGAATTCCAACAGGTTTGTCAGGCAGGATTTTCCCTGAAGGAAACCATTCTGACTTTGTCCCATCTTGTCCTGTGGCACCAACTACTCCATCACCTCATCCCTAACAATTGACTCCAACATATTCCCAACATTAAAGTTCAAGCTGTTTCACCTCCATGGTGAAGCAAGGCACCATGCTCTGCTTAAGATAATCCAGAAAGTACAAGCACTTTGGCAAGGTACATCAGTCACTGAAAGCAAGTATGCAAGTACAGCAGGCAGTGAAGAAAGCTAATGGCATGCTGGCTTTCATAACAAGAGGAATTGAGTATAAGAGCAAAGAGGTCCTTCTGCAGCTGTACAGAGCCCTGGTGAGACCACACCTGGAGTACTGTGTGCAGTTTTGGTCTCCAAATTTGAGGAAGGACATTCTTGCTATTGAGAGAGTGCAGCATAGGTTCACAAGGTTAATTCCCGGGATGGCAGGACTGTCATATGTCGAAAGATTGGAGCGACTGGGCTTGTATACTCTGGAATTTAGAAGGCTGTGAGGGGATCTTATTGAAACATATACGATTATTAAGGGATTGGACACGCTGGAGGCAGGAAGCATGTTCCTGCTGATGGGTGAGTCCAGAACCAGAGGCCACAGTTTAAGAATATGGGGTAGGCCATTTAGAACGGAGTTGAGGAAAAACTTTTTCACCCAGAGAGTGGTGGATATATAGAATGCTGTGCCCCAGAAGGCAGTGGAGGCCAAGTCTCTGGATGCTTTCAAGAAAGAGATGGATAGAGCTCTTAAAGATAGCGGAATCAAAGGTTATGGGGATAAGGCAGGAACTAGATACTGATTGTTGATGATCAGCCATGATCACAGTGAATGGTGGTGCTGGCTCAAAGGGTTGAATGGCCTACTCCTGCATCTATTGTCTATTGTCTATTGTCTATTGTACAAAGAAATCACAGAGCAACAGCAGTCTGCTGGAGGAAGTCAGTGAGTCAGGTAGCACCTATGGGACGAAAGGAATTGCTATTTTTTCAGATCATAACCCTGCATCAGGATTGCAACAAGAAATATCAACAATTTTTTTTCTCCCACAAGTACTGATGAACCTGCTGAGTTCTTCCAGCGTATTGCTGGTTGCTGCAGATTCCAGCATCTGCAGTCTCTGTGTTGCTAAAGAAAGCATGCTTTGCCACAAATCAATGTCTTCCAAAAAAGCGAGAAACTTGTCAAAAAGGCAATAAAACATACAATTAGAATAATGTAAAAGACAGAACTTTATACTAACATCCAATATTTTGGAATTGGACATTAAGCATACCTTGCACTGTGTATGCATATGCAATTGAATAAGCAGTTGTATTGTTTGTAGCCATCCCACTCCCCAGTCATTATCCTTTCAACTCCATCTAATTCAACAACAGACACAAAATGCTGGAGGAACTCAGCAGGTCAGGCAGCATTAACAGAGTGAAATGAACAATCAATGCTTTGGGATGAGACTCTTCATCAGGGCTAGAAAGAAAGACAGAAGCCAGAATAAAAGAATGGGGCAAGGATGAGGAGAACAAACTGGTGGGTGATCGATGAATCCTGGTGAGAAGGGGAAGGTACATAGGGAGGTGGGAGAGGGAAGTAGCTGGGATGTAATAGGTGGAAGAGGCAAAGGACTGAACAAGATAGAATCTAATCAGACAGGATAATAGATATGGAATGAAGGGAAAGAAGTGGGGAAACAGAGGGATTGAGGGAGGTGTGGGTGATGGGCAGGTAAAAGGGTGAGAGAAGAGGAAAGAGAGTGTGCAAAAAGGTAAGAGGGATAAGGGGGTACAAAAGGGCAAGAGGGATAAGGGGGTACAAAAGGGCAGGGATTGTTGGAGACAGTGCTGTCATTACCAGAAGTGAGGGAAACTGAAGTTGATGCCATCAGGTTAGAGATGACCAAGATGGAATATGAGGTGTTGTTACTCTCATATACATCTAGCCTCATTTTGGCAGTAGAGGACATAAGAGCAGGCATGTCAGAGTGGGAAAAGAAAGTGCAATCAAAATGGATGGCCACTAGGAGATCCTGGTTGTTACGGTGGATGGCGCAAACCTACTCAACAAAAGGATTCCCCCAATCTGTACGACATCTCACCGATGACTGGAACACTTGGTGCAATAAGTGGCACTGATGGATTCACACGTGAAGAGCTGATCACCTGGAAGGACTGTTCAGGGCCCTGAATGATGGAGGGATGAGGTGTGAGGAGTTAGCACAGTCCTGGAGGGATTGTTGGGGAGGGGCACGTGGATAAGAAAGTCATGGAGAGAGCAATCTCTACAGAAAACAGAGGAGAGAGAAGGAGGAGATGATGTACCTGCTGATGGGAGATGGCAGAAGTTGTGGAAAGGGAGATGATGGCTGAAGCTATGGAGAATGAAATGTTGGATGTAGTGGCTTGTGGGGTTGTAGGTGAGAACAAGGGGAATTCTATCCCTGTGTTTCCATCCAACTCATATTGATTAACATGGTCAAAGGTCTCTGGAGCATAGGTGTTAATGGGTTAATCTTGTTATAGGAAAGAAGCCCAATCAATTGAGGATTCCTTAGTGAATCCAGATGCCCACAGAAAAGTCATGTTTTACACAAGGTGCAAGTTTTAAACATTAGTGATGTTCATACACTGGCAATTTGAATAGGAACTTTCCAGGGTCTATTTTACAGATCAGCAGAATCTCCTAAATTACCCCCTTTGTTATCCAATTAATGTTTTTGCTGGTTCTGGGTTTTAAAATCCTTAGTGCTGCTACTAATTATGTAAGAGTCAATTGATTTGTATATACTTCTAATAAAGGCACAATGTAACTAAACAGTGGAAGATATGGCTAATGTGCTAGGTATGGCTCTCCCTCCTGGACTAAAAGTGCAAGATTACATACGCACTGATGGATGGTCTCACTTGTTTGGTGAGATAAATGTTCATGATCAGAACATTGGATTTCAAATGCTATGAAAAGTACAGACTTGGCTCTGTTTACAAGAATCCAGTAGCAAAACCGAGTAGCAGATCGCCCACATGTAATAAAAAGTCTTACATTTCTCAAACTCTGAAGCTAATTAAGTACTTGTAAAATGTAGGAAACATGCTTACAGGACAGAGTACAGGATGCCTTCCATTGTAGCAATGAATTAATGATCAATTAATCTGCTTTAGGCTTTTACTGAGCAATAAATATTAGTCAGAACTCCGGGGATGTTTCATATGATCTGAAAAGGGTTTAGTGTCGCATTACTCAGTACTGCTTTGAAGTATCATCCTGGAACTTGTACTCAGGTTGTTGGACTGGGACTAGGAACTGTGAGTGACATAGAGAAGAGTGCTACCTCTAAAACTCAGCAAGACCTCTATAGAAATATGCTGCACGAAGTGGTCACTGGCCTACAGAAGTACAGCGCTGACTACTCTCTGAAAGGAGGTGGGCACAAGAATTAATGCTGGAGCTTAAAAGCCCAGAGCAGCTTCTTCCCTTCTGCTGCAGACTTCTGAACCAGTCAATCTCACCTTTTGCGCATCTTCCCAGTGCTGATGTAATGTGGGGAAACGTGACCCATAGTTGGGCAGGTGGCCAGAGTAATTAGCACTAGAGGTCAAACATAAGATAAACACTTCAGTAGGAAGTGTGATGAGAGTACACATACATTAAGATGTTAACTGTCCTGTGCTGGCACCAGTGGGATCAGCAGTTGGTCTGCCACCTGTCTTCAGGAGAAAGAGAGATAAGGAAAACAATGGAGCAGTATTTGGAGATGTTAATGAAGGGACGGAAGGAGAGCTGTCAAGATCGGCTCCCCTTTGAACCCTGAACTGTTTGAAGAGATGGACAGGCGATACCCCAGCAGGGGGATAAAAAGGGACAGGTTCGTTAAGGCAAGACACACGACACCACGAGGTAACGAGACCCTGGAAGCGGTGCGCCTCCCACAAGTCGGTGGGAGTTTTGGAGGGCTGATCACGGGACCAAGCCGTAGACGCACAGGGTGGAAAGGTACGATCGGCGGGAACCTGGTGTGTGTCCGCCCTTGCCTGGGTGCCAGGTTCACCGCAGGGAAACGATCGTATCTGGAAACGGAGGGGTCACGGTCAGTGACCTCAGAAGACATCACAACGGGCTCGCCCGAAAGCTGACTGCAAAGAATATCGAAGGTCTGTGTGGAAGCCATTTGAATATTCATTCGTTTTTGCTCTCTCTCTCTCTCCCCCCCCACTGTCCATCGCCATGGCAGTGATTACTGTGAACTGAACTGAACTCAGTTGAACTGAACTTTGCGTCACTTTGAAACTGGTCATTTACCCCTAGACGACGATAGAGCTTGATTGATCCTGTTATCCTAATTCCGTGTATATATGTGTTTATCATTGCTGAACTGTTGCATTTATTATCCTTTTGATTAGAGTACTGTGTTGCTTGTTTCTTTAATAAAACTCTCTTAGTTCCAGTAATCCAGACTCCAACTGAGTGATCCATTTCTGCTGGTTTGGCAACCCAGTTATGGGGTACGTAACATAAGTGGGGGCTGGTCCAAGATTTTGAACGCTAAATTTGGGACGGAGTAAATTGATTGGGTTAAAATTCCTGAAAGAAAGAAAAGACAAACAGCAGAAATGGAGATTGAGGAATTTATAAAGGCGCCGACCTTGGAGGCATTAGAGGATGCCAGGAAAGCGGAATTGGCAGCTGTGGCCAAACGGTTGAATCTTGTTAAGGGGAAGTTGACAATGAGGAGAGAGGAGATACACAGAGCTATCGTAGAGCACTATGTATCTAAAGGTGTGTTTCCCCAAGGGGAGCTGGAGGTGGTGTCTACTGAAAAACCTGCTGGAGACGCGGTACAGGTGCAGCTTGAAAAACTGAGACTCGAGCACGAGTTCCGGGTACGGCAGCTAGAACACGAAGAGAAAGAGAGGCAATGGGAGCAAGAAGAGAAAGAGAAACAGTTAGAAAGGCAGGAGAGAGAGAGACAGTTGGAGCGAGAAGAGAGGCAGTTGGAGAAACAGAGGGAAAGGGAATTTGAGCTGGAGAAGTTAAAGATAAGGACAGAGCAGGGGCCCGTGCCGAACCAAGGTGGAGGGTTCCGGGCGACCCAGGAGATTAGGCTGGTTCCCCCATTTGACGATACCGATGTGGATCGGTACTTTCTCCATTTCGAAAAAGTTGCTACAAGTCAGGACTGGCCGGGGGATAAGGAGGCTGTTTTGCTTCAGAGTGTACTGAAAGGGAAAGCCCAACAAGTTTACTCAGCTTTGTCCGCGGAAGATGCCCAGAGGTATGAGGTGGTGAAAGAGGCCATCCTCAGGATTTATGAGTTGGTCCCGGGGGCATACCGGCAGAGGTTCCGGAATACGAGGAAGCAGTGGGACCACACGTATTTAGAGTTTGCCCGTGAGATGCAGACATATTGTGAGCGTTGGTGCGCCTCGAAGGGGGTAGAGGGGGATTATGACAGACTGCTACAGCTGATCCTGATTGAGCAGTTTAAAGGTTGTGTCCCTGAGGGTATGAGACCCTACCTAGATGAGAAAGAGGCAGCCATGTTAGCTGCAACTGCTAAGTTGGCAGATGAGTATGCGTTGACGCATAAAATGAAGTTTGCCCCGAGTAAAGGCTACCAGAAGGGTAGTCAGGACGGCGGGGAGAGTCCGCCAGAAAAGTCAGAAAGTAAGCCGGGGACTAGTGAGAAGGATAAGGTAGACCGGGAGCAGTCTGGTAGGAAGTCTCCTGGGGTCGTCTGTTATAATTGTGGGAAAGTCAGACACTTTGCATCCAGGTGCTTTGCCCCAAAGAAGGAGACGGGAAAAGGGAAAACAGCGAATTTTGACTGGCTGTATCGAGCTGGTAAACGAACCACTAGGAGAGGAAAGGTCTGCCAAAGTTCAGGAAGGGCTCGAGAGGTTTATCTCGGCCGGATTGATGTCAGTGAAGGAGGGGCTAAAACCAGTTCCAGTGCGGATCTGGAGAGACATGGGAGCATGTCAGTCATTGATATTGAAGAGCGTATTAGAGTTTAGCTCAGAGACCCAGACTGGGGAGGTCAAGGTCAAAGATATTGGGGAAGGGACAGAGGCAGTCCCTTTGCACCAGATACACCTACAAAGCAACCTGGTCTCTGGACTAGTCACGATCAGGGTGAGGCCCGAATTACCGATGAAAGGCGTGGAAGTCTTGCTCGGTAATGACGTAGCCGGGGGAATCGTGTTCCCAGCCGTGAGATTGACAGGTCAGCCTGCCAGCATTGAGGCCCCGCCCATGGACTCACAGGTTCATCACGGGACTGTCGAAGTAAATTTAGCTGAGATGTACCAGGAGGAGGTAGAAAGTGAAAAGAAGGAGTGTAGTGAAACAAGAGGTAGTGAGGGAGCTGAGACAGACTTAGCATTAGCCAGGAAAGAATTTGTGCAGGCGCAGGAGCGAGACGAGGGACTGATGGTTTTGGCAGGGACAGCTCTCTCTGACGCAGAATTAAGAAGGGAGCCAGTAGGCTATTGTGTGGAGGAAGAAGTGCTAAGGAAGAAAGGGAGACCAAGTACCGTACCCGCAGATGAGGAATGGGGGGTGGTGCAAAAGAGTTATGGGGATGAGATTTTTAACCTGGCCCACAAGGTACCCCTCGGTGGACATTTTGAGGTGCTGGAGGAAACAGTTGGTGGAATCATGAAAGGGGTTTACCGGCTGCACAGGAGGATGTTATTGATCATGGCCGACGCGAACTGAGACGGTCACAGGCTTTTGATATGCTAACAAACCTAGTCGGTGTTAGCACGGAAATCAATGAAGCTAGGGTCCCCCGATAAGAGAAAAAAACTATTTTGAAAAGATGAGTATGGTATCGACCAGATGGGAGAAGGCTATTGTTTTGGTCAGCTTTGCTGATAAGGTCTCTCCCTTAATCCCCGAACTAAGCAACTCTTTAGGAGAAGTAATTAAACGGCTCGCACACGTGTGTTTGATTGTCCCGAGGCGATGCAAGGAACTGCGACGTTGGGTGGTGGTTGTTACGCTAGGTTAGCCTAGTGAGCAACACCCCTACAGAATGAGTAATTCAGTGACGAAAGGGCTAACGAACACAGAAGTGTGTATTGGCGATGTAATACGGCTGTCTGAAGCCAGCTTGATAGTGAACCTTGAAGAAAATGAGTTCGGCCACATGAAGGTCACTTATCTGGGAATTGTGGTAACACCGGGGCAGCTGGCAGCGATGCAAGCTAAGGTGCAGGCTACCTCTGACATCCCAACCCCGACAGACACGAGGGCCCTCAGAAGGCTCCTGGAGATGGTGGGGTACTGTAGCAAGTTTTGCAATAACCCTGCGGTTACTACCCCTCCCCCTCCTACTAAGCCCTTGCCAGAGAAAACTAAGTCGGGATGGGACGACCCTTGTTATTGTGGTCCAGGACGAAACCCAGTGAGAGATTACATTGATTGCAATTCATCAGTGTTTTCGGCCACTATGAAGTTTGCTAAGTTGGAGCCTGGTTCAAGGGATTATTAATAACACATATAAAAGGAACGGAAAATGTGATTGCTGACTGTCTGTCAGGTGTTGACAACTTAAAATTCGCTGTATTAGCCAAATAGCTGATAAAGATGTATATTTGTGTGTATCAAATAATGTATTCATGTTTGTAATTTTTACCCCGGTAAAAATCCTTAAAGGTGAGGGGTGTGACGAGAGTACACATAGATTAAGATGTTAACTGTCCTGTGCTGGCACCAGTGGGATCAGCAGTTGGTCTGCCACCTGTCTTCAGGAAAAGAGAGATAAGGAAAACAATGGAGCAGCATTTGGAAATGTTAATTAAGGGACGGAAGGAGAGCTGTCAAGATCGGCTCCCCTTTGAACCCTGAACTGTTTGAAGTGATGGACAGGTGATACCCCAGCAGGGGGATAAAAAGGGACAGGTTCGCTAAGGCAAGACACACGACACCACGAGGTAACGAGACCCTGGAAGCGGTGCGCCTCCCACAAGTTGGTGGGAGTTTTGGAGGGCTGGTCGCGGGACCAAGCCAGAGATGCACAGGGTGGAAAGGTACGATCGACGGGAACCTGGTGTGTGTCCGCCCTTGCCTGGGTGCCAGGTTCACCGCAGGGAAACGATCGTATCTGGAAACGGAGGGGTCACGGTCGGTGACCTCAGAAGACATCACAACGGGCTCGCCCAAAAGCAGACTGCGAAGAATATCGAAGGTCTGTGTGGAAGCCGTTTGAATATTCATTCGTTTTTGCTCTCTCTCTCCTTCCCCCCACTGTCCATCTCCCACGGCAGTGATTACTGCGAACTGAACTGAACTCAGTTGAACTGAACTTTGCATCACTTTGAAACTGGTCATTTATCCCTAGACGACGATAGAGCTTGATTGATCCTGTTATCCTAATTCTGTGTACATGTGTGTTTATCATTGCTGAACTGTTGCATTTATTATCCTTTTGATTAGAGTACTGTATTGCTTGTTTCTTTAATAAAACTTTCTTAGTTCTAGTAATCCAGACTCCAACTGAGTGATCCATTTCTGCTGGTTTGGCAACCCAGTTACGGGGTACGTAACAGAAGTGACGGCCAATGTCAGGGACGATATGTTAATACTGATGAGAAGGGCCTCATCAGTTACTGCCACTGTCAAGGAGACCATCCTGGGCATCACTGACAGGAACGAAAATAGAGATGTGAAAGAATACAGGTGCAAACATCTCATAAGTTGAGGCTGCGATTGTCCTTTTTTGTTATTGTGTCATCTCCCATTGTTCACTCATTACTGGGCATAGAGTCAAACCCATACTGTGATACAGTGTGCACAGACACATAACAATGTCCATATGCCAGCTTACCACTCAAATTCATTAATCTTCTGTTTTCAGCAATCTGTTAGGGAGTGCTACGTTTTTGTTGCATTGTCTTTTAAATGACGCCCTTTTCAGGTGCAGAGACCGCACACATACAATATCGATAACAACTGTAATAACTGACTGTGGAATACAGTGTTTCAGTAAAAGAGAAAGTGCGGTCAGGCAATAAGGTTCAAGGGCCAAGATGAAGTATGTTGTGAGAGCCAGAGCTCATTTTTATTACACAAGGTCTACTCGAGATTCTTATAACAGTGGGATAGATACAGTCCTTTCCAAACCTTTCTATCTTCTGCCCAATGGATGGGGAGAGAAGGTATGACCAGGATGGAGGTGGTCCTTGATGATGCTGGCTGCTTTCACAAGGCAACAGCGAGTGTAGACAATGTCCATGTAGGGGCAGCTGGTTTATACAGATCACATCTCCCTAACATCCTGTATAAAATGCTCTGTTTCTCATGATCAAATGACCACATGGAATGGAAGCCTTTTCTGTAACAAAGGCAGTGTGGTGTTGTCTTACAACTTGGAGGCCCACATGTACCCATTAATGGCTCTCATAATTACAGTGTGACAATATTGAACAGCACTGATAAGTTCATACCAAGGTGGCTGATAGAACTTCCCCAGAAAGGCTCATATACAATGAGAAAAACAAAGTTTAAAAAAAACACTAAAATTTAAACCCATCTCATTCCAGTATTTGTGAATGCTTTAATTTGTTTAGATTTTTATATTAAAATGCTACATATGCTCAAAAGGAGAGGAGAAAGAACAGCTCCTCTTGGAGTAAATCTAGCGTTGTATCAAGAAATTTAAGTGTAACAACTTTTAGAAGGGCAGATGAAAAGCCAAATATCATGCATATTATTGCATTGGCCTAATGGTTATTGGGATGGTCCCTCTCACACTGGACACGCCACACATAGGCAAGCACGCAAGCAGGTGTGAAAGGGGAAGATGTTGATGAAACTATTTATCTAGACATACAGCACTGAACAGGCCCTTACAACCCAACGAGCCACACTGCTCAGCAACCCACCTATTAACCCTAACCTCATCACAGGACAATTTACAATGACCAATTAACCTACTAACTGGGAAGAAATTGGAGCACCTGGATGAAACCCAAATGTTCACAGGAAGGACATACAAACTTCTTATAGACAGCATCAGAATTGAACTCCAACGGGCAGGGATGCAATAGCATCGTGCTACCCACGACACCACTGTGCCACCTGCTTATCTAGCAATTACCACATCTGTCTAGTAATTCCTGTTTACAATTACCACATCTGTCTAGTAATTCCTGTTTGCAGGAGCTTGCTTGAGTACTTCTGTTTCTACATTCGAACCGGCTGAACATCTTGGTAAAATGTATTGGGACAAGGCACTATATAAAGAGGAATCAGGCTAGTAGAGAGGAATTGAAATAATAATGCATAGCAATGAAGCCCCAAGAGGCTGCATTGTATGTTCCTGTATCTTGTGTTCTTGATTTTTAATTTCTATTGCAATTTCCCTGCTCTCTACTATTTTATAAACATCCGTCAACCAAAAGCTTCCACTTTGTTATGGTCAATTCTGTTTACTTCATGTACTTCCAAAGGAGTACTTCAGTGCTTAAGAGTCCCAAAACTTTAACCAGCATTTTTACCACCAACAAGCACAAGTCAAGAATGTGGTAGAATACTCTGTACCTGCCTATGTAGATATGCCAAAACTGAATGCTGATGTTCGGTTTCAACCCCACCAGGGACAACGAAGCCTACTGAATGGTACCTTGAAATCCATTCACTTTAAGTACCATTGTACTGTGGCTGCAATGTACGCCATCTCCCAGAATATATTATAATTACTCAGCTTTCACCTAACTTAGAAATGAATTGATGTTCCTTTGTTGTTTGGTCGTAAGCCTTGCAACTTCCACCCCAGGAACACCAAGGGAGTACCCTTACCAGAAGGACTGCTGTGGTTCCAAGCAGTGACTCATTATCACCTCCTCAAGGGCAGTTGGAGATGGGCAGTAAATGGCATTCTTGCCAGTAACACCCACATCCTGAATGAAGAATAAGCTGTACAACTTTGCTACCTTTCTGCCTGACACTTATGTAAAGATGACGTTCATCGACTATAGCTCAGCATTTAATACACAACCTGTGCAGATTGGTGACAACACATCCTCCTCGCTGACGATCAACACTGGCGCATCCCAGGGGTGTGTGCTTAGCCCACTGCTCTACTCTCTATATAGACGTGACTGTGTGGCTAGGCTAAAATACCATTTATAAATTTGCTGATGATACAACCATTGTTGGTAGAATCTCAGATGGTGACGAGAGGGTATAAAGGAGTGAGATATGCCAACTAGTGGAATGGTACCACAGCAACAAACTGGCACTCAACGTCAGTAAGACGAAAGAGCTGATTGTGGACTTCAGGAAGGATAAGATGAAGGAACACATACCAATCCTCATAGAGAGATCAGAAGTGGAGAGAGTGAGCAGTCTCAAGTTCCTGGGTGTCAAGATCTCTGAGGATCTAACCTGGTCCCAACATATCGATGTAGTTATAAAGGAGGCAAGACAGCGGCTATAACTATCAGGAGTTTAAAAAGATTTGGCATGTCAACAAGTACACTCAAAAACTTCTATAGATGTACCGTGAAGAGCATTCTGACAGTCTGCATCACTGTCTGGTATTGGGTGGGGGTGGGGCGGGGGGGAATGCTACTGCACAGGATTGAAAGAAGCTGCAGAGGGCTGTAAACCTAGTCAGCTCCATCTTGGGCACTAGCCTACAAAGTACCCAGGACATCTTCAAGGAACGGTGTCTCAGAAAGGCAGCGTCCATTATTAGGGATCTCTAGCACCCAGGGCATGCCCTTTTCTCACTGTTACCGTCAGGTAGGAGGTACAGAAGCCTGAAGGCACACACTCAGTGATTCAGGAACAGCTTCTTCCCCTCAGCCATCCAATTCCTAGATGGACATTGAACCCTTGGATACTACCTCACTTTTTGTAAGTATACAGTATTTCTGTTTTTTTGCATGTTCTTAATCTATTCAATAGAGGTATTCTGTAATTGATTATTATTTTTATTTTATGTCCTTTTTCTCTTCTATATAATGTATTGCACTGAAGTGCTGCTGCTAAGTTAACAAATTTCACATCACATGCCAATGACAATAAACCTGATTCTGATTCAGACTCAATCACAGACTTCATCCCATCTCAATGTTCCTCTCCAAAAAATAACATCAAAAGTCATGCTTCTCCCAGTACCATACATTCACATAAAGGAGAAAAACTAATTCATCACAACAGCAGGCTCAGGTACAATTCCTGTTGGCCTTTTTAGTTTGTGCCCCAGTTTTTAGATAGAAATTTCAGGAACATTCTTCAACTGCAGCACTTCTGAAGGGAAAAAAAAACACCCATCTTCATTTTGAGGGAATATACAATGAAAATTTACATCCCAAATTTAAGAGCAAAATCAAAATGGGTAATCTTCTCACTTGCACACCAGCAACCATTTCCTGAATGTAAACAACAGATATCCAGCAGTGCTAGATAAAGAGCCAAATCATTCTGCCCAAGGCTGGTAAATGAGGGAACCAGTGTTATTCATTCACTTCCAGTTTAGCACGTACCAGATTTACAATGACCTGCTGCAAGTCCGAGGAGTTGAGTGACAGGCACTAGCATATCATTCTGTTCCTTCTCCAACTCTAAATGGAGTCCAACAAAGGGGCCTTGGTGTGCAAGATTTGAATGGTAGTTCCAGCCTGATAATATGAAGTGTGGCAAGGTTATTTGACTCCTCAAGCCTGTTCTGCTAGTGAATAAGATCATAGCTGAACATTAATATCAACACCACTTTCCTACCTTGACCCCATATCCATAAAGATTGAGGAAGACAAGTTATTTTTTGCTCCAGTTTCTAATATTTTCAGTCTCCAAGCTATTACTAAATAGTACTTTAATATTTTCGTTATTTTGTGTTGTGTCTTTTTAATTTACAATAACATTAAAAGATTTTACAGATCTCTGATCAGAGACTTGTAAAAGCTGTTAAAATTGGGTTTTATTTTTCTTAAAGTACTGAAATCAGCTCAACCCCAACATTGTTTCCTGTCTCAAGCTGTCAGGGTGTTTCCTTCAGAGGAGCCTCATTAGTACCCCAGCAGAGACCCTGGTTGTTGAGTAGGCCTCACTATCCAATTCCTGGGGTGGAGAGTCAACTTGTTTGACCTTTTACAATCAGCCTGGGTAAGTGTGAATACACAGCAGCCATGGACTGAATTCACCTCGGCAGGAATACAAAACACCAAGTCAAACCAGAATGTGTTGGTTTATCTACAGAGGAAGATATTTATAACAAATCAAGCTTTCTTCAAAAATTCCTAAGTATATGGGTAAAATAAATCCCCCCTAATGTTGTGTAATTGCACTCACTTTGAATAACAAAGACCCCACATTAAATACCTGATATGTGCTGAGATTGCTAAAGAGATTGCTACTTACCTCAGCTCCCCTGGGCCAAGGAGAGATGAACAAGTGTCATGAGATTTTCATTTACTTAAATCGGTTATTAAAGTGATAAATGCATGCAGAAAATCACCCCATTCTGGTTAGAGGTGTGCAATCACTCTGGTCACTACACTTTAGGAAACAGAATGTTTACTGGAATAAAACAGATTCTCTATAAAATGACAATTTTACGGAGAATGCAGTATCTTCCTTGGAATTTGGAAAGAAGTAATTTGATTGTAGCCTTAAACAAACTACACGTATAGTAAACACCAAACATACATACCCTTGGACAATATATATGTTTTTTTCCAAGTGAGTATGCTTTTTTGCTCACTATTTTGATATGTTACTCACTATTTTAAATGTTTTGAACTTTGGCACAGAGGGACGCTGTTTGATAAAGTAGATGGAGCAAAGCCTTCTGGATTGGAAGTTCTGAACTGGTGAATAAATTTCATAAATTGTTTGGAAATACTTCCATATGCATGGAGAGACAAATGTTTGATATACTCTTCCATAAATGGGTAATGGTGCCAAGAAAATCACGGATGAGATTTTTAAGAACAGTATGAAGGGTATATGGAGTTAGATCACATGTAAGCCACTAAGATTATTGAATATTAAAAGGGGCTCACTGACCCCCTCCTGTTCTTATGCCCTGCACTTTCCGCAGTGAACCAATGCTAGTGAATATTGTATTTGCACAAGGCAGGTGTGCTGGGATCACATGGAGCATTAATGAGATTTCTCTATTCAGCAACAAATCAATCGCTTAGATACTAATGGAACCACATGGTATGTGACAGCTGGCGAAGGTTAAAAACCAGACAGGGTTAAAAAGGTTACCAAGGTCCAATACTTATATTATTCAGTCAATGAACATAAGGCACTGTCAAAGTAGATTAGACATAATGAGGTTTGTTGAACACATGCAGAAAAACAGCAATGTAAGTGGCAGCTCTTTACACCAGATTATCTGGGACACAGCACAGTAGCATGCCACGTTGGCTAACTAGTCCACGCCAGTGTTTATGTCCTGTCCATAAAAATCTTTCAGCATAACCCTTTACTTCCTTCCCCACCACTTGCTTGTCCAGCCTCCCCTTAGAGATACCTACACTACTCATTTCAGCCACGCCCTGTTGATGCAAGTTCAACATCAACATCTAAAAAGGTTAGAATTTATCTGCTTCTGAGAATGCAAGGCCAAGCAATGTTGGCTGCAGGTTACAATGATCCTGATATCCATAACCCAAGTGAACGTTATTCACGCTGGAGCTTAGATAGTTTTCTCAAGTTGTGCTTCAGAATCTTGCTGGATCATGTTATTGCCCAGTGTTACCACTTAAGCAACCAGAGGCCATGGTTTGATAGCATAGACAAGAGACCACTTATAAAATTGGAACAATATGACCCTAGCAATTATAAGATGTAAATCTATGGGGAAAAGAACAGCAAAGGAACTTTATCACCTCCTTATGCCTTCTCCACTGTTTAGTAAGATCATAGCTGATTTTCTTGTTAAAACCTCAATGCCACTTTGATATCCAACAATGTGTCAATCTCATTCTTACCTGTACTCAGTGACAGCTCTCCTGGGTAGAGAATTCCAAAGATTCATTATCTTCTGGATGAAGACATTTATGGAATTGATA
The DNA here is from genome assembly GCF_963921235.1 of Mobula hypostoma. Lineage (NCBI taxonomy): Eukaryota > Metazoa > Chordata > Chondrichthyes > Myliobatiformes > Myliobatidae > Mobula > Mobula hypostoma. The sequence goes on along the minus strand of NC_086097.1, from coordinate 162,556,641 downwards.
TGCTTGCTCTAATAGCAGATTCAGTGGACCCAGTAGCATTTTCCTATGCCATAACAATTCTTTCCAGAATTGCGCATTAAAGTCTATAGAATCATTTCAATGTAGAGAAACTTGGCACTTTACTGGACCTGTTATTAAACAATGTTTAAATCAATGCATGCAAAGAGACATTGACCAACAGCTTGGTCAAAGGTAGGAAGAGATACAGAAGCAAAGTAACGTAGGGAAACTATTTCAGGGTGAGCAGCCTGTCACTGATGCCAATGGTGGAGCAATTAATTTGCGGACCAATAGCAGGGGTCCCCAACCTTTTTTGCACCGCAGACCGGTTTAATATTGACAATATTCTTGCGGACCAGCCAACTGGGGGGTGGTGGGGGGGGTGGTGTTCAAGTACGGTTAAACTCACCTCAACATGTCTTTTACAGTTAGGGTTGCCAACTTTCCCACTCCCAAATAAGGGACAAAAGCAGCAGTCAAATCCCAGAACACTTTACCCCAGGAAAGACTACCATGACCATGAAGCCTTGCGCAGGCACCTGTGTGCACGTGCGTGACGTGCGCATGTGCCGATTTTTTCCCCACAAATCGGTTTTGCCTTCATCTTTCCGACTATACTGTACATACATTATTTCTACTTTATATAGGCTGTGTATTTATCATATCATTCCTGCTTTTACTATATGTTAGTGTTATTTATTTTTGGTTTTGTGTGTTATTTGGTATGATTTGGTAGGTTATTTTCTGGGTCTGGGAATGCTCAAAAATTTTTCCCATATAAATTAATGGTAATTGCTTCTTTGCTTTATGCCATTTCGGCACGAAAGGTTTCATAGGAACACTCCAACTTAGCGGGGGAAATACGGAACAAAGGTGGTTCCGTATGGGACAAACCAATTTAGCCCAATATACAGGATGTCCCAGCAAATACGGGACAGTTGGCAACCCTATGTTCAAGTTCAACAATGCGTAACAGGGAATGAGGAAAGGTGCAGTTGACTCATTTTGTTTCCTCATGGCCCGGTAGCATATGTTCTGCGGCCCGGTACCGGTCTGCGGCCCAGTGGTTAGGGACCGCTGATTAAGAGGCCTGAAGCAGAAAATGTCAGATATATCATATTATGGGATGGAGCAGACTGCAGCAATAGGGAAGAGTGTGATTAGTACAAATTTGAAAGCAAGGGACTGCTGAACCAGCAACCATAATTGGTAAACATTGGTGAACAAAATTTGAAGCAAATTAAGACACAGCTACCAGGAACAGGATGAACTTAGGTTTATAGAGAACTGAGTAAGACAACATCACCAGCAGTGCACTGAAAACTTGTCTAGAATTAACAAAGACATGGACCAAAGTTTCAGCAATAGAGGCTGAGTTGGCCATAGTTTTTGAAGGTAAAAAAGATAATCTTACTGATGGTGTGGATGTGTCAGAAACTCAATGTAGTGCCAAATATGACACTCACGTTATGACATCTTGGCTTCATTTTTAGATTTGATTCATTTTGAGGATGAGAGGTTACTTGATAGAGGTGTACAAGATGATAGTGCCATAGATAGAGTGGGTGGCGAGCACCTTTTACCTGGTGGCTAATACAAAGGCATAATTTACAGGTGATTGGAGGAAACACTATAGGGGTGGATGTCAGAGGTAGAGTTTTTTTTAAACTACAGAGCAGTAAGTGCATGGAAAGCACTGTTAGGGGTGATGGTAGAGGCAGATACATTAGGGACATGGATGAATGGAACTCGGATAGGTACGTGGATGACAGAAAAACGGAGTACAATGAGGGAGGGAGGGAAGGGTTAGATTGATCTTGGAGTAGAGTATAAACGGTCAGCACAACATTGTGAGCCGAAGGGGCTGTACTGTGGTGTACTGTTTTGTGTTCGATGTTCAAAGTAGTCTGGAAAGTAGAGAAAGGTCTGGAGCCAGTGGCTGGGGAGCAGGAAATGATGATGGGGACCTAACACCATGGCCATTGAAATGTTGCAGTTTTACCCATATGGAGCATCAATATCAAAAGCAGCATTATCAGCCACCAAGGCAGCTGGCAATAGAAGTATTTAGGCACACAGCAGTAGACCTGAATTATTCCCAAAATTTCACTGTGGGCCTAATTTCAGCGGCTACATAACAAAGTGAGCTAACTAAGATCAAATCTTTGCTGGAGGCTGGGAGAACAGAACCATCAGGCTGAGGGGAGGAAGCGGCAAAGTAATTGAGGGTCAGATCGGCTTACAGCAGTGAAAGGGAGGGTCTTCAACCCGAAACAATAACCCTCTTGGTCTACATTTGCTATCTAACCTGTCAAGTGTTTGTAGCCTTTTCTGCTTTAATGTCAGAGGAACCAGAACACTTATTGACTTCCTCCACTGGTAAGGCAGGGGGCCACACATGTATGGTAACTTCCTGAACAGTATATTGAATGTTCTGAAGGTCAATTAAACAATCGCTGCTCAGACTAACTTCTGAATAGTGAATGTTGGATGGTCTACACCAAAGGCAGCCCGCACTGTTTATACTTGCACCGCAGTTGGACAGCTAACACAGGCATCTCACAACTCCAGTGATCCAGGTTCAAAGTCAATGTGAAGTTTCTGCAATCTTCCTGTGGCCATTGGAGTTTCCTCTGTATGCTCCAGTTTCCTCCCACATTGCAAGGATGTGCAGGTTGGAATTACTACCTCACCCATAGCCAATGAAGATGCAAAAAAATCTGCTATGGCCTCCTTTACTTCTCATACATCCTGCAATAGATTTTGTCCAGCCTTGGGGATTTATCAACCTTTATTCATCTTGTGTTGATTGTATGGATAGTCAGAGGCTTTTTCCCAGGGCTGAAATGGTTACCACAACAGGACACAGGTTTAAGGTGCTGGGGAGTAGGTACAGAGGAGATGTCAGGGGTAAGATTTTCTTTTACTTAGAGAGTGTTTAGTGCATGGAATGGGCTGCTGGCAACGGCAGTGGAGGCAGATATGATAGGGTCTTTTAAGAGAATTTTGGATAGGTACTTGGAGCTCAGAAAAATACAGGGCTAGAGTAAGCCTAGTAATTTCTAAGATAGGGACATGTTCAGCACAACTTTGTGGGCCGAAGGGCCGGTATTGTGCTGTAGGTTTTCTATGTTTCTAACACGTTGAGTTACAAAATACACGTGGACTAAGATGTTAACTGTCCTGTGCTTTCATCAGTGGGATCATCAGTTGATCTGCCACCTGTCTTCTGGAGTTTCGGCCCACTTATGATCAAGACTCTCTCGAGGTGGTGGGCCAGCAGTGCTAAAGCATCACCTCCCACTGGTGAGCTTAAAAACTTGGTATCTGCCTCTGTCAGAGTTGTTGGTCACTTCCATCCAACAGATAGTCTACTCTTCAGGTGTCTATGCAACTACTGAAGGGTTTGCAAGATATGTATACACTGTCTGACTATCTGCCCCTCTGGACATACTTGGTCCACACCCATGCTGATCCTTTCTCTGCTGCCTCAGCTACAGCCCTGCTGGTTGACTTGATCTCTCTTCTAGTGAAGCCAAGGTCACGCAGTCACTTCTGGAGAATGAACGCAATAAACCCATGGCAGTCTACTTCAAATGGATAGCATAAGACCTTCCACCCTCTGTCTCTTCTCATTAATATTGACTTGCTTCTGGTTACCCATATAGCTCTACCTGAACTCACTGTCTTCCAAATCCTCCTCCTTAGTTAATACAGAAACATTCACCTCCATTTGCCTACCTCTATACATAGATTACCCCACTTTACCTGGGTACCCTCCTGTATACCTGTGAAAAGAGAATAATAAAACGGGTTGGATTTGTTTATAAAAAAAGAGAAGGGGTTTTGTTTTCATCACCAACTCAATGGGTTGAAGGGCCTCCTTTAGTGCTGCCCATCTCCACGACATTATTTTCAAAATTAGTTTCTGAACTTTCTACTAAACACTGCTAAACAACCAATCATGCACAATGAGTTCTCCTAGCATCTTTACATGATAAATACCAACAGGTTTCGAGTATAGATTTAAAACTACATAGTGGGCCAATTGTACAAGGTACGGTGGTGGGGAATGAAAACATTCGGCCAGTTTATTCTTCATAAATGCAAGCGCTCAAGAATGGCTATCCTCAAACGTTCGTAGGCAGGCATCTTTTAAGTCAGGCTATAAAAACAGCAGCATATATATTTTTTCAGAAAGGAAAAAATAGTGAAAACAAAAGAAAACTGATGAAGACTACACCTGAAGTAACTGAGAAACAAAGCTGGAACGCAGAAGGGAGATGGGGAGAGAATCAGAAAGCAGAGTCCAGAGAAAGGAGTGGTGATAGAGACATTTTCGGCAGGAGAGCTTTTAAAAAAAATTAAAGGAGAAAACTGCTTAAACATAAGATTTGATTATGAAAATTAACTTAAATTAAAATGTTGATATTCTTAAATGCACACTTAAATTCTTCAAAATTTCACAGAGAAACTTCTTCCTAAAAGGCACTGGAGAATAAGACAGCTATGTTACAAATCAGGTAATCTGATTTAGGGACTACATGTTTGACTTTCAATCAAAACACAGATTATAACGATAAAGAACAACACTCCACACTTAATCAGGTTTCAAATGTTTACCTGTGTGTTGGAACAAGACTTGACGGAAGTTCAGTTACACAGCTTTGATCCATTATTGGTATTCTTGAGGGGGAATAGGAATGATAAGCTGTCAAAACCACACTGCTTGAATCATTTATATCCATTGTCAGTTACTCATGCTTCGCAGTACTCTAAATAACAACTACCTCCGAAAGTCGTCACATACTGCAACAAGCAATTTGGGCTACAAAGTGATCCTAGAGAAACAACAGATCTCTACCTCTCACCCTGCCTCGCCACAGCTGACAACCAAAAAAAAACTCGGGAGAACGAAACAGGGCAGTGGGATTAGCATATAGAAAACGCCTCCCGAGACAGTGGGCAGTAGCACGCATCCGGAGGTATCCAATCTCTCTCGAAAACCAAAGGGCGAGATTATAGTTAACCATTCAAAATTAACGGGAGAAGTGGAAGCAGAACATGTTTGAAATACTTTGCAACTTATTTTCCACGCAAGCCTGTAAGGCTTCCACCGCGCCCCGTCCCGCCTGACGTTCGGTGTCTGTAACAAAAGTAGTTTGTTAAAGATGAAAAACCACGCCGTTCACTTACATGTTGCCGAAAGGTGTTCCTTTTGTAAACTGAAACCTTGTAGCGCAACCGAGAAAAACAGCGCGCTGTCAATGTGTCTCCATGAAAAATTCAGGATGTTGATTGCATAGTTGTTTGCACAGGCAAGGTAAACCCTTCGCGGGTCGGGGCTCTCGTACAGTCAAGATTCCTGAGCAGGGTAGTGTGTGACATGCTCAGACCGAGACTCTGTCTTTGGCACTTAATTGCAGTATGTACGGCTTCTCCAGGAGAGCCAATCGCAATAGTTATTGCCTCATTGCAGATAAGTTACAGCTTCAAAGGATAACAATGGCTACAATAAAAAAAACTAACAATGCTGGAGATCGGACTGCATCTGTGGAAAGAGAAACAAAGTTGAGCTTTCTCAGCATCGTTTGTGATTTTGGTTCCAGATTTCTAGCATCAGCAGACTTTTTAAAAATTTCAGCAACAAATTCGAATTAACCCCACAGAAAATTTCTTAAACGCACAATCCCGTTTAATCTCTCATGACAAACCGCGAAATCTACTCCGTTTGCATTTCAAATCGTCACCTGCCTAGAAGTTATCTGGAAAGTACAGACTTTCGGGCGGTTAAAAAAAAAGTTAGATGATTCGCAAGCATGTGTCAGCTCCAGATTCATTGGTAAAATTGTCAGTTAATGGAAACTGCTAATCGGTTGCCTATCTGGAGAGCTGGTGGGGCAAAGCCTAATTAACCCTGTCACATGCAAGATCAATGGCTGCTGGACATCTATTTGGCTTTAAGCAACTTTTCCCTAAACTTTCTGGGAGGGAGTTTTATTAAGGAACAAAGGTAGTATAGTGGTTAAAATACTGGGCTAGTAACCCAGAGATCCTACCACCTTAGCTGGGAAATTTTAATTCAGTTAGTTAAATGAATCTGGAATACAAGCATACATTGCCATTAAAAAACCAAAATGATTCACCGGTGTCTCTTTGGAAAGGAAGTCTATTGTGGTTTGTATGTAACAAACACAGCTAATGTCAAGGTTCACTTTTAACTAACTTCTGAAAAGGCTTAGTGACTCAAAGGCACTTAGGAACACAATAAGTGCTGGCCTTGCCCATTATGGCCATTTATCAAAATAAATATGCTGTCTATAGCATGTTTTCAACATCTAATCATGGCAAATAATTTCTTGTGAGATGGAGACAGTGCAAATATGACTGAGTTGCCTAGTGCAAACGCCAGTCTTTTGGCCTTCCAACTAAATCCCCCTGATAAATCTCAAGAGATCTTGTTTAAATGTATTATAACAAGGGCAATTCTCAAAGTACTTGGGTCAAGCAGGTTAACTTCTTTGCAAATCACAAAGTTGTTGCAACTTTGAGAGGGTCAGCTGCTTTAAATTCCTTGGTGTTATCATTTCTGATAACTGGCCTGGATCCAGCACATAAATGCAATTATTAAGAAAGCACAGCAGCACCTCTACTTCCTTAGGAGTTTGTGAAGATTCAGCATCACATTTAAAACTTTGAAAAACTTCTATACATTTGTCGTGGAGATTTTGTTGACCGGTTGCATCACAGCGTGGTACAACACACCAATGCCTTGGAACGGAAAATCCTAGTCTATCATGGGTAAAGCCCTCCCCATCAATGAGCACATTTACACAGAGCATTGATGCAAGAAATCAGCATTTGTCATCAGGGACCCCCACCACTTAGGTCATGCTCTCTTCTCGCTGCTGCCATCAGGGAGGTGGTACAGGAGCCTCAGGACTCACACCACCAGGTTTAGGAACAGTTATTACCCCTCAACCATCAGGCTCTTGAACCAAAGGGGATAACTTCACTCAACTTCACTTGTCCCATCACTGAAATGTTCCTACAACCTGTGGGCTCACTTTCAAGGACTCTTCATCTCATGTTCTCGATATTTATTGCTTATTTATTCATTATTATTATTTCTTTATTTTTGTATTTGCACAATTTGTTGTCTTTTGCACACTGGTTGTACGCCCATTGATTCAATTATGGTTATTGGATCTCCTGAGTATGTCTGCAAGAAAATGAATCTCACGGTTGTATATGGTGACATATACTTTAATAATAAATTTGCTTTGAACTTTGAACAAAGTACTTAGATCAAGCCAGTGAACTGACAATTATCATGGTAAGCTAGAAGCAGCATTTGCTGAACTAGGCAGTATGCAGGCATTCCTAAACCTAGAAGGTATCAGACAGAATTTCTTAAACTGCTTGTGTGTGTGTGTGTGTGTGTGTGTGTGTGTGTGTGTGTGTGTGTGTGTGTGCTGTTATCATTTTAATATAGATATGGATTTGCTTCTGACAAGATGATACCAGTAGGAGACTTGCACAAAACTCACACCCACAATAGCATACCATTCCCTATGCACCTATCCTCGAATCTCATGATCATGGTGAAGGGGGAGAAGCGGTAGCAGGGAAGGAGCATAATATACTATTTGAGGAGGATGTGTTTCATCAGATATTGAGAACTCCCTTGCATTACATATGCAAACAGAATATGCCACACTAAAAAAAACATACTGAGAGAGGTAGTGCTGTAGGTGAGTGTGCCAGACATTTAGGAACTGAACTAATGACATAGAGACAGGGAGTTGAAATCCCACCATGTTGCAATGAGAATTCAAAAATTTCAAAACGTTGAAAGGTAGAACTCAGATACTTGTGAAAACAGTTCAGAGAAGCTAAATTCTCCTTTCTGTGTCCAAAACAGGCCACCATCAAATGTGGAGTAGTTTCCAATTGGGGTATATGTAGGAATTTAAGTTTCTGTTGTTGGAAGAACATATTAAACATAACTTATTCTGTGTATATGTGTACACACATACAGTATGTTGATAATATGCTTAATGATTGCTGGGAAGTCTCTTGCTCCACCCCCCCCCCCCAATACGACTTCGTTCACCAGTATTCACCGATGCATTTCCCTTCCAGTCCTCAGCACTACAGGAGTCACTGAAGCAGTTGATTACTTCACTGTTGTGATCGGCAGATACGGATGTATCATATGTCATTGGCTGAGATGGTGGTCAAAACTTATGTAGAAGATCTAGTTTTTTTGCTACTGGAGTATTTTCTGGAGCCATCAGTAAAGTCTCCAAGAAGTGAGCTCCTGATTTCTCAGGGGATATAACATACCAGACTGCAGTCAGGCAAAGTGTCAATGCCTCTTTAATTATGTCATCTATGACTTGGTCATGTGTTCTCCAGTACTTTGCATTCACATGTGGTGGACTAGGCTTATTGTATTAATTAACTTCTCTTAGTTAACATTTTCACTTGCTTTTTGCTATTGAGATGGTCAAAGGCATTATATAAATGCAAGTCTGCTTCTCATTTTCAACAGCACAAAGGGAGTCAGTGAAACCATGGCTGCTGTTTACGTGCAGGCACAAGTGTTAGATTGAAAATAAAGGTTTTGGAAATGAAATGTTTCCCTAAGGATTTTAGATCATTGGTACTACATAGAATTGCATTATCAGCAACATTTGAGAATAGATTACGATATTTACTCAACCTTAAAAAGCGCCCTGTTCCACACACAGACAAGCCAGACTTAAGGATGTGGAGACAATCCATCACCACTTCTAAAGTACAATTAGGGATAGGAAGAAATAGCTAGAACTAGCAGTGGTTCCCTCATCATTTAAATGAATTTTAAAATGCACACAACATTGCCAAGCAGAGACTACTAACTGGATCAAACCAGCCAAAACAAAGTAATGCTGCAAAGTCTCTCTGCGAAGAAAAGAAAAGAGAGAAAGCTCAGGGACAGGGAGTAAAAACAAATATACCACAAACTCTCTCCAACCCTCACTTGTAATTGAATCCATCCAGGCGATTACATAGACCTCTCAAAGGATTTATGAAACAGTCCAGCATGATCATGCAAAGGAGATGAGCCAGAGAGCAATGCATCATTTTGATAACATTGTGTCATTGCGGATAGGGATGTATTTTTTTAAGACAGCAAGCACCCTTTCTACGCAGAAGGAAATAAGACTAAAATAGAATGCACTTCAGATTAGTGAAGCAAACCTAGAAATTTGCCGGAGCCATTTCTTTGAGTTAAATTAGCAATGTCTTTAGCACACTTTCAGAAAGCTCTAGTAAAAATTATGAAACAACTTAGTACCATTCCAAAACAGTGCTATGAGGCTCCCTCAGAGTAATATTACTTTGATTCCAAAACAACTGGCATTAGGGGTCGTTTTTCTCATGTTGTTAAGACTTTTCAGCAAAACGTTGGCCTCGGGAAGTAGTCCTAAGAGAGCCACATCACAATTCAACCAGCATGGAGCCAGCACATAGATTCAATAATAAGGAAAGCTCGCCAGAGTCTTTACTTCCTTCGGAGGTTAAAGATGTACAATTTACCATCAAACACTCGAACAAACTTATACCGATGATGGCATCATGGTCTGCGTTATGTTTTGTAACTTCAAATCTAAAGAGAAACATGGGAGCCAAGTGATAACTCATGTACATTGCGTTTTACTTTTAGAGCACATATGACATGGTGACATAATGACGTATGTCATTCACCTACTTCTTACATATAACCCGTAATGAATTATGTAAATAATAAAGAATGCTTAATGAAACAATATATTTACAGTATTACTGAAATGATAAATACACAACTGTCCGGTATTGGCAATTTGAATGTGCAGGAACATATGAAGCTGCAGGGAGTAGAGGACACTATTCAACACATCACTTACCACCACTGATAGTATCTACGGGAGACACTGCATCAGGAAGGTAGCAACTATCACCAAGGCGCCCCAAAATCAGGGCCATGCTATCTTTTCACAGCTACCATCAGGCGCGAGCTACTACCAGGCTATCTCAGAATAGAAGGATATCCCTTGAGAACAGAAATGAGTAAGAATTTCTTTAGCCAGAGGGCGGTGAATCCGTGGAAATAATTGGCACAGGCAGCCGTGGAGGCCAAGTCATTAGGGATATTTAAAGCGGAGATTAACAGGTTCTTGATTAGTAAGAGCCCCGATGGTTATGGGGAAAAGACAGGAGAGTGGGTTGAGAAGGATAATAAATCAGCCATGACTGAATGGCAGAGCAGACTTGATGGGTCTGCTCTTACTCTATGTCTTCAGGACTTATGGTCCAGCATGTAAATGCCATAATAAAGAACGAATGACAGCACTCTACTTTCTTAGAAGTTTACGAAGATTCGACATGTCATCTAAAACTTTGACAAACATCCATAGATGTGCAGTTCAGAGTATGCTGACTGGTTCATCACAGCCTGGTATGGAAATATCAATGGCCTTGAACAGAAAAGCCTTCAAAAGTAGTGGATAGAGCCTAGTCCATCATGGGTAAAACTCTTCTCACCTCTGAGTACATCTACATGGAGCACTGTCACAGGAAAGCAGCATCCATCATCAAGGCCTTCACCATCCAGACCATGCTCTCTTCTTGCTGCTGCCATCAGGAAAGAAGTACAGGAGCCTCTTCAATGTACTTGTGTTATTTCTTTTGTATAATATAACGATAAAAAGATTTGAAAAGAAAGGAAGTACAGGAGCCTCAGGAACAAAATTACCAGGTTCTGGAACATTTATCAACCCTCAACCATCAGACTGTTGAAATAGAGGGGATAACTTCACTCACCCTAACTGAACTGTTCCCACAACCTATGGACTCATTTTCAGGGATTCTTCATCTCATGTTCTTGATACTTATTGCTTATTTATTTCTTCTTTTTTTTCTTTTTGTATTTGCACAATTTTTTGTCTTTCACTCATTGGTTCTTTGGCTGTCTTGTTGTGCGTGGCTTTTCTTTGATTCTATCATGTTTCTTTGTACTTACTGAGTATGCCCACAGGATAGTATATGATGACATATATGTATTTTGATAATACATTTACTTTAAACTTTGAGCTTGAACCAGCAAAACATTAATCAGTGCAGCTAAGCAACAATTTGACCACCTTGCTCTAAAATAGACTTTTGTTCTAATTGTTTTTTCTTGAGAGAAATGTATGTTATGTTTATGTTTTTCTTCTGAATGCTGCTTATATGATGCCATGTGCCTGTAATGCTTCTGCAAGTTTCTCATTGCACCTGTGCCTACATGTACTGGAGCATATGACAATAAACTCAACATTGACTTTCACAGAAGTGGTTGATAGAGTCAGTGCTGGGGTTAGAGGAATCTGCACAGGCTTATGAAGAGCAATGCATGCAAGAAGCAGTCTCCTTGCGTAAGGTATAGTGATGGAAGGGGAATTACCAGGGATGTGCTCACGATGAATGCTTGCACAATTGGGAGTCCTGCATTGTAGCCAAATGCCTTTTCTTAATGTGAATGTGAAAATCACATTTGCCAAAAATAGAATATTCCTCAGTTTGCCAGCTGAACTATTCTGGACTTCTGAAACGTAGCAGGAAACTGCAAAGTGTCACGTGTGGCATATCTCAGCTGAAGTCAGAATGCAGAGATTCTGGGCGCGAGGATACGACTGACTTTGAACTTGAGAGCAGTGCAAGCATTTTGCACTTGATTGCTTTTTGAGGTTTGTCCAGCAACCAAATACAGGTGCCTGGAGTCTGCAGTCACCCAGGTAAAGTGAACCATGCTTACCAAGTAAAGTCTACAATAGTAAATGAAGGAAGGCTTAGGAATCTGCTTGCTCTCTTCAAGACATCACTATTGACCTCCCTGAGCTTCTAGCATTCATGTCATGTGCACAATTCCTTGAAGGTGATGAAATCATGACAGGGTGGTGAAAGAGAAAACATTGCAGTCATTGGTCTGAACACTGAGTACAGGAGTTGAGAAGTCATGTTGCAGGTACAAGACGTGATTAGGTTATGTATGGGGTACTGTATATCGTTCTGGTCATCCTGTTTTAGGAAGGATGTTATTAAACTGGAAGGGGTGCAGAAAAAGATGTTGCCAGGATTGGAAAACTTGAGTTATAATGAGAGGCTGGATAATCTATTACCTTTTTCCCAGAGCTAAGGATGCTGAGAGGTTACTTCACAGAGGTTTATAAAATCACGAGGGGCTTAGATTGTCACAACCATGGATTCGGCAATGCAGCAGATACGGCAATTGCACTCTTGAATATGCACGTGTCAGCTAATTATTATTTCATTGTGATTGTATTTAACTCCATTCTTTTTGTTGTAGTGCTTGTCGAAGCTTGGGCAAAACACGGCAACATTTCACTGCTTGCTTGCATTTAGCCTTGCCTGAGAAATTGGACTGTCAAGTCAACTGACTCTGAAGACTAGTGATATTCGTCTTATATTTAGTTATTCCTTTCAGCCGCAGTGTTGGCTTCATTTTCCAATTGAGAGTTTGAGTTAACGGCCCTATTTGGCCTAGTGTTTATTGTTTTCTTTTCCCTCTAACTCTATTCACATTAAACTCTGTGAACTAGAGTGGCGCAAATTATGAGAGCATTAGGTAGGAATTAGGGAGAGTTAATTGGGAACAGCTGTTTTTCGGCAAGTCTACATCCACCATGTGGAGGGTCTACTGCTTTCACAGTGCATATGCGCACAGCTATGCAGGGAGCTAAACATTTCTCAAAAATCACCCAAGACAGAAGCTTGCTTTAGGGTTTTCAATGAGATCTCGTACTTGTGAAACTACAGAAAGTTAACTAAAATACATATTAAATTCAATACAGGATCACTGCATGCCTGAAAATACCAATACCATTGATTATTCTCACAACCGGAGTTAACCAAGGTAATATACAGTACAAATGCAACAGTCCATAACTACACAGTGTAATCTCATGGCACAATGATAAACTTCCTTCAAAATGTATCTACTAAATGTTTACCAAAGTTACCAAAAGCTTAAGACTCACAAATTTTGCATATTCAAGGGCAAGTACAGAGTGGATGGAGATGTGTGTCTTCCACCACGTGCTTCAAATCAAATCAGAACTAATCTGCGCAGGAAATTATATAAAAGCAGCTTACGCCAGGAAAGAGATCTTCATACAAAATGAACCACACCTCTAGAGGCTAGAACACTCCCCGTTTGGCATCCATAGGATGTCAAACTTAACTACTGAACTAAAAGTTGAATGATTATTTCATTAAGTCTTGGGCAAAAGAAGGATAGTCTCAAAGAGTAGTCTTGAAAACAGTCTTTATCCACTCCTACTTTGAAAATAATGGCCTCGACAACATATTTGCTCATAATAATGTCTGATGAGCAGAAATGACATGATGCTCACCTGGAATGATGATAGGGTGAGTTACAGCACTGTGCAAAAGACTTACATACTGCACATACTGTATACATAGCCAGCGTGCCTAAGGCATTTGCACAGTACTGTAGTAATTTTATGCATTGCTCTGTACCACTGCCGCAAAAAAAACACAAATTCATTACTTATATGAGTGATGATAAACCTGAGTAAATAGGAGGGAGACTGAAAATCTGGTGGAGTGGTGCCACAACAACAACCTCTTACTTAATGTCAGCAAGACCAGGGAGCTGATTATTGACTTCAGGAGTAGGAAACCAGAGGTCCACGAGCAAGTCCTCATCAGGGGATCGGAGGAGGAAAGGGCCAGCAACTTGAAGTTCCTCTATGTTATCATTTCTGACAATTTGTCCTGGGCCCAGCATGTAAGCATAATTACAGACAAAGCACTGTAGCATTTCTACTTTCATTGAAGTTTGCAAAGATTTGGAACTTTGAGAAACTTTGAGAAACATCTATAGGTGTGTAGTGGACAGTATATGACTAGTTGCATCCCGGCCAGGTATGGAAAGACTGATACCGTTGAATGGAAAATTCTACTAAAGGTAGTGGATACAGCTCAGTCCATCACGGGTAAAGCCTTCCCCACCATTGAGCATATCTGTATGCAGCGCTGTCACAGAAAAGCAGCATCCATCATCAAGGACCCTCCCCCAACCCGGTCTATGCTCTCTTTTCACTGCCATCAGGAAGAAGGTACAAGAACCTTAGGACCCACACCACCAGATTCAGACTCAGTTATTACTCCTCAACCATCAGGCTCTTGAACCAGAGGAGATAACTGCACACAATTTCATTTGTCCCATCACTGAACTGTTCCCACAACCAATGGACACATTTTCAAGGACTCTTCATCTTATGTCCTCGATGTTTATTATTGATTTATTTATTTATTTATTATTTTTCTTTTCTTTTGCATTGGCATAATTTATTGTCTTTTTCACCTCGGTTACTTGTCTGTCCTTTTGGGTGCAGTCTGTAACTGATTCTATTATGTTTCTTGGATTTACTGAGCATATCCAAAACAAAGCAGATCTCAGGGTCGTATATAGTGACATACAGTATATGCACTTTGATAATAAATTTACTTCATACTTTGAACTTTGATTCAGTTGCTCTGCTCTGAGAGCTTGCTTACAAATGTGACAACCATTGCAAAGGCTGTCTGGCTACTGCCGTAAAGGAATGAGCAATATGTGGGGGCTGGGCAATTGATCTGGTAAGCAACTTACAGCTTGAAAACCACTCAAAACGTGCATTGCCAAATTGGAGCGGTGATTTATGAGTGATGTCAGTTGTTACTAGAGGACGTATTTCTACATCTGTCTAAGGGTTGACTAAGTTGAAAGTTTCCTGCTGACTATGTTCCTGTTGAGGATCAATAAGAATCACTGGGCCAGTTAACCTTGAGAGGGTGAGATGATTAGCTTGAAGCCCTTTTGAGGCATGAGCAGCTGGGTCGAGACCAGTAGGAACATAGTTCCATTGTCTCTTCTGAGTTGGCTGCCTGATATGCAGGATCCTATTTTGTACTGTACATAAACATGTTTCATTAAATGTACCGTATAACAAAGCTCAACCTGCCATTAAAGAACTTGATACCATCTAGTTCTGTGTCCAACTCTTCAGTTATCATCACTGCCATCTTAACTACTGGAATAGCAGCACCAAGTTCAATCCTTGGGATGGTGAGATCAGGTTTGGGAGCAAGCTTTGCCTTGCCCAGGATGAATCCAGCTTCACTATATCCAGCAATGTCTGTGACCTTCAGATACGTAACAACAGCAGTAAGTTTAATTGATGCATCACAGTTTCAAAGATTCAAAGTACATTTACTATCAAAGTATGTATAAATATACAACCTCGAGATTTGTCTGCTTACAGACAGCCACAAGACAAGAAACCCAAAAGAACCCAATTAAAAAGAAGAAAGACCAACACTCAGTGCACAGAGAAAGAGAAAAAAAGCACATATCATGCAAACAATAGAAGCAAGCAACAGCATTACAAACCAAATTGAGTCCAAACATCCGAATCACTGGAGCAGCTGGAGTAGGCCCAAAGTCTTGGTTTCAGTTCATCATATTAGCAGGGCACATCACCGTGAAGCTCGCAGACACGAAGCACAGTAACCAAAGCAGTGTCATGACCCCAGCGCAGGAGTGAAAACACGAGGGAGCTAGTGAAATCGGCCCGACCCTCACCTCCAGTCCCAACACCCTGGCTTTCCAATCTACCTGGGCCTGCACTTAAATTGTCCAAACGCCCGATCATGCCTCACATTAGGAACTGGACACTGCTGCAGCGATATGCTCCGGGCCTAGACCTCACCACCCAGTGATACCATCCAGGCCTAGACCTCACCGCCCAGCCTGAAGCCGTTCCCAACTTCTCCAAATCGGCTCAGTGCTTAGAGCAAACCAACCTTGCATGCGGGTGAGGTAGAAAGGCATCAAAACTCCTTGCTTTGACTCCTCTCTGAATTTCTCATCTCAACTCCATCTCCAACAGCCATACCATCTCCGTCTGTGACCCCATTTTGAGCATGTTACACTTTGCACTGCACCAGCATGGCTCATCCCTTGAGTCAACTTCACCTCTGCTCACCTCTTCATTGTTTGCGGTGATAGTTTACCACAATTCACTTCATAAAAAGTGCTTTAAGTGATATTTTAGTCTGCATCATAGGCTAGTCTCTTTCTTTTGGGCTGTAGACAGTGGAATTGTGGCATAGATTCTTGGAATTTTCAAGACTTTAAGATCGTGAAGTGAAGAACACCACTGCTGCTACTGCTCATGTTTCTCTTTAGGGAGTCGGACATCCTCTCCACAAGTGTCCGAGGTAGACTCTCTTAATATGAAGCCTCCCTAAATACTGGCTGGAGCACCAAATCTAAAAGGATCAAATAGGATTTTGATAGTTAATAACATGCCACATTGCCTAAAGGGCCTTTCGGTATCAGCCAACTGAAAAGCAAGTGTGTTGGTGATGAGGTCCCATCCAAGTCCCAGACTGTGCTACATAATTGGAGGTTCTCTCCAAGATCAAGATGCCATAGACCTTTGGCCAGATCTTCAAGTGCAGAACATTCCATAACCTCAGCACTGTTGGATTCGATCTTATGCAGTCTGAGATTAGACTGCGCCAACATGTCTTGCACTGCTTTCAACATGTTGACTGCTTTTTCTGCACTAGAAAATGAGTTAAGACCATCACCAACATAAAAATACCTTTCGCTGTACCTCCATGCTTCAGTCCCGAATTCCTTCTCTCTCTCAATGGCTGTCCTCTTAAGGCCATAAATTGCCACAGCTAGCAAGGGACAGTTAATAAATACATGAACTCTCATGCGTACTCCAGAATCTTATTGTCTGGGTGGGGTCATGAGTGAGGATGATCCTCTCCCAGAAAGAAGCTGTTTAACATTTGTTCAATGTCTGCCATCACCGCACATGAGGACCCTGACCAGACTGTTATTGGGGTCTGGACACTACAAGAACACAATGCTCAGTGATGTGCCTTTGAATTGCATGCTTGATTCAAAGACAAGTTCAAAATTCAAAGTTCAAAACACTTCACCTCTGTATTACTGCCAAGTACAAATGGTGTTCGTCAGAATTTGTACTTGTTCAGATTGGTGTTTACCACCCCTAACAATCTGGATAAATACCAGTTTTCTTTCTCGGATCTGGTGGAGGAGCTAGCTCAGCATGATTGTCCCTGAGGAGTTGCACCATGATCTTTCATTTCTGGTTCCTGCTCAATGTGTGACTGAGGACATAAGTCTCACACAGGGTCTAAAATGACTTCAGCATCCGTTCTCCAGGCCATTAGTCTTAAATGTCCTGTCAGTGGGCTTATGAGGCAGTCTTCACAACTATGACCCAACCTAGGTCCAGTCACTGGGCATAAGCCGCTTTCTGCCAACCATTGTGCTGTTCACGTACCTTATCTACACAGATGATGTCTCAGCCAAGCAATAGGAGAATCTCAGCAGAAGGGTCAAGTGGGAAAATCTTGTCAGCTATGGTCAGCTATGTGAATGACATGTATGGCTTTAGGAGTTGAAATTTTATCCGTTTTGCTAGGAATATGGTCACACTCATTGAGGGTTGGCAGATTCCCCTGCTACTGACTCCACTGGCTCTTCTTTGGCAACTTCTAACATTCCAGAACATGTCCTTAGAGTGAACAGGGAAGCAGAACTTTGAATACAAATGTATCAGAGAAATCTGATTTTGCCAATGACGTGTTGCTTTGAACATCAAATATCATAGATGCCTTTACTTTTTTGCTCAGGATTCCTCTCAGGTAGATATTGGCTAGACATATTGTAAACAGGATTTGCCTTCCCTGCATACCTCTGGGCGTGAGGAAGTAGCTGCATCCGATGGATGCTCGACTGGCTCTGCTGTGGGTTTACCGGAACCAGTACCAGCCCAAAGTGCTGGTTTTCAGTGAAATGCTGATACATGTGGGTCATTGTACTCAGTGAGTGTATGATGGCTTTACACTCTTTTGCCTGGTGTGCTGTTGAAGCACAATATTTGTAATATATTGGGTGCTCCTTTAGAAAGTGTCTCTGACTTTTTTCTGAATCCTCTGCATTTCCTTAAGGGGTGAAGTTTCTTATGCACACGCATTGTGTAGCA
The DNA here is from genome assembly GCF_963921235.1 of Mobula hypostoma. Taxonomy (NCBI): domain Eukaryota; kingdom Metazoa; phylum Chordata; class Chondrichthyes; order Myliobatiformes; family Myliobatidae; genus Mobula; species Mobula hypostoma. The sequence goes on along the minus strand of NC_086097.1, from coordinate 162,538,513 downwards.
GGGTTCATGATAAAGTTTTCTATTTCGGTTTTGTTGACTATGATTGAAGTCCTAGCTTCTGCAGTTCCTTGTGTGAGAGCTTTGGAAAATTATTGAGTCTGCTGAAAAGAGATTCTTCAATTGCCTCCGGAGAGCCATAGTATTTGTCCAGCCTCTACTACAGCATTTGTAAACCTGTAGCTGGATTATTAATGTGAACTGCTCGAACCCTTCTTGCATGTTGCAGTGATTCCCTACCAAGCCACTTACAGAGATCTAGTTCCTCGCCAGGTTTGAAACTTAATCCTTCCATGGCATTGCGAAAGCTTGACTTCCGGGTCGGATAACTGTCGAACATTATCAGTCCTGCTGAAACTGGGTCTCAACGAGCCAGATACCAAGCCAAATATAATGCCCCTGTGGCTCCTGAATGAGAGCATTGTGGAGAATGGTTTGCCAAGTGTGTATCCCAGAATGATTGGAAGTTCAGTCTGTCCATGTCTGTGCAGATGGGGTTAGCATCATTAGCAACTCTTGACAGAGGTGTTTGCTGTGGTGAACAGCAGAGGAGGTGTTGTGGGTCTTTGCTGCTATAGACCTTGACGTCTATACCTCAACTATGTGAAAGGCATGTTGGCTGTGTGGTGTGGACAGTTTCTCCTTGTAGAGCTGGAGTACTGTTTTTTTTTATTAACTGCTGTCATATTCTTTTGAAAAGGGTTATTGCTCTCCTGTTGAGAAGGCTTGATCTATGCTTCACTGAAGTGTCAGTTTCCCAAAAGTCTGTGATAGGTCAACAGAGAGTTCACTTTAGGAACCAACTGGTAATTGAAAATTAACTATCGAGTATAATTCATTACACGACTCAAAAATGCTTTATGTAAGTTCTTTCACTGTGAACATAAGTACATAGAGTCACAGGGTTATATTGCACAGAGGTAGGCTCTTTAGCCTGACACAGCTATGCTGACCAAGTTTCTGCTTGAGCTGATACCCTTAGATTGCATTACTCCCATATTCCTCTATCTTTCTATCCATGTGCCTGTCGAAATTCTTATGTATTTGGGTAATACTGCAAATATGTTATTAAATTAAGTATTTTTTGTTGTTTACATAATTCATTATAGGTTACATGTACAAGGTACATGAATGGCATACATCATTTGGCCACCATGTCATAAATGCACGCCTCACTAAAAAAAGAATCAAATATAGACATTATTCCCATTTCCATGTTTTTCTTTCTATTAGTTTTATATTTTGGAGTACAAAATGTAACAATGGCAATGAAGAAATTTTATGGAGACCCAAGGCGATACCTACATGCTGAAGTCCAGTGAGATGTTCAAGTTTTTTAAAAAGTGCAGCAAGATATTCAAGTTAAAAAAAAGTCCCAGACTTTTTTTTCTTTGCAAGAGGAGTGGACGGTCAACTCAAAAAAATGACAGACAACAGATGTAATTCACGGGTTTCTAAACAGTGAGTACTAGGTGATAATAATTATAAATAAACAGAACAGAAATGGCTGGCTACATCAGAAAGATAGGCACATTCGATTGCACAAGAGATAACTGGATATTGTGTATTCAATGAATTGAGCAGCATTTTGAATCAAATGAAATAGCCAATGCAAAGTGAGTGCCAGTTCTGCTGAGTGTAATAGGTGCAAAAGCATAAGTTTGCATATAAGTTTAACAGCTCCAGCCAAACCAGCCAAAGTGAAATACAATGTTGGAAAGGGTATGATTATGCACTTTAGCAGAAGAAATAAACGGGCTGACTATGGGGACAGAATTCAAAGTTCTGAGACGCAATGGGAGTCCTCGTGCAGGATACCCTTAAGGTCAACCTCCAGGTTGAGTCGGTGGTGAAGAAGGCGAATGCAATGTTGGCATTCATCTCTACAGGAATAGAGTATAGGAGCAGGGATGTGATGTTCAGGCTCTATAAGGCGCTGGTGAGACCTCACTTGGAGTACGGTGGGCAGTTTTGGTCTCCTTATTTAAGAAAGGATGTGCTGACGTTGGAGAGGGTACAGAGAAGATTCACTAGAATGATTCCGGGAATGAGAGGGTTAACATATGAGGAACGTTTGTCCGCTCTTGGACTGTATTCCTTGGAGTTTAGAAGAATGAGGGGAGACCTCATAGAAATATTTTGAATGTTGAAAGGCATGGACAGAGTGGATGAGGCAAAGTTGTTTCCCATGATGGGGGGAGTCTAGTACGAGAGGGCATGACTTAAGGATTGAAGGGTGCCCATTCAGAACAGAAATGCGAAGAAATTTTTTTAGCCAGAGGGTGGTGAATCTATGGAATTTGTTGCCACAGGCAGCAGTGGATGCCAAGTCATTGGGTGTATTTAAGGCAGAGATTGATAGGTATCTGAGTAGCCAGGGCATCAAAGGTTATGGTGAGAAGGCAGGGGACTGGGACTAAATGGGAGAATGGATCAGCTCATGATAAAATGGCGGAGCAGACTCGATAGGCCGAATGGCCGACTTCTGCTCCTTTGTCTTATGGTCTTATGGAAATAAGTTTTGTTGATATTGTGACAGTAATGCAGTAGCATTTAGAATTGAGACCATTGCTGATTGCAGAACACTTCAGGTTTCATAAGCAGAATCAAAAGGAAGGTGAGTCCATTTCAGCATGCATGGTTGAATTGAAAAAAATTGTCTCAGCATTGTCAGTTCAATTTTGGGATTAATGATGCCCTGAGAGATCGCTTGGTTTGTGGAAGCTTACAAGAAAAACATTGCTAACATGAGAGGGCATACTTTTAAGGAAGTTGGAGGAAAGTATAGAGGTGATGTCAGAAGTAGGTTTCTTATACAGAGAGTGCTAAATACATGAAACAGGCTGTTAGGGGTGGTGGAAGAGGCAAATATTTCAAGGATATTTAAGGGACTTAGATAGGCACATGGATGAAAGAAAAATGAAGGGCCACCTGGGAGGGAAGGGTGAGATTGATCTTGGAGTCAATTAAAAGATCAGCACAATATCATGGGCTGAAGGACTGTAGTACTGTTCTATGTTCAGTGTTTATGTTCTGTGTTCTGTACCCACCACACTCAGAGTGAAAAAGCTGCCTCTCAGGCCCTTTTAAATTTTTCCCGTCTCATCTTAAACCTATGCCTTCTAGTGTTTAAGCCAAAACATCAACTGTTCATTTCCATCCATGGATGCTGCCTGACCTGTTGAGTTTTGTGTGTTACTCTGGATTTCCAGCATGTGTTAGCACTCTTGCATCTTCTTGTAGCATTAGAATCTCCTAAACCGGAAATGTGACAATTCACCTTATCTAGTCCCCTCATGATTTTATATACCTCTGTAAGGTCACCACTCTGCCTGCTACGCTCCAGAGGGAGAAAAAAACAGCTTCTCCAGTCTCTGCTTATAACTCAAGACCTCCCTCCTGGTAAATCTTTTCTAATCCCTTCCCAGCTTAATGACATCCTTCCTATAGCTAGGGATCTGTTGCTGTGAACCATCTAATCATAAGTAATGTGCAAAAGCAATACTGTAGTAGTAGTGGGCAGGTTAGAGGTCCACTGCCTACACCACTACAAAATATTAACTTCAAAGAAAGAAGATTAAGGAGAAATCCAAAGGGAAATCTTGATTAAAAAGTAAAAAAATGCATACTAGGTGCTTTAGATAAACTACCCTTGATTAACGTACATTGCTTCCTACCTTTCATGTCATGATAAACCAAGATGCTGGTTTGAGCAGTTGGCAAACTAGCAACTTGTAGTCAACTAAACATCACTAAATCTCTGAAGTATAGATTGCAACCAAATGTAGACCATCGTCAGTCAGTGCTTTAAAAATTCTAAGTACCTGTGGCTTTGTTCACAGGAGAAGATAAGGTGACCTCAGCATGGATGGTTGAACATAAGTAGCCTTCACATGAAGCCGAAATAATTGAAGGCTGCAATACAGTTCTGCCATTATCGTAGACAATGATTTGGCAATGGCTCAAGCATCTACAGCCACAAATCTCCTACAATGAAACAATTAGTTCAGTGAACCAATGCAAGATGAATGGCTAGAAAATATTTCTGTTGTTGACGTGAATAATTGCAATTGTTATTTGTTTCAGATGCCTTGTTCTTTTTTTTACCCCAGGTTGCAAATGGTTTTCATATGTTCTCTGAGTAAGTTTTCATTTTTTTTTCCAATTTGGTCTTAATCAAATCCACAAAGCTGAGTTCCAGGTGAAGGACCTTAGGGAGATTTCTTATTGTTATTCCTGCCAATGGTTCATGAAGTTATGAACTTTCACCTTCTTTCCATATGCAGGAGTCACAGCACCAAGAGCCTGGAATGCTTCCTGTGTCTGATGCCAGCAAGGTATATATGATCTGTGGTTTTCACAATAGTTACCAGTTATACACTAAGGACCAACTCAATAAGAACCTGTGGTAAAAGAGCATAGAACAATGTGTTGAATAGAATAGATGAATTTTGATGAAAGGAGGTTTATGCGTACATTAATATGGCCAGGTGCCAGTTAGTCTGAATGAACCGTTGCTATGCCCCACCCCATTGTCTGGATGCACAGCGGCTTGGTATGGCAACTGGTCCACATGTGACGACAGAAACCACTTGGAGTTATGGACTCAGCTCAGCACAGAAACCAGCCACCTCTCTATGGCCCTTGCCTATACCTCTCACTCACTCAATAAAGCAGCCTGCATAACCAGAGACCATGCCCGCCCTGGACATTCTCTCTTCTCTCCCCTATCATAGGGCAGAAGATACAAAAGCCTGAACGCACACAGCACCAGGCTGAAGGACAGCTTTTTCTGTTGTCAGACTCCTAAATGGACCTTTGTCTGATAAGATGGACTTTTGGCCTTACAATCTACCTCATTTTGATCCTGCACTTAATCGTTTACATGCACTGCACATTTTCAATAGCTGTTACATTTTATTCTACATTGTTATTATCTTACCTTATTCTAGCTCTCTATGTTATGTAATGATTGGATTTATATAAACAATATGCAAGACAAGTATCTCGGTACATGTGATAACAATAAACCAATGCCAATACCAATCCACCCCTCATCATAATTTAAATGCAGCTATAAGGACATTGTTCTTTTTTCTACAGATTTGAATGCAAAGTAATTGTATCATATACAGTAATTGGATTTCTGTCCCTCCCTCCACATAGCCTGATGTCCATCCAATGCAGATGGGTGTAGTAGTGGTTCCAAGACTTTCGGATGGTGGTGTACTTTTTCATTTTTTTATTGCGTCTGATGGTAATGTCAGAAATTTCAAAGCACAATGGACATTCATACTTTTTGTCTTTGTGGTTGGATGCCACATGAAATTTAACTTCACATTGCCACCTTGGCATAAATATCAAGTGCTGACTTTTGCAGACTTTGGTGTTTTGATTCAGGATTAAACTGAAGTTGTGCAGTTGCGGTGACTGAAGGCTTAAAATGGATTGAGGGGTTTGGACTATATACATATATATTTGTGGTGTTTTGTTGTTGCTAATATCCTATACGTGCTTGTATATGCGAGGACTGGGCCTCAACGCCACGGTGTCGCTTAGCGGGAGTCAGGCGCCAGGGCGAGGACTGGGCCTCAACGCCACGGTGTCGCTTAGCGGGAGTCAGGCGCCAGGGCGAGGACTGGGCCTCAACGCCACGGTGTCGCTTAGCGGGAGTCAGGCGCCAGGGCGAGGACTGGGCCTCAACGCCACGGTGTCGCTTAGCGGGTGTCGGGGGCCGGTTAACAGATGACAGCGGTGGGCTGGGGGCTTTGGGCTATATTTATGCATGTTCTGCATCATTGTATTTTTACTGATATTCTATATGAGCTTGTTGACTTGTACATGCAAGGACTGGGCATCAAGCTGTGGAGGTCATTGGGATCTTATAACGTGATTGTGATCTCGTGTGTGATTACTGTGTCTGTTGTAATGTGTCCTTGCACATTGACCCCATAGTAATGCCGACATGTTTGGCTGTATTCACGAGTATTCATGTATGTTTAAATGACAATTACACTTGAATTGAATTGAAAACACCCTTTCCTTAAAAAGACCTTATTTTAAGGACCTGCACCTTAAAGTTACAGCAGGAAATGGTTAATAGTGGCACAGTTGGGATTCAGTATCTTCTGTCAGGGTCAGTAGGCATCTGTCCTAGTCAAGATGACTGGTTTGTTTGCATGCAGAGAGCAGGCCCTGGTGAAGTATGTTGGAAATCCATACAAAAGCATCAGCTATACCTCTGTAGGCACTTGCTCAAAGTGAGCACCAAATGGAACCAAGGGGAGTGCAATAAAGCAAAGCATGAATCCATTTTCTGATCTCACCACTTCTGCAAAAGTCCATCTGCTGCATCTAATATCCATTCCCTACAATACCACATGTTTGAATGACTGCCTAATACCTCTCTGCTTCATGGCCAACCATATCAAAGCTGTTCTGTGAACGATTAGAGATAACTTGAATAATTCCTGTTTATACCTTCTCACATTGGCATTAAAAGGTAGTTTGCATGATGTAAGTGTTACAGCAGTACGAGATTGGATTGCCATGTATTCATTTCTTATTGTTCAATCCCGGTATTTCAGAAGAAGGTCTGTTTTTAAATCCTCTTGAGAAAGTGGACTAAAGTCTGGAGGTTATGAAACTTCACTCGGAGTGGAGTGATGTTTGCCAAGAAGAGTAGCATCAGCAGCCCACAGAATTAGAGGTGAGGGTTGCTGTGATTCACAAAGAGATTGGGGATTGGGGATTCAGATTGGGCATCTGGAGATTGGGGATTGCTTTGTTATTGTCACATATACTAATGTAGAGTGAACAGATTTTGTTTGCATGCCATCCAGACTGATCATTCCATACATAAGTACTTGGAGGTAGTACAAAAGGGAAAAAGTAGAATGCAGAATATAGTGGCACAGGTTCATTGAAAGTTCAGTGCAATCAGAAAGGTAAAGTGCGAGGACCACAATCTGGTCATTTGAAAGATCAAAGAGTTCAACATTGGCATAAAAGGAGTCCATTCAGGTGTCTGATAGCAGAGAGACAGAAACTGTCCTTGAGCCTGGTGATATGTGTTCTCAAACCTTAGTACTTTTCACCCAATGAGAGGGCGAGAAGAGTGAATCATCAGGGTGGGAAAGGTTTTTGATTATGTTGGCTGCTTTTGGCAGCAGGAAGTTAGGACAGAGTCCATGGAAGGGAGGATGGTTTCTGTGATGGACTGGGCTGCATTCATAAGTCTGCAATTTCTTGTGGTTTTGGGCTAGAGAAGTGAGGTTGAGCCAGAGAGCTTTCAAGTACACAGTAGGGTCTTCCAGAAGATATCAGTTCCATGGAGAGTGCTAATCAGAATAGTGTTTTACAGATGTGATTTTACATTTGTTTCCTAAACTGGCTGCTTTTGCTAATTCAACCTGACATCAGGGACCTGTGGCATTTACAGGTAAAATGCCCAAAGCTTCCTTCAGAATTGGGTAAAGGACTCTCCTGACTTAGTATCAGCCAGGATGACATGCTTCCTGTCCACTATGTTTTGGAACTTACATGACCCACTTTCAAGACCAGTCATTCATTGAAGCACCATCTATTGTTATCTTATGCAGCTTAATTTGGCAATGATGCTGAGTGACACTGAGATCATGGAATCATTTGGAAAGCAACCCAGCCATACTGAGACAAAGCAATGGGTGGAACAGGGTTAAATAACACAGATTTCCTGAAAAATGTTGGCAAAATAAGCTGTTTATAAAAAGAAGAGTCAGAGAGTTTTATATGAACTTTATCACATGGTGCTTGAGACTGAAAATGTTGCAAATCAAAGTCATTTTGACAATGAATTGAATATACAAGGATTAAACCCTCTGATACTTATTCTTTGTAAAGACAGTTTAAGAAGAATCCTACATTCCTACTGAAACCACAGTTTAATTTTGACCTCCACTATGATTTTAGTACAAATAGCAAACACAGGAAACTTGCCTGTTTTAAATCTGTGTCTCAAATTTTCCTGAGAAATTGATGTTTTGCCAACATATCCCCACATAAACTGTTGTGTATTTAATACTTGAGTAATGTTGTAAATATATTGTTTGATTAAGCATCCTTTGGTGTTTACATAATACATTTCATGTTATATATAAAAGCACGTAAATGGCCTACGTCATCATGCTACCATTTGATACGTGCACGCCTCACTTAAAGTAAAAAATGAAGTTAGACTTTCATTTTGGACTCCATCTGTTCCTTTCACTTAGCTTAATGTTTTGGAGTTACAAAACATAACAGTGGCAATCAGGTAGTTTTACAATGAACTCAAGCCAACTACCTACTGTTGAAGCACAATAAGACATTTAAGTTTTAAAAAGCGCAATGAGTTACAGTCGAAGTAAAACAAAAGCACAGCACATTTTTCTTCTTCTGATCAGCATTTTTTTTTGCAAAAGGAAAGGCGATCCAGTTTTAAAAAAAGCAGAAAATATAAGAATTCACTAGTTCATAAATGAGTACGGGATTATAATGATCATTTTAAAAAAGAGCAGAGATGGCTGGCTGCATTGGAAAGATTGACATGTTTGATTACACAACGGATAACTAGCTTATGTATACTGAGCAAATTGAACAGTATTTTAAGGCAAAGAAATAGCCAATGAGAAATGAGTACCAGTTTTGCTGAATGCATTGGGTTTAAAGGCATGCATTTTGCTTAGAAATTTGACTGATCCTACTAAACCAGCCGAAATAACCTTTGCTGATATCGTTAAAGAAATGCAGGAACATTTAGAACCAAAGCCATAGCTGACTGCAGAAGGTTTTAGGTTTCATGCGCAGAATCAAAAGGAAGGGGAATCTTTTCAGCAGATGTGGCTGAATTGACAAGATTGTCTGAGCATTTTCAGTTCAATAACGGGCTTAATGGTGTACTGACAGATCATTTAGTTTCTGGAATCTTACGAGAAAGCATTCCAAAATGGCTCCTCACTGAAGCACAATTCACATTTTAAAGAACAGTTGAAATCGCTGTTTCAATGGAGCAGATAGAGACACAATTGAGTTGCCGTCAGGATTGAAAATGAGCATGAACAAAATAGCATCTAAACAGAAACCACCCTGGCCAGACAAATTGTGTTACCATTGTGGCAGGTCCTCACATACATCAGTCCAATGCAGGTTTAAAATGTGAAACTTGCAGAATATGCGACAAAGTAAGACGTACAAAGCACATGTGCAAACAAAAATAAATGGACTGCACAGGGAAGAGATAAAGATTTAAAAAATCAAGTTACAGTTTCAAGCAGAGCACTAATCTTCATGCTGTTGATAAAAATATCTGATAATGATGAGAGGGTAGCCTTAAGATTTACAATGTGAAAACTAATAATAGATAAGCAATATGGCTTACACCGGAAGTGAACGGCAAATTAATTAAAATAGAATTGGATACTGGCTTGGCTGTTTCAGTCATTCCAAAAAATGAGTCTGACGGCATTGTAAGGATACTAAACTTTCCAGATATCCAACTAAGAACTTATACTGAAGAAAAGATAATTCCTGTTCAAATGACATCTGTAACAGTGAACTACAACAATAAACAAGCCACATTAGGCTTGTATGTGGTAAAAACAGGAGGGCCAGCATTGTAGGCATATGGGTGGCTGAGACAACTACAACTTGATTGGAGATCCATCTACCATTTACATACCATTTTCCCTGCAATAGTCAACTGAAAGCTAATTAATTAAGGAAGCATCTAAATCTTTAGGGCAGAGTAAGACAATTTAAAAATTTACTATGCAGTGGATGGCTATATGGAAGTTGTATTATATACTATTGTGTGTGTGTGTGTGTGTGAATATATATGTGTGTGAATATATATATATATATATATATATATATGACTAGAGAGCAATACGTTACATATTAGAGTTGAGGTGCATTCTATATTAAGTTGGAGTTTATAGCAAAGTAGGGAGGAGCGTGGTGTATTTAATATTTCAGTAATATTTGAGTAATATTGTAAATATATTTGTTTGATTAAGCATTCTTTGATTCTTTGTACCTTATATAATGCATTGTGGATTATATGTAAAAGTATGTAAATGGCCCATGTCTTCATACCACTGTGTGAACTTGTGCACTTTGCTTAGGTGCAAGAAAAGTTAGACTCACATTTTGGATTCAGCATAACAATAATCATCAGAATTCCAGGCTCCTAGAAAATTCATCTGTGGAACACCAACATCCTGCAGTCAATAGTATGAATAAACATCAGAAAGTCTCCTGATAGGAATCCTTGACCTGAAACAAGAAGTCTGTTTTTCTTTCTACAGATGCTGTCTGACCTGCTGAGTTCATCTTCTGCTTTTATTTCAGATCCCCAGCATTAATAGTTTTAATTGATTTTGGTTTTCAATGATCTATCTCATTTCTAATGGAACATTAATGTTTGCCAGAAGCAATTCCAAATGTTCAAGCTGTTTGGCATCTTCAATAACCAGTTCAGCCTGGGAACAACACTTCTGTGGGATAAACAGTCAGTTCTATGCTCACTGGTCAAATCACAGCCAGCTGCCGTGTCCAAGTTGCCTTTGGAAACAGCTAATGGACAACTGAGTGCAGACAGTTCACAACTCCCTGGAAGTTCTATGTTAATCATATGTTAATAATCACCAACAGACCAAAGGAAGGAAAAAAAGAACATTCTTTCAAAGTTCAAAGTAAAGTTATTGACAGGACCAAAGTGCAGAGGATGGACAGACTCCCATGTGGAGATAGCAACCAGGGTTTATTCATAACAACTCCAACAGAACACCGGTGGCTCAGAGGAGTGATGCCGCAATACGCAGCATTTTCAAAACTAGGACCCCATGATAGTGCTAATAGAGCATCCGCTTAAATAATACAAGTAACACTGAACCCCTGAGCAAGTCAAATAAACTTAACAAGGTTATAAAGAGAGCATCAGGGATGAACAACCCTCATTAAACAACAAACTTAAATGTGGCATTAGAGCTGTGCTTAGCCTCACAGTCTTAAGTATATAGTAAGTAGGGTAGATGGCTAAGCACACAACCTTGTGGTGCACCTGTGCTGATGGAGATTGTGGATGTCGTTGCCAATCCGAACTGACTCGGATACACAGGTGAGGAAATCAAGGATCCAATTGCACAAGGACATATTGAGGCCAAGATCTTGATTAGTTTTGAGGAGACAATAGTCTTGAATGGTGAGCTGTAATTAATAAAGAGCATCTTGATGTATGTCTCTTTGCTGTCCTGATGTTCCAGGGTTCTCTATGTCAAAAGAGGCCACTGAGTTACTACTCCTAACTGGTGAATACAGCATTATATTAAATGTTAAAAGAATCATTGACCTAGCCTGCACAGAAACAAACCCTTAGGCTCACCATGTTTATGCTACCCAACAGGTACCCATCCATAATTTCCCACTTCCACTTACCAGCACTTCGTACATATGCCTTGGCGATTGAAGTGCTCTCATCCATAGTTTTTAAATGTTGTGAGAGTATCTGCCTCCACCTCACCTGAAACCTCTGCCTTCTGGTTTTAGATGTCTCCATTGAGGTGAAATATCCTTTCTATCTCTGTCCTTCACAATTTTGTGCACCTTTGTCAAGTCTTCCCTAAGTCTCTTCTTTACCAAGGAAAACAACCCCTGCCTATTGAATCATTCCACAGAACAGAAGCATTCCATCCCTGGCAAGTTCCGGGTGAATCTCTTCTGAACCTTCTCTAGTGACATAGTGTTCTTCCTATGGTGTGATAACTAGGAATGCATTGGTTGTGGCCAACAAAAGTTTTATAAGTTGGATCTCCATTCTCTTATTTTCTATGCCCTGCTGTTGAAGGCCAGCATCCCAAATGCCTTCTTTACCACCTTATCAGATGACCACCTTTAATGATCTATTGAGTTGTCTACTAAATTCCCTCTATTGAACTATGGCCCTACCACTCATGTTGTCTGTCCTATCCTTATTAGACCTCCCAAAATGCACCACATAACAATATAATGATGAGGAGGAGAAGATGGCGGCACGACGCAGTTTGTGCGGCCACTCCGGTGAATGATATCTGTAATCTGTCAAGTAGAGTGCCGTGCACAATCCTGATTTGATGGAGACAGACGTTAGAGAATGGAGGAACATCTGGAGAAACTTCTGAAATGCATTTTTTGCTGCCGCTGTTACTGTGATCCAGAATCTCCAGAGGGGAAGGCCCCGAATCCTCAGCTTTGCTTGTTGCTCGGCTGCCAGGATGGGGTCAACGCACTCGGCAGAGATGGTGCTTGGTGTCGAAGGGCTGGTCAGAGGCTCGAAGTTTTTTGATGGACTCAGAGTTGGCTGTGATCGGGTGCTTCCAATGCATCGACAGCTGTTGGTGCCTGGTGGTTTATGGCAGAGAGAGTTTCTCCTTTCTGCCCCCTGCTATCGGGGACCATCGGGAGTCGATCGGAACTTTGAGACTTTTTTTTACCGTTCCCATGGTCTGCTCTTTATCAAATTATGGTATTGTTTTGCACTGCTGTAACTATATGTTATAATTATGTGGTCTTGTCAGTGTTAGTCTTTGGTTTGTCTTGGTTTTTTTTGTGATATCACTCTGGAGGAACATTGTATCATTTCTTAATGCCTGCATGCATTTCTAAGTGACAAATAAATGAGGACTGAGTGTCCTCATAATCTAATCTAATCTAATCTAACATACTTGTTGGGATTAACTTCCAAACCTGGATAAAAGCTTGACAAGCTAAAACATGAACAGGAATTTGGTGATATACAAAGGGTTCTACGTAATAACTGTTTCAAATGCAGTGGACTGACCTGGAGTAACAATGGTGTATCAGATAGTGTTACTGCCAAACAGCCCAAGGATCTTGGTTAGGTTCTAACCATGGGTCCTGCTGCTTGAGTTTATACTGCTTGGGTTTCTGCTAGCTGTTCCAATTATTGCCTCTATTCAAAAGTTTAAATGACTACTGTAAATTACCCTTTATATAGAAAAGTGGCAAAGATTCTAAGGGACGTTGGTGGATATGTAAAGTGAAAAAGTTTCAGGGATACAGGGAAATAAGGAAAGAGGTAAGGGAATAAATGTGATTGAACTGCGAGGCAAGAGACTCAATGGGCCAAATAGCTTCCTTAAATCGTAAATTTGTTTATTATGGTTATGTGTGCACTGCAAAATGTTGTTTTACATACCATCCATACAGATTATTTCATTACAGTAGAGCACTAAAGTTGTACAAGGGAAAGCAAAAACAACAAGCAGAATGAAATGTTGCAGTTACAAAGTAAATGTAGTGCAGGAAGACAATAAGGTACAAGAGCATAACAAAGTAGATTGTGAGGCCAAGAGTCCATCTTATCATACTGGGGGTGGGGGGGTGGCGGCATTCAATAGTTTTATAACAGCAGGATAGAACCTGTCCTTGAACCAGACAGCACCTGCTTTCAGGTATCTGTTTTTTTTTGCTCAGTGGTGGGGGCGGGGCAGAATAGAGAATGTCTGCGATGCTGAGGCCTTTAATTATGTTAGCTGCTTTGCTGAGGTAATAAGGTGTAGACAGAGTCTGTGGGAGGGAGGCTAGTTTCTGTTGTATGCTCAGCTGTATCTACAATTCTCAGCAGTTCTTTGCAGTCCCAGGCAGAGCAGTTGCCATACCAAGCTGTTTTACATCCAGACAGGATATTTTCTATGGTCCATTTATAAAAATTGGTGAGAGCCAAAGGGGATGAGCCACATTGCTTTAGACTATCCGCGGAATCCTCTGATGTAATATGTAATTGCTGTCTGTGCTCTGATATTCCATGTTGTGATTTCACTCACAGCAATCTGTGTTCATTTAATATCTTTAATGTAGTGGAATGTATTCATGGGGAGCTATCAAACACACTTTACGGGAAGGTGAGTAAGGCAAAGGGGTGGGTTTTAGGGAACATGTGGAAAAGGATGTAAAAGGATGGACAAGCTGAGGAAGGGAATTGCAGAACCTAGCACCTGGTATTTAAGGGCACAGGAGACAGAGCCCAGAATTAGAGAAAAGTATACAGCTAGCAGGGTAAGGACTGTAGATTATCACATACATTGAGAGGTCGAGGCCAGAGAAGAATTTGAAGCATGGATGAACATTGTGAGATTGAAGTTTTACCAATGCAAAGGTCAATTCAGATCAGCAAGCACCTGGCCATAGACACTCAATCTGAATGTCAGCTTTGGTTGACTGTGGACAGTAGATCATAGGGAGCCAGCCATTAATAATTGGTAAAGATAAGCTTAAAATAGCAAAACCACAGATGAGGGTTTCGGCAGTAAAGGGTTGAAGCATAAGTGTAAATGAGAGAAAGAAAAAAAAGGTCTTCATGATGTTATGGATGGACATTTATCTCAGTGTCTAAAATCACACAAAAGGTTGTGACCATTCTTTTAATGCCTTGAATTGTTGCAAAGAAGTGGGGTTGGTGGCTGTGGAACAGAGTTTGGTTAACCTACAAAGATCATGCCAGAGTGTTGCTTGATTCTTTCACATCAAGACATTGTACCTTTAATACAAAATGGTAGACTGTTCCAGCTCAGCAACTATAAATTCTCAAAGCTTTGCAAGTGAATGCACTTTGGAAATTGTCCGGTGGTCTGATACACTGTTCTCAATTTTTGAACACATTCCTATCTCCAATCCAGATCATTCTAATGTAATTACAAAGCATTTTTCTTCTTCCATTTCTTTCATAACTAATTCCACATGTGGTGAAAAATACACTAATTTGCAAAGATCTTGTTTGCTTCTACGTCTAACCATTAACTTGCACGTAAGATCGACCAGTTTTTCTACATTTCTGTGATCCATTAGACTGACGGTTTGATATAAATTCTTGGAAGGAACATTTCCCAAACTACATACTTTCTGGTCATTTATTTATTGTGCTTTATGGCTCTGGCAATGACAGCTTGAAACAACTAGGGATGATAGATCATTAAAAACTCTCCAAAGACTTAAATCAAAACAATAATATTTTAAATTTGCCATTTCAGGGGCAAGTTGTGCAGAAAGAAATTTGACCTTGCATTCCAGCACCTTCTGGAAAATGTTAACACTTCTCTCTTTTCTGTGTGGTAATTGCTACAGTGGGAAACATATCTTACAGAGTGCTGTGCTCCAACTGTGTCAGCTGCCTGGAAATTACAACGGTTAATACAGACATTCCCTTTTCCACTTTTTTTTTGATAAAGGTTTTAACTTTTCGCTGGCCATTATGATGAAGAGCAGGTTTCCAATTTATGATGTCTTCTTGCGTCAAATAACAGAAGCAAAAATGAAAATGGTTAACTGAAAACAGTGACATAGTTAACCTGTGCAGTGATCCATGCAGTCAGGGATAGGGTGAGATCATTGGAGCTTCCAACCCTCACCGCACTGGTGATCTGGCAGGATTCTGATCAATCAAGAGACGAAGGGAGGCTCTCTCGTGAAAAGGATGTAAGAATTAAGGCCTAGAAATTCTATCCTGTGATGCATTGTTTTAAAGAACTCTGCAAAACAATTTATCATGCCAATTACAGGTTTTCAATAAGGACACAGAAACCATGAGGTCTCGGTAATGATACCAATCACTGCAGAATGCTCCACTGATGAGATCTGTAAGAAACTTCTACCATGCCCACGAGGCTTTTGAATGGTGTTGGCTGAAGGACTGAAAGAGAGGCCTGCTTGGGCTTTAGTTAAAGGATCTTGCTCTTAGAATCAGAATCAGTTTTATTATCATTGGCATTTGTCGTGAAACTTGTTTTGCAGCAATAATATAGTGCAATACATAAAAACAATACTGTAAGTTAGAATAAGAAATAAATTAAACATATTGTACAGAGGAGGAATATTGAGGTAGTGTTCATGGGTTCATGGGCCATTGAGAAATATGATGGCGACTGATGGGCTATCTAACTTCTGTCAAATGGGACTAGCAGTCCAGAAGTCTGGACTGATGATCTGAAGACGTAAGTACAACTCCCAAAACAGCAACTGGGGTATGAATAAATTAAAGATTTTAAAAATAACTGCTATTGAGAATCATGCAACCAATGATTGTTGTAAAATCTTATACCAGGAAGGGAATTTAAAGGCTGAATATAGCATTAATGGCAGGATTCTTAGTAGTGTGGAGGAACAGAGGGATATTGAGGTTCATGACCACAGATACCTCAAAGTTGCCTTACAAGTTGATGGCGCAAACACGAGGAAATCTGCAGATGCTGGAATTTCAAGCAACACACGTAAAAGTTGCTGGTGAACGCAGCAGGCCAGGCAGCATCTCTAGGAAGAGGTACAGTTGACGTTTCAGGCCGAAACCCTTCATCAGGACCAACTGAAAGTAGAGATTTGAAAGTGGGAGGGGGAGGGGGAGATCCAAAATGATAGGAGAAGACAGGAGGAGGAGGGATGGAGCCAAGAGCTGGACAGGTGATTGGCAAAAGGGATATGAGAGGATCATGGGACAGGAGGCCAAGGGAGAAAGAAAGGGGGGGGTGGAACCAAAGGATGGGCAAGGGGTACAGTGAGGGGGACAGAGGGAGAAAAGGAAAAGAGAGAAAAAGAATGTGTGTATATAAATAAATAACGGATGGTGTACAGGGGGAGGTGGGGCATTAGCAGAAATTTGAGAAGTCAATGTTCATGCCATCAGGTTGGAGGCTACCCAGACGGAATATAAGGTGTTGTTCCTCCAACCTGAGTGTGGCTTCATCTTTACAGTAGAGGAGGCCGTGGATAGACATATCAGAATGGGAATGGGACGTGGAATTAAAATGTGTGGCCACTGGGAGATCCTGCTTTCTCTGGCGGACAGAGCATAGGTGTTCAGCGAAATGATCTCCCAGTCTGTGTCGGGTCTCGCCAATATATAGAAGGCCACATTGGGAGCACCGGACGCAGTATATCACCCCAGCCGACTCACAGGTGAAGTGTTGCCTCACCTAGAAGGACTGTCTGGGGCCCTGAATGGTGGTAAGGGAGGAAGTGTAAGGGCATGTTCCGCTTACAAGGATAAGTGCCAGGAGGGAGATCAGTGGGGAGGGATGGGGGGGGAACAAATGGACAAGGGAGTTGCGTAGGGAGCGATCCCTGCGGAAAGCGGGGGGGGGGGAAGGAAAGATGTGCTTCGTGGTGGGATCCCGTTGGAGGTGGCAGAAGTTACGGAGAATAATATGTTGGATCCGGAGGCTGGTGGGGTGGTAGGTGAGGACCAGGGAACCCTATTCGTAGTGGGGTGGCGGGAGGATGGAGTGAGAGCAAATGTGCGTGAAATGGGGAAGATGCGTTTGAGAGCAAAGTTGATAGTGGAGGAAGGGAAGCCCCTTTCTTTAAAAAAGGAGGACATCTCCTTCATCCTGGAATGAAAAGCCTCATCCTGAGAGCACTTGGCTCCATCCCTCCCCCTCCTGTCTTCTCCTATCATTTTGGATCTCCCTCTCCCCCTCCCACTTTCAAATCTCTTACTAGCTCTTCCTTCAGTTAGTCCTGACAAAGGGTCTCGGCCCGAAACGTCGACTGTACCTCTTCCTAGAGATGCTGCCTGGCCTGCTGCATTCACCAGCAACTTTGATGTGTGTTGCTTTCAGGTTGATGGGTTTGTTGTGAAGGAGTTTGGTGTGATGGCCTTCATCAGTTAGGTGATTGAGTTCAAGAGCCATGAGGTAATGGTGTAGCTCTATAAAATTCCTGTTAGACTTAGAACTAAAAACGATAAGACAGGAGCAGAAATAGGCCATTCGGCCCATCAAATCTGCTCTGCAACACCATGATAGCCGATTTATTATCGCTATCAACCCCATTATCCTGACTTCTCTGTGTAACCATTCAAGCCCTGCCTAAACTAAACCTCCTAACTTCTAAACCTCCGCTTTAAATATACCCAATGATGAATGTTGCAATGAATTTCACAGATTCGCCTCCCTCTGACTAAAGAAATTCCTCACCATATCTGTTCTAAATGGACATCCCTCAATTCGAAGTCTGTGCCCTCTGGTCCTAAACTCCCCCACTCTAGGAAATATCCTCTCTCTCCATCCATTCTATCTAAATCCTTCAATATTCAATAGGTTTCAATGAGATCCCTCATTATTTCCTAAACTCCAGCAAGCACTAGACCAAAGCTATTGAACACGCCTCATATGTTAACCCTTTCATTTCTGGAATAATTCTTGTAAACCTCCTCCAATGCCATCACATCTTAATCAGGAGGAGAAGATGGTGGTGCGACACAGCTCACAGCCGCCACTCCGGTGGTGATGTCTGTTATTTGTCAAATAGGGTGCCGTGCACAATCCTGATTTGATGGAGACGGACCTGAGAGCACGGAGGAACATCTGGTGAAACTTCTGAAATGCCTGTTCACTGCTGATGCTATTGTGTGGTCCAGAATCTCCAGAGGAGAAGGCCCTGAGTCCTCGGCTTTGCTGGTTGCTTGGCGGCCGGGGCGGGGTCAAAGCGCTCGGCAGGCGCTCGGCGGAGGATGGTGCTCGGAGAGGCTGTGTCAGAGGGGCTGGTTGGAGGCTCGAAGTTTTCGGATGGACTCAGAGTCCGCTGCAGTCGGGTGCTTCCTATGGTACTGCATCGGCAAGTTGGCTGCACTTGGAGGTTCACGGCAGGGAGAGTTCCTCCCTTCTGCCGCCTGCGTGAGATGATGAGTCTATCGGGACTTTGAGACTTTTTTTTACCATGTCCATGGTCTGTTCTTTAGCAAATTATGGTATTGCTTTGCACTGTTGTAACTATATGTTATAATTATGTGGTTTTGTCAGTTTTAGTCTTGGTTTGTCCTGTGTTTTCTTGTGATATCATTCTGGAGGAACATTGTATCATTTTTTAATGCATGCATTTCTAAATGACAATAAACAAGGACTGAGTGTCCTCATAATCTAATCTAATCTTTTCTAGATAAGGGGCCCAAAACTGCTCACAATAATCCAAGTGCAGCCCGACTAATGCCTTATAAAACCTCAGCATTATATCCTTGCCTTTGTATTCTGTTCCCCTTGAAATGAATGTTTACATGTAATTGTCTTCCTTACACTGACTCAACCTGAAAATTAATCTTTAGGAAATCTGCATGAGGAGTCCCAAGTCCCTTTGCACCTCTGATTTTTGAATTTTCTCCTCATTCAGAAAATAACCCTTCTACCAAAGTGCATGACCGTGCAATTCCCTGCACTAGATTCCATCTGCCACTTCCTTGCCCATTCTCATAATCTAACTTCTTCTGCAGAATCCCTGCTTCCGCAACACCACTTGTTCCTCCAACTATCTTCATATTGTTGGCAATTTTAACCACAAAACCATCAATTCCATCATCCAACACACATCAAATTTGCTGATGAACGCAGCAGGCTGTGCAGCATCTCTAGGAAGAGGTACAGTCGACGTTTCAGGTCGAGACCATTCTTTCTCCCACTCCCCTTTTTCTCCCTCTGTCCCTCTGACTATACCCCTTGCCCATCCTCTTGGTTCCCCCCCTCCATCCTTCTCCCTGGGCCTCCTGTCCCATGATCCTCTCATATCCTTTTTGCCAATCACCTGTCCCGCTCTTGGCTCCATCCCTCCCCCTCCTGTCTTCTCCTATCATTTTGGATCTCCCCCTCTCCCTCCCACTTTCAAATGTCTTACTAGCTCTTCCTTCAGTTAGTCCTGATGAAGGGTCTCGGCCTGAAACGTCGACTGTACCTCTTCCTAGAGATGCTGCCTGGCCTGCTGCGTTCAGCAGCAAATTTGATGTGTGTTACTTGAATTTCCAACATCTGCAGAATTCCTCGTGTTTGCGTTTTTAAATTCCATCATCCAAATCATTAAAATATAATGTGAAAAAGAGGATCCAACACTGATCCCTGGGCCTTTCTTCCCACTCCTTGCCTTCTGCCAGTCAGCCAGTCTTCTACCTATGCTAGTATCTTTCCTGTAATATCATGGGCTCTTATCTTATTAAGCAGCTTCATGTGTGGCACATTGTCAAAGATCTTCTGAAAATCCAATAAACAATGTCCACTGACTCTCCTTTGTTTATCTTGTCTGTTATTTCCTTAAAGAATTCCAACAGGTTTATCAGGCAAGATTTCCCCTTAAGGAAACCATGCTGACTTTGGCCTATTTTATCATGCACCTCCAAGTACCCTGAAACCTCATCCTTAATGATGGATGCCAGCATCTTGCCAATCACTAAAGTCAAGCTAACTGACCTATGATTTCCTCTTTTTCTGCCTCCATCTCTTTCTAAAGAATGGAGTGACATTTGCAAATTTTCCATTCCTCCAGAACCATTCCAGAGTCTAGTGATTCTTGAAAGATCATGACTTATTCCTCCACAATCAGCCACCTCTTTCAGAACCCTGGGGTAGTCCATCTGGTCTAGGTGACCTATCTTCCTTCAGACCTTTCAGCTTCTCAAGCACCTCTCCTTGGTAATAGCAACTACACTCACTTCTTCCCTCTGACACTCTTGAATTTTTGGCATACTTCCACGGTGAAGACTGAGACAAGTACTTATTAAGTTTGTCCACCATTTCTTTGTCCCCCATTAATACCTCTCCAGCATATTTTCTCAGCAGTCTGATATTCACTCTTGCCTCAATTGGATTCTTTATACATCTGAAAAAAATATTGTATCCTCTTTTATATGATTGGCTAGCTTATCTTCATATCTCATTTCTTCTCTCCCTATGGCCTTCTGTTGGTTTTCAAGAACTTCCCAATCATCTAACTTCAATACATGAAATATTTACTTCTCCAATACTTCGAGTATTGTGTTCAGTTCTGGTTACCTCATTATTTAAAGGATGTGGAAGCCTTAGAGATAGTACAGAAGGAAAATAAGAAGTGACTTAATAGTACAAGGTAAGAGATATAGATTGAGTGGACAGCCAGACACATTTTTCTCGGGTAGAAATGGCTAGTATGGGGCGGTTGGTGGGGAACATAATTTTAAGGTGATTGGAGGGAAGTATAAGGGTGATGTCAGAGGTACTGTAAGTTTTTGCCAGGGAGTGGTGGGTGTGTGCAATGCACTGCTGTGGGTGGTGATAGAGGCAGATACAGTAGGGACATTTAAGAGACTCTTATGTATTCACATGGATGATAGAAAAATAGAGGGCTATGTTGGAGGAAAGGGTTGGATTGATCTTAGAGTAGTTTAAAAGGTCAGCACACAATCACAGGCATAAGGTCCTGCTCTGTGCTGTGATGTTGCATATTTTATTTTCTATGAAATCTGTCATCCTTACCTGATGAACAGTGCCTGTGCCTGAGAGATACAAGAAACTGCAGATGCTGGAATTTGGAGCAGCAATCAATCCTAGTGCAGGGGCTTGACCTGAAATATTGACAATTCCCTTCCTCCCGGCAGCAAATTTACGTACAACTAGCTAAGTGGAATGGAATTAGAGTCCAAATGTGTATTGTACTTGGAATATAAATAAAGACCATACACAGAACTGATAAATTAACATGTTGGAACATGTCAATTTTGCTCTCCATATTCAGCTGAACTTATTGATATGTTTAAGCCAAAGCATTGGGAATACTCAATGTGTAAAACCCCTTCTATCTAATATGTAGTACAGATTTTATCCCCTTGTGTTCACAAGTTACCTATCCAAATTAGTAAAGTTTAAGTTCTATTGATCTGAGGTTCAAAAGGCTGATTCTACTTCTATATATTGCCACATTTTAAATTGGTTCAAATAGGATTACATTCACTCAGGTTTAGAAGATTGAATGGGGTTCTTTTACATTTTAAAAGGACTGAACAAATTAGAATCAGGAAGGATGTTTCTGAATACCAGGGAGTCCAGGACTGGGGTCTTGGTCTAAGGAATATGGGTAAGCTATTTAAGACTATTTGATATATCTTATCCCAGTGAGTGGCAAGCCTGGGGAATTCTCTACCTCATAAATAAGTTGAAGGCAAATCAATAAATATATTCAACACAGATGTGTATATTTTTCTAAGGGATAGAGGGATCAAGCGATATTGAAAGTAAGCTGGAACAGGCTATCAAATTTGGATGATCAATCATGGCCATATTGAATAGGGTTGAAGGATTGGTTGGCCTACTCATGCTCTTGTATTTTTCCCATTTCTTCTAAAGGTATGCTGTTTACCGACACATGGGACTTCTGTCTAAAACAAGATACTGCATGTGCTGGAAATACAAAATAAAACAGAAAATGCTGGAGATACTCAGTAGGCCTGGCAGCAATTATGAAGTGAGAAACTTTAGATACTGTGAATCTGTAAGTAGACCTGTATGAACAATTTTTCACTGTATCTCAGTACATGTGGCAATAATAAACCTATTGACTAATTCACCAGATGACCTTTCATCTAAGGTGAGAATGGCTGGAATAAGCAATGCACACAAAAGTCACAGTGGAATCAGGCAGTTTGGTGGAGTTTAAGGAGCTTTTTAGATAGATGCATAAATAATGAAGAGAATGGAGGGATATGGAGGATACACAGGAAGACATTTAGTATACATTGGCATCAAGATTGGCACAACATCATGGACTAAATGGTCTGTCTGGTACTCTACTGTTCTAAGGTATTAGACAAGGGAGTGGATGGGGGTGGGGTTGAATTGAATTGAATTAAAAGCTACTTGAAATTGGAAAAGTCTTTGCTCAGATAGAATATGAAGGGGCATATAGTTAGTTAATTAAGTGGACAAGGGCATAGCAAATGGAATGCATGTGAAAAAAATTTAAGGATCAAACAGTAAGAGCTTGATGGGTATAGGAATTCAGAGGGACCTTGATGTCATTCTATGTTGGTTGTCCGTCGTTTCCGATGAAGACATAAACCTGTGCAGGAGGAGTTTTATTGTGAAAAAGCTGTTGCACTGGGACAGTTCCTCCCTCTCGGCCTCAAAAATCTTGGCCCAATGGTATGAAAAATTGTCATGACTGGAGACTTCCTCAGCTGCTGTGGATAGCCATGATGCCTTCTGTGCCTTGTCATGCCCTTCGCTCTCCATGAAGCATTGCAGCACCGACTTTTTGATCACTGGATCTTGTAGTTGATCTCATCTGGCCAGTCTGCCGGAACTGGCGTCACCTACTGGGGTAGGCATATCCCTATCTCACTGAGGGTGGAGGTTCCCGGCAACCCTCACCTGGTTTAGCCCACTTGCCAAGGTGGTGTACTTGGGCGTGTACATGCAAACAGTTACTTGGAGCCACAGGTGAGAGCTGGGTGGCAGGTGGAGACCAAAGGTGGATGAGCTGCCCCTGGGCAGAGGACGACAAGCCCACCAGCAGAGGTGCTACCCCTCCCTGGACACCCCATACATCCCATTCTATTGGGACTGTGCTGGTGTAAGACCATGTGATATAGGAGTAGAATTAGATCATTTGGCCCGCTGAGGCAGATCTGCCATTTCATCACGGCAGATCCATTTTCCTCTCAGCCTCAATGCACCCAGAAAGCAATAAGTACCGTATGTTTGTCTTTATTTCAAAAAAATTCAGTATGAAAGTAAGGATAGCTTACTCCAGTTATGTAGATCCTTGGCAAGCTCCCAAATGGAAAGTTGTTTACATGTCTGGTCGTTAGATTGCCAACAAGGGAGTGCAGCAAGGATGTATTAGCAACACACACAAAATGCAGGAGGAACACAGCGGGTCAGGCTGCACCTATGGAAATGAACAATCGCTGTTTTGGGACCAGACCTTTCTTCAGGACTGGCATTCGATGCATTAGATTGAGTTTTGGCATGATGGGTTTCTTCCATGAAGAAAGGTTTAGTTGACAAGGCATGTACATACCTTAGCATTTAGAAGAATGAGAGGTAATCTCAAGGAAATATATAAAATTCTGTCAGAACTTGACAAGATACTAGATGCAGTGATAATGCTTCCTCTGGCAGAGGTGTCTAGAACCAAGAATAACAATCTCAAAATGAGAAAGTGGCTGTTCAGGACAGGAATGAGAAAAATGTTCTTTGCCTAGAGGACTGAGAAGTCTTGCAATTCTCAACCGAAGAGAACTCTGCAGAGTCAACAGATGAGTATACTTAAGGCAGATTGATAGACTTTTATATATTAAGAAAATTAAGGATTAGTACCAAATTGTACCAAGGAGCTGGCACAAGAGGAAAGAGGGCTATTTAGGTTTCAAGAACAAGTTCTCTTGTGTGCTTAACTGGTTTGCCCATGGAAGGTTAAGGTCACAGTCATTATCAGCTTCCTAACGTAGGGATGCTGCCAACTTTTGCCACATTCCTCAGTTTGCTCCCAATTATTGCATTTACAGATCACATAAACTCTATACTCAAGGCCAGAATATCTACTCCTTCAACTTATACGTACAGGAAATGTGAGTATAAGTCATGCAGTGTCATTTGGAAGGGTGTTTCAGGACTTAGAGCCTGACCCACTAAGTTCCTCCAGCAACCTGCAAGAAGTGGTATTTAAACAAGTGAAAATTGAACTAATGAGCACTGGAATATAAATCAAGAAGGTACTGATAATACTCCATCCTCGGATTGCACCTTGATTGTCATGAGTCAATCTACCAAGAACCAAAAGAGATTCCAGGGACTACACAGCTTGTAGAACCCTTGCCTTGCTGTACCAGAGACTGAAGTTCAATTCCGATGCAGGTGCTTTCTGAGCAGTTTGTGAGTTCTCTCCATGACTGTGTGGTTTCCCTCCATGTACTCCAGTTTCCTCCCATGTTCCAGGGTGAGGATTGGTGGGTTAATTTCGACTGTAGGTTGCCCTTAGTATGCTGGTGAGTGGCAGAATCTGGGGGGGGGGGGCGGTTGAAAAACATGTGGGGGTTTAAATAAAGTGAATAAAAAATGTTATGAATGTAGGAGTACTGTGGTCGATAACTGGCACAGACTCAATGGGTTGAAGGACCTATTTCCTTGCTGTATCTCTCAATAACTACTGAAGGCAGTGTGTGCAAGGACCAGTCGGCTGAACTGAGTAGGAGGACATATTATAAAGAAAAGGCATGAGAATCCCCTACACAGTTACAGTCCAAGGACCCTCCACACAAATGAGTCCACAAGCCACAGGGGAGTTATTGATTCAGTGATTACATTGTAAAACGGACTATGTTGGCCACTTCTTTTTGTTTTAATGATAAAGTTTAAGTTATAGCATCTAATTATAAATTTGAAGATAATAAACACCTAAGAACCATTAAGTAATTGGCAGAATATTGTTTCTTGTTGGGGCTGTGCTGTTCGGTTTTGAAATAAGAAAGAATGGCAATTCTAAGATAACATTTGTTGGAATGGTGAACATACAACATATATTCTGGATGTAAATTATTTCCTTTTAATATTATAAAATCTTAAATAAAACAATGCTGTTTTCTCACAAAGACAATGTCCTGAATGTTCATAGCCTTAATTGCCTCTATTTAACTGTTCATTCTCTCACTCCCGGGAACAATCTAAAGGCTACTGCTTGCTCTCAGACAAACAAGCTGCATTACACCAGTTAGCCCTTAAGTAGTTGGCTGCCTAATAGAAAAGAGGCCCAAGGTAAACATTTGGCATAGATCAGCACAGACCAACAGCCAGAGCAACAACACCACTGAACATATCCAAGTATTCACCCCCTCCAGCTTCAGTGTTAAACATTGCCAGGTCAGGAATGCACAGCTCAATAAAGAGCATGTTGCCTCGGTCACATGCTTGTAACCATGCCAGCCTCAAAGGAGAACTCCCTAATAACCAAATGTGGCAGTGCTTCCATTGCCCGTACCAAGTGAAAGGCATTGAGTGTAAAATACTCATTCTGCACTCTGGTACTTGTAGTAGCAGACCTTGGTAATGGTCTTGGCTTATTATTGTCACGTGTACCAAGATACAGTGAAAAGCTTGCCTTGCAAACTTTTTATATAGATCAAATCATTACAAAGTAATTGAACTAGAATAAGGTGAAAAGTCAAAGTCCTGTGGGGGGAGGGGTGGCTTACTCTGATTGTCGAAAGTCATCTTGTTGCAATTGGTTAGTTTAGAAACTGCAGCTGCTTTTCCTATTGGTCTTAGCCGCTTGGTGTCCAGTTTCATCTATCCTGGGTATATAGAGAGCACATGTGGGAGGTTCTGTCTCTCTCCCTTTGTTTAAGGCAAGTGGTCCACATGACCATTGGGAAGGTATGCTCTGTGTACACTTTTAACTGTGTTTTTTGAATGTACAATTGTTGAATATTCAGCTTTGTAGTGTCAGTAACTTGGGGAATATGAATGTTTGGTCAATTTTTTAGTGTTTGTAAATAAATGATTAATATACCTATTCACAGTCATCTTTTCTTGTTCTCACTGGCTGGATGCACGAACCTGATTCAGCAATTCAGAATAAAGTATAAAAGATACCAAATGAGTGCAGAGCAGGTAAACGATAAAGTGCACAATTATAATGAGATAGTTTGTGAGGCTAAGTCCATATTATCATACAAGAAGTCCTTTTAAGAGTTTGATAACAGTGGGATAGATATTGTCCTTGAGCTGGTGGTACATGGTTTCAGACGTGTGAATCTGCTGCCTGATGGGTAAGAGGAGGAGAGGATGTCCAGGACAGAATTATTGTGAATGACTTTCCCAACAACTATTAAGCTGAAGCCTTAAGAGGTCCTTGGCATAATTTTAATGATCAGGGCAGCTCTCCATAGGATCCAAGCCAATAAACAGCTTTTTGGCAAGCTCTTTGGCCGGCCTGCTGTGTGTAAATTGACCAGTGACTTTCTTGGTTAACAACACTGTTTACACGTTGGTGGTAATGTTATGACAGGTGATATACTGTTTAACATCTCTGTAAGTTGATTACAACATTGGAGAAAGAAATACTGAAGGTGATTTTTCAAATGTAAGCTGACCATAGAACCTCTTCTGCCACATTGTTTATCAAGAAATTAAAGACATGTTACCCCTGGCAAAATGTGTAATAGCAGGCCACTGACTGGTAAATTGCCACCAGCTACACCCCTCAATGTCCTAAAGCTCAACATTAAAATAGGAGCCAAAATCACTGTGTATTAATGTAATAAAATTACAGCCAACAATATGCATAATTTTAAGATTGTTCATTGTTTTCCTCTCTCTCTTAAAGAATGACACTCACTCCCAAAACATTGCTGTGGCACTCCTGTATAGAATGAGCCAGTTGACCAGCTCTAAATAACAGCACAGGTCAGTAGCATTGGCTGAACCCGGATCCCAAACACGCGAGGAGTACCAGTAGCTTTCATCTCCCAGAACACAGAGCAACAAAATATGAGGCAGCATGTCAGGATCACTCAACAGATGCTGAGAACAGGGTCCCGGGTCAATGTGTTTGCATACTGTTTTCCTTAAAACCTATTGTTGCTACTATTGGAGATGTGGAATTTGATCCTATTAGAAATAGTTATAATGATTTACTCAGGGAAGAATTCATTTCTTTCCTTGAGTGAAGTGGAAATTTTGCAAGGTCAATTCACATCTGAAAAGTAGTGGGACAAGGCCTGAAAAAGGTTGCTGAATAACATATAAAGAATTGTGCATTTTCTTATGTAGAAAATTAATGCAAGGCACATAATCTAAGGTTGACTCAAGTGCAGTTGATGAAGCATCTTTTGAATCAGACATTAAATGATGGGCCCCAGAATCTCGAGCAGCAATGTGTAATTCCATTTACAGTAAAATCCAAAGTCCCACATTCTCTTCAATCTATACGCAGGGACACACATGGTGAAGAGACAGGGCTGCTACATTTTACACCCCCCCCCCTTTCCCACCACCAAAAAATTTGTAAGCACATTAGATAGATTTTTGCATAGCAGGGAAATTAAGGGTTATGGGGAAAAGGGAGGTAGATGGAGCGGAGTCCACGGCCAAATCAGCCATGATATTATTCAATGGTGAGGTGAGCTCGATGGGCCAGATTGCCTTCTCCCTCTCCTATTTTACATGTCCTCATGTTCTTATTAGCTAAGTGCACAATAAAGTGTGTTCTGTCTGTCCCTCCAGAATCTCTGCCCCATCCTGCACCTGAAGCACAACCCTACCTCAGAAAAGTTAGTATGGTAACTGCTCTGCCTATTACCATAAGAAACTGCAGAAAGTAATGGACACAGCTCAGCGCATCATGGGAACCAACAGTCTCCCCTCTGTGGACTCTGTCTAAGCGTCTCGCTGCCTCAGTAGAGCAACCAGCATAATCAAGACCCTATCCACCTATCATGGACATCACCCTCTTCTCCCCATTGGGCAGAAGATGCAAAAACCTGGGAACGTGTACCATCAGACAGCTTCTATCCCACTGTTATCAAACTCTTGAAAGATGGACAGTTGGCCTCACAATCTACTTTATTGCGATCTTGCACTTCACCGTTTATCTGCACTGCACCTTTTCAGTAGCTTTTACACTTTATTCTGCATTGTTATTATGTTACCAGGATACAAGACTAGTTTTTTGCTGTATCTTGATACGTGACAATAATAAACCAATAAACAATAGGAGTCCAACTTCAACTATTCCTTCCCCTGCCTTCTTTCTCATCACTATGCTCTGATCCCTGACAACCCTCACTGCTCCATCCTTCTCTATCCCGTCAAAGGCTTTCAGAAAGCTTTCTTAACCAGATGTTGCAAAAAGATACATGCTTCTGCTAGCTCTTTGTCTAATGAATCCAACTCCGCTGCTTTTCCCCCATAACCCTGTACCTTGCCTCCAGTATTTATCCGATTCTTTATTGTAAATTATTGTTGCATCTGCTTCCTGCTACCTTTAAAGTTGTGCATTCCAGCTCTTAACAATTCACTCTGTAAAATATTATTTCCTTGTATCCCTTGTGGTTCTGTTGTCAATCTCTTAAATCTGTATCTTCTGATTACTGATCCTCCTGTCTCTGGAAATAGCTTATCATTATTTATTCTATCAATTCTCCTCTTAGCCTTCTCCGTGCGGAAAGAAGGTTACTCTGGTAACCAAGGTATTTTCCCACACGGAAAATTCTTTCTGCATTTCCCTTAGTACCTCTCAAGTTTATAAAGGATTTTTTTTCAGACTGCCATATCCTGGCTCTCTGTTTAGTCACCATATGCTCCGGCAGTCAACCATTTTGCTTCTGAGGGTTAAGCAACAGATTTCCTTTCAGCTTTGGATCAGGAAACCAGGCGTGTTAGAAATAACATTCAGAGCCCCAGCTGAACTCTTGTGAGGAGGACTGTGATTGCTCTCGGACCTTGGACCTGTATCAGCAGTGAGTGAGGAAAATTTACTGCAAATCTATGACTTTTGAAGCAAAGACATTGGAAACTAAAGGTTAATTTGGTAAACTGGTAAATTGGTTTATTATTTTCATATGTACCAAAGTAACGTGTAAAATGTTGCATGCCATCCATACAAATCATTTCATCTTGTCAGTGCATTGGAGATGTACAAAAGAAAACATTAACAGAATACAGAATAAAGTGCTACAGTTACAGAAAATGGAGGGCAGACAAGCAAAAAGGTGAAAGGCCATAATGGTGAAGACTGTGAGGGCAAGTCCATTGTATTGTACTAGGAGACTATTCATTAGTGTCATAAACAGCAGGATTGAAGCTGTCCATGAGTCTGGTAGTCTGTGTTTTCAGGGTTCAGTATCTTCTGCACAATGGGAGTGGGAGAAGAGAGAGCATCCAGGTTGGGAGAGGCCTTTGACTGCTTAAATGAGGCAGCAAGAAGTTTAGACAGAGTCTGTGGAAGGGAGATAATGCAAACCAAAGAGCTGTGCTGATGTGTTCAGAGTGAAACTGAAAAATCATTCAAGAAGCAAAAAATGGGTTAAAGATGCATCAGGAAATATTGTTGATGACATTAGCAGATGATAGATTAAATGGACTAATGCTTCATTCAAGAAGATAACTATTCAATGA
Source organism: Mobula hypostoma (assembly GCF_963921235.1). Taxonomy (NCBI): domain Eukaryota; kingdom Metazoa; phylum Chordata; class Chondrichthyes; order Myliobatiformes; family Myliobatidae; genus Mobula; species Mobula hypostoma. Next base: position 162,508,604 of record NC_086097.1, on the reverse strand, counting down.
ATATCATTAAAGCAGCAGTCATTCCTTCATTATTATCTCGCCTATAACAATTGCTGTTGATCAAACACTAAGAGAAGTACTGTTTTACCACCCGAGTTCAACAGAGCTCCCATGTGTCCCCAAAGGTATGTAGATCTGAGAAATCCCACAGCACTATTTCAAAGAGGAACTTTGGAATTTCCTCCAGTGATCTAGCCTACATTTGCCCCCCTGAGGAACACCTATTGGGAGCTGAATAAGTAGATGTTCTTCTTCTTATGTCCTTGATGGATTTCAGGAAATAAACTGGCCAGCATCACATTATTACCTGTGAAGTTACTGAGCACAGATTTCAGAGACAGAATTGCTGGTGTATGAATGACCTTGGGAACTTAGAAGACAACTAACTTAAAAGAAGCCAAGGATATATGTGTAATACTTTCTACCAACTGTCTGGATTACTCCACTGATTGGAAGACAAGTTGGCACTAAAGAAGGCATACAAAGTGAATTTGAAGAGAATTTCAAAAACAAACTCTTCACAGTTTTGGAAGAGACTGGTACACTTATTAGTGAAGGCTAAACTAATTTCACAGAGTGGTAGCTTAGGCAACACAAGAAGGTTCAGATTAATTTTAGCATCAAATCTAGTTATTCATTGTAAACTAACTCCACAAAAGCAGCAGTTCTATGACAGGCAAAATACTGCAGTCATTTTGAAGCTAGTATGATTGCTCTGCCTCTTTTGAACAATTAAAGGAGGGAAAATGCTCTAAAGCGACAGCAATTCCTAGACCATGGAGTGTGTTCACATTATCAAGTGGTGAAGTCCAAATGGGGCAACATTCACAATGCCTTAACAAGTTATAGAAAGCCACACTCTCTGGCCGAAAGATGATGGGTGGAGGGGGGAATTAAATTTGTGTAACAAGTGTAAAATAATTATTCTTTTAGTGCCTTACGTAACCTCAGAATGTCCCAAAAGAGTTAACAGCCAATGGAGTTCTTTGAGGTGCAGTCATTCTTGTGATGTAGGAAAAATGGCGGCCCAAGGTCCCAGAAGCAGAATGAATCAAACTTATCTTTTACTTCTATATATTGAAGGATAAATATTAAGCAGGACCCTACATTGTTTTGGCAACAATGTCTTCTATAGAATTGCTATAGCGTAGAAGTAAGTCATTTAGCTGATCTGCCCTTTACAGCAGTTTATAAGAACAGACCAGTCAGTTTAAATTCCCTGCCTCTCTTTCTGTGCCCCTTCAATTCTTACATAGTTCCTCCAGTACTTAACCAATTCCTTCTGAAAGTGACGGTCAGATTTAGTTCCACTTCCCTCAACCATCAGGCTCTTAAGTCAACTTTACTCACCCCATCATTGAAATATTCCCACAACTGATGGAATCACTTTCAAGGACTCTTCATCTCATGTTCTTGATATTTATTCCATATTTATTTACTATTGTTGTTCTTTTCTTTTTCTAGTTGCACAGTTTGTTTTCTTTTGCACAATGGTTGAACACCCAAGTTGGTGCAGTCATTCATTGATTCTATTATGGATTTATTGTGTATGCCCACAAGAAAAGGAATCTCGGGTTGTATATGGTGACATATATGTACTTTGATAACTAATTTACTTTGAACTTTGAAAGATTGATCACTAGACTGCCTCCTGGAATGATGGCTTTGTAGTTTGAGGAGAGTTTAAACATACTGGACCTAAACACTTGAGGGTAGAAGAATGAGAAGTGATTTCATTAAAATATACAATATTCTTTGAGCATTTCAAGACTGAACAGTGTTCCTTCTTTCATTATATTGCAAATAGCTGTTATTCCTTTAGCTGTCCAGTCCTTAAATCTAGCATCCAGTTTATTCAGCGTAAAATCTGAGTCATATGCACACCATTTAAGAATTGCAATGTCTCTCTCTAGTTTATATTCTTTTATAATAGTTCTCCATATTTTAAGAGTCCATTTCACCCTCAGGTTGTCAATATTATTTATGTAACTTTGTAGATTGTTATCAGCCAAAATTGCCTGTATGAGGATGGAAAGTATCCTCTCCTCAATGATTTTCCATTGAGCGTCATATGATGGGTTCAAAGAGAAACACTTATTAGAAAAACAAGACTTTTACCAGTATTTACAGATGCGACAGTATGTTAATTGGACGGTTAAAAATGTAACCAAGGCAAGTATATGTCTGATAGAGCTATTCAGAAAAGTATATAATTCAGACAATGGTAGTAGAATAATTTCAAGCATGTATTAGGGTTTGTCAAATCTTAAAATACATTCGACTTCATACATTAAAACAAAATGGGAGAAGGAAGGAGGGATAATAATATCTGAGGAAGACTGGACAATAATATGGAGGTATCAATGGAAGTGTACCAAATGGAGGGAGTTCAGGTGGAAAAATTTGATAAGATATTTTATTACACCCTCTTAGAAATCCCATTATGATAGTAATCCCTGTTTGCTGGAGAAATTGTGGAAATCAGAATGCAAACCATTATCATATTTTCTGGGAATGCCCCGTTATCAAAGACTATTGGAGTGGGATACATAATGCCCTACAAGACATCTTTAAATGTGAAATACCCTTAGAGAGTAAGACCATATATTTTGGGTATATACCTCAAGAATGGTTGAAAAGCAATAAATATTTAATGAATGTACTGCTGGTGGCTGGTAAAAAGACCCTTACCAGGAAATGGTCATCACAGGAGAGCCCAACTTTAAATGTATGGATGGAAATTACAATGGACGTTTACAAAATGGAGAAGATAACAGCATCTGTTAATCATAAGTTGGAACAATTTTATTCATACTGGAAAAATGGTTTAATTACATAACACCTCGTAGGCCTGATTTTATTCTCACAAGTCAATGAATATGTTGTTAAAAAAAATCACTCCCGACTCTGTACATAGTTTTCTTCTTTCGATTCTTCTTTCTTTCCTCTCCTTTCTATAACTATATACCTCAGATAAGTATTAAGTGGAGATTTGTGACAAATATGATTATATGATATATATGTACAGTGTCTGAAATACATCTTGTGGAAATGTTTGTTTGATGATGAAATTCAATAAAAAAAATCACAAAAAATATATACATACACACACACACACACAACACACAATATTCTTGCGGATCCCAAAAGGCAGGTGCAGAGTAATAGAGTATAAAACCAGAGTGACAATCTCAATAAAAAGGGGTGAGCCTTTCAGAATAGAGATGAGGAGAAACGTCTTCATCCCAGGTAAGAGTGAATCTTTTGAAATTTTTACCCGAGCACCAAGTATATTCAAAACAAAGACCGATTAATTTTTAGGTATTTGAGGAACTAAGGAATATCGGATTTGAGTAAAGAGTAGCATTGAAGTAAAAGATATTACTGAACGTTGGCCAAAGCCAGCTCTATCACAGCCACAAACCTTCCCACCACTGAGGACTTCCTCAAAAGACAATGTCTCAAGAAAGAGGCATCCATCATTAAAATACTTTACCATTTGGGATATGCTCTTGATAACGGGTACAAAAACACCAGGTGATTGAAGGGGACTGGGACATGACTAACAAGTTAAATGGGTTTTTCAACAGGTTTGATGAGGAGGCTTCTGTTTACCCTCTACAACCCATCTACCCCCCAGCTCCTCCCCTCTCACCCCTTGCCCTCCGTCTCTCTCCAAGAACACCGGAGAGAGAACGACCACAGACACATGGACTGCCACTGCTGAGCAGGTAAGGAGAGAGAGAGCTCTGCAGAATTCACCCAGGCAAGGCTCTGGGCCTAGACGGCATCAGTCCAAGGGTACTCCAGGTGCGTGCTCTTTCAATACATCTTTAATCTGACTCGGAGCCTGGAGAGGGTGCCTGTGCTATGGAAAACATCTTGCCTAGTTCCAGTACCCACCACGCCAAGTGGCTATAGGCCAGTGACACTGACCTCACATGTTATGAAATCATAAAAAAGACTGGTCCTGGCACACACCTGGAGCATCACAAACCCATCACTGGACCCCTTGCAGTTTGCTTACCAACCACATATTGGAGTCGAGGACGCTGTTATATCCCTGTTTCAGTGGGCTTACACCCAACTGGATGAGCCAGGCAGCACTGTGAGAATCATGTTCTTTGATTTCTCCAGTGCCTTTAACACCATATGACCTGCTTCTCTAGGGAGTAAGCTCATGGAGATGCAGGTGGATGCTCCAGTAGTGTCCTGGATTACAGACTACCTGTCCAGACAGCCACAGTATGTGAGATTACAGAGCCATGTATCAGATGCTGTGGTTAGCAGCACAGGAGCACCTCAGGGGACTGTCCCATCTCCCTTCCTGTTCACTGTCTACACTTCCGGCCTCAGATACAACATGGAGTCCTGCCACCTGCAGAAGTTTTCAGATGATTCAGCAGTTGTGGGCTGTATCAGTTGGGGTCAGGAGGCTGAGTACAGAAGAGGGATGGACAACTTTGTTGAGTGGTGTGGACTGAATCACCTGCAGCTCAACATCACTAAGACAAAGGAGTTGGTGGTGGCCTTCAGGAAGGTAGGACGTGAAGGGAATGGATGTGGAAGTTGTCCGGGACTACAGATACCTGGGAACTCACCTGGACAATAAACTGGGCTAGACTGAAATACAGGGGCTCTGTACTAGAAGAGATAAAGCAGACTGTACTTCCTGAGAAGGCTCTGGCCATTCAACGTCTGCAGTGCTGTGCTGCAGATGTTCTACAACTCAGTGGTGGCCAGCAGTCTATTCTACGCTGTAGTCTGCTGGGGCTGGAGGGTGAGAGCAGCTGACATCAAGAAGATCAATAAGCTCACCAGGAAGGCTGGTTCTGTTCTGTGGGGTGGAACTGGATTCCCTGATGGTTGTGTCTGAGAGGAGGATGCCGCAGAAGCTATGGAGCATTATGGACAATCCCTCTTGTCCCCTCCATGACAATATCTCCTCCAACCTTCAACATTCCAAGAGCAAACAGAGCTATTCTAGACTCGATCCACATGACTGACAAACAGAGGAGCACCTTTAGTAACAGATTGATTCCACCAAGGTGTACCACTGAATGCCACAGGAGATCCTTTCTTCCTGTGGATATAATAGACTACAACTCCTCCTCCTTAAGTAAATTAGTATATGGTTTCATTGCACATCTTTATTTGCACTGTTACTTTTTAATGCACATTTTGTATTCTCTTTCATACCTCAATGTTTACATTTTGTATTTTAAAGTACATACTTCTGACTAAAGTATCTATTTATTCCTTTGGGATAAATTAAGCTTTATCTTATCTTATCTTCCCATTACTAGTGTCAGGGAGAAGCTGCATGAGCCTGAAGACACAAACTCAACATTTAGGAACAGGTTCTTCTCTTCTTCCCCAAACTTCTGAAAGGTCCATGAACCCGTAAACATTAGCTCACACTCTTTTGCACTTGCTATTCATTTTTTATTGTAACTTACAGTAATTTGTTATGCCTGCACTGTACTGCTGCCACAAAATAATAAATTTCACGATTTATGTAAATGACAATAACCGAATTCTGATTCTGTTTCTTAAGATCATTGCGTGAAACATTTTACTTTATGCTATCTTTGGTATTGTATTACAACTATATCCTCTGGTTCTCAACCTATGTGTCAGAGAAAATAATTTTCCTCTGGCTACTCTGTATAATCTCCTCTGACAATATCTCCTCTAACCTTCAACATTCCAAGACCAAGCAGAGCTATTCTAGACTCATTCCACATGACTGACATACCTTTTCACTGAAACCATTCTCATAAATCTTTCCTGTAGCTCCCTTAAATCTTTCACCCACCTCCTCATTAAGTGGCCAGAACTTAATGCTGATCTTAGATTGTGGCCAAACCAATGTTTTATAGGGGTTCAACACAAATTCCTTCTCTTGTAATGTATAATACAGCCTGGGATGTTGTTCAGCTGAGAGCTCAAGAGGGTTGAGGTTTAACATCTTACCTGAAAAAATATGCTTCTCACAGAGCAGGGCTTCCAAAGCATTTCACAACAACGACATATTTTGAAGTCATCATTCTAGTCTAGGACACTTTTGGATATACCATGTTAAAAATAAAGCCTATTTCATAATTGAGGTTATTATCATATGCACGAGCACATAGAAAGATTAACAGCCAGCATCTTTTTTCCCAGGATGGCAATGACTAGTACAAGAGGACATACTTTTAAGGTGATTGGGGCAAAGTATAGGGGGGTGGATATCAGAGATAGATTTTTATACAGAGAGTGGTGAGTGCATGGAACAAACTGCTGAAGGTGGTGGTAGAGGCAGATGGATTAAGAACATTTAAGGGACTTTTAAACAGGCACGTGGAGGGACATGTGAGAGGAAAGAGTTACATTGATCATGCAGTAGGTGGAAAGGTTAGCAAAACATTGTAGGTCAAAGGGCCTGTACTGTTGTATGCTCTACATGTTTGTACGTGTGCATTGGAAACACATACTTGCAGCAGCATCAGAGACACAACATACACAAGAAAAACATAAACCATATAAAATTATACAAGAAAGAATACAATTAGAACAAATATAACAACATCCATGGTAGTACTAAGTCCATGGTGTTGCTCTACTGAGGTAGTAATTAGGATTGTGCAGGGTTGTCCAAGGACTAAATAGGATGATGCCAAACCAATATTATCTGTACAATATACATTGTTTGAGTTTTTAAGGTTGTAATACGGTGCAAGTAAGACCAAATGATCAGCCATCTCTCTCTCTCCCCTGTTTATATTAATGACCTTCAGTGAATTAAATCATAATTATCAGTTAACCACAATGTGCATGTGATCAAACTGCTGAATTAGCATTATTAAAATTATTTCACATTAATAAAATAATTGTTCCTCAGGCTATAAGATCTTGACAACACAGACGGTAACAATACTGGCCGTGAGGATTTTGCAGGTTCTTCCTGTGACTGCATGGGTTTTTTCTGGGTGCTCCAGTTTCATCTCACATCCCAAAGACACACAGGTTGATAGGTTAACTGGCAACTGTAAATTCACTACTGTGTGGCTGAGTGGTTGAAGGGGAGTTGGTGGGAATTTGGAGAGAATAAAATAAAAAAATAGGTTAGGGTAGCATTAATGTAAAAAATGGGTATTTTCTGGTTGGCAAGGTCTGTGGGCTGGCCTGTTTCTCTGCTGTAACTCTCTTTGACCCTATGGATGATTATTAATCCTTTTATATATTACTGACTTTGATAAAGTTTCATTTAAGGTTGTATCAATAATAGACTTCGAAAGACAAAAGGAAATAAGGTACTTCAGAGGATAAACAGAGGGCTGCACGAGGACAAACCCGATCAAAACTTCTCCATGGACGGCTTCCAGACCATTCCGGCTGACCGGAAGTGCACTGAGAGCGGAAAGCGTAAAGGAGTTGGGTGCTTATTGTTCTGGTTAACAACAGATGGTGCAATCCGGGTCATATTACGATTGAGGAACGTGTTTGTAGACCGGATATTGAACTTTTTACTGTTGGACTTTGGCCACATTCCACCGAGGTACAACACTGGGTGGCATGGGAGGTCATTCCTGCCTGCGGCCATCGAACTTGCAGCTCCTCCCATGGAGGGTTAGACACCCTGAGCCAGTAGACTAGTCCTGGACTTATTTTCCATCTGGCATAGTTTGCATTTTGTTGTTTGATTGTTTGTGGTTTTTGTATTGCTATATTTATGCTTTATTCTTGGTTGGTGCGGCTGTAACGAAACCCAATTTCCCTCGGGATCAATAAAGTATATTTATCTATCTAAAGTACAGATGTAAGCTCAAAGCAACAGGTCTGTGACACACCAGTAAAACAGCTGGCAGGTGTGATCGAAGTAGATTCCATTAGCAGTTGTTAACTGGTGTCAATGTTAATGTTTGGACAAGACACGTTTCCGTTTAACCTCTGTTTGTGTAAAATGACCTCTACTTGGATTACACAATGTTGGCTACATTATATGGAAAGACTTAAACCTACTTCGTAAGTGGATCCTTTTATTCAGCTTCCACTGCTAGTGCATTCTCCCCTAATTGCACTTCTTCACTTCCAGACTGAATGGCTCTGGTATTAGTACCAGATTTTCTGATGAGGAGAGGACTTTCAATGAAGGTATCTGCATGTCTGGGTTCCTTGCATGCTGCAGACTTCTCGCCAGACACATTGCATCTTTCGACAGGGTTCCACACATAAATCACCCTGATTAATTGGCTGACTCCCAGTCAGCTGAGTAAGTTTGCAGAGCAGGAAGTTGTAATGTCTGTGTGGATGGAATAGTGTGGGGGTGTTGAATGGGCTAAAGAAAAGAGGGACATAGTTTTCCAACCCTGGACCTATCCTGGCATTGGGATTCTGAGCTGCACAGCTGATGCCAGAGGAGTTTGCTTCCGAAACTTGAGAATATCCCTATAGTGTGTGAATGAGGTAGGGAAGGCTTAGGACTGGATGTGTAGGGGGTGGGGACTGTTTTATATCACCACTGATTGGGAGCAAGTACTTTGACAATCTGTGAGTCAAGAAGATAAAAGGAAACATTCATGCTTTGCTTCTTACTCAGTTTTTCTTCTGCAATTGTCCTCATCTTTGTTAAACTGTCTTTATTTCCCAAGGAAAGAAAATTCCAGAGTTCTAAGATTAAAGAAGGCAGGTTAAATGCAGATCTGCAAACTTTTAAAAAAAGTCTTCTGGAAGCCAGATTTCTGCTCATTCACTGCCACATTCTCATTAAATCCAGAAGTGACCTGTTTAAAGATGCACTGAGACACATTTAAAATATCTTAACTTTGATGTCTTCTCCACTGCTAATACTTGAGGTAGACAATTCTGGTTTCATTATCAGTGCCCTTAGCAGTACAGTATGTTGAGTCCTGGTATGAGTAGGGTGACAAACCTCCTAAGTCAAATCAGTTTTACTATCACAGATATATGTCATAAAATTCATTGTTCTGTGGCAGCAATGCAGTACAATACATAAACATTACTATAAATTAAAATCATATATACTTTAAAAAAGTGCAAAACAAGAGCAAAATAGTGAGATAGTGATCATGGGTTCATGTCCCATTGAGAAATCCGATGGTGGAGGTGTTTCTAAAATGTTGAGTGTGCTCCTGTACCTTCTCATTCAGATGGTAATGACAAGAGGGCAGGTCCTGGATGGTGACAGTCTTTCATGATAGATGCCACCTTCTTGAGAAACATCACTTTCTGATGAGAACTGCTGTGTGTTCTCCCGATTTCTCCTTCTGAAAGTCCACAATTAGTTACTGATGTTGAGTGCAAGGTTGTCCTTGCACCACCACTCCACCAGCCAATCTGTCTCACTCCTTTATGCCCACTTGTCATCATCTGAGATTCTACCAACAACAATTCTGTCATCAGCAAATTTATAGATGGCATTTGAGCTGTGCCTAGATATACAGTCATGAGTGTAAAGAGATTAGAGCAGTGGACTAAGCACGGTTCCGTGAGGTTCATCTGTGTTAATTTTCAGCGAGGAGGTATTACTTCCAACCCATTCTGACTGTGGTCTCTCGATGAGGAAGTCAAGGATCCAGTTGTAGAAGGAGATACAGAGGTCCAAGTATTGAAGCTTGTTGGCTAGTTCAGAGAGGATGATGGTACAAGTTCAGGTTTATTGTCATCTGACTGTACATATACACAACCAAAGGAAGCAACATTCCTCTGGACCACAGTGCATCCACACAACATATATCACACACAGCACACAAACCAAGCTCGCTGACCAGTGAAAAGATCTCTGTTGTGGCTGGGTAGTCCTTAGTCTCACAGCCTGATGGAAGAAGCTGTTATCTAATTGGGCAATCCAAGACCTGATGCCTCTGTAATTCTTTCCTGATGGCAGTCTACAACACTCCCAATAAATGTCACAGTAAGGGAGAGGGACACCCCAGTAATCCTTTGTTTTTACTATCCTCTGTAGGGTCTTGTGGTCTGAGGCCTTGCAGCTCCCGTACAACTCAGTGGGGCAGCCAGAAAGGACTCTCTCAATGGTGCTCCTGTAGAAAGTTGTTAGAATGGGGCGGGGAGCCTTGTACACCTCAATCTCCTCAAAAAGAAGGATATGCCTTATTGACTTGTGAGGTGTTGTGGGTCCAGGTTAGATCATCAATTATGTGCACACCAATAAACTTTGCACTCTTCACTCTTTCCACGATGGAGCCATTGATATGTAATGGAGAGTGGAGAGTGGTTGACCTGTGCCCTCCTGAAGTCCATAATCATCTCTTCTGTTTTGTCCACATTGAGACTCAGGTTGTGTTCTCTCTACATCCTCTCTGTATGCCAACTCATCATTGTTGCTGATAAGCCAACCACTGTCGTATCATCAGTGAACTTGTTGATGAGTTTGAGCTGAAGCTGGCAGTGCAGTCGTGAGTCAGTAGTGCGAACAGCAGTGGACTGAGCACTCATCCCTGGGGGGCACCAGTGCTCAGCGTGATGGTGTTGAATACGAAGCTGTAATTAATAAACAGCAACCTGACATTGGTATTGCTGTTGTTCAGGTGGTCCAAAGCCAATGAAATTGTGTCCACGGTAGACCCGTTGTGGCAGTAGGAAAATTGCAGTGGGTGCAGGTTCTTGCTTAAGCAGAGTTTATTCTAGCCATGACCAACCTCTTAAAGCAGTTCATTATGGTAGATATGAGTGCTACTGGATGATTGTTGTTGAGGCAGCTCATCCTGCTCTTCTTGGGCATCAGTATGATCAATGCCGTTTTGAAGCAGGTGGGAACTTCTGACAGCAGCAGCGAGAGGTTGAAGATGACCTCAAACACTCCAGCCTGTTGGTTGGCACAGGTTTTCAGTGCCCTGCCGGGTACAGCATTGGGACTGTGTACCTGCACTGCCCTCTCTATGTAAATGTAGCAACATATTCAGCTTTGTTCTGCTTTTCTTTTGCATTATCCTGGAATGATCTGTCAGAATGACATGCAAACAGAAGTTTTTCACTGTATCTCACTACATATAGTCCAGTCAAAATTCCCAAGTTCACTGATGACATGTTAAAGATGAAACTTAAGTGACATGTTGATATATTATACAATAAATATTGCAAGCAGACATAATAAAACACCTGCTCAGGAAATGAAGACAGTGTCATGTACTGTACATTATTGTATAACTGGAGATTTTATGGGTAATATATTTTTTGGGGAAAAAAATTAAATCCCCTTTTGAGATTCAGACAGGATCATCTCCAACCCTCAGCCATTGGTTAAAGTTTCTAAATTCTTTCCCGCCTGTGGTTGACCACTGATCAAGCCCACTCCCCACATCTACCACACGTTGATACCAACAACACCCTACACTCCTACATCAGATCGAGTTACCATTCCATGTCACCCATGAATCCCAAACCCTAGTTACCAATTCCAGTTTTCCATTTCCTGAACCAGATCCATCCCCAAACTAATGATCAATACATTACCCCTATCCTCCATACACATCCTGACTACTCACACACCATCTACCACACCCCACTCCTGACTATTGACAACCACCCTCCCACATCCTCCCCCACTTCCACAGTGCCACCAATGAATATCTCCCCTGCGGCTAATTATTGCCTGTGGCTACCAATTTCCCACCCACTTAACTACAGACAATCTCATCCCCATCTTCTCCAAGCCACTAATTAATTTTCCTCTTCCCCATTGAACTGCCGCCTTCTCCACAACCAGTTGGGCCCTATCACCCTTTTGCTCATTTATCACAACAGATGTCTTCATCTTTTCCTCAGGCCTCACCATTCATGCATTCCACACTTCCTCAATACAAAAAACAGAATAAGCTTGCCTAGATTTTCCAAGGCCTAGCTTTAAATTAATTGCTGGGTGTTGAGGAATAAAAATGCATAAAGTTCAAAGTAAATTAATTATCAAAGTATATATACGTCGTCATATATAACCTGAGATTTGTTTTCCTGTGGGCATTCTTAATAAATCCAAGAACCATAATAGAATCAATGAAAGACTGCACCTAACAGGACAGACAAACAATGTGCTAAAGACAACAAACTGTGCAAATATAAAAGAATAAAGAGTAATAATAATAAATAAACAACAAGAACATGAGATGCAAAGTCCTTGAAAGTGAGTCCATAGGTTGTGGGAACAGTTCAGTGATGGGGTGAGTGAGGTTGAGTGTAGCTATCCCTTCTGGTTCAATAGCCTGATGGTTGATGGGAATAACTGCTCCTAAACCTGGTGGTGTGAGTCCTGAGGCTCTTGTACCTTCTTCCTGACGGCAGCAGTGAGAAGAGAGCTTGACCTGGGTGGTGGGGGTCTCTGAGATGCTGATGCTAATTTCCTGTGACAATGCTCTATGTAGATGTGATCAATGGTGGGGAGGGCTTTGCCTGTGATGGACTGGGCTGTATCCACTACTTTCTGAAGGATTTCCTTTCAAGGACATTGGTGTTTCTATATCAGGGCATGATGCAGCCAGTCAATATACTCTCCACTTCACATCTATAGAAATGTGTCAAAGTTTTAGATGTCATGCTGAATCTTCACAAACTCCTAAGGAAGTAAAGGCACTGCCATGCTTTCTTTCTAATTGCATTTATGTGCTGAGCCCAGGACAGTTGTTCTGAAATGATCACTGCAAAGAATTTAAAGTTGCTGACCCTCTCCACCTCTGATCCCTTGATGAGGACTGGCTCAGGGACCACCGGTTTCCTTCTCCTGAACTCAAACTCCTTGATCTTGCTGACATTGAGTAAGGGGTTGTTGTTATGGCACCACTCTCCCTCCTACTTGCTGATTTGTTACCTCCTTTGATTTGGCCAATAACAGTGGTGTGGTCAGTAAACTTAAATATGACATTGGATTCACAGTCATAATGTAAAGCGAGTAGAGCAGAGGGCTAAGCACACAACATTTTAGTGCACCTGTGTTGATGGATATTGTGGAGGAGACATTGCCAATCCAAACCGATTGGGGTCTGTAAGTGAGGAAATCAAGGAACTAATTCCACAAGGAGGTATTGAGGCCAAGGTCTTGAACGTTATTGATTAGTTTTGAGGGGATAATAGTATTGAAGCCAAGCTGTAGCTGATAAAGAACATCCTGATGTATTCATCCTTGCTGTCTAGAAGTTCCAGGGTTGAGTGAAAAGCCAATTAAATAGCATCTGCTGTGGATCTGTTGTGCTGGTAGACAAATTGGAGTAGATCCAAGTTGCTTCTCCGGCAGGGGTTGATACGTTTCATCACCAACCTCTCTAAGCACTTCATCACTATGGATGTAAGTGCTACTCGACAATAGTCATTGAGGCAGATAACTGCATTCTTCTTAGTCACTGGTTTAATTGTAGCCTGCTTGAAGCAGGTAGCATAATGGGGTTTTGGAACTCACAGCTTTATAGTGTGATGGAGGCCTGTTTCAGAATTTGCAGGACGATCATTAAAAGAGCCATAACCAAAGAGGCTGTGCACCAAGAGATAAGTGAGATTATTGGATGTTATTGGAAGGGATTTGGAGGGACAAGATCCCCGTATTTGGAAAGACAAGGACTGATTAGGGGTCATCAGCATGACTCACAAATTTAATTGAGTATTTTTGAAGAGATGATCAAGAGGATTATAGGAGGTTCTCCTCTCTGAGGCAAAACGTTCTGTCCCCAGCAAGGGCCTCATCTTTGTCCCTCTGTACCCACACCTCAGTGAGTTCCATGCCCACCATGATGCTGAGCTCTTCTTCCACCACCTCCATCTCTAGGCCTTCTTCTTTGGCAAGGACTCTCCACTCTGCACTGATGACCCCTTCTCCCGTCTTCAACACTCCTCCTCTTCCTGGACACCCTGCCCTGGTCTTCTGCCTGCTCTGGATCTTTTCATTGCCAACTGCTGATGGGACATCAACTGTCTCGACTTCAACACTCTTCTCTCTAATTCCAACCTCGCTCCTTCCAAATGCACTGTTCTTCACCCTCTCCCCACTAATCCTAACCTCACCACCAAAACCTGCAGATAAAGGGGGGAGGGTTGTGCTGTAGTAGTCTGGCAGACTGATCCCTACCTTGCTGAGGCCAGGTGACAACTGTCAAGACACATCCTTTTACTTACCCCTTGAACAGGATCCCACAAAGGTGCGCCAGGCCATTGTCTCCCACGCCATCACTGACCTTAATAACTCTGGGGATTTCCCAATCACCGCCACCAACCTTATAGTTTCTGCACCTCCCATTTCTACCTCCTACCCAAGATCCACAAACCTGCCTGTCCAGGTAGACCCATTGTTTCTGCTTGTTCCTGCCCCACTGAACTCATATCTGCATATCTCGACTCAGTTTTATCCCCCCATTTCAGTCCCTTCCAACCCACATCCATGACACTTCACATGCTCTTGATCTTTTCAAGTTCCCTGGCCCCAATCATCTTATTTTCACCATGGATGTCCAATCCCTATACACCTCCATCCCACACCATGAAGGCTCAAAGCCTTCCATTTCTTTCTGGACACCAGACCCAACCAGTTCCCCTCTGCCACTAATCTTCTCCATATGACAGAACCTGTTCTCACTCTTAATAATTTCTGCTTTGGCTCTTCCCACTTCCTTCAAACAAAAGGTGTAGACACGGGTACTTGCATGAGCTCCAGCTATGCCTGCCTGTTTGTCAGCTACATGGAACAGTCTATGTTCCAAGTTTACACTGGTATCACTCCCCAATTTTTCCTATGCTACATGAACGACCGCATCAATGCTGCTTCCTGCACCCATGTGACGTGCATTGACTTCCTCAACTTTGCCTCCAGCTACCACCCTGGCCTCAAATTTACCTGGTCCATTTCCTATACCTCCCTCCCCTTTCTTGATCTCTTTGTCTCTATCTCTGGAGACAGCTTAACTATTGATATCTATTATAAACCCACTGACTCTCACAGCTACCTGGACTATACCTCTTCCCATGCTGATATTTGTAAAACACCATCCCCTTCTATCAATTCCTCCATCTCCGCCACATCTGCTCTCAGGATGAGGCTCTTCATTCCAGAACTAATGGGACGTCTTCCTTCTTCAAAGAAAGGGGCTTCCCTTCCTCCACCATCAACACTGCCCTCAAACGCATCTCTTCCATTTCACACACGTCTGCCCTCACCCCATCCCCCCGCCACCCGACCAGAAATAGGTTCCTCTTGTCCTCACCTACCACCCCACCAGCCTCCATATCCAGCACATAATTCTCTGTAACTTCTGCCATCTCCAATGGGATCCCAACACCAAGAATATCTTTCCCTCCCCCCAACCCCCCACATTCGGCTTTCCATAGGGATTGTTCCCTACGCAACTCCCTTGTCCATTCATCCCTCTCCACTGATATCCCTCCTGGCATCTATTCTTGCAAGCAGAACAAGTGCTACACCTGCCCCCTACACCTCCTCCCAACACCTCTATCCAGGTCCCAAACAGACCTTCCAGGTGAGGTGACACTTCACCTGTGAGTCTGTTGGGGTCATTTACTGAATCCAGTGCTCCCGATGTGGCCTCTTGTATAGCAGAGAGACCTGATGCAGATTGGGAGACTGCTTCACCAAACACTCTGTCCACCAGAAAAAGTGGGATCTCCCAGTAGCCACCCATTTTAATTCCACTTCCCATTCCCATTCCAACATGTCATGATAAGGCCACACTCAGGATGGAGGAGCAACACCTTATATTTCGTCTGGGTAGCCTCTAACCTGATGGCATGAACATCGATTTTTCAAACATCCGGTAATGCCCCCCCCCCACTTCTCCTTCACCATTTTCCATCCCCTTTTCCCTCTCTCACCTTATCTCCTTACCTGCCTCTCACCTCCCTCTGGTGCTCCTCCCCCTTTTCTTTCTTCCACAGCCGACTGTCCTCTCCTATCAGATCCCCCTTCTCCAACCCTGTATTTCTTTCACTTATCAACTTCCCAGCTCTTTATTTCACACCTCCTCCTTCTGCACAGTTTTACCTATCATCTTGTGGCGCTTCCTGTCCTCCTCCCACATTTTTTTCCCAGTCTTGATAGAAACATAGAAACATAGAATACCTACAGCACAATACAGGCCCTTCGGCCCACAGAGTTGTGCTGAACATGTCCCTACCTTAGAAATTACTAGGCTTACCCATAGCCCTCTATTTTTCTAAGCTCCATGTACCTATCCAAAAGTCTCTTAAGACCCTATCGTATCCGCCTCCACCACCATTGCCGGCAGCCCATTCCACGCACTCACCACTCTCTGAGTAAAAAACTTACCCCTGACATCTCCTCTGTACCTACTCCACAGTATCTTAAACCTGTGTCCTCTTGTGGCAACCATTTCAGCCCTGGGAAAAAGCCTCTGACTTTTGAAGGGTCTCAGCCCAAAACATCGATTGTATTCTTTTCCATAGATGCTGCCAGACCTGCTGAGTTCCTCTGGCATTTTGCGTGTGTGGATGAGGATGTACATGGATTTTAACTCAGACTTAAGGGTAAAGTGATACATGTGGGGAACTTAAACCATTGTAAGGCAAACACAGTGAATGTTGGAGTCCCAGGGAGTGTATAGATACATAACTCCCAGAAAATGGTACGCTTGCCTTCATCCACCAAGACATTATTTAAAAGAGTTGGGATGTCATAAAGTTGTACAAAACTTCATTAGGCCCCACTTGGAGAATTGTATGTAGATCTGGTCCCTATACTATAGGAATACCGTGATTAACGTAGAGATGGTGCAGGAAAGGTTCATAAGGATGTTTCCTGCATTGGAGTGCTTGCATTGTCTGGAGAAATTGAACATGCTGGGTCTGTTTTCTCTGGAAGGAAACAAGCTGAGACGTGAGATGATAGAAGTATATAAAACTATAAGAGGCATAGGAAGGGTAGTTATCCAGTATATGTTTCCTGGGGTAGGGGTATGTAAAGCTATAAGGCATAGGCTTAAGGTGAGAGCACGCAGGATTAAATAGGACCTGACTGCTAAACTGTTCACAACAAGGGTAGTTGTTATCTGGAATGGGCTGCCAGATGAGGTAGTGGAGACAGGAACAGTAACAACATTTGAGATGCATTTTGACAGATAATTGAATGAGTAGTCCATAGAGTGATATGGAATTAATTCAGGGAAGTGGAATTAGTATAGATAGGAATGATGGCTAGCATTGAAATGGTGGGCTGAAGGGCCTATTTCTATTTTATATAGAACTATCTATTAATTTAAAGTCAACTTTTGGCTGTCACAGCTGAATAGGTTTCTTTTCACAAGTTTCTGGAATTCAACTTGACCAAGTCAAAGCTGTGGCTATTCAAGCAATCATGTTCATTATTTCAATCTTTCAATACACACTTGAAATCTTTGCTTTGGCTCAGCTCCAGAGCGGGCAGGCCTATCATACAATAACACATCTTTCATTATTATTATCATTGTTATTGTCACAACTTAACTCACAGGCGACTCTGGAATAAGTTTCACTCCACAATGTCAACATGGATATCTGCCAGTATAAACTGGCAGCAGTCTTGCAGGCCTAATTTCCACAGATTGGCATCCATGGACCTTTCCCTCCCATTCCCTGTTTCCCAGAATCCCACCCACCAATTCTATCTTACTATTCCATTCCAGCACACAGGATATCAAAAAATAAAAGTTTTTTTTGAATTATGTGGTGACATGCAACCAAATCTGAGACCTTTTGTTCTCTAAAATGCATATGTGCCCCCTCTAAAAGAGACCTCTCTGATTTCTTCTCATGCTCCCCCCTTTCAACTCTTTCACTTTCCACTGTGCCAACAATTTGACTTTAATACAGTAAACTAATCAAAGTTAAAAGTTCACTGTAAGTTTATTATCAAAGTACATATATGCCCCCATATACAACCCTGAGATTCATATTCTTGCGGGCACACATAATAAATAGATGAATGGCACTTATGTGCTGGACCAAGGACAGATAACACCAAGGAATTTAAACCCTCTGCACCTCTGATGCGAAGATAGGACTGGCACAGGGACCTTCAGTTTCTTCCTCCTGAAGTCAATAATTAGTTCTTGATGACATTGAGTGAGAGGTTGTTGCTGTGGTACCACTCAGCAAGATTTTCAATCTCCCTCCTAAATGCTAATTTATCACCAGCTTTGATTCGGCCAGCAGCAATGATGTCATCAGCAAACTTAAATATGTCATTAGAGCTGTGCTTAGCCTCACAGTCATAAGTATAAACGGAGTAGTGTGGGGCGCAAAGTACATGGCCTTGTGGTACACCTATGCTGATGGTGATTGTGGAAGAGGTGTGGTCGCCAATCCGAACTGACTTGGGTCTGCAAGTGAAGAAATTGAGGGTCCAGTTGCACAGGGTGTATTGAAGTCTAGGTCTTGGAGCTTATTGATTAGTTTTGAGGGATGATAGTGTTGAATGCTGGGCTACATAGTCCATGAAAAGCATCCTTATATACACAGCTTCAATGCGCTCCAGGGTTGAATGAAGAGTCGATGAAATGGCATCTGCTGTTGACCTGTTGCTCCTGTTAGCAAATTGGAGCAGTTCTAAGTCGCTTCTCAGGCAGGAATTTATATGTTTCATCACCAACCTCCCAAAGTACTTTATTACAGTAGATGTAAGTGCTACTAGATGACAGTCATTTATGTAGGTTATCACATTTGTCTTTGACACTGGTGTAATTGAAACCTGTTTGAAGTCTTTAGGTCAGCTAAATCTCTAATCCCTACACAAGCAGAATTAAACAAAACTCAATGGGAAAATAATACGGCATGGTGACCAAAAGCCTAGTCAAAGGGTTAAATTTTAAGGAAAATCTTACAGGAGGAAAGAGAAGTTGAGAAGTAGGAAGAGTTAGGGTGGGAACGTCAGATATTGGGATGATGGCAGATGAAGGCAAAGTCACCTGTAATGGTAATCAAATCAGAGATAAGCAAAATTATTGCTTAATTATTGGACATAAATGGCTCGTCAGGTTGTAAGGCTGGAAGAGGGAAGTGATGATGTCAGGAAAGGATTTGTAAACAAGGTTAAGAAATTTGATACTGAGGCATTTCTCAACCACAAGTAGGGAAGTTCAGCCTGCCGAGGAGGATAGTAAATCAGGTAGTACAAGTTAGGAGAGTCACACAAAAGGATTGTCCAAACTTTTCTCTTTTTCAAATCCCTGTCCTCAATTTCAACTTCTCTTCCCTTTTCAAAACAAATGCTCACTCCATTTGAAAAATTCCAAGGTGTCCTTGTGGAAAGCCATAACCCACAAGGCTCTAGGTCAAGAGAAATGGAGTTAACAAAGTTCACTACACCAAGTCACTGTCCCAGCTCCTACTTTTTACTTTCATCTCCTCAGAGTATTGGTTCTTAGCTCTGCCCTGCTAGAATGCACTATTATGTTCTTGTCCACCACCTCAGACCATCATCCTCCAGATCCATATACATCTTTCACAGTGGATCACATACCCCTAATGCTTGCTTTGGAGATCCTGCTTCCAGATGATCCTCTCCTGCTGACAGTGTTACACAGATTAGGACAATTTTTGATCTCAAGAGACTTCCTTCTACAAGAAGTAATGGATATGGCCCAGTCCATCATGGATAAAGCCCACCCACCACTGAGTAAATCTACATGGAGTGCTGTCACAGGAAAGCAGTATCTATCTTCAAGGACCTCCACCATCTTGGCCATGTTCTCTTCTCATTGCTACTAACGGGAAGAAGGTACAGGAGCCTCAAGACCCACAGACTAGGTTCAGAAACAGTTATTCCACAACCATTAGGTACTTGAACCAAGGGGCATAAGCTTACTCAACTTCACTTGCCCCACAACTGAACTGTTCCAAGAATCTATGGATTTACTTTCAAGGACACTTCATCTCATGTTCTTGATATTTATTGCTTTTTAAAATTTATTTGTCATTATCATTATTTCTTTCTCCCCTCTTTCTTTTTGTATTTGCACAGTTTGTTGTTTTTTTTTGCACATATGTTGTCCATCTTATTGGGTGTGGTCCTTCATTGATTCTATTGTGTTTCTTGTAATTACTGTGATTGCCCACAAGAAAATAAATCTCAAGGTTGTATATGGTCACACACACACACACACACACACGCACATATATATATATAAATAATCTATTTACTTTGAGCTTTGTACATTGAGGACAGCAAGAAGTATAATTTTGAATACATAAATGACTCCCGATGGTAACATACCCATAATGTTATAGTAATCTGGGTTTCTGGTTTTAAAGCCACAAGGCCATTTTAGATCTCAGACCCCACACCTGTGACTTGTCACAACAGGAGCAATGGACTCCTTGGGGTCAAACATGGGCATCAGGGTAACTGTGAAGCTTCCTGGGGGCAGAAAAGGGATCAAAACCTGGGCATTAAACTTCCTACATTTAGGACTGAGACCTCTTGGTTGAGGTTCAGATCATGAAACAGCTTGCAGCTTTGGCATGTGGCAGACCACACAAGGCCTTTTGGTCTGCCCACCAATCCAGACAATTCTGCACATTGTGAGATCTTGCAGGGAAACTTGCAACGATTAAAATATGCTCATGGATGGAGAAAGTCGTGGTTTTCTTCAGAGCATACAAGAGATGAAATATTTTAGAGAATAAAAATCAGTACTGTTAGAGCAATTTTTGGATTAGGACATATACATTTAGCAATTGGCTTTGGCTACCAGCCTTCACATCTGAAAATGTATTGTGGATTTAATTTGCAGAGCAGCTCTGAACAATGGGTACTTCTATATCCATTTCTCCATTCAGAGCCATTGGAGCCATGTGTTGTTACAGCTATGTATTTTAGTAATGTGGGTCAGCTACAGCCAAGGTTCCTTACTGCCAGGATTATCCTAGGGGAAGCAAGGAATGAGCAGCAAATCTTAGACCCAGGAAAAGATAATCACTGGGACATAATACAATCATCCATTGCTTACATTTTCATTGAATGCAAGTTTGTGATTTGTTAAGAAGACTTAGGAATAGGGAAAATGTTGTTTGATCAGGCAGAGATGGGAGCTGAGAAATGATGTGATGAAGCCTTCAGGGAAAAATCCTAAAACCATAAGATCATAAGACATAGGAGAAGAATTAGGCCATTCAGCCCATCGAGGCTGCTCTGCCATTCCATCATAGCTGACTCCAGATACCACTCAACCCCATACATCTGCCTTCTCAACATACCTTTCAATTCCCTGACCGATCAGAAAACCATCAACTTCCGCCTTAAATATACCCATGGACATGGCCACCACCGCAGTCTGTGGCAGAACATTCCACGGCTTCACTACTCTCTGGCGAAAAAAAAATTCCACCTTACCTCTGTTCTAAAAGGTCGCCCCTCAATTTTAAGGCTGTGCCCTCTAGTTCTGGATACTCCACCACAGGAAACATCCTCTCCACATCCATCCTCAATAGTAAAAAGACATGGCAGTTAAACCAGTGGACTAATTTCCAAAACAGACAAATAATCCAGTGGAATGAATTTTAAATCCCACCATCACATCTTAGAAATTAAAATTCAAATAATGCTAATAAATCTAAAATGAAAATTGTGCATAGCAAAAATTCACTTGATTTGCTGACATACTTTCAGGAAGGAGACCTTTATCCAATATGTAACCATTGTGACTCCATACTCACAATTATGTGGTTAGCTCATCGTTCCTCTGAAGTGACCGAAAAGGTTATATATTTTATTAGCAACTTAGAATGGACAACAAATGGCATCTGTAAATGATTAAATTAACTCTACCTATTCCAGTAACATAAAGTGCAACACAAGTGCTTCTAAATTAATTCCTAAATCAAGGAGTAAGTGTTCATTTATTATGGGGTTAATTTTAGCTTAGAAACATAGAAAATCAACAGCACAATACAGGTCCTTTGGTCCATAATGCTGTGCTGCACATGTCCTTACTTTAGAAATTTGGAAAAATTTTAGGTTTAAATCCTTTTCAGAAAGATGTAATAGCAAACATTTATAATATAATTATGAAAATACGTCCAGACATATATAATAATGTTAAGACCGATTGGGAAAGGGAACTTAAGATGACTTTACCTGTTGAAAAATGGGGAAAAAAATTCTTCAATTAGTTAATTCATCCTCTATATGTGCTAAACATGGGTTATACAGTTTAAAGTAGTGCATAGGGTTCATATGTCCAAGGATAAATTAGCTCGTTATTATTCTCATATAAATCCTATATGTGATAGATGTCATTCCAAGATATCTTCTT
This sequence comes from Mobula hypostoma, assembly GCF_963921235.1. Classification (NCBI taxonomy): domain Eukaryota; kingdom Metazoa; phylum Chordata; class Chondrichthyes; order Myliobatiformes; family Myliobatidae; genus Mobula; species Mobula hypostoma. Next base: position 162,486,345 of record NC_086097.1, on the reverse strand, counting down.
TAACTCATATGTTTTGGTCATGTCCTCTTTTAAAAAAAATACTGGAAAGATATCTTTGATATTATTTCAACTGTTTTGAGTATTGATTTACAACCCCACCCTATTACTGCAATTTTTGGTTTACCAATAATAGAACCAAATCTTTTAACCCCTTCAGCTCGTTTGATGATTGCATTTCTTACACTAACGGCTAGAAGATCCATTTTACTGAATTGGAAAGGGATCAATCCCTCCACCACATTTCATTGGTTCTCTCAAATTATGTTGTGTTTAAATTTAGAAAAAATTAGAAGTGTTATTTATGATCCCTCTATTAAATTTCAAAAGACTTGGAGGTCATTTATTCAATACTTTCATATGATGTAATTTGACCTTTTCCAAACCTACTCTATTTCTTTTTAGTATATGTTGAGGGGAGCGGAGTCAACGACACTAATAGTTCTTTTTTTTATATTTCACAACAGCCCATTTCTTTCTTTTCTATAGTTTAGTTGGTCTATTTTGTAGATTAGTTTTTTTTCGGGTATTTTTTTTCCTTTTTCATGTTAATTTGTCTATATTTAATATTTGTATCCTGTAAGATTGGGAGGTTTAACATCCATGTATTAACTGGGTTTATACTTATATATGATAATTACAACAATGTAATCCCAATAACTTTTGTATGATTACTATGTTGTTAATCTTTATCATTATGATACTAATAAAAAGATTGAAAAAGAAAGAAAGAAATTACCTAGACTTACCCATAGCCCTCTATCTTTCAAAGCTCCATGTACCTATCCAGGAATCTCTTAAAAGACCCTATCATATCCGCTTCCACCACCATCGCCGACAACCCATTCCACACACTCATCACTCTCTGCATAAAAAACTTACCCCTGACATCTCCTCAGTACCTACTTCCAAGTACCTTGAAACTGTGCCCTCTTGTGTTAGCCATTTCAGCCCTGGAAAAAAGCCTCTGACTATCCACATGATCAATGCCTCTCATCATCTTACACATCTCTTCAAGTCCCCTCTCATCCTTTGCCGCTCCATGGAGTAAAGGCAGAGATTACTCAACCTATTCTCATAAGGCATGTTCCCCAATCCAGGCAACATTCTTGTAAATCTCCTCTGCACCCTTTCTATAGTTTCCCCATCTTTCCTGTAGTGAGGTGACCAGGAACTGAGCACAGTACTCCAAATGGGGTCTGACCATGGTCCTATATAGCTGTAACATTACCTCTCGGCTCTTAAACTCAATCCCACAGTTGATGAAGGCCAATACACCATATGCTTTCTTAACCACGGAGTCAACCTGCACAGCAGCTTTGAGTGTCCTATGGACTCAGACCCCAAGATCCCTCTGATCCTCCACACTGCCAAGAGTCTCACCATTATTCTCCCATCATATTTGACCTACCAAGATGAATCACCTCACACTTATCTGGGTGAACTCCATCCACCACTTCTCAGCCCAGTTTTGCATCCTATCAATGTCCTGCTGTAACCGCTGACAGCCCTCCACACCATCCACAACACCCTCAACCTTTGTGTCATCAGCAAATTTACTAACCCGTCCCTCCACTTCCTCATCCAGGTCATTTATAAAAATCATGAAGAGAAGGGGTCACAGAACAGATCCCTGAGGCACACCACTGGTCACTGACCTCCATGCAGAATACAACTCGTCTACAACCACTCTTTGGCCTTCTGTGGGTAAGCCAATTCTGGATCCACAAAGCAAGGTTTTTGTGGATCCCATGTCTCCTTAATTTCTCAATAAGTTTTGCATGGGGTACATTATCAAATGCCTTGATGAAATCCATATATACTACACCTACTATTCTACCTTCATCAATGTGTTTAGTCACATCCTCAAAAAATTCAATCAGGCTTGAAAGGCACAACCTGCCTTTGACAAAGCCATTCTGACTACTCCTAATCATATTATGCCTCTCAGGGTCTTTTCCATCAACTTAACTACCACTGAAGAAAGGCTCACTGGTCTATAATTTCCTGGGCAATCTTTACTCCCTTTTTTGAATAAAGGAATAACATCTGCAACCTTCCAATCCTCTGGAGTCTCTCCCATCCTCATTGATGGTGCAAAGATTATTGCCAGAGGCTCAACAATCTCCTCCCTCACAGTAGCCTGGGGTACATCTTGTCCGGTCTCAGAGACGTATCCAACTTGATGCTTTCCAAAAGCTCCAGCACATCCTCTTTCTTAATGTCTACATGCTCAAGCTTTTCAGTCCGCTGTAAGTCATCCCCACAATCGCCAAGATCCTTTTCCTTAGTGAATACTGAAGCGAAGTATTCATTAAGTACCTCTGTTATCTCCTCTGGTTCCATACACACTTTTCCACTGTCACACTTGATTGGTCCTATTCTCTCACGTCTTTTCCTCTTGTTCTTCACATACTTGTAGAATGCCTTGGTGTTTTCTTTAATCCTGCTCACCAAGACCTTCTCATGACCCCTTCTGGCTCTCTTAATTTCATTCTTAAGCTCCTTCCTGCTAGCCTTATAATCTTCTAGATCTCTATCATTACCTAGTTTTTTGAACCTTTAGTAATCTTTTCTTGTCTTCTTGACTAGATTTTCAATAGCCTTTGCCCACCACAGTTCTTATCATCCTTTCCCTGTCTCATTGGAACGTCTATGCAGAATGCCATGCAAATATCCCCTGAACATTTGCTACATTTCTTCCATATGTTTCCCTGAGAACATCTGTTTCCAATTTATGCTTCCAAGTTCCTGCCTGATAGCTCCATATTTCCCCTTACTCCAATTAAATGTTTCTCTAACTTGTCTGTTTCTATCCCTCTCCAATGCTATGGTAAAAGAAATTTAATTGTGATCACGATCTCCAAAATGCTCTCCCACAGAGAGACCTGACACTTGACCAGATTCATTTCCCAATACCAGATCAAGTACAGCCTCTCCTCTTGTAGGCTTATCAACATATTGTGTCAGGAAACCTTCCTGAACACACCTAACAAACTCCACCCCATCTAAACCCCTTGCGCTAAGGAGATGCTAATCAATATTAGGAAAGTTAAAATCTCCCATCACATCAGTACAAAAATTAAGACAATAATAAATACTCTTTCATATTTCTATCAAACTCTACTGGGAAGATGTTACCCTTCATTTCAAAATCTTTGGACGTCAGGGTCCGACAGAGTAATCAAATATCCAATATTTTGTTTCCTTTTAAATGTAGTTGCACAGTAATGTGTCCTCCAGGTACCAGTGATTTAACAGTAATTTAGTCTAATTCTTGAAATATCACCATTGTCAGTTTTCCTCATCATTTACGTTTTCAACTGAGAAATTTTTGGGGGGATTCAGTAATATTTTCATGCTATGGTGGTCTGCAGTGGGATTAATTTGGTCTTATTATGGTGATAACAGTGTTCATAAGTTAAAGTTTCCCCAAATCATTTATTTTCATTTCAAAGCAATGCAGTAAATTAATACTTGGGAAATTAAAATCTCCCACGACAACCCTGTTATTATTACACCTTTCCAGAGTCTGTCCCCTGTCTGCTCCTTGATGTCCCTGTTACTATTGGGTGGTCTATAAAAAAAAACCAGTAGAGTTATTGACCCCTTCCTGTTTCTAACTTCCACCCAGAGAGACTCAGTGGACAATCCCTCCATGACTTCCTCCTTTTCTACAGCCGTGACACTATCTCTGATCAGCCCTGCCACACCCCCAACTCTTTTGCTTCCTTCCCTGTCCTTTCAAAACATCTAAAGCCTGGCACTCTAAGTAACTATTCCTGCCCCTGAGCCATCCAAGTCTCTGTAATGGCCACAACATCATAGCTCCAAGTACTGATCCACACTCTAAGATCATCTGCTTTGTTCATGATGCTTCTTGCATTAAAATAAACACATCTCAAACTATCGGTGTGAGCTTGGAGAATTTCTCAAGTGAGCGGGATGGAGTATGGGAATAGCCTGGGGGAGATCTGTGGATCCACCCTGTTCACAACCCACAATTATAATTGGCTTCAGTGCCTTTGATGCAATAGTGCCCTGAGTCATCTGGTTATCACTTGCTCTAATCCAGAAAAAGTAAATCTCTACATTAACATTGCCGACAGGTGGATTTGACTGTTTGTCACCTGCTCAGTTTTAATTCTCCACCTTCCTGGTTTCACCTGAGTCAGTAGAGTCAAAAATCCACTCCCACATTGTTCACTTGTACTCAACTGCATGGTACATTAAGGATGATCGTGAGTGTTCCCTATTAGAGAATAGGTTTCCTCAAAGGCACTGAAATTTATTTCTTAATTCTGTAATTTCAAGTGTCCAGGACTTGCTATCTCTCCCTTCAATGCAGATAACGATCAGAAAGACAGATGGCGATTTTAACAGAGTCTGATATGTTTACAACCAGTCTAAGTGCAGGGTGTGGGAAACACACCCACCACCTCAGGACAGATTGATCCTTATACCATTGTTTTACTGAATGAAACTCCTCCGGGGCATCTTCATCTGCAGTGCTGCTAATTTCAATGGGCAGAGTTAGTAACAATCCATCAGTGCACTAACATCATATTTCTATGTGCGTTACCTTTGATCCACAATATCACGTTATGTTGACTGGTCCAAATACTGACATAGTTTCACACCACCGCAGAGTAGGAAACTAGACACTGATGAAGAGGCCAGGGAAGGCTGGGGAGTAAAGTTAGAAAGTTTGTAGGATAGGAAGAGAAAACATTAGAGAAATCAGAATACTTTCGAAGATCACTTGAAAGACAGATGATGAACGAAGAATAGAGTGAGACTGGGAGCAGAATGAGAATTATAGAGACTCGGAAACTGAGAGGGAACTCAGTCAGGTTTGTGATCACAGACATGCAGGCGAGCAATAACGACAACCACTTGTGTGGCATGATGTAAATACAGCTCATTTAGGATTTCCCCGTTGCTTAAAATATGACTGAAAGCACATAAGCGAGTATTCTGTCTGTCTTAAAGGAAATTGGCTCTTTTTCCTCGAATCTTGTGCTGAAGAATGTAACTCAGAGCAACATTTGCAAAACTCCAGTACTTTAGAAACATTAGCAGGGGGAGAAGGCTGGAAGTGGGAAATCAGATTGCAATGTGCTTATACTTGATAAGTTTGTATTTCTTGATGAGTATAAAGTCAGAATTCTTAACTCATTATAAAATTAGCTGAGTAAGATTGAAGAGAAACCTTTACAGTTCCTACTCCATGCCTTCCTTATTGGCCAACGATAAAACTCCAAGCATGTTCTTTGCTTTTGGCACTTTCCAAAAGCACACCAGCATTATTTGAATCTTCTGATTCATTCCTATTATTGATTTTTTCTAGGTTTTGGATATACTTGGTGATTAATATTGGGAAAATTTTCACTCAACAGTTGCACCAGAGATGCATAAGTAGTTCTGTATTTTAAACCTTCATATCACTTAATAATTCTGAACATTCTGACGGAGGAATACACTGTTGACCCTGATGAGAGTTATATACAGACACCCAAACAGTAGTAAGGATGTGGTCTACAAATTACATGGAAGTTACATGATAAAAGGACAATTCTACAATAATCATGGGGGATTTCAATATGCAGGTAGATTGGGAAAATCAGGTTGGTGCTGGATTCCAAGAGGGGGGATTTCTGGAATGCTTATGAGATGGCTTTTTAGAGCAGTTCGTGGTTGAGCCCACGAAGTGTTCAACTATTCTGGATTGGGTCTTATGCAATGAACCAGAATTGATTAGAGAGCTTAAAGTAAAAGAACCCCTAGGGGCAAGTTATCATAATATGATCAAATTCACCCTGAAATCTGAGGAGAAGCCGATGTCAGATGTAACAGTATTACAGTGGAGTAAAGAGAATTACAGAGGCATGAGAAAGGAGTTGGTCAGAATTGATTGGAAAAGAAAACTGGCAGGGATGACAGCAGAGCAGCAATGGCTGGAATTTCTTGAAGTGATCCGTAGACACAGGATAAATACATGCCAAAGAGGAAGGGGTATTCTAAAGGAAAGATGGCACAACCGTAGCTAACAAGAGAAGTCAAAGCCAACATAAAAGCCAAAGAGAAGGCATATAAGAGAACAAAGATTAATGGGAAGGTAGAGGATTGGGAAGCTTTAAAATACGAACAGAAGGCAACTAAAAAGTCTTTAAGAAGGTAAAGATGGAATATGAAAGTAATCTAGCCAATAATATTAAAGAGGATACCAAAAGTATCTTCAGATACAAAAATTGTAAAAGACAGGCAAGACTGGTTATTGGACCACTGGAAAACAATGCTGGAGAGGTAGTAATGAGGGACAAGGAAATGGCATATGAACTGAATAGGTATTTTGAAGCAGAACAGTTTGCTCGCTGGTCATATACACACAGTATACTAATTAATACCACTACTATACAACCAAGCAAAAATTAGTAGAAAGACAGAAGATTGGGAAGCTTTTAAAAACCCACAGAGAACAACTAAAAGAATCATTAGGAGGGAAAATATGAAATATGAAAGCAAGCTAGCAAACAATATCAAAGTGGATAGTAAAAGCTTTTTCAAATATGTAAAAAATAAAAGAGATGATAGTGGATATGGGACCACTAGAAAATGAGGCTGGAGAAATAATAACGGGGACAAGGGGATGGTGGATGAACTAACTGGGTATTTTGCAACAGTCTTCACTGTGGAAGGCACTAGCAGTGTGCCAGATATTGAAGAGAAGTGAGTGCAGTTACGGTTACAAGGGAGAAGGTGTTCAAAAAGCTGAAAGACCTAAGGGCACATACAGTAAGTCACCCGGGCCAGATGAACTGCACCCTGGGGTTCTGAAAGAGGTAGTGGCAGAGATTGTGGAGGCATTAGTATTGATCTTTCAAAAATCATTGGACTCTGGCATGGTGCCAGATGACTGGAAATTTGCAAATGTCACTCCACTCTTTAAGAAGAGGAAGGCAGCAGAAAGGAAATTATAGACCAGTTAGCCTGACCTCAGTGGTTGGGAAGATGTTGGGGCCAATTGTTAAGGATGAGGTTATGGAGTACTTGGTGGTACAGGACAAGATAGGACAAAGTTAGCAGTGGTTCCTTAAGGGAAAAATCTTGCCTGACAAACCTGTTGGAATTCTTTGAGGAGATAAGCAGGACAGATAAAGGGGATGCAGTGGATGTTGTATATTTCAACTTTCAGAAGGCCTTTGACAAGGCTCAACACATGAAGCTGCTTACCAACTTAAGAGCCCATGGTATTACAGGGAAGTCTCTAGTTAGAGCATTGGCTGATTGGTAGGAGGCAACAAGTGGGAATAAAAGGATTCTTTTCTGGGTTGGCTGCCAGTGACTAGTGGTGTTCCACAGGGGTTGGTGTTGGGACTGCTTCTTTTCATGCTGTATATCAATGATTTAGATGATGGAATAGATTGTTTTTTTGCCAAGTTTGTAGATGATACAAAGATTGGTGGAGGGGCAGGTAGTGTTGAGGAATCAGGTAGGATGCAGGAGGACTTAGACAGATTAGGAGAATGGGCAAGAAAGTGGCAAATGAAATACAACGTTGGAAAATGAATGGTCATGCACTTTGGTAGTGAAAATAAATGTGCGGACTATTTTCTAAACAGGGAGAAAATCCAAATATCTGAGATGCAGCGGGACTTACTTGGGAGTCCATGTGCAGAACACCCTGGAGGTTAACTTGCGGTTAACTGGCATCAGTGGTGAGGAAGGCAAGTGCAATGTTAGCATTCATTTCAAGGGGTCTAGAATACAAGAGCAGGGATGTGATGCTGAGGCTTTATAAAGCACTGGTGAAGTCTCAGCTTGAGTATTTTGAACAGTTTTGGGCTCCTCATCTAAGAAAAGATGTATTGGCATTCGAGAGAGCTCAGAGGAGATTCACAAGGATGATTCCAGGAATGAAGGGTTATTGTACGAGGAACATTTGATAGCTCTGGATCTGTACTCACTGGAGCTTAGAAGGATGAGAGGGGATCTCATTGAAACCTTTCAAATGTTGAAAGGCCTAGACAGAGTAGATGTGGAAAGGATGTTTTCCATGGTAAGGGAGTCTAGAACAAGAGGGAACAGCCTCAGGATAGAGGGGTGACCATTTAAGACAGAGATGTGGAGAAACTTCTTTAGCCAGAGGGTGGTGAATTTATGGAATTTATTACCACAGGCAGCTATGGAGGCCAAATTGTTGGGTGTATTTAATGCAGAACTTGATAGGTTCATAATTGGCCATGGCATCAAATGATACGGGGAGAAGGCCAGGTAGTGGGGCTGAGGAGGGGAAGAAAGAATCAGCCATGATTGAATGACACAGCAGACCCAGTGGGCCAAATGACCTAATTCTGCTGCTATGTCTTATATAGACATCCACAACATAGTAAATTTTTATTTGTCCCATTCAAGCTGTGGAAAATTTCTTACTCTAGCAGGATAATGTCTTTTCTGATAAGGGGGTGGTCACTCTACATGGCGGGTGAGGCTTCTGGCTGTGTACCAATCTCAAATTCTGGGGCCTCCTCCGTGGTGGCTGTAGGAGTTGACTCTGGGACTGCAGGAAGTGGTTCTAACAGCTCTGGACACCTTTCTTCTGGACATGTTGGCATCCCAAAGAATGCATGGCAAGCTGCTTGATCTGCTGATCTATCCCAGACCACCAGACAAAGCTTTGAGCCAATGCTTTTATTTTTACCATGCCTAGATGACCAGCATATAGCTTTTGGATGGTACAACTCTCAATCCCTACATAAATGAGGCAACCCTTGTTAAGGGCCAATTCATCCTAGTGCTGGTAAAAATGAGGGAACTGGAATTTACACTCCACAACCTAGGAATTTTGGGTTGCCATGCAGACTTGTGACAGATTGGGGTGTTTTCTGGTTTCCCTTTGGATCATCTCTGCCTAATGTGGAGACTTTTAATTTGCATGAAGGAGAATAGGTCGAGAGGAATGTCCTCTTTTATAAATTTTTTTTCAGGTATTTCCTTTTCCAAGGATGAATGGGACAATCCATCAGCATTTCCAAAATTAGACAACCTCTTGAATTTCATCTTGTAATTGTGTGCTTTAAGCAACAGAGCCCGTCTCTGCATTCGTGCTGCTGCTGTTAGTGAAACACCCTTCTGTGGACTGAAAATGGACACACGTGGTTGATCATCAATGTTATGTTTTGTCACTTCAAAACATTAAACTAATTCAAGGAAAGCACTGAAGCCCGAGAACATGGGTCTGGTTTCATCTTTACTTTAAGTGAGGCACACCCATATCACATGATAGTGTGATGATGTATGCAATTAAAATGTATTTTACATATAACCAGTAACGAATTATATGTAGCTGAACAAGAATGTTTAATCAACCAATATAAACACAAGATTACTCAAATATTATTGCAATATTAAATACACAACAATCAGTAATGAGGGTAAAGCTCTTTCCTATGCAAGTACTGGCTAAAACATTTTACACCTCAAACCAGACTCAAGGCCTCCTTTCAATCTATGTGAATTTTTTCTATGTAGCGGTAAGGTTACATGATGCAAAGGCAATGGGGAGTTTCATTCCATCACTCACAACGTGCCATGACCACACCTATATCATAAGGCAACGTCACAGGCAAGCTTGGCTGGATGATGTAGATCGCGATGTGTGAGTACAGTGTTGGTTATATGTCTGTTGAAAATCCACCTCACACTGCTTTGTGCATTGCCATTTCTTCCCGATCTGCAACAATGAGTGCAAGGGACTGAGCATCGTAGCTAGATTGGCAGGAACCTGTTTCAGTAATTGACAAATCCTTAAAAGGACCACAACTGTGACACATCCTTTGGCCTTGTTGCATCCACTACTGATTGAATTTTCTCAACACACTTGTGCGTCAATGGTGTGACCACTTGTGACCACTGTAAGTGATGCTTGATTTAAAGAGTTTTAACTAGTTGCATTCAGCTCTGGGCCCATAATCTTCTCATCTTCTTAACACCGTCTTGAGATTTTGGAGAAGTTCCTTGTCATCCTCACCAGTAACAATGATGTTATCCAGGTAACACTGAGTCACTGGGCAACCTTGCGGCACTTGTCCATAGCTTTCTGCCAGGGTGCATGTGCAGATGCTACTTTAAAAATAAGGCTATTATAGTGATAAAGACCTTTGTGAGTGTTTATGCTAAGAATCATTTTGGACTCTTCTTCCAACTCCATCTGTAGGGAGGTCTCAGCTGAAACCAATTTGCTTAAGTGTTTTCTCTAGAAAGGTTTGTAAAGATATCCTCTGTCCTGGACAGAGGGTATTGATCTACTTTCAGTACTGGGTTGATTGTGACCTTAAAATCACCACAGATCTTGTCAGACCCATCCTTCTTAGCTGCAGTACCAATGAGTATTAATAGCCGTGGGTTTCACTCAAACTTGTAAAGAATTCCTTCAGCCTCCAAGCCTTTGACATGGATGGTATAAGGAAACAGATAGGCTTTGTAAAGCTTGGGTGTGGTATTTTCATTCAACACTCTTTTGCCCTTGATAAGATTGGGGTTTCCAATGCCATCTTTGAATGCTGCCGTGACATCATCCAGTACCTTTCTTAATTTGTTTCCAAATGATTCTATTGCAGTGGCTGTAACATGCAAATTGTGGATGGATCTCCAATCAAGTTGCAGTTGTCTCAGTCAATCACAACCCCAGAATGATGGTCCTCCCGATTTTACCATATACAGTACAAGCTCAATGTGCCTTGTTGGTTGTTGTATTTCACTGTTATGAATGCCATTCTCACAGGAGTTATCCTTCCTCCAATATAAGTTCTTAGCTGGATATTTGCAGGCTTCAGTCCAGTATCTTTGAAATGCCGTTCAAAATCATTTTGTGGAATGGATGAAACAGCTGAACTAGTCTCCAATCAATTTTAATTAATTTGCCATTCATTCCTTATGTAAGCCATATTGCTTGTCTCCTCACAACAGGAATTCTGCAGATGCTGGAAATTCAAGCAACATACATCAAAGTTGCTGGTGAACGCAGCAGGCCAAGCAGCATCTATAGGAAGAGGCGCAGTCCACATTTCAGGCCGAGACCCTTTACGAAGGGTCTCGGCCTGAATCGTCGACTGCGCCTCTTCCTATAGATGCTGCTTGGCCTGCTGCGTTCACCAGCAACTTTGATGTATGTTGCTTGTCTCCTGTTAGTTTTCACATTATAAATCTTTAAGCTACCCTATCCTGTGTCACCCTCATCATTATCCAAGTTTTCATCAACATTATGCAGATTTGTGCTTTTTGAAACTGCAACTTAACTTATTTTTTCTCCTCTTGTACAGTTCATTTATTTCTGTCTGCCCAACATGCTCTTTGTAGGTGTCCTACTTTGTTGCATTTTCTGCTAGTTTCACCTCTAAACCTGCATTGCTCTAGTATTTGTGAGTCTCTGCCACAACAATAACACAATCTGTTCAGCCAGGCCAGTTTCTGTTTAGAGGTTGCAATTTTGTTCATGCTCTCTTTCATTCCTGACTGCAACTCAGTTGTGTCTTTGTCTGCTGTTTCCATTGATACATTGATTTCAACTGTTTTTTTAAATGTGAGTTGTGCTTCAGTTAACAGCTGTTTGTGAATGCATTTTTGTAAGATTCCAAAAACTGCATGATCTCTCAGTGCATCATTAAGCTCATCACTGAACTGACAATGCTCAGATTATTTCTTCAATTCAGCCAGGTACATCAGATTTTAGAACTTAATAATATTACTGTAACTCATGGATACGTGGGTGTGTCCATATGTCCGGCATTTGTAACCTAGGGAAGGGCTGTGGCACAAAAATGAGATCTCCAGCCACCTTGCCTATGCTGACCTTTTTTGCCCATCAACATTAATCTTGTATACCTGCATTAAGTCCACATCTAATTCTCTTATGTCAGTCTAATGTCTGTTAAAGACAGTGACTGCATCTGATTCTACCAGCTCCTCTGGGTGCTGGAGAAGTGCTCAGAGATCCTGGGTAGGAAGGAAAAAATGTCATTTTTTTTTTTTTGCTGTTCATCCACATCTAGTGACTAGCAGAAGGGAAGTACATCTGAGCAGGCTTGGGATAATGTCCCCAGTGCCCAGTGTAACCAAACAGTCCAACCTCAAGTTTCATACAATGAGTGGCTGTGTGAACATTCAGTGCATGAGTGCAGTGTTTGCTGGCAAGTTTCAACATCTTCAGGAGAAAAGGAAGAACGATGGAGGAAAACTGGAGTCCTGACGAAGGGTCTCGGCCCGAAACGTCGACTGTACCTCTTCCTAGAGATGCTGCCTGGCCTGCGGTGTTCACCAGCAACTTTTATGTGTGTAGCCTGAAAAAGTTATTTTTCTTATTCATTGCAGAGGCTGGTTAAGAGTGGTGTGAAACTGTGGAAACAAGCAAGTCAATTTCTTCATGGGTACAATAGTAGCGAATAGTTTGCACTCTTATACAGAACAAAATCCATAGCATTAATTTAATTGAATTGATGGCATTAACGGGCAAAATTTTTAAGCTGGGTTTGAGTGGTGTTGTAACAACAACTTTATGCTCACTTTCAATAAGACCAAGGAATTGATTGTAGACTTCAGGAAGAGGAAGGACATGCACAGAGTATGTCAGAAAGACAAAAATAAATGGACTGCACAGGGAAGAGGCAAAGATAAAAAGTCAAGTTGCAATTTCAAAAAGAACACCACATGCTGTTGATGAGAATTCTGATAATGATGAGAGTGATTAAGGAGTGGGTATCCGTAAGACTGACAATGTGAAAACTAAGAATAGATAAGCAACATGGCTTGTGCCAGAAGGTAATGGAAAATTAATTAAAATGGAATTGGACACTAGTTCAGTTGCTTCATTAATTCCACAAAATGAGTTTGAACAGCATTTCAAAGACACTAACCTAAAACCTGAAGATATCCAACTAAGAACTTATACTGGAGAAAAGGTAATTCTTGTGTAAATTATATTCATGACAGTGAAAAACATCAACCTACAAGCTACATTGGGCTTGTATGTGGTAAAAAAAAACAGGAGGACCAGCTTTGTGGGGCTGTGAGTGGCTGAGACAATTACAAATTAATTGGAAATCCATCCACTATTTGCATGTCACATCCCTGCAATGATGTCTTCTGAGAGCAAATTAGGAAACGAACTGAATGATGCCACAACAACATTCAAGGATGACACTGGAAAACTCAAACATATCAAGGGTAAAATGGTGTTAAATGAAAATGCCACACCCAAGTTTTGCAAAGCTTATCTAGTTCCTTATACTGTCCGTGATAAAGTAGCCAGTAAGCTACATTGCATGAAGGCTGATGGAATTCCTTCCAAGATTGAGTGGAGCCCACAGACAACACCAGTGGTACCAACAGCCAAAAGGAATGGGTCTGTTAGGATCTGTAGTGATTTTAGGGTTATCATCAACCCAGTACTGTAAGCAAATCAATTCCCTCTTCCAATACCGAAGATAGAGGATATCTGGAGGAAAACACTTCAGCAAAATAGACTTAACTGAGGTCTACTTGCAGATGGAGATGGAAGAAGAGTCCAAAGTTTTTCTCACTATAAACACTCACAAAGGACAATATCGCTATAATAGGCTTATTTTTGGAGTAGCATCTGCACCTGCACTCTAGCAGAGAGTATAGACCAGGTGTGCAAGGCTGCCCAGGCACTCAGTGTTACCTGGATGACACCATTGTTACTAGTAAGGATTACAAGGAACATCTCCGAAGCTTCAAGACACTGATAAAAAGATTAGAAGATTATGGGTTCAGAGCACAACGCAATAAGTGTGAATTCTTTAACGAAGCATTACTCTCTGTGGTTACACTATTGGCGCACAAAGATTACACAAGCTTGCTGAGAAAATTCAAGCAGTGGTGGATGCTTGGCCAAGGCCAAATGATGTGTCACAGTTGCTGTCCTTTTTAGGATTTGTCAACTATTATAACAGGTTCCTGCCAAACCTGGCAATTGTGTTTCTCTCCTTGAACTCTTTACTACAGATCTGGAAGAAATGGCAAAGGACAAAGCAGTGTAAGGTGGCTTTCAAAACGGTAAAGGAAGTAGTGACTTCAGACACGGTATTCACACATTATGATCCACATTGTCCAGTGAAGCTTGTCTGTGACTTACGATATAGGTACAGTCATGTTACATGTTAGGAGTAACGGCAGTGAACACCCCGTAGCCTTTCTATCACATTCCCTTACTGCTGCAGAGAAAAATTACACACAGATTGACAGTGAGGCCTTGGGGCTGGTTTGGGATGTAAAGCATTTCAACTAGTACTTATGATAGAGAGAGTTTACCCTCATTACTGAACCACTGTCTAAACCTTCAAGTCTATTAAAGCTATGGACAAGGAGGACATTTCCCTACAGCACAAGATGGACAATTTCCTTTTTGTGTATCAGAACTCTGTTCATGCAACAACAAATCAAACACCTGCAATGCTGTTCATGAACAGGAATCTGAGATCTCGCATTGACCTCCTGAAACCAGATCTCTGGAGGGAAGTACAGGACAAACAGTTCAGTCAGTTGCCAAGTGAAGCAGCCAAAAGCTTCAAGGTTGGACAGGAAGTCCTAGTGCGTGGTTACCGAGAAGGCAAGTGAACAACCAGGAGGATAGCTACAAGAACCGGACCACTGATGAACACAGTGGATGTTGCAGACCATACATGGAGACATCATGTGGACCAATAGGCAATAGACAATAGGTGCAGTAGTAGGCCATTCAGCCCTTCGAGCCAGCACCGCCATTCACTGTGAACATGGCTGATCATCCACAATCAGTACCCCATTCCTGCCTTCTCCCCATATCCCTTGACTCCGCTATCTTTAAGAGCTCTATCTAACTCTTTCTTGAAAGAATCCAGAGAACTGGCCTCCACTGCCTTCTGAGGCAGAACATTCCACAGATCCACAAATCTCTGGGTGAAAAAGTTTTTCCTCAACTCCGTTCTAAATGGCCTACCCCTTATTCTCAAATTGTGGCCTCTGGTTCTAGACTCCCCCAACATCGGGAACATGTTTCCTGCCTCTAGCATGTCCAATCCCATAATAATCTTATATGTTTCAGTCAGATCCCCTCTCATCCTTCTAAATTCCAGTGTATACAAGCCCAGTCGCTCCAATTTTTCAACATATGACAGTCCCGTCATCCTGGGAATTAACCTCGTGAACCTCCGCTGCACTCTGTCAATAGCAAGAATGTTCTTGTTCAAATTTGGAGACCAAAACTGTACACCATACTCCAGGTATGGTCTCATCAGGGCCCTGTACAACTGCAGAAGAACCTCTTTGCTCCTATACTCAACTCCCCTTGTTATGAAGGCCAACATGCCATTAGCTTTCTTCACTGCCTGCTGTACCTGCATGCTTACTTTCAGTGTCTGCTGAACAAGGACACCAAGATCTCGTTGTACTTCCCCTTTTCCTAACTTGACACCATTCAAACAGTAATCTGCCTTCCTGTTCTTGCCACCAAAGTGGATAGCCTCACATTTATCCACATTAAACTGCATCTGCCCACTCACCCAAACCTGTCCAAGTCATCCTGCATTATCTCAACATCCCCCGCACATTTCACACTGCCACCTAGCTTTGTGTCATCTGCAAATTTGCTAATGTTATTTTTAATCCCTTCATCTAAATCATTAATGTATATTGTAAATAGCTGAAGTCCCAGCACCAAGCCTTGTGGTACCCCACTAGTCACTGCCTGCCATTCTGAAAGGGACCTGTTAATCCCTACTCTTTGTTTCCTGTCTGCCAACCAATTTACGATCCACGTCAGTACCCTACCCCCAATACCAGATACAGGATGCTCAGTAGAAGAACACATCTGAGTTGGCTGCATCCAACGAGACAGACACGTTACAGCCACTGGAATTACCTCCCAGTGACGATCATATCACTAACAGCAATGTGAAACCTGCAACAGAGAAAGTTGTCTTTGACAAGATATCTGCCAAACCTGATGCCACACCACAGGTCCAAAGGCACTATCCTGAAAGAAACAGAGTGCCACCCAAAAGTCTTTAGTATAGTGAAGTTAATTATGGACTGTTATTGTGAAAGTATGTTTATTTGATATGGTTTGTTTAAGGGAAATTGAATGATTTGTTAAATATACAGTTTTATGTTACATGAATCTAAATGGGGAGGAAGTGTAATGAATGAATCTATTTCTTTTAGAGCAATGACTCCCCTTAGCACTACAGATGAACTGATATCTTACCTATGCACATTGATCTGTTGTGTATGCACGTGCATTGATCTGCTCTCTCTCTCTCCACAATGAGAGTACACCAGTTAAAGCCATCTCATGTGCATACTTTTATTTTAATTGACATGTAGTTGTACAAACACAAGTGTCCATTTTTAATCAACAGAAGAGTGTTCTACTAATGGCAGCAGCAAGAATGCAGAGATGGGCTCTGTTATTTGGAGGACACAATTACAAGATTGAATTCAAGAGGACAACTAGTCATGGAAATCCTGATGAATTGTCCCATTTGACTTTGGAAAGGGAAACACCATAAATTTTTACAAAAAAAAATACACTCTTCTTGATGGAGTCTCCCCAGTACAAACTGGAAGTCTCTCTATTATGGCAGGGATGATCCAAAGGAAAACCAGAAAAGACCTCACACTGTCTCAGGTCTAGATGACCACCCGAAATGGCTGGAATGTGTAGCAGAAACTCCAGATCCCTAACAGCACCAAGATAAACTTGCCTTTGATGAAGGTTGCTTTATATGGAGATTGAGACTTCTTGTACCATTCAACATTAAAGTGTTAGAGGAGCTGCATGTAAGTCATCTAGGCTTGGTTAAAATGAAAGCATTGGTTTGAAGCTTTGTCTGCTGGCCTGGGATGGATCAGCTGATCGAGTAGCTTGCCATGCACTGTACGAGATGCCAACATATCTAGAAGATGCCAAGAGCAGCACCTCTCTATTCCTGGGAGTAGCCTGCATTGCCCTGGCACAGGATTCATGTAGATTTTGCCAGACAAAAAATTCTTGGTATTAGTGGATGCAAAGTGGCCAGGACTGTTCCCAATAGCCTCCACTCTAGCTTCACACACTGTTGATGCGTTGAGAAGCCTCTTCGCTAGGACTGGAGTTCCAGAACACTTCGTGACAATGCCCCAAGCTATAGTAGGGTTGCACTTACTGCTACACAACAGTTATGCCCTGCATGCTGTCAACTGGGCATTTAGCAGAAATAATGACAAGAGCATGAATGAATAAGTATGTGAACAACCTATTCTCAGATATCAGGACCACAAACTCAATAGTGGTTTAGAGTTGGTGTCTTGCAAGTACACATTAATTAGCTCTTTAAGCTCATGATTCCTTTAATACGGAGTTGCTCAAATATATTTGGATAATACACTAGTATTATTGAAAGCAGTGATTAAAAATTATTGTATATAAAATTTTCTTTTAATCTTCTTATAATTGACATCTCATTATGTGGTCATAAATAATACCAGTGGATTTTATTGTAACGTCTCCCTGGTATGAAATCAATTACTTACAGCTGGGTCCCTGCAGGGAAACAATAGAAAACAGTCGATCTCCCAGACCAACGAACTTTCATTAACACCACTGATTCCCCCATCAAATCTTAGATACTTATGCACATCATTGACAGGAATTTTTCCTTTAATTTGGCTCCTCAGAGTATCACCTTGCAGTTAAAGAGTGAAACAGATATGAATTTTCTCAATGCTTTTTAAAATACATGTCTGAACATCAAAATGAAAGCATGAGTGATGCTAGTTGTAAACCAAGACAAAGTCAAGAGCTGCATCTTTGAAAGAATTGGTTTGTAAAATACAATATACCACCACAAGACAAAAGATTTCACCTTTTCACTGGGTTAAAGGCTCAAGACTGTAAATAAAAGAAGACAAGTCTGGTGAGAACAAACCTGTTTAAGAGGATGGGTCAAATGTCTCTGCTGGCTTTATTGTCGAGTGTTGAATCAGTGAGTGTTGACAACACTAATGATAATGCACTTATTAGCCTTATCCATGCATGACTTTAGTATTAGTTCATTTCCTTCTGCTCCACAATCTCTGGTAAATGTTAGAAGACTAGTACATATCTATGCTTCAAAATATTAGCCCACTTGTAACACAGAACCTCTTCTTTCGCTCTGGTGGATAACAGACATGGATATGAAGGCACAATGGCCTCCTTCACTGTTGTAACGATTCCAAGCCCCAATAAGATCTTGTAGAGATAATTCACTGCTTCAGGATATAGGGAGCTAAAAACAAGCCAGAAATGCTTGCTTGCACACTTGGTCCTGACAGCCACTTTGAAGTATGGCATATCATTTCTAAACAGCTCTTTAAATTTTATAGCAGATAGGACATAAGTCATTAATTTTTCGTTTGCCCAAAATTTTTACCTGATACTATAATCTATATTTTTAGTTTGAAGAAGCTAACAATAGGGTTTATGGAAAAAAATCCTAAAACAAATAGGATCAGATGCAGCATGAAAGTGAAAACAAATTGGCAAATGGTTAGAAATAAAACAAAAAAAAGTGATAATTATAATAACTTTGGACAGTAACTTTGCTTTTCCCAACAGAACCAGGATGGACTAGTTCTGCCATAGTGTAAAGTGAGCTAATGATAGATTCACAGTAAAATATTTTCTCCAGCTATTTCTATCACAAAAGGTTTGTTGTATAAATGTACACTCCTTTGGGAATCCTGAATTCCTGACTGCATGTATCAGCAATTCACAAGCATACCAGACACAACCATTTGTCCATTAATGAATTACCAGTGGGAGAGACTCCCAACTGATGGCACTCATTTGATAAATTAGCCCTAATGTGCCAACATGAAAAGCAATTAGAAAGAAGAGTTTTCAGAAATCTAATAATAACTATCTTATAGCCTCTCCATACATTGAATGATAATATCTATTATTTTCCTCAGCGCTGCCATAATTTACTACTGAATTTTTTTACCTATAGCACTGTAAAGAACATTTTGCTTTAACCAATTCTTCTGATATCAAAGGAACACACTGTCATTTGGAATATTGTCTATCCTCCAGACCCCTATGAAGAACAGGAAATATTTTGTGAAGAGACATAAAGCTGTCAAAAGTTATTTCCAAAGGCAAAGGGATGTGGGGACACAAAACCAATATACTGTAACAAATTACCAAAGTAAGATGCATCGTGTATGAAAGCAGTTAATATCAATTTATTCAGAAGTAGCTAATTTGGGTTCATTAAACATTATATTTTACTGGGCACCATTTAGAATTACTAAAATGCAAAAGTCTACTTATTGCTTATTAAATAAGTTCCATTGAAAGCAGATCACAAAAATAGTTCTCTTATCATTGAAGTCATAATTTTAAATTTCACAAGCATTCTTGTAACCAAGGGTCTTTCAGTAGATTACCTCAATAAGTTAATGAAGATGTGGATGGGGACTGGAACTTAGTGGAATATATTTTGTACAGGAATGATAAAAATTGAGGCCCTGTCTATCCACCAGGAATGGGACAGGTAAGTGCTTAAAATCACGTAATTCCCCCATCCCCCCCCCCCACAGACACACACATAAAATTTCCAGTTTTAATTTTAATGGTGTAATGGAAAGAAACTAAAGGCTAAGTTGAAGAAGTGCCATATAAAAAGAGAAACAAATAAAATGCGGTATTCATCTCTGCCTTCCCCCTGAGATCACAAGTTCTTTCCTGAAACATACAGTATCTATGTGCAAGGTTGACATTTTGATTGACATAAAAGTTTCTTTCCATGCTAGTGGACAAACTGATTTGTTACCTTCTTGTCACTGATATGAAATATGAGTTGCCTCTTTAACTTTACCTTCATCACAAGAGCTTCCAGAATCACTCTGGAAATCTGTGTGTCTTTCTGATCAAATATTTCACTTTAGAGATGCCACAAGAGAATTCCACTCACCTTTAAGAAATCAATTTCTATCTTAAATAGGCTTTTTCCAACTTGCTGAGAATTGCTTTCCAGATGTGTGCAGTTTAACAATTGCATCAACTAATACCCACGGGTGAAATTAAAGTGACACCTGGGAATATATTAAAATCAGATTAACCTTTTTCAGTTAAAATAGGTTTTAACTGAACTCAAATTGAATCTTTTAAAAAATGAATTCAAAATTGAGCAGGGTGTTGATGGAATGAGAAGAACCACCATTCAAAAGTCACCTTTTTAAGGCAATTAACATAAAATATTTAAGACCCTTGGCAAAGTAGACAGCAGATAGATACGCTTTTCTACACAGAGGATGACCATGATAGGGACTGCACAGATTTTGTTGATTCAATGGTAACTTTCAAAAGTGAGCTGGTTTATATTTAAGGTACATAAAAATATGGAATGATAGAGTCAGAAATGGAACAACTGAATAGCTCTTTCAAAGAGCCATCAAATGGCAAATGCCTTTCTTAACACTGCACGGCTAAAATCAAGGTTTAGTGCTGGTAGGAAGGAGGCAAGAATTTTCCGCAGTTCAGGTTTCAGTACAAAGCATTATGGGTAGGCAGCACTGCAGGTCAGAAAGCAAGGTGTTAGTGAAAGCTTGTGTGGAGATTTGTGGGTAGGTTGTGTCACGATGTGCGCTGACAATATTGGAACCCAAGTGCAGAGGAAAAGACAGACTCTGATGTAAAGATGGCAACGAGAGTTTATTCAGAATAATTCAAAAAGAATATCAGTGGCTTATCCGAGCGACACCCTGAGACGTAACATTCTCAAACCTAGGACCCTGCAATGAGTGCTAATCAGGCATCCACTTAAATAATACAAGTAACGCAGAATCCCCAAGCCTATCAAAATAAACCTAACAAGCTTAAACAGCAGGCACCAGGAGTCCACATTACAAAGAGCCAGTCGCTCATGAAAAACACAATGAACTCTAAACAATTGACAACTGTTATTAAACAACAATTAACCAATTCATGTGCTCTAAAAACCTCAGCACCCAACACCCTCTGGCACCCCACGCAGGCCCCAAGAACTCATTACAAGCTGAAGTGACAATATACATGAGGATTCTATCCAGTACTCGCACCCTTCTATATGTACTAGATATAAAGCAGCAGAAGCTAGTACAAGTAAATCATTAATTATAAAGCTCAAAAATGTAATGAGTTGCATTTGTATAGCAACTTTCACATCCCTTTCAAAATATTCCAAGATGCTTTATATCCTGTGATGTACTCCTGAAGTGTCGTCCTTGTTATAATTGAAGGAACACAGAAGCCAATATGCACACTCCATGTTCCCACAAACAATAATGCGTTAAGTACAGTGAAGGCAATTGAAGGAGAAATAAAGGCCCAAGACAACAAGTATAATTACTTCTTCTCTTTTTTGCTGTGGAGCCATAAAAATACAAACCCCCTCAACATATCACAGAAGTGTCATTGTATATCTTTCCATATCAGTTCAAGGACTTGAAGGCTGAAATGTTCATTTCCTGCTGTAAGCGTTAAAGCAACTGAGTTGTGGCTAGGTTAGTGGAGAATTTGCCTGTCCGTCGAAAGGAGCTTAGTTCAAGTTTACTCCAGAAATGTGAGCACATAATTTTAGACTGATATTCCAGTGCAGCACTGGGGGAATATTGCTTTGGAAAAGGCTTTTTTTTTTTCATTTTTGGCTGTGGCTTTAAAATTAAAGCCATGGAAAATAAAGTTCAAAGTACAATTTATTGTCAGAGTTCATGTATGTCACCACATACAACTCTGAGATTCTTTTTCCTGTGGGCATACTTATCAATTCTATAGAAAAGTAACTGTAAACAGGATCAATGAAGAACAAACTCTGCAAATTTGTAAATAAATAGCAATAAATAATATGAAATAACATGAAATGAAAGAGCATAAAATAACAAGGTAAAGAGTCCTTAAAGTGAGACCATCAGTTGTAGGAACACCAGAAATAGAATGAGTGTAGTTATCCCCTTTTGTTCAAGAGCCTGATGATTGAGGGGTAGTAACTGTTCTTGAGCCTGCTGGTGCGAGTCCTGAGGCTCCTGTACCTAGTAACTGATGGCAGCAGTAAGGAAAAAACATGGCCTGGGTGGAGAGGATCTTTGATGATGGATGCTCCTTTTCTACGACAAAGTTTCAAGTTGGACAGCTTTACTCGTGATCTATTGGGCTGAATCCATTACTTTTGTAGGATTTTCCACTCAAAGGTGTTGGTGTTCCCATACCAGGCCGTAATGCAGCCAGTCTATACACTTTCCATTACACATCTATAGAAGTTGCTAAGATTTTTGATGACAGGCCGAATCTTCAGACTCCTGAGGAAGTAGAGGCACTGTTGTGCTTTCTTTGCAATTATATTTATATGTTGGGTCCAGCACAGGTCCTCCAAGATAGTGACACCAGGAATTTAAAGTTACTGACCCTCTCCACCTCTGCTCCTCCAATGAGTACTGGCTTATGGACCTCTGGTTTCCCTCTCCTGAAGTCTACAATCAGCTCCTAGGTCTTATTGACATTGAGTGAGAGGTTGTTGTTATTACACCAATCAGCCAAATTTTCAATCTCCCTCCTGTATACTGATTCATCACCACCTTTGATACAGCCCACAACACTGGTGTCATCAGCAAACTTGAACATGCTGTTGGAGCTGTGCTTAGCCACAAAGTCACAGGTATAAAGTGAGTAGAGCAGGGGGCTAAGTACACATCCCTGTGGTGCTCCTGTGCTGATGGAGATTGTAGAGGAGATACTTTTGCCAATCCAAACTGACTGGGATCTGCAAACATAGAAATCCAGAATCCAATTGCACAAGGGGATATTGAGGCCCAGGTCTTAGAGTTTAGTTTTGAGAGGAAGATGGTATTAAATAATGAGTTGTAATCAATAAAGATATAATAAGATCTATAGCACCATTTTAAAGAAGAGTGAATTTATCTCTGACCAATATTGAATTCTCACTAAAAGTTACTAGAAAAACAACTAGTTACTGTAGTTACTGCAAATGAGTGCACAGCAAGCTCCCAGAAGCAGCGATGTTTTCTAAGAGTTGTACTATTTCTTACAATGGTCACATCATTTCAAAAGAATTTCATTGGCTGAGAAATGCTTTGGAATACAATGAAAGGGAAATATAATGTAATTTTAATTATTTTTATCAGTTTTGTTCATGAAGGAAAGAAGGCTCTCATAACTTTAATAATAAATCACATGACATTGTCACATCTGCACTTGGCAGGACAGGAAAACCTTTGAAAGTCCACCTGTGAACCAGAAAGCTAAAAGCAAATATGGATCGCAGCTGTGAATCAATCGCTAGACAAGGAAAGAATGAAGAGCTATCACTGGATTTCCAAACAGCTGAATTATAAATAGACATCTTACTTCATTGCAACACACACAAAAGTTGCTGGTGAACGCAGCAGGCCAGGCAGCATCTCTAGGAAGAGGTACAGTCGACGTTTCGGGCTGAGACCCTTCGTCAGGACCCTTCAACTCTGCTTCCCACTCCCATTCAGATATGTCCATACATGGCCTCCTCTACTGCCATGATGAGGCTAAACTCAGGTTGGAGGAGCAACACCTCATGTACCGTCTAGGTAGCCTCCAGCCCCTTGGTATGAACATAGAGTTCTCCAACTTCCGGTAATTCCCTCCCCTTCCCCTATCCCTATGTCACTCTGCCCCCTCACCCAGCTGCCTACCACCTCCCTCTTGGTTCCGCCTCCTTCTACTATCCATTGTGTTTTCCCCTATTCTTTCTTCACCTTTCCTGCCTATCAACTCCCTGCCTCCCTTCCCCCACCCCTTTATCTTTCCCCTTACTGGTTTCTCACCTGGAACCTACCAGCCTTCTCCTTCCCACCCTCCTCCCACCTTCTTTATAGGGCCTCTGCCCCTTCCTTCTACAGTCCTGACGAAGGGTTCCGGCCCGAAACGTCGACCGATCTTTTTCCACGGATGCTGCCCCACCTGCTGAGTTCCTCCAGTGTGTTATGGTTGTGACTAATATGCCCAAAAACAACTACATGTGTCTATATATACAAAACTTGTTCACTCTTGGCTTTTAAATAAGAAGTAAATCTAGGAAAAATCAAGCAAAAACATGAAGAAATGTACTATTGCAAGATAATTGCAGAATAACTGCAAAAAAAGTTAATAACTTTAAAGGAGTTGCCATATCTCTAGAGTAGAGGGAACAAGTTAACATTAGTTGGCATTACAATGCAGATTCCAAGATCTCAATTATACCTGTTATTCTCAGATTCCGTCACAAATGAGTTCACCTCTGTACTAACACAATGGGAATTAAATCTCCTTCAAATGCTACAAAGCAGAATGACATTGACAATTTTTCACTGACATCTGCCATCACTTGAAGGCCTGAACATATTGGAAAATATATAGTTGCTACTAGCTTCGAAGAAAGGAGTACTGTGATGGTTGAAAACTTTTGTACAAAATTTAACAGCTACCATATTTTATATGCAAATCCCAATACAGGTTTCCCCCGCTATCCGAAAGTAGAGCGTTCCTATGAAACTGTTCGTAAGCTGAAATGGCATAAAGCGAAGAAGCAATTACCATTAATTTATATGGGAAAAATTTTTGAGCGTTCCCAGACCCAAAAAAATAACCGACCAAATCATACCAAATAGCACATAAAACCTAAAATAACACTAACATTTAGTAAAAACAGGAATGATATGATAAATACACAGTCTATATAAATCAGAAACCATGTATGTGCAGTGTAGTTTCACTTATCAGAATCGGGAAGATTTAGTCAAAACCGATTTGTAGAAAAAAATCGACACGTACACACATGCGCACACACTTGCCCGCTCAAGGCTTCACGGTCATGGTAGTCTTTCTCGGAGTAAACACAAGTTTAAAGCGGGCATCTTTTCTCATAAAAGCGAAAATCCTCTTCGGATTTCTTTCAGTTAGTGAAAACAGGTACTAATGTAGGTCTTTCGTAAAAGCAAAGTGGCGTGAAGCGGGGGCACCTGTACACAGAGGACAACTATGGACACATTACAGAGTAAACCATCAGCCAAACAGAACAAATTTCTTCCTATACTGGGAGAACTATTCATTTGGAATCAAATAACTTTATGTGATTAATATGCAAAGACACACTCAAAAGAAAATTACCACTGGGCATTTTGGAAATCAATGCAGCATATCTAGTAATTGCTTGCTTAGTGTGAACAGAATACATTCTCGCTACTCGTGTTCTCTTTCTGTGTGAACTTCTTGTTTCTTGCACTCATTGTTATCCTCTCCTCCTAACATAAACTAATTCATCAGGATTAGTCCATCAACTGTAAAATACATATGTTGGGTATCACTTAGACTTGCGATAAGAATGGTCAGTATGCTAGAAAAAAAAGCACCAGAGAAAAATTTTAGGATGATAAAGGATAAATGCCTATGCCTATTTAATAAAACACAAAACATTTTTC
The DNA here is from genome assembly GCF_963921235.1 of Mobula hypostoma. Lineage (NCBI taxonomy): Eukaryota > Metazoa > Chordata > Chondrichthyes > Myliobatiformes > Myliobatidae > Mobula > Mobula hypostoma. The sequence goes on along the minus strand of NC_086097.1, from coordinate 162,460,842 downwards.
CTATTTACTTCTAATATTTTTCACATTATAACACTGATTATATCAAAAGTATATTTTGACAAATACTAAGTTTGTGAAATGTTTTAGGTGTGTGTGTATGCGTGCGTGTGTTTGTGTGTGCGAGCGTGTATGCATGTGTGTGTGTGTGTATGTGTGTGCATGGGATGGTTCTAAATTCAAATATTGTGCTAAAATGTTTACCTGCACATGAGTAGGTTATTTTAAGATATGGCAGCTGAATTTGAATATGTCAGCTTTAGTTGCTGTGAGATAGAACATAGCACCTTGGGGTACATTTCATTTGGAACTGAAAAGTGCCTATTGAGCAAGATGCAAATAAATGCTGTCTTAACCTTTACTGAATAAATATTAAGCAGAGCAGTTTCTAGCTTTAGTGCCCCACAGAACAGGATGAGAAGATCTGACTTCCTTTACTGTTTTGTAATTTGCTTGCTTTCTTCAGCAGTATGACAAACATCCAAACAGGATGCTATAATGTCTTTTTTTAGTAGGTAGCATACAGCATGGGCTTTGTGCCAAGGTATTGTAGTAAATTGTGGCTATGTCTATCTTGCATCACAAAAATCTCAATTTTTAAAAAATCAATACATACAGAAGTTCAAAGCTTATGAATCTTGTAGGCAGCAGAATTCTGACTCACAGAATGCATAATTTTAAATTAAACCGGAATGGTTTCCACATGATGTCCCATGCTAATATTCACTGTGTTGGCTAAGAGATTACCAAACTAGCATTTCTTTGAAGTAAGATTTATGTATGATGTTCCATAGGCTCACACAGTGTGGGAATAGCCCTGTGAGCTATTGAGCTCATTGTGAGCTACAATCTTTTATTTTGCAAGCATGCATATAATTAATTCTTCATTTAATACATTTTCTTGCTCTTAAGTCCTGGTGCAGTTTGTTTTGCAAATGTCTACAGTTTAATAAACCAAGTTTTTTTCCATGGGCAAAATAATGCAAATGCTGGATATTGGGCTGTAAATGGTCTAATTCTGCCGCTAGATCTTATGATCTTCTTGCTTCTAATTCTAATATTCCTATATTTTTGCCTGTTTTATCATTATTTTGATCTTGCTAGTTGGAGGGGACTCTGCATCTCTCTGTGTTGGTCATAAAACAGTCACAAGGCCTGTCCACTTGAGTCCTGAAAGAAGGTCGCAACCCAAAGTGTGACTGTTTACTCTTCTCCATTGATGCTGCCCTGGCCTTTCAGTATCCAATAGGTTTCAATGAGATCCACCCTCATCTTTCGGAACTCCATGAACTACAGGCTGAGAGGTATTGAATGCTCTTCCTTGTAAGGAGTAAAGAATAACAAATTTATCTCTCTGTACATTCACTACCACTCATTAAGGTCATGGCTAATCTTATTCTATAGGACAGGTTTTCTGCAAGAACCCCACATTGATCAATCCTCTTAAAAATTATTATTACAGCCTGGAATACACATTATGAATGCATCCAGCTTGAAAGAGAACGTAGAATATGGAACAGTACAGCACGGGAACAAGCCCTAAAGCTCATCATAGCTGAATTGACTATGATTCCAATTTAAACTGTACATCTGCCTGCATGTAGTCTATTTCCCCTCAATTCCTTGCCTATTCGTGTGTCTAAATTCCAAAGACGAAGAAATATTTTCTCATCCCTATCTTATTTTGATATTTTGATATTGTGATATCTTGTTTAAGACATCGCAACCACAGGAAACATTAACTCAGACATTCCACCTCTCCCGGAAGTTTTGGGAGTCTCCCGCATATTGATAGTGGTTCCCTGATGCCTGCAAATTATATACAATATCCCGGAAATCATTTTTTTGAGAGCGAGTGAGCAAGAGAGATCAAGAGAGAGCGCGAGAGAGCGCGCAAGAGTGAGACAGAGAGCAAGAGAGAGTGCGAAAGAGAGAGAGAACGAGCGTGACAGAGAGAGAGAGAGAGAGAGAGAGTGTGCCATGGCAGAGTGTTCCAATAAAAGAAAATATAAAACATACGTCACCCCAGACTACACTAAAGAGTACCCCTGCCTAATAGGGGTCAATAATAATGACAGTGTTGCTCACTGCACTGTTTACAACAGTGACTTTTCTATTGCCCATGGTGGGGTAAGACTGTAAAAGACATGTTGAGGTGAGTTTAACAGGTGTCATTCGTTCATTAGCATAGCTAACGTTATCTAAACTAACTGGCTAGCTCTCAAGGAGCTACTCTATTGCAAACATCCTACCTCTCCCGGAAGTTCCGGGAGTCTCCCACAATTGATAGTGCTACCTCCCTGAAATGAGTTTTTGCAGGGTGGGATGTCTGTTAACTCCATATCTATGTTATCAAGCCAAGTAAGAATTTTGCTTGTTTCAGTCAAATTGCTTCTCACTATTTTAAATTTAAAGCCAAACCGCTTAAGTTCTATTTATATGACTAAGCTGCCATCCTAGGGATCAATCTAGTCAACATTAGCTGCAATCCCTCAATACATCTTTCCTTGCATGGGGATCAGATCTATACACAATATTCAAAACGCACTCTCATTAAGACTCCCACAATAGTTATGAGAAATCTTCACCACTGTACTCAAATTTTCCAGCAATAAAGACAAACACTAATCTTCCTAACTTCTCACAGTACCTGCTTGTTTTCTTTCAGTGATGCACATACAAGGACACACATGAACACCAACACTTTTCAAAATGCAGTACGTCCAGTACATCTACGAAAAATCCAGTTTGTCTGGGTAATTTTCACTTACATGATTTGCCCAAACAACAATACAATTGATAAAAAGAATCAAATTGAAGGTCGGACGGAGGTAATTTTCACTGTCTCTCAAGTTATCCACAGGAACCAATAAACAAGTATAATTGTTCTTGGCAGAAACCGGTCTATTATCTCTTGTTCAGCTAACGGACATCAGATACCAGAAGCCATTGCGCACACACAGGAAATGAAAACAATTAACAAGTAAAATATTAAGTTTCAATCCACAATGTGACTCTCAAAGCAGCTAACCATTGGATATAAAACCTCCACATTTATATAATTGTGCAAAGTTTAATGATGTACAAATTCAAAACTATTAGCGAAACAGGACTAATTATTTGCAAACTTAACAATTAAGCTGTTATGGTTTAAATATGCACCCTTTTAGAAACAAGATATTTTCTATCTTGTTTATGTCCTATGATGTTAATCTTTGACCAAATTTGTAACTCCATTACTTCAGTTCAAAGAACATTACAAAATCATAGATTCATTATGGCACAGAAGGAGACCTTGAGTTATTATTGTCGCAAGTACATAAAGGAAGGTAGCTTGAACCAGAGGCACACAGATTTCACATTGTGAAGAAAAAGATTATTTCTGCAGCCTTCTCACTGAAAATGAAAAAGAGCAATATTCAAGAGCCCTCTAGTGATTTTTCAAGAGAGAATGTTTGCTTCACTTTACACAATTAGGATTTTTATATTAGTTAGATACTTAAGATACTTATAGACTCTATAGTCATAATGTAACTAACTATAGGTCTTGAAAAGGTTTAAATGTGCTTCTCAATCCAAAACTGCTTAAATTTAAAAGGAAACATGTTTTATACTGTAAAAATCATTACCTGAAAATTTGAGATACAGAAAAAAAAATTTGCTCTCAGAGATTACATGGAAAAAATAAACCGCAGATTTTTTTTGAACTTGTGTTTCTTGATGAATGTGCAGATGATGCAGTATGACATAACAGAAATCATCACACAGGCTACTTGTTAAAAACCAAACCCACCCAAAAGTAATCCAGGGGATGTCTGATTAATGTTACTGATAGCTTTATGATGGGTCTTTAACTACCGATCCCTCCCACACAAACTTACTCTAAGCAAGCCATTGTTACTGACCTCACCAGCTTTGGTTAGTTTATAAAATAAATTCTTATTGTGGGTTGGAAAAATTCAAATTCATTTGACATTCTATTTCACTGGAATTTTCTGAAACTTAGGTTTGACTTTGCACAGTCAGCTTTTCAAAAGAGCAATCTGTAAAGCTGATTTGCCCAGTGAAGCAATCTGTATCCCATGATTCTACAACTGTTAATGTTAATGAATAGAAAGTTATGGGTTAGGAACCTTGTGTTATGTCTCTGGTGACAATCTAAAGCAGGGAAGCATGAAATATACTCTTGATTGTCAACTGTAGTTCCAACAATTGTACAGCATTGCACAGCAATCTTATTTGCAGTGGTCTAGAATGGGCAGTCCATTATGGTGCCAGTCTTCCCCATCACCAGGGGAGAAATGAGATACTTTTGTTGCATTCCAAAGGTGCATTCTTCATATTAGAAACAAGAACTCTGAGTCTTTCAAATGAGACCTCAGGTTCACAACAGACGTAGGTTCTACCATTTCTTGGATAGTGGTGTCCAAGTGAGGGTAACATCACCTAGGAGTGTAAAGGTCTCAACAGTTTTCACTCTCTCACTGATTTTACGAGCTCCTTCTGCCTGTGATGTCATTACAAGCTATGTGAACACAACTAGAGAAATCATTACAAGATATCGCTGGCTTTTTGTTTTATTCCAGCAATCAACTGAGCACTGATGAAAGAACAAGTTGTGTCGAACAACCTAGAACAGCAGTCCCCAACTACCGGGCCGCAGAGCATGTGCTACCAGGCCGCGAGGAAACGATATGAGTCAGCTGCACCTTTCCTCATTCCCTGTCACGCACTGTTGAACTTGAACATAAGGTTGCCAACTGTCCCGTATTTGCTGGGACATCCTGTATATTGGGCTAAATTGGTTTGTCCCATATGGGACCACCCTTGTCCCGTATTTCCCCCCACTAAGGCAAAGCGTTCCTATGAAACCTTTCGTGCTGAAATGGCGTAAAGCAAAGAAGCAATTACCATTAATTTATATGGGAAAAGTTTTTGAGCATTCCCAGACCCAAAAAATAACCTACCAAATCATACCAAATAACACATAAAACCTAAAATAACACTAACATATAGTAAAAGCAGGAATGATATGATAAATACACAGCCTATGTAAAGTAGAAATAATGTATGTACAGTGTACCCAGGAAGATTAAGCCAAAACAGATTTGTGGAGGAAAAAAATCGGCACGTACACACATGCGCACGTCACGCATGCGCACACATGTGCCCATGCGAGGCTTCATGGTCATGGTAGTCTTTCTCGGAGTAAACACTGTTCCGTATTTGACTGCTACTTTTGTCCCTTATTTGGGAGTGAAAAAGTTGGCAACCCTAACTGTAAAAGACATGTTGAGATGAGTTTAACTGTACTTAAGCACCGCCCCCCCCCCCCACTGTCGGCCAGTCCGCGAGAATATTGTCAATACTAAACCGGTCTGCGGTGCAAAAAAGGTTGGGGACCCCTGACCTAGAACATTCCAAAATACCATATAGCCAAACAAGTGCTTTTGAGTTGCATGCAGGAACAGTGAAAGCTAATTGACTGGCATGGTAACACAGGGTAACATAACATTAGCATAATATTATCACAGCACTAACAACCAAGGTTCAATTCCTGTGACTGCGAGGGTTTCCTCCAGGTGCTGCAGTTTCCTCCTATATTCCAAAGAAGGGTTAGTAGGTTACCTGGTCAAATGGGTGTAATTCGGTACTGCAGGATCATTGGGCGGAAAGAGCGTGTTACCATGCTGTATCTATAGACAGACAGATAGATAGATGCCACAAAGAAAAATCCCCCTAAAAGCAGGAAGAATAGATAATACATTTAACTGATTTTATTAGAAGATAATTATTAACAAGGAACACCAAAGGTAATAGATTTACATTTCTTCAAAAAGCTCACCATACTCTTTTTTTTTGACATCTATCAATATAGAACACAGCACAGGAACCAGGCACTTTGGCCCACGATATTGAGCCAATCTAATTAAACCAGTACTTATATGCCCAACTAAACTAAACCCTTCTGCCTACATATTGTCCACGTCGCTTCATGTACCTACCTAAGAGCTGTTAAACACTTTTGTCATATTTACCTCCACTACCAGCAGCATATTCAAGGCAACCACCACTCTACGTAAAAAAAACTTGCCCTACATTTCCTTTGAATGTTTCCTTCTCCACTTTAAATGCCTGCCCTCTAGTGTTAAGCATTTCAGTGCTGGGAAAAAGATCCTGTCGGTCCATTCTATATACCTCTCATAAACTTGCATCATGTCTTCCCTCAGCCTCCACTGGCCCAGAGAAAATAATCGAACTTTTGTCTAGTCTTCTTCATAGAACATGCCCTCTAATTCAGCCAGCCTCCTGGGTAAATCTCTTCACTGAAGTCTCTAAATTCTTCTCCAATATCTCTCCGCCCTCTCCCTGTCTCTACATCTTTCCTATATTGGGACAACCAGATGTGGCCTAACTGGTTTTATAAAGCTGCAATGTAACTTCCTAACTCTTGAACTCCACTAAGAAAGGTAATTATGCTGTATGCCCTCAACCTGTGCAACCACTTTCAGGGACCCTAAAGTCCCTCTGTATGATATCACTATTAAGGGTCTTGCCACTAACAGTGCACTGTCCCTTTACGTTTGATCTCCCAAAGAGCAACACTTTACATTTGTCCACCTGCAGTTTCTCCTTCTATAGCTGCAACTCATCTATATTCTGCTTTTATTTCCATAAGGTATAGGAGCAGAATTAGACCATTTGGCCCATTGAGTCTGCTCTACCATCTCATCATGGCTGATCCAGTTTTCCTCACAGCCCCAATCTCCTGCCTTCTCCCCATATCCCTTCATGCCCTGACCAATCAAGAATCTATCAACCTCTGCCCTAAATAGACTGGTAAAGGATTCTACAGATTTACCCACTGTCTAGCTAAAGAAATTTCTCCTCATCTCCATTCTAAAAGGACACCCCTCTATTCTCAGAATTTATCCTCTGGTCTTATACTCTCCCACCATAGGAAACATCCTCTCCACATCCACTCTATCAAGGCTTTTCACCATTTGATAGGTTTCAATTAGGTCACCCCTTATTCTTCTGAATTCCAGTGAATACAGGCCCAGAGCCATCAGATGCTCTTCCTATGACAAGCCATTCAATCCTGGAATCATTTTCATGAACCTCCTTTGAGCCCCCTCCAGTTTCAGCAAATCTTTTTAAAGATATGGGGCCCAAAACTGCTCATAATACTCCAAGTGAGGCCTCATCAGTACTTTATATAGTTTTAACATTACATTCTTGCTTTTATATTCCAGTCCTCTTGAAATGAATGCTAACATTACATTTGCCTTCCTCACCACTGACTCGACCTGCAAATTAACCTTTAGGGAATCCTGTGCAAGGACTCTCATGCCCCACTGCACCTCAGTTTTTTGTATTTTTTCTCCATTTAGAAAATAGTCAAACCTTTCATTTCTTCTACCAAAGTGCACGACCATACATTTCCTGACATTGTATTCCATCTGCCACTTCTTTGGCCGTTCTTCTAATCTGTCTAAGTTCTTATGTAGCCTCTCTACCTCTTCAAAACTACCTGCCCCTCCAACTATATTCTTATCATCTGCAACCTTTGCAGGAAGGCCATAAATTCCATCATCCAAATCACTGATATATACTTTAAAAAATCGGTTCCAACACAGGCCCTGTGGAACACCACTAGTCACTGGCAGTCAATTAGAAAAGGCTCCCTTTATTCCCACTCTTTGCCTCCAGCCAATCAGCCTCTGCTTTATCTATTCTAGAATCTATCCTGCAATACCATAGGCTCGTAGTTTGTTAAGCAGCCTCACGTGTGGCACCTTGTCAAAGGCCTTCTGAAAATCGAAGAACACAACTTCAGCCAATTCTCCTTTGTCTATCCTGCTTGTTATTTCTTCAAAGAATTCCAACAGATTTGTCAAGCAAGATTTTACCTTTAGGAAACCATGCTGACTATGATCTATTTTATCATGTGCCTCCAAGTACCCTGAGACTTCATCCTTAATAATCAACTTCAACGTCCTCCCAATCACTGAGGTCAGACTAACTGGCCGATCATCTCTTTTCTTCTGCCTCTCTCCCTTCTTGAAGATTGGACCGACATTTGCAATTTTCTGGTCAACCGGAACCATTCCAGAATTTTAGCAATCTTTTATTCTGCCCACAAGCCACCAATCTTCATATCACCTCGGGTTGGGCAATTCATTAATCAACTGACTTGGTTAATGTGTTAACCACCTCTACTCAGACTATTCATACACTAAGTCTGGGGCAGACAATTCATTAACCAAATCAGCCACTATGATTCAGATGGGCTGAAGGGCCTGTTTCTGTGCTCTATGACTCTATGAGGTTTAGGGGCTCCAATGCTTCAGCATGAAACAAATGGTTAATGGCTCATACCTTTGCCATTTCAGGTAATGTAGACCACTGTTTTATGTTTATATATTTTATTTTACTATGAATAAATAAACTTAAAATTGTACAGACATTGCTAGATGGAAAATCTATTCTCCTGAATGGCGAGGTCAATAACCAGTGGAGTACAAATGTCAAATAATTATCAAAATAAATAAATAGTGTTGAGACTGGCAAGCATCTGGAATTCACTTCCTGAAAGAAGGGTGGAGGGAGAAGAATTTCAGAAGTGTTGCAATCTCCAGGTCCATGGACCAAGATTTGGAGATCTTGGTTAGTCATAGAGTAATAGAAACAGGCCCTTCAGCCTAAATCCATGCCAGATAAGGTCCATGGTCCCATTTGCCTGCAATTGGTCCATATCTTCTAAACCTTTCCTAGCTATCTACCTGTCTAATTGCCTTTTAAGTACCATATTTATAGCTACCTCTATCACCTCCTCTGGCAACTCCTCTACCCTGGGCTGCGACCATTCACCCTACCTACACCTTTGATGATTTTATAAACCTCTTTAAGGTCATCCCACACCCTCCCTCACTCCAGTCTCAACCTTTTCAGTCACTCCTTATAGCTGGAGTTCTTCAGCCCAGTAACATCCTTGTGAATCTTTTAGGTATCCTCCCAGGCTTCAGGATCAGAATCCAAATCAGGTTTATTGTCACTGACATAAGTCATGAAATTTGTTGTTTTGTGGCAGCAGTACAGTGCAGGCATAACAAAATGCTATAAGTTACAATACAAAATAGTGCAAAAGAGGACTAAAGTAGTGTTCATGAGTTCATGGACCCCGTTCAGAAATCTGATGACAGAGGGGAACAAAACTGTTGCTAAAATGTTGTGTCTGTACCTTCTTCCTGATGGTAGTAGTTACAGTCAAGCAGATGCTGCCACCTGGTGGCTTTCTATTTTGTTACTTTGCAAACAACACCATGAAGTCATGCGTGACACTAACCAACAAAAAATGGTCTCAAAACAGAACTGACAGCTCTGAAGTAGACACCCAACCATGAGGGGCTGCAGGCTATCAGCAGAAACATCTGCCACCGCAGTCCGTAGACTCATGTTGTGTCACTCTGCCATTACCCTGCCAGCAGGCTTTTTCCCCTCAGGTTGGGTGAGACTTGACTAAGCTGAAATTCGTAAATACACTTTCGTTAAAATTTTATGCAGAGTACGATCTGTTATTTCTTACTGACTGACAAATGTGTGTGGGCAATACTTAACACAGCATTTGCTCAAATCAAGGTTTCTTTAATTGGAACATCATGACGCTCCCATTTGGTTGAACCCCAAATTATACCAACGCTAGATGTATATTGTTTGTGAACGGTGGTCTTCTCATCGCTGAGTCACATAACCATTAGCAGAGCCCGCTAATGGGCCGAGTTTACATACAAGCCCAGTGAAAGGGTTACATCTTTGTCAAGACCCCAAAAACCCCTTTCTCTTAATTCTCGTAACATCTAGGTATAACTGCTCAGAACGCAGGACCTGTCTGCTTTTATGTGTTTCAAGACCTCCAACATCTCCTTCTTTGTCATTTTGATCTAGCACTATGATCATATTTGCAATATGATCTTGGAGGTGATAAAAACAAACAAAAGTGTGGGTGATGAATTTCGCCAAATCAAAATGAGAAATGGAAGCATAATAAATACTGTCAAGATAAAAGAGGAACTAATTAGGCAGAAGACCTGAGCAAGAGTGCTACAGGAGGGTTCTAAATACTTCATATGAATACACTTAGTTGGAACCAGCACAAGTTCTCATTGTATCTTCACCATTTGATAATAAAGTGTGTAGTATATGAATAACAACAGGCTAGACCGAGCTTCAATGTGGCATTGGTCCGGAATAGTTTGAGATGACACAAAAATACAAGGACTTTAGATTGGCAGGGTGGTGAAAGTGATAACCATGCAAAATAATATTATTCAGAGCCAAGAAGGGCATCTTGATTGGCTGGACAAGTTGAACCAAAAGGTATTTTCCAAAGTTCTGTTTCTCTTTTTTTCAAAATGAGAGTCAGAAGAATTCTAAATGTGAGTGAACTGACAATGAGAGAGAGAGGAGAAAAAAGAAGATAAAACCAGCCTTAAGAAAAGGAAGAAACAAGAGGAACAAGACTGCAGAACAAAATTAGGGATCATTACAGACAACTTTTGGAAAAATATGTAAATCACGTGCAATCTAATTTAATATTCAATAGTTGGGACATAAGCTAAAGGTGGAGGGGATTCAATCGGAAGAAAGGAGGTCACTTGATACTAATAGGGAAGTGACAAATTTACCTCTCTCTCTCTGACATTAACGTTAGAATGCAGTGTGACCCAGAACATACAGAATGACTTGTGAGAATACAGTATACGGACAGAGAATTTGCAGGAGTCCAAGATGAAAAGACCTCTTTACATTTCCAACTTGAACCAGGGGATGCTGTGAAATCAGTTATGTTCATGGTATGAAAAGATCTAATATAATACAAATGCCCCAAGCAAGAACTTTGACAACTGGAATAGTCATGTGACAAAATGAAACTAAGAATAAGGAGCCTTGTAAAAAAGATTCTTTATCTTGTCTATTCCCTTCAAGCAGGCATTAATCATGGGTTAACATCAGCTGAACTTTAAAAGGAAGCTGGGAATATGTATCCACACAGAAAACAGATGTGCCACAGCCACATGAGATGGCTTAAGGTATTTATATATCCTGGCAACTATTTTAGAAATTCTTTGTTTCACAGGTTGGTCACAGCAGTTTCCATCAAAAGAAGTACTTTTTAGGTGAACGGTATTCTGGGAGAAATTTTATTAGCTGCTTTAAGCTTCATCAACATGAGTTGTGAAAATATCCAAGATGTTGGGAGAAATCTTTCATTATGCTCCTCTCTTGAGGGTGTATGAAATACAGTCCATCAGAGATCTGACTGTGATCACAGCCAACTTCAAAATGCAAGATGGTGCCAGTGACAAACAGCAACGTTTTTCAGATAGCTCACAAATCAGCTAGATACTGTAACAGATACACTGCTTCTTCTAGACTGCGATCACTGCAGTCTGCAATTTCCCTTTTAAAGATGTACTTTTGAGCCAACTAAACAATCTGGCACTTTTACGTTCTCCTGGGGGATTTGGCAAACTAGACACTTGAGAGTGCAGGTACAGCCAGGGCAGCCATCACTGGGGGTGGATGCTACATCGAGGCCTGATAACAGAAGACCAACCCGTAGCTGGCTCCATTACGTCAGACTGATAAAAGTATCGAGCCAGATTAAAATCTTCGAGGATGAGAGCAGAAAATGAAGAGGGGTTCGGTGTCATTACGTAAGTGCCTGCAGGAAGGTGAACCTCAAGGCAGTATATGATATACATACTTTGAAAATAAATTTGAACTTCGAACTTCAGCCACATATTTCACTCTCAGTTTCACTCAATTCCATTTGTTTTTGATAAATAAATCTCTAGCCTGTGTCATAAAATTGGACAGCTTATTTGAAATTGTCAGGGAGATAGCGAAATATAACCAAGGAACCATCCTGAAAAAACAAATAACTAAAAAAAACCTGTGTTAAAAATTAATAGTAAAAAGAATGTTAATAGTAAGGTTAATAGGCGTCAGATTGTGAGTAGTGGGAGAGAGATTTCAAAGTGAGTGGGACAGTTGGAACATTCTGTGCGCCACAGTTCCTGAGGAGACGTTGGATAATTAGGCACTTGGTAAGGGCCAATAAAAAGACGTTAGGTTGAAGCAGAGCGGCCACTGTGTGAATGGGCCAGGGTGTCAGAGTTGAATACATTGATAATAAATGAACCTTTGAACCTCCAGTGTCACTGATAACTACACCTGCAAGAAATGCATCCAGCTACAGCTTCCTTCAGAACTTGCTGAGGGATTGGATCTGGAGCTGGATGAATTCCAGATCATTTGGGAGGCTGAGGGGTTGATCGACCAACAAAACGAGGTAACAGCTAAGCTGAAAGCACATGACACAGGTAACTGTGACTGTCAGGAGGGTAAAGGGGATATGCAGCCAGTGCAGGGTACCACTGTAGTGGTTCCCCTCAACAAGTACACCACTTTGGATACTGTTGAGGGGGATGATCTAGCAGAGGAAAGCCATAGTAGTCAGGTTTCTGGCACTGAGTCTTGCTCTGTGGCTCAGACTTGAAGCAGGGGAGAAGAGGTAAGCTGTAGTGATAGAGATCATTGTTTAGGGGAACAGACAAGAGGTTCCGTGGACAAGAATGAGATTCCCGGATGGTATCAAGCAACACACATAAAAAATGCTGGTGAACGCAGCAGGCCAGGCAGCATCTATAGGAAGAGGTACAGTCAACTTTTCCGGCCAAGATCCTTCGTCAGGACTAACTGAAAGATTAAAGATTTAAAAGTGGGAGGGGGAGGGGCAGATCCGAAATGATAGGAGAAGACAGGAGGGGGAGGGATGGAGCTAAGAGCTGGAAAGTTGATTGGCAGAAGGGATAGGAGGCTGCAGAAAGGAGAGGATCATGGGACGGGAGGCCTAGGGAGAAAGAAAGGGGAGGGGAGCCCAGAGGATGGGCAAGGAATTATAGTGAGAGAGAGAGAGACAGAGGGAGAAAAAGAGAAAAAAAAACAAATAAATAAATAAGGGATGGGGTACGAAGGGGAAGTGGGGCATTAGCAGAAGTTAGAGAAGTCAGTGTTTATGCCATCAGGTTGGAGGCTACCCAGACGGAATATAAGGTGTTGTTCCTCCAACCTGAGTGTGGCTTCATCTTTACAGTAGAGGAGGCCGTGATAGACATATCAGAATGGGAATGGGACGTGGAATTAAAATGCGTAGCCACGGGAGATCCTGCTTTCTCTGGCGGACAGAACGTAGGTGTTCAGCAAAACGGTCTTCCAACCTGCGTCGGGTCTCGCCAATATATAGAAGGCCACATCAGGAGCACCGGACACAGTATATCACCCCAGCCAACTCACAGGTGAAGTGTTGCCTCACCTGGAAGGACTATCTGGGGCCCTGAATGGTAGTGAGGGAGGAAGTGTAAGGGCATGTGTAGCACTTGTTCCACTTACAAAGGTAAGTGCCGGGAAGGAGATATGACTGGGACTCCCATAATGTAAATTGACTGGATGGGTTAGAGTTTGGCAAATGTGTTCAGGAAAGTTTCTTTAATCAATGCATAGAGGTCCTAACTAGAGAGAGTGTGACACCAGATCTCCTATTAGGGAATAAGACAGGGTAGGTACAGAAGTTTGTGTAGGGGAACATTTTGCATCTAGTGATCATAATGCCATTAGTTTCAAGATAATTATGGAAAAGGGCAGGTATGGTCCATGGGATGAGACTGTAAATTAGAGAAAGGCCAATATTAATGATATCAGAAAAGATCTGGCAAGTGTGGATTGGGACAGGTTGTTTTATGGCAAAGATATACTTGGTATGTAGAAGGCCTTCAAAAGTGAAATTTTGAGTGTCAGAATAAAAGACAAGGATAGCAGGTTTAGGGAGCTTTGGTTTTCGAGAAATACTGAGGCGCTGGTTAAGAAGAAGGCAGCAGCACATAGCAGGTACAGGCAGAAAGGAGCAAATGAGGTACTTGAGGAGTATAAGAAATGTAAAAGAACACTTAAGGAGGAAGTCAAGAGGGCTAAAAGGCTTGAGGTTGCTCTAGGAGACAAGGTGAAGGAGAATCCCAAAGGCTTCTTCAGATTAAGAGCAGAAAGATCAGAGTGGTCATCTATGCATGGGGCTGAATGAAAAGGGGGAGATCTTAAATGGATTTTTGTATCTGTTTTTACTTGGGAGATGAACACAGAGTCTAGAGAAGTGAAGCAAAGCAGCAGAGAGATGGACTGCATATAGATTACAGAGGAGGAGGTGTTTGCTGTCTTGAGGCAAATTAGGGTGGATAAACCCCAGGGCCTGACAATGTGCTCCCTCAGATGCAGTGAGAGGTTCGTGCAAAAATTGCAGGGGCCTTAGCAGAGATATCTAAAATGTCCTTAGCCATGGGTGAAGAAGATTGGAGGATAGCTAATGTTGTTCTGTTATTTAAGAAAGGCTTCAAGAATAAGCTGGGAATTTGTAAGCCAATGAGCCTGACATAAGTAATGCATAAGTTATTGGAAAGTATTCTAAGGAACCGCACATATAAGCATTTGAATAAACAGAGTCTGATTAGGGCTAGTCAACATGGCTTGTCTGTGCAAGTCATGTCTAACCATTCTTATTGTTTGTTGAGGAAGTTACCAGGAAAGTTGATGAAGGGAAGGCCTTCGACAAGGTCCCACATGAGAGGTTAGTCAAGAAGATTCCATCACTTGGCATTCAGGATGAGGTAGCAGAAAGGTGGAAGTGTGTGTTTCATGCTAAGTTCGGTGTGGTGCTCCGATGTGTCCATTTTGTTGCACTCGTGTTTCCCCGAACCTGAACATCTAATGATCAAATGCCATCCATTCAATTTACCACAAGAGTTCTCCTCCATGATCCTGACTGCAGTTTACACACAACCAGCGGCTGACTATAATCAAGCACTTGAGATACTGCATGTTGTCATCACCAAACATGAAATCATCCATCCGGATGATTTTCTTATCATAGTCAGGGACTTCAATCAGGATTATTTGAAGAAAACCCTGCCCAATTAACATTAGCATATAATCAGCAGCACCAGAGGTTTCAACACGCTAGACCATGGCTATACCAAGATAAGAAATGCCTGCCATTCCATGCTCAACTGCATTGCAGGAAATCTGATCACCTGGCTGTCCTTCTTGTACCTCCATACAGGTAGAAGCTAAAGAGCAAGGCTCCAGAGATTAGGACAACGAAGAGGTGGTCACAGGAGGCAGAGGATTGGTTACGGGATGCTTCAAGTCAGTGGACTGGGCCGTGTTCAAAAACTCATCTGTGGATCTAAATGAGTACACAACAGTTGTCATGGACTTTATAAAAATGGACATAGATGAGTGTGTCACCACAAAATCATTCAGAGACATCCCCAATCAGAAGCCTCAGATGCTGGCGCATGGCCAAGTGGTTAAGGCATTGGTCTGGTGATCTGAAGGTCGCTAGTTCGAGCCTCAGCTGAAGCAGCATGTTGTGTCCTTGAGCAAGGTACTTAACCACACACTGCTCTGTGATGACACTGGTGCCCAGCTGTATCGGCCCTAGTGCCCTTCCTTTGGACAACATCGGTGATGTGGAGAGGGGAGACTTGCAGCATGGCCAACTGCTGGTCTTCCTTACAACCTTCCAAGGCGCAAATCCATGGTCTCACGAGACTAACGGATGCCTATTAATATTAGATGAACCATGAGATTCACAATCTGCTGAGGGCCAGATCAGATGCATTCAAGTCTGGTGATCAAGAAAGTTACAAGATGTCCAGATATGACTCTGGAAAGCCATCTCATTGGCAAAATGGCAATTCTGACTAAACTTGAATCAATGAAGAATGCTCGACAGCTGTGGCAGAGCTTGAATGCTATCACCCTTTACAAAGCAAAATTAAGAGACATAAGTGACAACTGGGCTTCACTTTCAGATGAGCTCAATGCTTTCTATGCTCACTTTCACCACCAAAACATGGAACAACGTTCACAAGCTCACACAGCCCTTGATGATCCAGTGATTTCATTCTCTGACACTGGTGAGAGCATCCTTCAGGAGGGTGAACCCATGGAAAGCATTGGCCCAGATGAGATACCTGGCCAAGTACTAAAGACCTACGCTGATCAATTGCCTAGAGTGTTCATTTAGATCTTTAAATTCTCACTTTGCCAATCTGAGGTTACCAGCTGCTTCAAGCAGGCTTCAATTATACCAGTACCTAACAACATGGTAACTGACCTCAATAACTATCATCCACAGTGATGAAATGTCTTGAGAGGTTGATGATGAAACATATTAATTCCTGCCTGAGAACTGACTTGGATCTGCTCCAATTTGCCTACTGGCACAATAGATCCACAGGAAATGCTATTTCATTGGCTTTTCACTCAAATCTGGAGCATTGGGACAGCAAAGAACATCAGGATGCTCTTTATCGACGACAGCTTGGCATTCACTACTATCATCCTCTCAAATCTATCTCTAATCAATAAGCTTCCAGACCTTGGCCTCAATACCTCCTTATGCAATTGGATCCTCAAATTTCTCATTTGCAGGCCATGGTCAGTTTGGATTGGTAACAGCTCCTTCACGATCTCCATCAGCACAGGTATACCACAAAGCTGTGTGCTTAGCCTCCTGCTCTACTCATTTTACACTTATGACTGTGTGGCTAAGCACAGCTCCAATATCATATTGAAGTTTGCTGACAACATCACTATCATAGGCCAAATCAAAGATGGTGAGGAGTCACCTTATAGGAAGACCAAGGAGCTGATTTTGTTGTCAAGAAGAGGAAACCAGATGTCCTTGAGCCAGTCCTCAACACATTTACACATGGTGCCAAGATTGAAGGTGCATTAGACAGCGAGGAAGGCTACCAAAGCTTGCAGCGGGATCTGGAGCAGCTAGTAAAATGGGCTGAAAAATGGTAGGTGGAATTTAATGCAGACAAGTGTGAGGTATTGCACTTTGGGAGGACCAACCAGGGTAGGTCTTACACTGTGAGTGGAAGGGCACTGAGGAGTGTGGCAGAACAGAATGATTTGGAAATATAGATCCATAATTCCTCAAAACTGTTCTCACAAGTAGATAGGGTCAAAAAGAAAGCACATTGGCCTTCAAAAATCAGTGTATTGAGTACAGAAGGTAGAATGTTATGTTGAAATTATATAAGAAATTGGTGAGGCCTAATTTGGAGTATTGCGTCAGTTTTGGTCACTTACCTACAGGGAAAAAAACGTAAAAAAGATTGAAAGAGTGCAGAGAAAATTTACAAGGATATTGCTGGGACTTGAGGACCTAAGATATCAGGGAAGGTTGAATAGGTTCAGTCTTTATTCCCCAGAATGTAGAAGATTGAGGGGAGATTTGATGGAGATGTAGAATATTATGAGGGGTAGAGACAGGGTAAATGCTTGGATGTTTTTTCCACTGAGTTTGGATGAGACTAGAATTAGAGATCATGGGTTAAGGGCCAAAGTTGAAATGTTTAAGGGGATCATGAGCAGGAACTTCTTCACTCAGACAGCAGTGAGAGTGTGGAGCAAACTGCCAGTGGAAGTGATGGATGTGGGCTCAATTTCAACATTTAGGAGAAAATTGGGTAGGTACATGGGGAGGTACATGGATGGGAGGGCTATGGTCTCGGTGCAGGTCAACGGGACTAAGCAGATATGGACTAGATGGGCCAAAGGACCTTTTACTGTGTTGCAGTGTTCTACTACTCTATAAAGAAATCGTTTTAAAAATTAAAAATCAGTGATTTTGTAACTGTGCATACAGATTGCATCCATTGAGTGATCAAATGCTGCTTAGTAATTTATTAGGCAGCTTTAGTTTAAGCCAGAATTTAGCAAAGCATACTTCTAAAATCCTCGCATATCATATTAACGTAACAATAAGCTAAACTGCAGTATCAAGAATTTTCTGTTCAATTTTTAGTAATGTTACAAATTAATGGTTTCAGATGGTATGACAGGCAAAGAAGTTGACTAAAGATGCCAGAATTATGAACAAAAAAATTACATATGATCCAAAAATAAAATAATAATAATAAATAAGACTTAAACTTCTTTCTTAATACACAGATGGTTTACACTGCTTCACCAGGAAAAAGTACTATTCTTTCTTTGCCTTCCCAGCATGATCTATATGAGTTTAAAATTAAACCAGTAACCCTGAAAAAGCATATTACTAATCAACGAGGAAGAAGAGGTGCTCATCTGCTTTCTTAGCTATAACATTAATGTGGTTGGATCAGGGTAAGTTATTGATGACGTTTACACCTGGGAACTTTTAACCATTTCTACCTCAGCACCCGGGGGCGGGGGCGGGGGCGGGGGCAGCACCCACCGAATTCCAAAACTCAATGACCAGAGTTTTGGTTTTGCTACATGGAGATCATTCAAAGATTCATAGATTCAAAGTGCATTTATTATCAAAGAATGTTTAAATTATACAACCTTGAGAATTGTTTGCTTGCAGGCAGCCATAAAGCAAGAAACCCAAAAGAACCCAATTAAAGAAAAATGCCCAACCCACAAGAGGAAGGAAAAACAAAACAAATCATGCAATCAATTGAAGTGAACTACAACACTCTGAGATCATTCCAGTGAATCTTCTCTTTAAAACATTCTACACTGATATCCCTTAAATAAAGGTACCAAAACTGTAGATATAGTCTCACTACTGTTGTAATATGACTTCCCTACTTCTATATTCTGCCCTATTGAGATAAATCCAGTCTTCCAAATTACCTGTTGCACCTCTTTGCTTGCTTTCTGTCCTTCCAAAGTTCCAAGTCCTCTAAATTCGAACAAGAACACTTAGCAAGAAATATAAATGGAAAATGGTTTGGGGTCAAAAAGTGGTTACTAAGCTCAGAGCATTTTTGAACCCACAATTCCCAATGTTTTGTAATTAGTTCCTGTTCAGATTGTGATGAATCTGGATGATGCAAGTTATATTGCTATCTTTAACTTCCTCTGACCAAATCAAACAAGGGCCTGTCCATATAGGTCTCCAGGGATATTTCAAGGACCTCTCACAACTACCTGAATACCCTATTATTTTCACATGCAAGATAAATGGACAGGCAGCTTTTTCTGAACAGATTTAAACAAAGTTTAACGTAGGTTTATTAAACTGTTCAGGAATTTTCCAAACATGGCTTTGCGTTCATTATCATGAGAAATTCAAGGGTGCGGCAGAATGAGGCCATATTTATGGCATTATTTGAATATTATAAAAGTGATGAACTCATGTTAGAAGCCATTCCCTCTACTCCAGGGTTGGCCTTAACCAGTTACCAATTGGTTTACACATTGACAAATAACACCTTGCAGCTTTTCTCATTACCTCAGAGCAAATGGGAGCATAAATCAACACTCCCAGATTGCCTAGACCTGAATTTAATTTAGCTCCAGTGGGAATCCCAGAAACAGCTGAGTACACATCTGAACTGGCCATGTTTTTACTTCAAGTACAAAGCCAATAAGAAATGTACAAGAAACACCTAATTCTCAAATGGGGGTAATTATGGAAAATGTCATGGAATCAGAGAAATGTATTGCACAAAAGGCATCTCCGAGACCCACTTATTCCCACTTTCGCTTTCAACAAATTATGATCCAAGCACTTCTAAATTTGATGAGTTCAAAGTTCAATTTATAATCAGAGTGCATACCTGTCCCTACATACAACCCTGAGATTTTTTTTCAAAAGGAGTATATTTAAGAGGAAAACTGGTACAATTTTCTGCAGCCCGCAGAGAGTCACCGATGTATGCCAACACTATCTTCTCATTTATGCTCCATCCTGTTACAATGACTTCCAGTTTCCAGAGTATCTTCAATGAAACTAAACTCTAGTTTCCTTCTCATCCTTCTATCAATCACCTTAAATCATTAATTGATGGTCACAATACATTGAATCTCTATTTTTTTTAAATAGAGTCATGGAGTTATAGACATTACAAAACAGAAACATACCCTTCAGCCCATCCCAAACCATTAATCTGCCTCGTCCCACTGACCAGCACCTTGATCACAGCCCTCCATACTCCTCCCATCCATGTTCCTATCCAAATTTCTCTTAAAAGTTGAAATCAACCTTGCATCCACATCACCAACATCTATATAATTTCAACAAAACATTCCATCTCCTGTATGCAATACATTGATTTATGAAGGCCAATGTGCTTTCTTTACAACCCTATCTACCTGTGATGCCATAATCAAAGAACTGGAGATCAAAATTCCCAGATCTCCCTGTCCTACTACACTCCTCAGTGCCCTACTGCTCACTGTGTAAGACCCCTACACCGCTCGGTCCTCCCAAAGTGAAACACATCACACTTGTCTGCATTAAATTCCATCTGCCATTCTTCAGTCCATTTTTCCCAACTGGCCCAGATCCCGCTGCAAGCTTTGATAGTCTTCCTCACTGTCCACTATGCCCCCAGTCTTGGTGTCATCCACAGATTTGCTGATCTAGTTTACTACATTATCATCCAGTTTGATTTAGATGACAAACAACAACTGCGTCAACAACAATACCTGCCTCCCATGTGAGACCTTGTCAAAGGCCTTGCTAAAGTCCACGTACACACCATCCACTGTCTTGCCTTCATCAACTTTCCTGGTAACTTCATTGAAAAAGTCTTTAAGATTGGTTAGACATGACTTATCATGCACAAGGCCATGTTGATTATCCGTAATCAGTCCCTGTCTATTCAAATACTTATACAGTGCCTATAAAAAGTATTTATCCCCTCTTGGAAGTTTTCATGTTTTGCATCAATTACTTTGATGACCAAACTTCAAGGCGGATTGTGTCCAAATTTGCTGATGTTACAAGGTAAGTGGGAAAGCAAGTTGTAAGGGGGAATTTAAAGACTTCATCTAGGGAAATACAGAGATTAAGGATGTCACAAATTCTGCAGATGAAATTTGAGATAGGAAAATGTGAATTTATCTAGCTTGCAGGAAGAATAAAAAAAGGAAAGAAACTACAAAAACACTAGCACAATGACTCAGCTAGTGGAGCTGCTGCTTCAAGTTCCAGTGAGCAAAGTTTAATACTAACTTCCAAGTTTGCATATTCTCCCTATGGGCTCCTCCCACCTGCCAAGGATTTGCAGGTTGATAGATTGAATGGTAATTGTAAATGTTTTATTAGTGTGTAGGCGAATAAGAGAATCTAAGAGTCGGTGGGAATATGGGGAGAATTAAGTGAGATCATTACCTCTTCTCATTACTACCATCGGGGAGAAAGCACGAGAGACTGAAGGCCCACACTCGACATTTTAGCAACAGGTTCTTACCATGTGCCATCAGATTTTTGAATGTCCGTAAACATGGGCACCACCTCACTATTCTTTGTTTATGGTACCTTCTCATTATTGCAGCTAACGAGACAACCGGGTGACCCATCGGGGCACCCTTTGACAGAAAGGTAGTGCAGTCTGATGTGATGTGCTTTGGAAATTAAAGAGGAAAAACTCAGTTTAGTAAAGAAGAAAGACGCGTAGCAAGACAAATATAGCTCCTCCTTGCTTAACGAAGGACACCTTTGATGACAATATTTCTGGTTGATCTGCCACTCTTCAAAAATACTCT
Organism: Mobula hypostoma; assembly: GCF_963921235.1. NCBI lineage: Eukaryota > Metazoa > Chordata > Chondrichthyes > Myliobatiformes > Myliobatidae > Mobula > Mobula hypostoma. The sequence goes on along the minus strand of NC_086097.1, from coordinate 162,439,227 downwards.
AAGGTTTTCATTTCTTTTTCCCCAGTTTAAAGCTACATACAGCTGACCATGCTGGAAGAGCAGTTTCTCCAAATAAATCAACACATTCTCCATGCCTTGCGCCTTATGTATAGTCATAGCAAAGCATGACTGTATCCAGAACTGGCTCCGCTCAGGAGGGACATCTTCCCCTTCTGATAAATTGAGAGTAATTCTTGGGATCATGACAACGTCACTTTTGAACACACCAATGTTTATCTTTGCTACGATGAGATTGTCGTGCAGTTCTTCCACCATCATTTGCGTTCCACTGCAAAGCTTTGGTGGATCCAAGTTCTTCAGTGAAATGATGGGAGATCCCCTCTTCAATTCCAGTTTGTGTTGGTAATCCAGAGAGTTCGACCGAATCAAGGAATTCTGTTGGAAAATGAGTGGCATTAGCTCCTTCACTTACGGCATTGAAGGAACAGTATTCTTTCATGATACCAGAAAAGCCTCTAATGCATGTGAAGTTTATTTTTCGCATCATTTCATTGAGAGGACCCAAGATAGAATTCCTCAAGAACAATTCTGCAGAATTGTCGAATGTCGGGTAAATGAAATCAATGCATTTTTCCATAGTTTTTGCCGGCAGAATCGTATCTTCAGGTAATTCGATTTCATCATTTTCATTTTTCTCAATCTTGTCTTCTCCAACATCCAATAAGAACTCAGAATATAGTCCTTCTCCCTCACTCAATCGGATTTTCTTCAATTGAAACTTAATTTTCATTTTAAAATCTTTTTTATTAATTATTATTAAAGATCAACCAAAAAAACACATTAAGGTAATCAAGTCAACATGTCAATATGTACAATGAAGAATTAAATTACCAAATAACTGATTAACAAAGCTAAAAAATATATTAATAATAAGAAGAAAAAATAAAGTGTTAAGAATATTTTTTTAAAGAAAAAAAAGGGAAAAAAAGAACCCCTACTAACTAAAACAAAAAAACCCCTACTAACAAAAAAAAACCCCACTGGGAGCACAACCCCATAGCTATATGCCATACAAGCTTCCTAAAAGAAAAACATCAATCCGCCAACTCAAATCCATTTAAACCAAATTCAGAAGGAAACCATCTTAATTAACTCAAATCAGATGATAGTAGCGGGCAAATGAACCCCACCTTTTCTCAAAATCAAATTGAGGATCAAAAGTTCGACTTCTGATTTTCTCCAAACTAAGACATAAAATCACCTGGGCGAACCATTGTATCAAAGTGGGAGCAGAGGCATCTTTCCATTTCAGTAAAATAGCCCTTCTGGCCAATAATGTGAAAAATGCAATTACATGTTGGTCTGATATAGAAATACCGTCAATATATTGAGGGATCATACCGAACAAAACTGTCAGTTTATTAGGTTGTAAATTAATTTTTTAAACTTTTGAAATAGTAGGGAAAATAGATTTCCAAAAATGTTTTAATACAGAACATGACCAAAACATATGTGTTAATATAGCTATCTCGGTTTTACATCTATCACACTGACTATCAACATTAGGAAACATTTTAGACAGTCTCTCCTTTGTCAAATAGTAAGGATGTACAATTTTAAATTGAATTAAAGAGTGACTGGCACAGATCAAAGAAGAATTAACCAACCTCAAAATTTGCCACCAATCCTCTGTTATCAAGGTCCTGTTAAGCTCTCTTTCCCAATCTTGCTTAATCTTAAGTGAAGGGTAATTGTGCTGTTGTAACAGTGAATTATAAATTTTCCCAATAAAACCTTTCACTAAAGGGTTCATTTTTTAAATAATATCTAACAAGTCAGAATCCTGTATAAACGGAAAGTTACTTAAATGTTCTTGTAAGAAATGTCTGACCTGAAGATTTTGCAAGAAATGTGAGTACGAGAGAGAGTATTTAGTTACTAATTCCTTAAAAGACATCGATCGGCCTTCTTGGAACAGATCCATGAAGGAATAAACTCCTTTATTCCTTCAAAGAAGAAAGGGAGGATCACTTAATGAAGGTTTAAATAAATAATTACAATAAATTAAACTCAGGTTAAATTTTTTGAGATTAAAAATATTACGAACTGGTACCAAATTCGTAATGACTGCTTAATCATAGGATATAAATTTAGATTAGCGATTTTGGCCAGTTGTACAAATAAAGAAGCTCCTAACAACGAGGTTAAGTGAAACTGTTTCTCAGCTTTCAATTCCAAATCAGCCCAAGGTGGTCGTTCATTTTTATCAGTCCAATATAAGCAAGAACACATATAACATACATTAACAGCCCAATAGTACATTCTTAAATTAGGCAGGGCAAGACCTCCATCCTTTTTTAATTTTTGTAAATGATATTTTCCAATTCTTGGTCTTTTATTATTCCAAACAAAAGATAAAATAATAGAATCAATCTGATCAAAAAACTTCTTAGTTTAAAAAAAAGGGATATTTTGAAATACATATAAAAATTTTGGTAAAATCATCATTTTAACTGCATGAACTTGGCCGGCTAACGAAAGTGTAAATGGATTCCATCTACAAAATAATTACTTCATAAAATCCACTAAAGGAATCAAATTAGCTCTATAAAGGTCTCTATCTTTGGTCTATGTCTTGTCTCCCTTTCTCTTCACCATTTACACCTCGGACTTCAACTACTGCAGTCTTGTCATCTTCAGAAGTTTTCAGATGACTCTGCCATAGTTAGCTGCATCAGCAAGGGAGATGAGGCTGAGTACAGGGCTACGGTAGGAAACTTTGTCACATGGTGTGAGCGGAATTATCTGCAGCTTAATGTGAAAAAGACTACGGAGCTGATGGTAGACCTGAGGAGAGCTAAGATACCGGTGACCCCTGTTTCCATCCAGGGGGTCAGTGTGGACATGGTGGAGGATTACAAATACCTGGGGATACGAATTGACAATAAGCTGGACTGGTCAAAGAACACTGAGGCTGTCTACAAGGGTCAGAGACATCTCTACTTCCTGAGGAGAGTGAGGTCCTTTAACATCTGCCGGACGATGCTGAGGATGTTCTACGAGTCTGTGGTGGCCAGTGCTATCATGTTTGCTGTTGTGTGCTGGGGCAGCAGGCTGAGGGTAGCAGACACCAACAGAATCAACAAGCTCATTCGTAAGGCCAGTGATGTTGTGGGGATGGAACTGGACTCTCTCACGGTGGTGTCTGAAAAGAGGATGCTGTCTAAGTTGTATGCCATCTTGGTCAATGACTCCCATCCACTACATAACGTACTGGGTGGGCACAGGAGTACATTCAGCCAGAGAATCATTCCAACGAGAAGCAGCACAGAGCGTCATAGGAAGTCATTCCTTCCTGTGGCCATCAAACTTTACAACTCCTCCCTTGGAGGGTCAGACACCCTGAGCCAATAGGCTGGTCCTGGACTTATTTCATAATTTACTGGCATAATTTACATATTACTATTTAACTATTTATGATTCTATTACTATTTATTATTTATGGTGCAACTGTAACGAAAACCAATTTTCCCCAGGATCAATAAAGTATGACTATGACTATGATTTTTAGTGATAATAATACCTAAATATTTAAAAGAGTCCATAACTCTAAAAGGAATGTCATCATATATAGAAGTAGAATCATTTAGGGGAAATAATTCACTTTTATGAAGGTTCAGTTTATATTCCAAATTCCCAAATACTTTCCAAATTCATTTAATAATTTCAATAAACTAGGAATGGATTCTTCAGGATTCGAAACATAAACTAAGAGATCGTCAGCGTAAAGGGAGATCTTATGAATAGCCCTATTTATGAAAAATCCATGGATATCTTTAGCTTCACGAAGTGCAATGGCCAAGGGTTCCAACACCAAATTAAATAATAAGGGACTTAACGGACATCCTTGTCTCATACCCTGTGAGAGTCGAGAAGAAGGAGATTTGCAATTATTAGTAATAACAGCAGCAATAGGGCTTTTATATATCATTCTAATCCACTTATTAAAATTAATACCAAAGTCTAATTTCTCTAAAACGTTAAATAAGTATTTCATTTCAACTCTGTCAAATGCCTTTTCAGCATCAAGAGAAAGAACACAATGGGGAGTCTTAGAAAAGGATGAGTATGTAACATTTAACAGTCTCCAAGTATTAGAGAAGGAATAACGGCCCTTTACAAAACCTGTTTGGTCCTGAGAGATAATTTTAGCTAGAATATTCTCCAGTCGATTTTTGAAAGAATTTTAGCATCCATATTTAATAATGAAATAGGTCTGTAAGAAGCAGTCAGCAGGGTCTTCACCTTTCTTAAGAATTAAAGAAATAGAAGCTTCATAAAATGTGGGAGGTAACTCTCCTATCAAAATAGAATCTTTAAGCATTTCCAACATATATGGAGAAAGCAATTTTTCAATTTTTTTATAAAATCCTACAGAATAACCATCCAATCCAGGAGCTTTACCAGATTGCACTGAAAGAATAGCTTTCTGAATTTTGTTTTTAGTAATAGGAGTATCTAGAGTTTGTTGATCTTCAACAGAAATTCAAGGAAAATCAATCTTTCGTGAAAAGGCATTCATTTTAGAGGGATCAGCTGGAAACTGAGATTTATAAAGTTCAACATAAAAGTCTTGAAATTTTATTAATGTCTTCATAATTACAAGGTAAACTACCGTCTCCCTTATGAATTTTTAAAATTTGTCTTTTGGCTCTGGCTGCTTTTAATTGAGATGCTAATAGCTTATTATTTTTACCTCCAAACACATAAAATTGACTTTTCAATTTAAGCAAATTTCTTTCAATAGGAAAAGTTAATAGTAAATTATATTGTGATTGGAGTTCAACCCCTTGTTTAAATAAATCAATGTTAGAAGATGGTGGATCCAAGTTACTCATTGAAATGATGGGAGATCCCCTCTTCAATTCCAGTTTATGTGGTGGCAATCCAGAGTTCAACCAAATCAAGGAATTCTGTTGTAAAATGAGTGGCGTTAGCTCCTTCACCTGCGGTATTGAAGGAACAGTATTCTTTCACGATACCAGGGAAGCGTCTAATGCATGTGGAGTTTATTTTTCGCATCATTTCATTGAGAGGAACCAAAATAGAATTCCTCCAGAACAGTTCTGCAGGATTGTCAAATGTCAGGTAGATGAAATCAACACATTCTTCCATACTTTTTGCTGGCAGAATCATATCTTCAGGTAATTCAATTTCATCCTTTTCATTTTTCTCAATCTTGTCTTCTCCAACATCCAATAAGAACTCAGCATATAGTCCTTCTCCCTCACTCAATTGCAGGTTTCTCTTCAATTGAAACTTGAAGAAGCTTCTCCATAAGTAGGATTTTTTTATGCAAGAATTCTCCACATCAGCATCATTTCCTCGTTTCACATCTGCTGGAAGCTGACGGAAATCACCACAGCAAATGGTTAAAATATCTCTGAAGGCCTCATTCCTGCTGCATACATCACTAAAAGTCCGGTCCACGGCTTCGAAGCTCTCCCTCCTAATCATGGAGCACTCATCCCAGACAATAAGCCTCGCATTTTGGAGTACATTTGCAGTATTGGTGTTTTTATCGATGTTACAAAGGGCATCTTCATTGACTTTGAGGGGTATTTTGAATCTTGAATGCGCTGTCCTACCACCAGGCATCAATGTTGCTGCAATACCTGATGATGCTACAGCAATAGCAACACCTCCATCTCCCCTAACTTCAGCGAGGATCAAGTTGATGATAAATATCTTGCCCGTTCCTCCTGGTGCATCAATGAAAATCATTTAAGAGAGATTCCTTTCCAAGCAGTCACACACATATTCATATACTTCTCTTTGCTCATTATTCAATAGGGTAGTCTTTACTGCATATTTTTAAGTTGATCTTTCCTTTTCTCCTCTGTCTCTTCCTCTTTCCTCAGTCTCTGCCTTTTTTTGTTATTCTGGAGACCCGCAGCCCTTTCATCCTTCGTCTCTTCATCTCTTCTACCATTTGTTCTTTCTCTCTGATTCTGGAGTCGTGCAGCCCTGGCCTGATCGATTCTTGTTCTCTCCTCCTTCTGTGCCCATTATTGTCATTTTGGAGACATGCATGCCTCTCCTCCTCTGTCTCTTCTTCTCTCATCATTTTTGTCCTGACCCTTTGATCCTGGCCTAATCTGATTCTCGTTCTCTCCCTCTCCTTGCCACTTCCCGACGACGTTTGGCGTCATCTCTTGACCATAATGTCCCCCTTCTTTTTCCAAGCGGCATAATTAAGCTGTCCATTTTTTTTACCCTAATGCTTGATAGAAGATACGAAGCAGTAACACCAATGCCTCCAGGAAGCTGATTTTTCTTGATGATGTGGTTGGCCCGCTCCTAAATGGACGTGATAGTCTTGCCCTTTTGCTGCGTTTGGTGTCGCTGCTGTGAGCATCGTGAGGCGCTGCTGAGGCTGGCCATGCGCATGCGCCATGGTGTCGTGTCGCGGTTTCCATTAAAGCTGGAATCGGCTCGGGTTGTGGAAAGTGGGGCCTGTTGATTGACGAGTGAGCGATTTTATATGAATATATAACCCTAAACTTTGCATGCATTCTGTAAGTTAGCACATTTTGAGTTGATTTAGTCGAAAAAAGTGCCGTTGTCATGCACCATTTGGGCTAATTGGAGGTCACAAACAAACAAACAGACCATGAGAATTTTAGTAGTATATAGATAGTAATTTGTTTTACCTGTACTGCACTGCTGCCACGAAACAACAAATTTCACGATTACTATCAGTGACAGTGAATCTGACTCTCATCCTATAAACGCTTGCTCGATGGTCAGCACAGATTCAGTGGGTCATAACAGAAATGCTGGTTTGCCAAGGGTGTATATGAAACATGAAAAATTAGCTTTAAAAAAATTCAGAGACCCAAACAAGAGAAAATCTGCAGATGTTGGAAATCCAAGCAGCACACTCAAAACGCTGGAGGAACTCAGCAGGCCAGGCAGCATCCATGGAAAAGAGTACACAGTCCGCGTTACGCCGACACCTTTCAACTGTTTACTCTTTTCCATAGATGTTGCCTGGTCTGCTGCGTCCCTCCAGTGTTTTGTGTGTGTTGCCCTAATTCAGAAGCCCAATGGCTAGAGTCAGAGATTGGAGGTACTAGAATTTGGAACAAAATAAAACGTGGAAGAACTTGTTGTCTGGCAGCACCAGAGTGCCGGCCCCGCTGCAGCGCCCGGCTCCACGCCGCGCACCGCACCCGAGTACCGGCCCCGCTGCAGCGCCCGGCTCCACGCCACGCACCGCACCCGAGTGCCGGCTCCACGCCGCGCACCGCACCCGAGTATCGGCCCCGCTGCAGCGCCCGGCTCCACGCCACGCACCGCACCGCACCCGAGTGCCGGCTCCACGCCGCGCACCGCACCCGAGTACCGGCCCCGCTGCAGCGCCCGGCTCCACGCCACGCACCGCACCGCACCCGAGTGCCGGCTCCACGCCGCGCACCGCACCCGAGTGCCGGCTCCACGCCGCGCACCGCACCCGAGTGCCGCCCATCTCCCGTGACCAGACTCCGTACACAGCGACCCCTTACCTCTCAGTAACAATGAGCTCCACGTGCTCAGTCCCGATTACGAGAGGGATGCCAACACCAACGCTTACAACAATTCAGTTTCTATCCAAATAATTAATAATTTAAGAAGTAGAGTTATTGTGTACTTATGTAAAAACGAGTGTTCTGTCCAGATTGTAATTAACTAGTAAAGAAGCTGTGTTTAAAAATATATAAATAAGTTCTTTCCTCCCCTAAAATCTCCATGAGTGGTACAATCTGATAGTAAGGGCGATACCAACTGCTTCTCTGCGATAGGGATAACAAGAGTGTTTTTAAATGGATCTGTTGTGTATTTTAGTTGGAGATTAGATTTTTTTAAAGGATTATGCTTTATTTGCATTGTTTTAACTATTTTCTTTGTGTTTGATGAGAATAGGTTGCTATAAACCTCGAGGTGCTCGGATCTTCCCCACCACTTCTTTCCCCGGCGGGCTCGGTGGCCGCGGCCCGACAAGATGGCGGAGGTGAAGCGGCGCGAGGGTCTGCGGTTCCCCGCGCGCCGCAGCCCCCCGCCCGCCGTGCTGGCGCTGCCGCTCTCCCGCGTCAAGCTCATCATGAAGAGCTGCCCCGACGTGTCGAGCATCAACCAGGACGCGCTCTTCCTCACCGCCAAAGCCACTGTGAGTGCGGCGCTGCGGTCCTCCCGTTCAACCAACGTATCGTCCCCGGGAACCGGGGGTGGGGGCGCGGGCGGAGATCCACCTTCCCCAGTCCTCCACCCTCTCCCCCCAACACCTACCTTCCCGTGTCCCAGTCCTGCCATCCTAGCTCCCCCGTTCCCCACCCGGCCTTCCTGTCATCCCCGCCGCCAACCCCGTCACCTGGTCGTCCCCGGGTCCTTGCCTCCACGGCTGTCGGTCTGTGTTCCTATTCCCCCATCACCGTCCTCACTCAGGTTGGAGGAACAACACCATATATTCCGTCTGGGTAGCCTCCAACCTGATGGCATGAACATTGACTTCTCTAACTTCCGCTAGGCCCCACCTCCCCCTCGTACCCCATCTGTTACTCATTTTTATGCACACACATTCTTTCTCTCACTCTCCTTTTTCTCCCTCTGTCCCTCTGAATATACCTCTTGCCCATCCTCTGGGTCCCCCTCCCCCCGTCTTTCTTCCCGGACCTCCTGTCCCATGATCCTCTCGTATCCCCTTTTGCCTATCACCTGTCCAGCTCTCGGCTCTATCCCTCCCCCTCCTGTCTTCTCCTATCATTTTGCAACTCCCCCTCCCCCTCCAGCTTTCAAATCCCTTACTCACTCTTCCTTCAGTTAGTCCTGACGAAGGGTCTCGGCCTGAAACGTCGACTGCGCCTCTTCCTATAGATGCTGCTTGGCCTGCTGTGTTCACCAGCAACTTTGATGTATGTTGCTTGAATTTCCAGCATCTGCAGAATTCCTGTTGTTTACCTTCCTCTCGTCCCTGGACCCCCCCCCCCACCTTTCCCTTGCCTCTGGACCCCACCCCTCTCATTCCCGTGTTTCCCACTGCCCCACTCCTTGTGCCTGGGTCTGTCAGTCACACTTCCCCACCCCATACGCCTCAGCTGGAAGTCGATAGCTGGTGGTGTTCCACAAAAATCACAAATAACCATTGTCGTTTGTGATATAAAATAATGATTTGGATTTGAAATGTAGATGGGTGGATTGGTCAGTTTGCAGATGATGCCAAGATCAGTGGAACTGTGGACTGCCTAAGAATAGAGGAGGATCTAGATCAGTGCAGGTTTGGGCTGAGAGTGGCAGATGGAGTTTAATCCAGACAATTGTGAAGTGTTGCACTTTGCAAAGTGAAAGTACACAGTTAATCACCTTTTAATGTAATTGAGGTCCAGAGAAATCTTGGTTATCAGGTTGATAATTCACTGAAAGCAGCTATGCAAGTGGATCATATGGTAAAGAAGGCTTATGGCATGTTTGCCTTTGTTGGTAGGAATGTTGAGTAAGAGTAAGGAAGTTAAGCAGTGGCTACATAAGACTTCAGTCAGACAAAACTGAATAATTGCATGCAGTTCTGTTCACCCTATAATAGGAAAGATGTAATGGAGAGGGTGCAATAGATTTTCTTGTGCATAGCATTGAAATAGTACTCTGAAATCCAGATTCTTATTTTATTATGATTCCTGTATACTACTTCAAATATACAGTACTATTTTTGTCAAAGCTATTCATTAATAACACATGACCTTTTCATACTAAATCCTTACTGGTTTTCCTTAATGAGTGTATGTAAAAGGTGATTTGTGTAATCGCTTAGATTTTTCCCCTACAATTTGCCTACCACTAGAGTTAGGCTAACATTAAACATTCATTCTGTCCCTTTGCTCTGTTTCTTAAATAATGCAACATTGTTAGCAAGTTTTGATGTTGTACCACTGTAAAGTAAAAGCAGGTACAAATTTGTTGTTTAGAGCCATACTGCATTCCTGCTTTCTAATGCTTCTTTCATAATATTTCTTCTTTTTATGTCTCTTACTTTTTCCTTTATACATTATTTTTGTGTACCTATTTTCCTTTTTTAATTTCATCCGTGCGTTTTCAATGTTTTCACAATATTGAATTCTTGGTATCTTCTAGCTTTCCAATATACTCCTTGACATCCCAAGAATTTCACCCGTTCATTTAGAAGGAACGTAATTGTCCAAGTCCATACTATTTCTGAATGCCTGCCATTGACAGTGACTTCTCTTCAAGTAACTGATACTGGTTAGCGCTTCCTGAATCAGACACCAGCAAAAGTGAGGATCATACCTTCAAGTGCTGGGTTTGCAATAAATTGATCTTAAAAAGCTGCCTTCTTAATGCATGTCAAGAATTCTGGGTGTATTGTTGCTTCTATCCTTGTGTTATTGTTCCCACTAATGTCATTTAGTCAAAATTCCCTACTGTTACTGTACATTTGTTTTCCTGATTAAATGTTCCTGCATATTTGCTAGCTCATTCTGACATTGTAGAACACAACCAGCAATGTATTTGTTCCTTATTAATTGCATTTGTTGATCTTCCTATTTGTTGATCTTAACTGTTTTTACTGTATTTCAGGAATTATTTGTGCAACATCTTGCCACATATGCATACAAAAGCAACAATTCAGAAAAAAAGGAACTCTCTTACAATGACCTGGCTGACTGTGTGGAGAACTCTGAAACATTCCAGTTTTTAGCTGGTCTGTATATTTCAATAACCATTAAACAAGTGAAAAAGAGAATTAATCCTTTTTATTGGATAACATGATTGAAGGGTGGTCTTCAGTGTGGTTAAAGTATTGACATCCCTTGCTTAGATTTCCAAAAAGAATTGGACAAGGTGCATCACAAATGTTTATTCTATTTCTCCTGTGCTATTTTGTTTCACTGATCTTGCCCTTCCTTAGTAGCCTCGCCAGTCCCATAGGAATCTCTTGTTCGGTAAATTATTTGTATGTATTTTCAACATTTCTGAACCTACTTGCTGATTATCAATAGCTGGAACAATTTCCAGCTATCCTCAAAGTATATTTAATGTTAAGATAGTTATCACACTTTTTAAAGTCATTCCTTGAGTGTATGATCTTTCAGCTCTGTTTTGTGTTGCTCAGTTATATCATTTAGCTGATCTTGTGTGTTTGATTCATTTTCAAGTCTTTATTCCGCAATTTTAATTCTGGTAAACCTTTCATCCATACAAACTTAATTTTCATTACTAAATTATACATTTTTAATCAAATAAAATACTTGTTAGATGTTTAATGTATGTTGTAACAACGACCAATGAAGATTTTAGTGAAAGTAAAATGTTTTCCATCGCATTAACTGTCTCAAATGCTTCACATACAACAATTATTTTACACGTGGGTTTAGTTCAATTATTAACTAATCTTGTCATTATTAGCAGGATAGTTGAATTGTCCTCCTCCATGAAGAGTGCCATTAGATTATTAGAGGGCCTTACAATCACAGAACAAGCTAATAATTTGTTTAATCTTATTTAAAGAATGACTTAGTTACCAACTTTCCGATACAAGTGGATAATTAATACTTGAAAGTTGATGTTAGAGCTTGATGAATGGGGAGAGGTAGTTGTCAGATCATCATACTGAGTTCAGAACTCCAATAGTTGTTTTCCAGGATGCAGTTGATGTTGGTAAAACTGCATTCTTTGACTTTCCTGATATTTGGAATTGATGAGGGGATTGATACTTAAAAGGACCACTGACTGATTCATGAAGAATCTGCAATTTAATAAAGAAGTAAATTGAAAATTTACCCTGTAAAGTGTATTTGATACATCAAAATATCTTTGTTACAGATATTCTGCCGAAAAAGATCTTGGCAAGTGACTATCTAAAGATGCTTGAAGAGGAGAAAGAGGGAATTGGTGGCGCTGAAGGGGATGGAGGAAATGAAAATGTTGAAGATGATGAGGAAGAGGATGAAGAAAATGAGTCCTAAAGAGTATCTTTCTCACCTTGACAATTTCTCATGGAAGTGTGTACAGAGCAAGAGGAAATTTTTAAAACAATATTGTTGTGTGTTTAGGATTACTCAGCACAAGTTTACATGTCCATAACTTCAAAATTCTATTTAATGAGCCACTGTGAAGAGCTGAAGTCAGATAGAAAGTCTGGGTTGGTGTTAACAGTTCCTTCAGTTTATGAAAGGGAAGATGTCTTTATTTTTCTTTTGAAGAATTTTTCCCCTGTTTATATTGATTAAATGGCATACTTGATATAAAATGTATATATGTGATATATACTTTTGTATATTTGAAATAAAAAAGCATTACTCAACAGAATCTGCTTATTTACCATTCAAAATAGGTACAATAGAGTGCATACTATTTATTGAAGGAATGTTATAAATTTTGATATTTTACATTTGTAGTTGCATTCTTAGTGCATGTGCATTTGTAGCGTGAGGATACAGGGTGGTGTATATTTTGTATTTTTGGCAATGTCATTACTATCAGTGTCTGAAAACACGAGACTGCAGATGCTGGAGGCACACAGATAGTTGACTTTTTTGGTCTGGAACTTGTATCTGTTCAGATACATGGTCTCAACCTAAAACTTTCAATTGCCCATAATGAAATGGCCATTTGCCTTCAGAACTTCTTACATAGAAGACAGGGCAGTGGTCGATGGGAGTTGGGGAGGTCTGTGTTTAGTGGTGTTCACAGGGATCTGTGCAGGGACTCCTGCTGTATATAAATGATCTGGCTGAAAATGTAGGTGGATGGGTTAATAAGTTTGCAAATGATACGAAGATTGATGGTTTTATGGCTAGCGTAGAAGACTGGCAAACAATACAGTGGAATATTGATCAGTTGCAGATATGGGCAGAGCCAAATTTCGCCCAGCGACATGTGAAGTGTTGCACTTTTGTAGGTCCATACGACATGGGAGCATGGCTATTAAGCCCATCAAGTCTGCTCTGCCATTCTATCATGGCTGATCTCAGATCCCACTCAACCCCATACACCTGCCTTCTCACCATATGATGCCCTGATCGATCAGGAAACTATCAACTTACGCCTTAAGTATTCCCACAGATTTGACTTCCACCACAGTCTGTGGCAGAACATTCTACAGGTTCACTACTCTGGCTAAAAAGAATTCCTCCTTACCTCTTCTAAAAGGGCACCCCTCAGTTTTGAGGCTGTGCCCTCTAGTTCTGGATACCCAAACCATTAGAAACATTGTCTCCACATCCACCCGATCTAGTCCTTTCAACATTCAGTACGTTTCACTAAGATTCTTCCCCCCTGCCCTCCCCACATTCATGTAAATTCCAGTGAGTACAGGCCTAAAGCAGCCAAATGCTCCTCATATGTTAACCTCTTGATTCCCAGAATCATCTTCATGAAGCTCTTCCAGAATCTCCAAAGACAACATATGCTTTCTGAATTATGGGGCCCAAAACTGTTGACATTACTTCAAGTGCAGCCTGACTTGGTGTCTTATAAAGCTTTAGCATTATTTCCTTAATTTTATTTTCTATTCCCTTGACATAAGTGCTAATACTGCATTTTCCTTCTTTGCTACAGACCCAACCTGTAAATTAACCGTCTGGGAGTCTTGCATGAGGACTCCTAAAGGCTAATTTATACTTCTGTGTCAACTCGATGGCGTAGCCGCAAACCCTACGTGGATCCCTAACGCCGTAGCCTGACGCGCACCTCTCCCACAATGTAACTACGCATCGCGGCAACACAGACCGCAACAACAGTGATTGGTCTGCTTGGTAGCATCACTTTTCCTCCTACGCTGCAATAGCTTACCACTGGGTGACTGAAGGGCAGGGAAGGAACTCTGGCTGCAATGCTTTCCATAAAGCTTTACAGACCTCTGAAATTATGGAGGACACATTTCGCTTTTACAGAAAGAGACGCTCACTTCTTGTTTACCCCGATGAGACTACCATGACCATGAAGCCTTGCACGGGTAGGTGTGTGTGCATGCATGACATGCACAAATTGCAGAGCGACACAGACACACCAATGCACAAGTATAAATACAACACACGTAGGTTACAGCATCGAGTTGATGCAGAAGTATAAATCAGCCTTAAGTCCCTCTGCACCTCAGATGTTTGAACCTTCTCACCATTCAGTCAAATGTAAAGAAACATTACAATATTCAGGGCAAGACCTTTAATGGTGGTGTTGAACAGAGGGATCTTGGGCCTAAGTTTGTAGCTCCCTGAAAGTGGATATACAGTATAAAGTGGTTTAGAAGGCATATGGCATATTTGCCTTTTAGTCAGGGCATTGGGTTCAAAAGTCAGGAAGTTATATTGCATCTGTATAAAACTCCAGTTGGTCCACCGCATCTGGGGTATTATATACAGTTCTGGTCACAGGTGCAGAGAGGTTTACTAGGATGCTGCCTGGATTAGAGGGCATAGGCTATGATGAGAGATTGGACAAGTGGGTTGTTTACTCTGGAGCAGCAGAGGCTAAGGGGAGATCTGATTGAGGTTTATAAGATTATGAGAGGCATAGATAAAGTAGACAGACAGCATCTTTTTCACAGGGTTGAAATGTCTAATACCAGAGGGTATGACTTTAAGGTGAGGGGGTAATTTCAAAGGTGATATGAGGGGTGTTCTTTTTATACAAAGCATGGTGGGTGCCTGGGATGCGCTGTCTTGGATGGTGATACATAAGGTACGTTTAAGTGAGTTTAGATAGGCACATGAATGTGAGGGAAATTGAAGGATATGAACTTTGGGTATGCAGAGGGGATTAGTTTAGTTAGCTATTTGATTACTAATTTAGTTGGTCTGGCATAACATTGTGGGTCGAAGTGCCTGTTCCTGTGCTGTACTGTTCTATGTCCCCTCACGCTGCACAAATGTCTGATCTGCTTGACTCCTTCGATGCTTTTTTCTTACACCATCAGTGATTTATGCTTTTTAACCCCTAGTTGTAATGTTCTTAATGTTTTCTTTTGAGCTTCTTCTATTTCTTCTATTATAGGACCAAGCAGATGTTTTAGGCTAGCGTAATGTTGATGCTTGAAGCACAGAGCAGCACTTGTCCTGATCCAGGGAAGAATTTTTCACCCAGAGACTGGTTAGTATCTGGGATGTGTGGTCTGAAGTTTGGTGAAGGTAGCGTTCACAATATTTGAGTTTTGAGACAAGCACTGAATTGCCAAGGCTTACAAAGCTATAGACCAAGTACTGTCAGTGAGATTAGTAATAGGTTGGGGTGTTTGATCGTTACCAAGAACATGGTTGCACAAGCTGTTTTATTCAGAGGCAGGATTAACAAAGTCAAAATGTATTGATGTGGTTAAGAATGCAAAGTACTGAATTAGATAAATAGCAAAAGTATTCAATGATTAATTCACCACACACAAATGAAATGTACCCTAATGCATGTTGTCAAAAGTAAGGGGAGAAATCACAGAAAGACTGACGACAAAAATCTCCCTTAGCTACAGGAGTGGTGCTAAAGAATGAGTACAGTAGTATGCTGTTGTTTGAAAAGTAAGGTAGAGTCTCAGATTACTACAATCCATCAGTCCATCTTGTTTCACTGACCTGGTCTTTTGCCTAGTCCCATCCACACCAATCCAGAGCCCTCCATACCCCTTATATCCATGTACTATTTAAACTCTTACAAGTTACAACTGAATACTTATCTGCCACTTCCACTGGTAGCTCTTTCCACACTCACAAGTTTCCCCTCAAAATACCCTTAAAAATTTCACCTTTGGAGTCATAGAGAGGTATAACCCAGAAACAGCCCCTTTGGCCCATTTAGTCCATGTTGAACTGTTATTCTGCTTAGTTATTCCCATCAACCCACACCGGGACCCTGGCCCTCTGTACCTCTCCCATCCATATACTTGTTCAAATTTCTTTTAAATGGTGAAATTGAACCCATATCCACCACTTCTGCTGGCAGTTGGTTCCACATTCTCACCATCTTCAGTGAAATTCCCCCTCAGGCATCTCTTAAATATTTCACCTTTCTCTCTTAACACATGACCACTAGTTCTAGTCTGACCTAACCTCGGAGCAAAAAGCCTTCCTTCATTTACCCTATCTATACCCCTGATAATTTTGACTACCTCTATCAAATGTCCCTTCCTTCTCCTACGTTCCAAGGAATAAAGTCCGAACCTATTCAACCTTTCCCTCTAACTGAGGTCCTCAAGTCCTGACAACATTCTTGTAGGTGTTCACTGTATTTTTTTAAAATCTTATTGATATCTTTCCTGGAAGTACGTGACCAGCATACTCCAGATTAGGCCTTGCCAACATTATACAACTGCAACATAACATCCCAACTCCTGAACTCAATACTTTAATTTATGAAAGCCAAAATGCTAAAAAGCTTTCTTTAGATCCTATCCTGTGATGCCACAAACAAGCAATTATGGATCTCTATTTCCAAATCCTACTTTAGCACTCCTTCGTGTTCTACCATTCATGGTCTAAGACCTACCCTGATTTGTCCTCCCAAAGTGCAACACCTCACACTTGTCTGCATTAAATTCCATCTGTCATTTTGCAATCCATTTTTTTTCCAGCTGATCCAGACTCCACTGCAGGCTTTGTAGCCTTCTTCACTATCCACTCAGCCTCAGTCTTAGTGTCATCCACATATTTGCTGATCCAGTTTACCACATTATCTAAATCTGGAGTTCCCAGCAGCCTTTTTTATTCCATGGACGAATACCATTAAGCAAGGGATCTGTGTACCCCTGGTTGGGAAGCCCTGATCTAAATCATTAATATAAAATGATGAACAACAATGGATGGTTGTTTGTGCACTGTGACAATCACGTTTCATAGACCTTCATTTTCCTTGTTTTTTTCCCTAACATATGACCTATTTGTAGGAGCATGATATAGCTGTTTATAAGTGATAGAGAAGGCAGGTTTATTTATATTATTTTTATTTCAAGCTATGGCACAGCCCTTCCAACACATCACAAGACAACTTACAATGACAATAACCTCAAGGAAACCCACACACATGGGAAGTATGTATAAGCTTTCTTACAGAGGAAGCAGGAATTAAACTTTGAATTCTAATGCCCCGAGCTGTAATAGCATCATGCAATCGCTCCACTACCATGGCAGTCTAAAAACAGGCATAACAAAGGTAGAGTCCCTGGAAGTCTGTATAAGTTAGTTCAGCAGTGAGGCAAGTGAAGCCACCATCCACACTAATCCAGGAGCCTGATGAAACACCATCACCCAAAGTGAGGCTTGAAACCACAACCCTGTGATTAAGAGTCACATGCTGTACTGGCTGAGCTAGCCAAGTTTCCATAATATGCTTCCATACAGGAGGTTGGTCAATAATGTCAGAACACGTGGAGTTAATTGGGCCCAGGTTAAGAAATGGTTATTGGATTAAAAGCATAGCGATAAAATACAGATCCTTCTCAGGTCAGTAAACTGCAACTTGCTGGGATGCCACAGAGTCGGGCACCAAGCTCCCAAATTTTCACGATTTTTCTCCGCATTTTGGCCGAAAAGAACCAAATTACATATTTCCAAGTGTTTTGACAAAACTAAATTAGGTGGCATTGTGAGTACAAAGGATGTGGAAACTCATAGGGTTGCAGTTATGCTAAATGAGTCAACAAGTATATGACAGATGAAATAATATAAAAATGTGAACCTTTCCAGATTTAGAGTATATACGGTCTGGCATAGCAGATTGCATAATGCTATTATAGCAACCTAGGTTCAATTCCTGCACTGACTGAAGGAGGTTGTATGTTGGCTTCATGGCTGCAGGGTTTCCTCCTGGTACTCCTGTTTGCTCCCACATTCCAAAAACTTACAGGTTAGAAGGTTAATTGGTCACATGGGTGTAATTGGACAACATGGGCTTGAGGGGTCAGAAGAGCCTGTTTCTGTATCGTACCTCCAAATAAAATAACAGAATAAATAGACTATCTGTCAAATGTTGATTTTCAAAGGGACAAGCCACTGGATGACAGTTTGTGCAAGGCAGCTAATATTTTGCAATCTTAAAGAAGTTAGATGAGACAACAAGTGAAATACAATGAAGATTCATAGGACTGGTTACAGATACAAGTTGGTTTAGCAGTGCTCTCAGTAAAACGTAAGAATTTAGAACAGGCATACAGAGATGTTGCTTCCTTTGGCTGAAGACTCAAAGAACAAGAGCCGCAGTCTCAGAATGAGGGGTTACTGAAGGGAAATTCCTTCACGGGTCATAGTGTCATATAGCATGGAAACAGGGCCTTTGGCCGAACTCATCCATGCCAATTCTGTTGCCCAGTGAACTAGTTCTATCTACCTATATTTGGTCCATTCCAAAAATGCATCATCTTCTGCATGAAGCTGCCCCTAATATCACTTAATTTCCCTTCTCTTGGAAAAAGACTGCATTTTAACACTTTTTCCCAAAATGCAATACCTTGTATTTATCTGGATTGAAAGTCATTTGCCAATTTGCCCACATACTGATCAAGATGTTTCATATTATCCATTGTCTACAACACCCTCTATTTTAGTGCCATCCACAGACTTACTAAAATGTTTTGTACATTCACATCCAAATTGTTTACATAAATTAGAAACAATTATGGTGGTGAACCTTTAACTCGAGAGGGCTGTAGAAGTTACGACATCATATTCATTCACAGTAGGGATTGCTGGATAAAAACAAACTGCTGGAAAACTCAGCAGGTTATGCAGCATTGGCTGAAAGACTTAAAATGCAAGTTTCTCTAAGTCTCTTCATCAGAATTGGGAAAGAGAAAAAAGTAATTCATGAAACAGAGGTTTGGGGTAGGGGACATTATTGGAGCTCTGACAGGATGAAATAGTCTGATTTTATCTACTCTGCCTGTGTAGTTTATTATGTGAACTTCAGGGACATGTTCAGCAGACCAGACCATGCAAAGGAAAAGGGGGAAAAAACAATGAATGGTAAGCAAGTCCATCACCTCCCAGACAGAGAAAGAACAAAGTTCCATTTCTTACTGTGTTTATCAACAGATCATCCCTTCCAATTTCAGCCAGCACCAAGATTCCACCACCAGAAACCTACCTCCTTTCCCTTTCAGCATTTCAAAAGTTCCTCTGCAACTTCCTGGTTCACCCTTTGTAACAGAAGACCAATAAAAGTAATGCAGTTGAGATATAGTTTGGCTTTTAGGGAATATTCCAAGTGCACAATAGGCTCACATCAATATTTTCCTGAGCAAACATTAAAATTATTTTATATTGTGTTTTTGTCAGCATGAACAGTATGCTCCAATTTTTTTTTATATTTTTCCAACTTGACGGCAGGCTGCACACTTAAGTGGTGGAGAAACAAACATGGACGTGCACGATGAACAGAGGTAAACACTTTTTTGGATGGAAGTGGCTTATAATGGTGCTCCACAATAGTCTGGTTTGTGATTTATTTAGTTTTTGCTACATGGGTATCATTGGAAAGGCTAGCATTCACTTCCCATTCCCCATTATCCTTGAATTTTTGAACTCTTTCTGGTGACTGTACTCCCAAATTGTAAATATGTCCCAGGACATAGATCCAATGAAACTAAAGTAATAGCAATGCATATTGCAACTTGTAGTTCAATCTGAGTGATGTTCCCTTGTATATAGTGCCCTTGGTGGCAGGAACCATGGGGTTAGGAGGTGCAAGTGGGTTAAGTTTAAGTTCATTGTTATAACAAATAGCCTGCTGCTTAACTATCATAGATTTCAGGATGATCCAATGGGTAGACATTTTGCAGATGAAACACTTTGAGAATATGGAAAGGTTGCATTCTGTAAATATCATTTTAAAAAATATGAAACTATCTGGGCCATACCCTCCAAATATCCGGACCTGCATCTCAGTTTTTTTGCACTACCTTACTTTCCATTTTTATATTTTCTATTTATGATTTATATTTAAAATTTTTAATATTTACTATCGATTTGTAATCCAGGGAGCGGGAAGCGCAGAATCGCTATGATGATTGTACGTTCTAGTATCAATTGTTTGGCGACAATAAAGTATAAAGTATAGCTGACTAGAGAATGTCCTGATGCACTTACACAAATCCATACTACTTTGTGGAACCTTTTAATTCATTTGTTACGTTTAGAGTACATGTAATCAGATGGCATTAGAAAGGTTACAGAGTTCACAGAGAAAGCAGAATCTCCCAGTGGCCACCCATTTTAATTCCACTTCCCATTCCCACGTGTCAGTCCATGGCCTCCTCCACTGTCACAATGAGGCCACACTCAAGTCAGAGGAGAAACACCTTGTATTCCTCCAACCTGATGGGTTGAACACAGATTTCTCCAACTTTTGGTAGTTGCTCGGATTTCCAATATTTGCAGATTTTCTTTTACTTCTAACAGTTCACCACAGTTGAAATGAAACAGGAACTAGTAAGGAGTTTGGAAAGGACGTGAACATTCTTAGAATGGAGAGCCCGAACAGGTTTTCAAGGTTCTAATAGAGGAGAAAAACTATTGAGCAATTAAGCCAATAACTGCAGATTTAACACCAGTAGCAAAAGGTTTATTATCACTGTTTTATCAGATGTAGTGGAATCTGAGGGGGGAGATGAGTGAGAAAGATCTTGTTCTTCCTCCCTTTCAAAGTTGTCTTCACTCTTAAAAGGGAGTTTAAATAGATACTGGAGGAATTGGAATTGGGTGATAGTCAAAAGCAGGTGGAACTAATGTGGACTGCTCTTAAAGAGCTAGGAGAGACAAACTAAATGGGTTTTCAAGCGGATGGATTGTTTATATTTTGGTTACAATGAGTTGATACTGGGATAGTTATAATAGTGTCTTAAAATCTTAAGATGACATCAGTAACATACATTTCAGTACTTAAAATTGTGGTAGTATTGAAATACCATATTTAATTATATTTATGCAATTATAGAATTTTCATAAGAGGCAATCATAACAGTGATCACGTAACAGCAATAATGGCCAAATTTTAGAGATGAGGGGTAACTTTGAGAACACAAGACATTCAAATTAAACACAATGGTTTAAGATACAGATTTATTAAAATGTTCATACCATACTGCTAGTCAAAAATTTAATATTTTATATTCACAAATTCATATATAATGATACTTGTACATCATATCTTGTCAACAGTTTACAGCATAGTTATTCAGCTCATTAAAAATATTGACCAAAAAGGAATGGACAATTTTAACCTAAAGTATTTACAGAACATTAGTAAAAACAAACTGCAAGCAATGCAAATCTTCATTGCTATAGGAGTGTAAACTGCTCATTCAAGCGCAAATGGACCACAAACACTAGATTAAGTAACAAACCTTAGTTGTGCTGGTTAAAAGATCTGGAAAACAATTTTCAATTATGATCTAACATATCCTATTCTAAAACATAAAAGCATGAAGGGAAAAAAATTGGAAGTCCACTTTGTGCCCAATTCTACCAGTGCCCTAAAAAATAAGCCAACACCTTAAATTGCAGTAGTTACAGAAGGTAGATGAGTTTGTGCAATTCAAATAAAACAGCAAAAAAAAAAGAATACTCAAAATTTTATCAATGCAGCATATGTCAGGCTTTTGAGGTACTCGATAATATTTTAAATCCTCTTTTGCCTTAAGGATTTACAAGTAGCATTCTTTCCTCTAAAGTCATTGTCCAGGATCACCTCGTTTATCCGCAATATATTGTTAACAGCTGTCATATGGCATAAGTGACTGCTGAGAAAGTGCAACAATACTGATCATTCAATGCAGCATAAATAACGATGTTTTACAATTTCTCAAAATATATTAAGTTTTCAATGTATTTTGTTCACTTAAGCAGTTTATGTACACGTCATACACTGCTATTTAACCCCTTCAGCAGATTTTGACACGCAATGGGATGATTACACAAGGCACAAAGAACAAAATAAAGCACTATTAATAAACTTGAAGGAAAAAAGAACTGTTTGCCTAACTTTGTATCAAATCAAAATTAATTTTTATAACTAAAAGTTTTCATTTTGGTTTGTAATAGTTTGAACCAGGGATATACATTTCATAATTATGGATGCAGCAGAGATATTGAGGTAGGTCCAGACTTTTCTGAGAGTGGGAAAATGTGGTGAAGGGGAACAAAAGGAAAAAAGCAAAGGTTGAGTTTTAGCAAGCTGACAGATCCTGTGCCTTTTTCTCCAAAATACGGATTATCACCACATAGCAATAAAATGTTTGGCTGGAAAAGGCTTCTCTGATATTGGAGCAAAAGGAAAAGGCACAGCAGCTTTAACAATGGACAAAAAAATGCAAGTTCTTTTTTGTTCCCTTCTTGTGCAGTGTTAAAACAAACTAATATTAAAGCCATTTACCAAATATTAAATAGAGTTTGGATTCACATTTCTGGAAAAAATACAGGCCAAATAAAAGGATGTTCTCTCAACCCACACAAAAGGTTGAACAGCCATCGTGGCACCAATTCACCATGACCTCCCACAAGAAATATTTCTAAAAAAAAATCAACAATTACACTTCAACTCTAAGTAATCTCTGAAGCAAATGAAAAGGTCTGTGAATCATCAGTTTCTTAGGTGGCCTTACAGTTGTTTTCCATTGAGTTTATTCTGATCAGAGGCAAACAGATGACACAACTGAATTTTAGAAATAATCTGACTGACATTTCCAAAGCACCTTTTACATTTTGTATGACAGCATGATGGAAGATTTGCTTGTTGCATTATTTTTTTAAAGTGCCAAATGACACATAAGCTGCTTAATACAGTTTGTCTGCTCAATTTAAAAAACACTGAATATTTTTCAAGAATCAGGTTTCAGCTGACAACTCTGCTACTACAATCTGATCTGTCTTGCATCAACGTATGATCAAAGCTTTAAGGTGGAAATAATCGGTCAATAAATCTAATATTAAAACTCTCAAATGAAAATAATTGGCAGCACCACAGTTCTGAACAAAGCAGAAAGGGCAAGATCAGGACCTTTCTGCAAGACCACGAACTTCTCAAATGGCAATGGAGATGAAGGAGGGCGAGAATACAATAAAACAATCCATCATAATACAAATGGCAGCAATATCAAATGACAGTCCTACTATTAATTATAATTATTAACATACAGATCTATACATTTTGCACAACAGAGCCTTGGGACTATGAAATGTGTCCCAAGATCCAATCAGTGGGGTTCCTGCATCTCCCTACATTTACTGAATAATTTCTTATCATTCCAAAGCATAATATGATTTAAGTTGAGCCCAAATTATTACTGGAGGTCATTTAGGCATGGATGACAGTAAATGTGTTTATATTAATATAATGAAATGTGCATTGAATAATTCTTCACTGAAGCATCAAGTCCAATACTGGATCAGAGTCATGAAGTTTGGGTAAGACAAATTGCTACAAATACAATTTAATTGCTATTCCACCACTTAGAAAGTTAAAATGCAAACATAATTTTAGATAAAATCTCCAGGTTACTATTTATTAACCCAAGGACTATAATCTAAAACTGCAAAAAATAAATTTGTTTAAATAGCAGACTTGAATTTCTAACGCCTTGTCAGTGATCACTGTGTTTTGGTCATAAGTAACTGACGTTTTATGTAGAGGAAGGGGACATCTACTTGCTTCCATCTTTATGCACTTCTTTAAGATATTAGCACATGTTCTTTTGGTAGATAAAAATTTAAAAAAATCAAAACTATACAAGACCCAGCTTATTTTTAGCACCGCTGACCAATAGAAAGGTTTGTAGAAAGTGCACGATTATGTATTACACATTGCTTGATCCGTGCTGCAAGTTGTATTAATGCCATTAAGTGGAGCCATTAAGTTAGAATTGAAATTTTTAAAAAATAGTTTCAACATACATATCTGGCCAGGTTTTATGTGATCTGATTTTTTTTTACATGTAAAGGCCACATAGGCTAGATAGTCTTTAATACAAAGACTCTCAAAAAAAGGAAACAGTATTTTATGCTTACAAAGATTGCAACTTAATTTTCAGAAACCCATTTTATACACCTCATGTCAATATGATTTTTAAATGCCACTGCAAAGATATGGCAAAACAATTTAAGCAAGTCTCAGCTAAAAACAAACTTTTGTTGTCCTTTAAATTTTACACAAATTGTTTACATTGAAGGTTACAAAATTATAAGCACTAATATTTTAATTACACACAATAACATTTACAATAGAAAATGCTAATCATTCAATGTTGAATTCTGCTACATGCTTAAAATTCTAAACAATTTTACAATCTAGCTCTTTATCTACAATTTTATAGATTAGAATAACTATCCCAAAAATTAATGTTGGCCACCAATGGCAGTAATTTATAAGGCAGATTACATCACCCAATTGCAGCATCAATTGTTTCTCAAATGGCAGTGACTGCAATAAATTCTCAAAGAGCTGTTGTTTGCACAGATCATAACATCTGCATTCTAATAATGATCTGTTTTCTTTGATTTACTATAAATATCACTGTCAGTATGCAATGCATAAACAGAATGCAGGGGCCAGTTCACAGTAGCACCCATAACTTTGAAGCAAGATGTAAACTTTTCAATAGTGCTGGTTAGAGATTGCTTTATAGCTAAGGACACTTTAATAACTAAAATCTGTCCTGGAAACAGGAACAGAGTTACAGATCTCAGGATTGTCCAGTTCCAAAACAATAGCCTATCATAGTCAATGGCTACTGCAAGAATAGGAAAAAAAAACTTTATGGCAATATATCTTCCAAAATCTCTAAAGCTGTACACATCCGTTTACCAATTTTATTTTGAATTTATTTTACTTAAAACAACTGAGTTTGATCAGAAATAACTAGTTTCAATAAGTGCTGTGTAACATGCCCTAAAAGAAAACAGCGCTGAATGTAATGATTGCATTTCTAAATAAAATGGAACTTTGTTATTACAGATCTCTTCAAATTTTACCTTCTTGTGGTAGCTCAATTATAAAAAAAAACCCAAGCAGTTCAAATAACTAAGATATACCTTTGGTAAGAACTGCTGAGGGCCTCAAGTCTGAGATTATACTATATCCTTAAAATAAAACAAATGCAAAATGTTTACATACTGTCATATATTATGCTAAAGTATTTCTAAAATTTAGCCATTCATGCATGCCCCAATTCCAGTGAAATGTTGCATTTCTATAATTTAGTTTGACCAATGTTTTTTTAAAATTTGAAATAGTCTATCTTACTGTAAAATATGTAGTGTATTTAAAGCCCTGAGAATTCGCTATGCTGTTGCTATTCATTAGTCACATTTTTATATCTTAATTTTGAGATTATTAACCCCATACATTTGAAAATACACTGATAAACCTCTTCCTGGCTAACACAATAGATGAATATATCTGAGCTTTCTGGCAAGTTTCCACTCCCAAAAAACATTCCCTCTGGAACTGTCAAAACCTGCATAATACAGGAAATCGAAGTGGAAAGGTCAGTAAGAACTCGGGCTTGAACTTGAGTCTTCCAAGCTATAACTTGAATGCTTTAGTGTCAGGACTAAGGAAATATCATAAACATAAATCTGAACGTGCTCAGATTTTCATAATTACTCTGCAGTCTCACTACTTTAAAAATAAACGCTTTAACATTTACTGGGTTCTTTTATTATCTCTAATCTTTTCAGAATTACTAAGGACATTTTATCAGTCCATCAAGAAATATATTTCAATAATGGAAGAATTTTGAAAATTCTTTGCCTCAAAATACTTGGCAAAAATATTCCCAGTGTTGTAATGAACTGCAGCCTTGTGACATCTCTACAGAGTACCATTGTCATATACTGTTTAGAAATACGAAAAGCTTACTAAAACTCTTTTACAACACAGTTGCTTCTATCTACACTTGTTACACTAACTTCAAAAAGAAAATATTTTGCCCAAATGAGATCATTGTGCAATATAGTTTTCACTTATGGCCATATAAATAGGTTGCTAACACTGAAATTTATGCTAGTCACATATGATATTTAAAATTTGCTGAAGAGTTGAGGTATGTTTAAAAAATTTTTTAGCCACTTAACAAGTGCATATAGGCCATCAAAAAGATATCAGAAAATCAGTCAGAAATGTTTGGCTTCAATCTGTGACAAAGTTTATCCATGAAATAGTTTGCTTAAATTAGATGACCACCATTAAAAGAAATGTCTCTTAGCAAAAACCTAGCACCATCTTAGAGCTGCTTTTCTAATATGACTGTGGTGTGTGCACATTCTGTTTTTGCTGACATGAGGGCAACCGCGAGGTAGTTCAGAAATTTACTTCATTCTCAACGTTTACATTTTTAATAGTTCTCATATGCCCTGTAACCATTGAACTGAAATAGGTGAAGCAATTGGCATGGCAATCCCTATGTCCAATTTGGCAGCAGGCCACAGTCATGGCAAACCAACCATAGCATAAAAATACTCAATTTGTATCATAAGCATTACTGTATCAAGAGTTGAGAACTGATTAACTGCAGCATCCTACAAAAATATCAAGAGACTTTAGCTCAATATATAAAATAGTGCCCATCTGGTCTAGTTAATGTTTTATAGATTGTCTCCAAAGATTAATTGCTTCAAATACACAATATTTTCTACTGAACACACCTTAAAAAGTCTGCATGCCTTCTGGTGGCAATCTGTTGAGAAAGTCAGAGCTACACAATATACTGTTTGTGCTAAAATGAAAAAAAAAACCTCACTGTTCATAAATTTATTTTCAGTGTTAAAAGACCTTTTCCCCCATTCTGACGCAAGATTGCCATATTTCACAGTACTGTATTACAGTAGTCTTATCTGAATCGACTGGATAAAACTCCAGGTCTAATAAAAGGAATGCCATTAATGTACAATTTTGAAACTCAAAATTCTGCCATTTGAAGCCAACAAATGGGATATGTCTTTAGAGAGTCACACCATCCTCTAAACTCTTACATCACTTGAAACAAATCTCAATCAAATATGCAGTTACTAATGCAGACTTTGATGCATCCAGAAGCATTTCCTTCAAAAAGTTTTTTACCAGGTTCAAGTCCAATAGGCTGCATATAATTAGATTGCATTAGTGGAGATATGTGCTGATATGATTATCACAAACCTCCAAATATTCATGCTTTTGCTCTTCAGAAGGAAAACATTACAGGTGGTGTGATATACACACTACTGTGTAACACAGAACCTCATAATTGAAGGAGGTTGCAAGAGTATGGCATTGTACACAGCAACATAAATAGCAAATCATTCTTCACTACGTTGCTGGTGAAGTGCAGCTAGTCTTGTCTTTGCCCAACTCTTCAGAAATTCCAACCAAAGACACCTGTCAAGCAAAATACATAGTGCGCAGTGTGTCCTGGTGAACCTGCACAGCTTTAGCTAGAGCTTGCTGATCTCTACCATTACTCTGACCAGACGTGTGACTTCCTTCAGCACTGAAAAGCAAAAGGAAATACAACATTAGTTGAGAATGAATAAACTAATGAATTGCATTGAACTAATATCACAGAAATTTTTCACACAAATTGTTTATGGCAGGTCCACACAAAATCTCAACATTTGCTTGATGTTTGCAATTTATTCATTTCTTTAGGACCTGGGAATAACTGGCAAAGCCATTATTAATTGTTCAACTCTAAATTCATATTCTGCTAACCTTTTATCCTTGACTAACTTGCCTTAATCTCAATGTACCTTAACCACATAATTTGGTAATGTTCAGCACTTTAACCACTCCTGAGTTAAGAGTTTTCTCCAAATTACCATAGTAATAACCACGTTTATAATTCAGCTTTGGATTCTCCATAATGGCAACATCCAATTCAACAAAACCATGCATAATTTTGAACCTCTTTATTAGATCATCGCTGGTTCTTTCCCTAACAGAAAAGAGCCGTGGTCTTTTTTTGGTTCTCTTTGTAGTAATAACTTTATAACTGGGTAATATTTGACATTGTTATGTAGATAACTGTGCTGAAACAGTTTTTGCTAAAAGTACAGTAATATCTGAAGTACAAATATTCCATACTACAAAATGGAATATTATTTGATCCCAAAACTTTGTGGTGTTCCGTGCTCTCAGCTATTTTATGTGGAATTAAAGCAACTGAATTTTTTTTTGGGGTGAGAATTTCAGAAAAAGCAAATGGCTCATTTATTTGGCACTTCTGGATAAATATTGTTGCAAATGCTTCATCCTTTACTTTGACACTCAAATACTGGGACCAAGACAGCCATCTCCTCCCATTACTTGTTTATTCGACTACCAAGTAGAGAAGGGAGGAGTACCAAGCTTTGATTTTCATGCATAACACTCTCTAGAGTTTACAGAGAATGGTGTGAAAAACAAAAGCATCCAATTTGCGGCAGTTCTGTGGGCTAAAACACCTTGTTAAAGAAGGGAAGATATACTCATGGGCCACTTTATTAGGTACAGGAGGTAGTGCAAAAGAGGAATAGCAAGGTGCTGTTCAAGGACCATTCAAAAATTTGATGGTAGAGAGGAAGCAGCTATTCTTAACGTTGAATGTCTTCAGGCTCCTGTACCTCCTCCCTGATGATATTAATGAGAGAAGGGCATGTCCCGGTTGGTGAGGGTCCTTAATGATGGATACTGCCTTTTGAGGTACTGGCTTCTGAAGGTGTCCTCTGTTGTGAAGAGATTTATGCTTGTGATGTCGCTGAATGAGTCTACACTCCTCTGAACCATTGCCATTGTAACTAAGTGTTTTACTTACTACCCATTATATACCCATCAAACAATTGCACCTTTAGGGCTCAGCCAGTTCAGATAATGTCTTTAAGTCGATACTGTCAAGTATCCTAAGTAAATTTTTACTTCATTTTCCCAACTCCCAAATATGAACATTTTCACAATGAAATTTTACTTAATTTGAATCAGATAAGTGCAGCCACTCATTAAATTTTACCCATCCACTGCAATTCAGTTTTCCTTTCATTAATTACAAGCAGCCAATTAACGATCTGAATTTTAGACATTAAATTAGCATGGGTTTGTGAAATTTTGAATCAAAGAGTCAAAATTGAGCAGACACTTTTGTCTTTCTGCCTTTTGCTAAAACATGTTTTTGATGCTTGGTGACATTCCTCTTCTAACTATGTTGTTTTTCTTTCTCAGCTGAAAACACTTGATGTTAATAATGTTGTCAGTCTTCATCTTACTGAGCATACAACTTAGAGAACAACCAAAAAAGTAAATTTTACTCACCTATCATGTTCCTTGTCCACCAAATGATACCTGGCACGAAAAGCAACCAAATGAGCATAATAGGCTGGTGCTGGGATAGAAACTGACCGTGTGCATCGCACATATGTGTGGCAAAGTTGATATGTAAGAATTTGAAGTTCATCAGCATTGAAACGATTATCATCCCATAGTACGTGGTAGTGAGATGGTCGGCTGGTTCCCTGAAAGGCAAGTTTAATTATTAACCTCACATTTTAACTAAAATTATTTCTCTATTCTTACTCAACATACAAGTTCAAATTCAAATTGAATTTTCATTCAACTATACACATGCATACAGGTAAAGGAAACAGTGTTCCTTTGGGGCCAAGTTGCAAAACACAGTACGATAGCGGAAATACATTCAGTCACAAAAAATGTGTAGACCAAGTCCCCAAGTGGCTTGGCCTGAAGGTTGACGTTGCTTTGGAGCCACATTTCTGCAAGAACAAGCAGGCAGCAGTTCCTCATCACGCACAAGTGCAGCTGAACGCAATCCAGCTTGTTATCACAGGTGCAAACACTAGAGAGCAGAACGAACTGAAGGGGCTAGTCCCCAAAGCAGCACTGATTCCAGCATATCCGTCATACCTCTGCTCTCTCCGAAATCACCTACAACATATGGAAAATATAATCTGCTGGGGCATTGTATCTTCTATTTTGCTAGATTATTTTGTTTAATTGGTCGGCTATCTGAAACAAAACTGGCATTTCAGATAGATACCAGTTTAACAATTTCTCAAAGTACACAAAACTACCTTGGAAGTTTTGCATGGAAGCTTGCGATCACATACATCACATTAACAGGTATTGGAGATGTCTACTTTCTTTCAGTTGGTTAAAAAAAAAGGATTAGGAAAGTTGTGCATATTTAATTCTTAATAAAAGCAGGAAAGCTAGAAATATACAGCAAGGCAGACCATCTCAAGGAAGAGAACGAAGTTGAAGGTTGAAGTCTCTTCATCAGAACTTGGGAAGGAAACAAAAAGCTAGCTAAGCTGCAGGGAGAGAGGGTATCTATGAAAGGGTAAAACAAGTGTGACCATAAGAATACATTGTAAACAAAGTTTATCTGGTCAGTGAATGAATGAGAACAGTGAGAACACATAACATTCAAAAGAATGTAGGAGTTGCAAAATACAGAGCAGGAACATGTTCAAGTAAGGCATGTTCCCCACTCTCAAGGGAACAAAAAGATGAATGCAGCTCACCCAGTCTACACATTGCTTCTCTAATGAAGACCACAATGTGAACACTAAGTGTAGTACTCTAGGTTGGAAATGCAAGGGAATTGCTGTGTTATCTGGAAAGACTGCTTAGGTTCGTGGGAAGCACAAGTTGGTAAATTATCGCACTTACTAAGGTACAGTGAAAAAAGCAAATGTTATTATCAAAGTATATACATGTCACCATATACAACTGAGATTCATTTTCTTGCGGCCATACTGAATAAATCTACAGAATGATAACGCTAACAGAATCAATGAATGACTGCCCAACTAGGTTGTACAACGAGAGTGCAGAAGACAATTGTGTAAATATAAAAAGAATAAATAATAATAAATAAGCAATAAAGAATGTGAGACAAAGAGTCCTTGAAAATTAATCCATTGGTTGTGGGAACATTTCAGTGAATGGGTAAGTGAAGTTATCCCTTTTGGTTCAAGAGTCTGATGGTTGAGGTGTAGTAACTGTTCCTGAAACTGCTAGTGTGTGACCTGTGGCTCCTATATCTTCATTCTGATGGCAGCAGGGAGAAAGAAGCATGTCCTGGGTGGTGGGGGTTCCTGATGATGAAAGCTGCTTTCTTGCAGAAGTGTTTAATGCAGATGTGCTCAATGGTGGGGAGGGCTTTACCCATGATGGCCATGTCCACTACTTTTTGCAGAATTCTCCATATAAGAGCTGATTGTGGACTTCAGGAAGGGCAAGACGAAGGAACACATACTAATCCACAGAGGGATCAGAAGTGGAAAGAGTAAGCAGTTTCAAGCTCTTGGGTGTCAAGATCTCTGAGAACCTAACCTGGTTCTAACTTATTGATGCAGTTATAAAGAAGGCAAGACAGTGACTATACTTCATTAAGAGTTTAAAGAGAATTGGTATGTCAACAAACACAATCAAAAACTTTTATAGATGTACCATGGAGAGCACTCTAACAGGCTGCACCACTGTCTGGTAAGGGGGTGGGTGGGCACAGGACCGAAAAAACTTGCAGAAGGTTGTAAAGTTAGTCGGCTCCATCTGGGTACTAGCCTGCAAAGTACCCAGGACATCTTCAAGGAGTGGTGTCTCAGAAAGGCAGCATCCATTATTAAGAACCTCCAGCACTCAGGGCATGCCCTTTTCTCACTGTTACCATCAAGTAGGAGGAACAGAAGCCTGAAGGCACACACTCAGCAATTCAGGAACAGCTTCTTTCTCTCTGCTATCTGATTCCTAAATGGACATTGAACCTGTGAATACCACCTCACTTTTTAAAATATATACTATTTCTTATTTTTTGCACGATTTTTAATCTATTTGATATACATATACTGTAATTGATTTACTTATTTATTGTCATTGTTATTTTTTCTTCTTCTATATTATGTACTGCATTGAACTACTGCTGCTAAGTTAACAAATTTCACAACACATGCTGGTGATAATAAACCTGATTCTGATGTTTCTGTACCAGACTGTGATACAGCCAGTCAATGTACTATCCACTCCACATCCTATAGAAGTTTGTCAAAGTTTTAGATGTAATGCTGAATCTCCACAAACTCCTAAGGAAGCAGAGGCACTACCGTGAATTTTTTTTGTAATTGTGCTGCACCCAAGCTAAGTCCTCCGTAATAACAAAAGCTAGGAATTTAAAGTTGCTAACCCATCTCTAATCCTCTGAGGTCTGCTCATAGACCTTTAGTTTCCTTCTCCTGAAGTCTATAACCAGCTCCTTGATCTTGTTGATATTGAGTAAGAGGTTGTTGTTATGACACCACTTAGCCAGATCTTTAATCTCCCTCCTTTATGCTGATTCACTACCATCTTTGATTTTGCTTTCAACAGTGGTGCCAATAGCAAACTTGAATATGGCATTGGAGCTGTCTTTGTCCACAAGAGATAGCTGGCTTGACCCAAAGCATTGAAATTTTCTCCATAAATCAGCTTCTAATGAAGTCCACTTCTGCAATCACTTTTATTCAGATACCCAATACATCTTTCTGTTTTTCTTAATAGGCAACAAAAGTTTAGATAAGCCTGGAAGGACAGAGTTTACAATGTCAATCATGAAAATATTCTCTTAGAAGGAAGAAAACGGATTGAAGAGAAATCACTCTGTACTAGTGTTCTTCTTAAATGATACATTAATATATATTTTTTAAAAACCCACCTGAATACCAGCATGACTACACAGGTAAAAGTCAAATTCTGAAGGATGCGTTATCTTTGTGTCCACTGTTGTGCCTGCTGGAATATTGCCACTTTTACCAACCTGCAAAATAAAAGATCAATAGATTTTAGATCAAGGTCCAAACAATAAAAAACACTTTTAAATAGATTAAGGATTTAAAGTGAATCCTGTTCCCAGAATATTCTTTTCTAGTAAAATGTCTATACTAGTGACATAAGGTGAAGCAAAACGGTGTTCTACTTTAGAAAGGCCATTCAAGCAGTGGTCCCACTGTGTCCATTACAATCAAAGGGATGCTACCAGGATTAATCCAGTTTAAAATCTATAATCTAGCAAATTAGTACCTTTCAAGTGAATATTCAAGTGCTTTTTTTTAATGTGACAATGTCTTTACCACCCTGTCAGGCAGTGAATTCCAGTCCCCTGCCTTCCTTTAGGTAAAAGTGTTTCCTCATAACCTCTGTCAGTTCCTTTAAAGCAATACCTGACTCCTTTGCACATAGAATATGTTCTTGCCAATTTACTTGAAGTTTCACAGTTTTAAACATAATTAATTCTTCCTTCAGCTTCCTCTATTACAAAGAAGACATCCCTACAAAATCAATTATTTCTTCACACACAAAATGTTCTTGTAACATCCCTGCAAGTCTTTACCACATTCTCCTGTGCTAACATCTTCGCTATTATGTGGTGACCAAAACAGCACACTAAATTCATGATGTAGTCTAACAAGTGTTATTTACATAACCCCCCTATTCTATTATTCACTGCTTCAGCTGATGAAGTGAATTAGCTGTCCTTTCAATCCAATTCACCACTCTTAACAACCCAAAGACAGACAGTCCATGGTTCGTTTGATCCACCAAACCCGCTGGTAACTTATTTCTTGCATATTCCCTTGCTCAGTGGGTTTCCCCAAATGTATTAGTCAATCACGGGGTCTGGTTCTGTAATATTCACCCACTTCTTTATCATGCATTCTCCATTTTAATCCATATCATTATGATATTAATACAAAAACGAAGCAAATATTGAATCCTAACAAGGAAACCCAACAGAAACACCCATCAATCATTACTTAGTTCCAACTACAAAGCCAATTTTGGATCCAATTTGACATTTTCCACAGATCCCATGTGCTATCACTTTGAACATGTAGGATTTTAAAAGTCTTGCTGCAGTCCACTCAGCTACAAGCCCATGTGCATGTGACAATAATGAACCAATTCCAATGCCTTGTTATCTCTTCAAAAAAAAGTAAATTAGGCCAACATGATCATACTTGGATCTTACATGATTTTACAGAATTTATTTTAATCTATATACTACTAAAACTCTCATGCTCTGTCTGTCTGTTTGTGACCGCCAATTAGCACACATGGTGCATTACAGCAGCACTCTTTTTGGCTAAATCAAATTAAAATGCGCTAACGTACACAATGCAGGCAAAGTTCAGGGTTATATATTCATATAACATTCGGCAAAAATCAACAGGCTCCCTTTTAACCCGACAGCCGACCCGCCATCATGGAAATCGGGACGCGACAGCCCGATGCATGCACACGGCCAGCCTCAGCAGCGACTCACGATACTCACAGCAATGACACCAACCGGAACAAAAGGCAGGGCAGCTTTATCGAGCAATCACATTCTGCTAATCGCCATCAACATGTGCAGGATTGGGACAGATGTAACTGTCACCCATCAATAAGAGATAATTAAATCTTATTGTAATGACGTACTTCGAGACACCCATCAAACCCTTTGCTGCAGTCAAAGGACAGCGGTGACTATATCGTGTCCATTTAGGAGAGCACCAACAACATCATCAGGAATAATCAGCATCCTGGAGGCTGTGGTGTTACTATCCCAGCATTAGGGTAAAGAAAATATGGTCAGCCTAATTATGCTGCGTGGAAAGAGAAGGGGGACATTATGGTCAAGAGATGACGCCAAACGTCGTTGGGAAGCGGCAAGGAGAGGGACAGAACAAGAATCAGATGAGGCCAGGGCCGCACGACTCCAGGATCAAAGAGTCAGGACAAGGAAGATGAGAGAAGAAGAGACAGAGGAGGAGAGGCATGCACGTCTCAAAAATGACAACTGGCATAGAAGGAGGAGAGATGAAGAGACAAAGGAGCTGAGAAATGCACGTCTCCAGGATCAGAGACAAAGAACAAACAGCAGAAGACATGAAGAGACTGCAGATGAAAGGACTGCACGTCTCCAGAATGACAACGACAGGCACAAGGGTGGCAGATCAACCAGAAATGATGCCATCAAAAGTGTCCTTCGTTAAATGAAGAGGAGCTATATTTGCCTTGCTACACATCGTTCTTCTTTAGTAAACTGAGGTTTTCTTCTTCAATTTCCAAAGCAAAGCGATACCAATATCATTCAGAAAAATTTAATGTTCATTTTGGTCACATCAGACTGCACTACCCTTCTCTCAAAGGGTGCCCCAACGGGTCACCCCGTTGTCTGGTAGAATCTAAAAGTCCTATTTCCACAACTGCTGCCTGATATGCTTAGTGTTTGGACTAAAGCCCTGAAATTTAAAATTTTTTAAATGAAAACGTTACAAATTTGAAATTTAAGTAAAGTAATGGAAGTAAACAATAGCAGACAACTTAGGTAGAGAGAGAAAAACTGAGTTAGTTATGCTTCATTAGAACTGGCTTTAATTACATAGCCTATCCCTTCCCTCCCATTTTTAGTAGTGGAATAAAATTAGCAATTCCTCTCAAGAGCATTTTGTTGAGCTGGTAGTGAGAATAAGTTCCATGAAATGCCCAAAGGCAAGTGTCTCAATCTGAAAGTCACATCTCTCCCTGGCTTTTATGTAACACAGACATTATTACTGATCAATACAAAGGCGAGGTACCTTCAAACCTAATGCTTTAAGCAATGTGACAGCTTGGGTGGTAAATGAATGATAACTAAGTATTAAAGCAACAGGAAAAATGTCTTATCTTTAGAAAATGTTACCAGGTTCTCTATTATGTAATTCAATCTTTTCCATGCATATTTAGAAGTAAAAAACCTGAAACACAAACTTTAATCTAAAACTCTACGGTCTTATGGGAAATCTTGGGAGAGATGCAAAATCAGGAATGGAGTCTCAATAATATTTTTCAACTCCAGTAGCTGAGCTCATATCAAACAGCATTGGTACATACTTCCCCTCTAGAACCTAGTGATACAGGGTTTCCATGTTCCCATGCCAAGGCTTGAGCCCTGGAGAGGGAAAACTCAGATTGACTATGACCATCTATAGGAGGAAATTAATTTTAAGACCTGACTTGATGTGTCGTGAAATTTATTGGCATAGAAAGTCCATCTTCAAGTATAGCAAAGGTTAGAACAAGTGTATATAATCTACAGTTTCTAAAGTCTGAATGTGTCTGTGATGATTACGATGACAATGTTGGCAGCTCTCCAATCCTATGTCATCACTCCTTAAGCTACAGAGGATTAGAGAAAATATAGAAATGCATTTGCTTTATACCTTGAAATTTGAGAAATCACACAAATTTTATATTTCTATTACATGCTTGTGATATAGGGGGTAATTTGGACTATATAAGATCCTTTTTTAAAAGGTGACAGTGTATACAAGAAATAGGAGGCAGAGTCAATACAACCTGGATTTGCTTGGCATTTATTTAAGTTACATCTAGTAAGAATCCTACTGACAAAAACAGCAGAAGACATTTCTCTAGAATGAAAACCACTTACCCTTTCATTCTTGTCAGTACAGAACAGTCTGGTATGATGTCGTTTCTGAACCACAATGAAAGTAATGCCAGGCTGGTAGTCCTTTTCCAGCTTTATACATGCTTCACGAATGGCTAGCAACTCATGGTGAAGCACCTAAGAAAGTAATTTACAACAATGTTACTTTAACTGTAAGTACTGATGTGAAATTTTAAAAAATGGAACAAAAATCCAAGCATACAAGTTAATTAAAATTAGATCTGTTGTTATATTTCGTGCATTGCTGGAATGGTCAGCATTCCTACTTATCAGAAGCGAACTACCATCTTGAACAATGGTGCTGTTTGGAAAAGTTCAAGGTATTGACGAAGTGGCAATGTAACAAAAATGATAAAAATCCAAGTTAAAATTATGTGAATGACATAAGGAACCTTACCAATGACATTCCCTTGCACTTAATGGTTTTGCAATCCATGAAGGTCGAATATTTTGGAAATGTTGTCAAAAGAGCCTCAAAGCCAGTTGTTTTTAAAATGGTGCACCCTACAGCCACTGCTGCAGATGAAGGAATTAAATTATTAGTGCAGTGGATGTGACCCCTAAGAAGACCACAACCTTGTCGTAGAGATACGGAGGCTTGTGTGCCTCAATGACCTGGAGAGCTATGTTGGCCGAGGTCAGGGTCTTGTGCTTTGGCTCTCGGTAGGGTTAAGAGGCCAAACAGGTCAAAGGGTAGAGGCAGTAAGTGAGTAGTGGATTTGGGAGGGTGGGGGTGGAAGAGAAGGTGATGCAATCCAATGGTCTTTATCATGGATTCCATCAAGTTACAGGAGGTCTACTGGAATTCTACTTGTCCAAGAAAATGTTACCTGTTGTTTTCCAGCCTCATATAGGTATCTAAAGGCATTTAATAAAGTGGCCACAAGATCCTACACAAAGTGAAATGATAAAATGAAAAGCCACGTGATAATGCATTTGGGAAACATGGCACCATTCGAATATGTTTCAAGTTAGTGCATAAAAACAGACGTACACTTGAGGTATTATGTTTATTAACATGCACAGAATCTGCACTTGGATAAAGTCAGCATAATATAAATTTGAAAGCAAATCAAGTGTGTTTCATTCTTCAAGTAGAGTTCTTCATTAAAATGATCCATAACACAATAAAGAGCATTCAAAGTAAATTTATTATCAAAGTATATAGCACTATATACAACCTTAAGATTAATTTTCATGCAGGAATACTCAATAAACCCATAATAGAATAATAAGCATAATATAAACAATGAAAGACTGCATCAGCTTGGGCCCCCCTTCCCAAAAGATTTTGTCAATAATACTAGCCATCAAATTAAAGAGTTTTTTACAGGTCTGTTAACTTGTTGAAAATCATTAAATGATTATTTATTTAAATCATTAAATAATTCCTTCATTTATGCACGAGCATTATGTCATATTCCAATTTCACATCGAATCACACTTGTTATGATAATCTTGCCAAGTCAAGTATGAAGGGATTAGCGGTTATCGATTCAGAGAGAGCGAGCTTCGCACAGGTCAGGGAGAAGATTTTTTTAAAAAAAGGGGTGTTTCGCAGGGCTTCGCACATTAGCAGTGCACCAATCAATTTGAAGTTCATTAGCAGTAGCAAATAAAAGCAAAGCATGATCAAAGCAGAGCAGCCATTGTGTGTGTGGATCACAATAGGAGTGTGAACTTGAGGCTTTGACTCAAGAGGCATCTGTGAGGAGGCACAGGTAAGTAGCAGGTAATGCTACTTGGTTGGCAATCAGTGAAGTCGACGTTGGGTCCACAACTGTTCACAATATACATTAATGATCGGGAAGAAGGGACCAAGTGTAGTGTATCTAAGTTTGCTGATGATACCAAATTGAGCGGAAAAGCAAATTGTGCAGAAGATACGGAGACTCTGCAGACAGATATAGATAGGTCAAGTGAGTGGGCAAGGGTCTGGCAGATGGAATACAACGTTGGTAAATGCGAGGTCATCCATTTTGGAAAGAAAAATGAAAGAGCAAATTATTATGCAAATGGTAAAAAATTTGCAGCATGCTGCTCTGCAGAGAGACTTGGGAGTGCTTTTGAATGAAACACAAAACGTTGGTTTGCAGGTGCAGCAGGCCATCATGAAGGCAAATGAAATGTTGCCCTTCATTGCTAAAGGGATTAAATTTAGGAGCAGGGAGGTTATGCTGCAACTGTACAGGGTACTGGTAAGGCCGCACCTGGAGTACTGTGTGCAGTTCTGGTCTCATTACTTGAAGAAGGGTATACTGGCTTTGGAGGCAGTACAGAGGTGGTTCACCAGGTTGACTCTAGAGATGAGGGGTTTAGACTATGAGGAGAGATTGAGTCACCTGGGACTGTACTCGTCAGAATTCAGAAGAATGAGAGATCTTATAGAAACAAAATTATGAAAGGAATAGATAAGATAGAGACAGGACAATTGTTTCCACTGGTAGGCGAGACCAGAACATAGCCTCAAGATTCGGGGGAGTAGATTTAGGATGAGATGAGAGGTAAATATGTGGAATTCTCTGCCTAATGAAGCAGTGGAGGCGACCTCAGTAAATATATTTAAGACAAGGTTGGATAGATTTTTGCAGAGTAGGGGAATTAAAGGTTATGTGGAAAAGGCAGGTATGTGGAGATGAGTCCGTGGCCAGATCAGCCACGATCTTATCCAATGGCAGAGCAGGCTCGACAGCCCAGATTGCCTACTGCTGCTCCTATTTCTTATGTTCTTATGTAAAGAAACATACAAAATGCTGGAAGAACTCAGAAGGTCAGGCAGGTCAATTTCAAAGATTTTTTTTGTTTGTATGGAACCATGTCACAACTAGTAGAAATGCTGCCACACAATTCAAACAACCTGCACTCAATCTGGAAATCCAGTGCTACCTATGTAGAGTATGCATGCTCTCCCTACGACTGCAAGGGTTTCTTCTAGGTATTCCAGTTTCCATCATGAAAATGCACACTGGCAAGTTGCTTAGAAAACTTAAATTATCTCTAGTGTTCAGATGAATGGTAGAATATGTGGAGAGGGTATTTTTGGAATGTCTAAGAATAAAATGGGTTAAGATGAATGTAAAGTGGGGTATTGATGGCTAGCAGTGACTCAACGGGCCAAAGCTATATGCTATACCTATGACTAATTCAAGCAGCTAACATTAGACCTTTAGTTACAAGAAACTTTAAAAATTTATCATAAAACCAAGTCATTGCATTCATTAAGTAAACAGCTAAGGAGTAAAATTTATACCGCAGTGACTTAAGTGTGAGTTGTACATTACCTGCTGAAACTGCCCTTCTGAAACACCATCTCTGTAAAATATGATACGCGTAGGCTTGAAACGGGTAGATTTGTAAAACTGAATGAGGAGTTCTCTGACCATGATAGCAAGGTCCTGTATAATCTCCTGTCGATGTTGTTGAACACGTACTGTGGCACAATAGCGACTTGGATGAGCATCCATGCTACCTACAACCTATGTTAAAAAAAAAGAACACATGAGAAAATAACCTTAGAGCACACTTCATTGTACAACCAGAATATGATACTGAAGAACACTGAATGTTGTTATCAACATTTAAAAAAAAATTGAAACCACGTGAAGCAGCAAAACTTATCAGTAAAGCATTTCCTTTTAATGAGGACAGGAAATTAGTTTTCAAATTTAGTGCCCTTGAAGATGTTTTTAGCTCACCACACTACAAGATAAAACAAGAAGTCCTTGAGAAACCAGTGTGGGCGAATTAGAAGGGTGCTAATTCTGTGCTACTAATATACCACACAATTGACAGAGGTCATTACACTGAAGATTTGCCCAAAATTGTCACTTTGAACCCACTGTATATAATGCTTATGAAACTCAATAACAGGTGTTTAAGCAACACACATAAAAGTTGCTGGTGAACGCAGCAGGCCAGGCAGCATCTCCAGGAAGAGGTGCAGTCGACGTTTCCGGACGAGACCCTTCGTCAGGACTAACTGAAGGAAGAATGAGTAAGGGATTTGAAAGTTGGAGGGGGAGGGGGAGATCCAAAATGCTAGGAGAAGACAGGAGGGGGAAGGATGGAGCCAAGAGCTGGACAGGTGATTGGCAAAAGGGATACAAGAGGATCATGGGACAGGAGGTCCGGGAAGAAAGACGGGGGGGGGGGACGCAGAGGATGGGCAAGGGGTATATTCAGAGGGACAGAGGGAGAAAAAAGGGAGTGAGAGAAAGAATGCGTGTATAAAAATAAGTAACAGATGGGGTACGAGTGGGAGGTGAGGCATTAGCGGAAGTTAGAGAAGTCAATGTTCATGCCATCAGGTTGGAGGCTACCCAGACAGAATATAAGGTGTTGTTCCTCCAACCCGAGTGTGGCTTCATCTTTACAGTAGAGGAGGCCGTGGATAGACATGCCAGAATGGGAATGGGATGTGGAATTAAAATGTGTGGCCACTGGGAGATCCTGCTTTCTCTGGCGGACAGAGCGTAGGTGTTCAGCAAAGCGGTCGACCAGTCTGTGTCGGGTCTCGCCAATATATAAAAGGTCACATCGGGAGCACCGGACGCAGTATATCACCCTAGCCGACTCACAGGTGAAGTGTTGCCTCACCTGGAAGGACTGTTTGGGGCCCTGAATGGTGGTAAGGGAGGAAGTGTAAGGGCATGTGTAGCACTTGTTCCGCTTACACGGTTATGTGCCAGGAGGGAGATCAGTGGGGAGGGATGGGGGGGACGAATGGACAAGGGAGTTGCGTAGGGAGGTGTTTAAGTTGCAACTTAAATGTATGATTATTAGCAAATCTGCTGCAGCATTGAATATTCTTTGAAAGCTTATTATTGTTTCTAATTTAAAAACAATATCATATAATGTGCATGTTATGCCTGATATACAATTGCAAGCACAGTTTAATTGAATATCTCTAATTAGATTCCACAGTAGTTTATTCTTAAATTTTGAATATATGATCTCATTTAGGTTTTATTTGTAATTTTAAGAATCCTGGAATATGCAACTTGAGTACTTTGCAAATGAATACAAGGGAAAGTAGTTTCATCAGCACATTGGATACAGGGATGTTTCCTAAGGACATCTTTGAGTTTTAACAGTCATGTCCGTGTATTTTTAAGGGGTCGAGGGTGGTGAGGGGGTGCTGTTGGGGCAGCAGATTTCACGGAATATTAAAATCAGAGCTCACATTTTTGAAAACATTATTATATAGTCTGTATTTAATTTCTAATTTAATCCAGATTATATATAAATAATGCATACAAAAATACGATTCAAACACTATTTCTGATTCTTTTCAAAGTAAGTTTAGCCTTTTACAACTAAACTCTTTCCCATCACTCAAATACAACACCAAGTGG
Source organism: Mobula hypostoma (assembly GCF_963921235.1). Classification (NCBI taxonomy): domain Eukaryota; kingdom Metazoa; phylum Chordata; class Chondrichthyes; order Myliobatiformes; family Myliobatidae; genus Mobula; species Mobula hypostoma. The sequence continues at coordinate 162,397,455 of NC_086097.1, read as the reverse complement.
TTTACTATGGGGGGGCACTGTTATTTAGATGAAACTACATTTATAAAATACCTCCTCAGCTGTAAAGCACTTGGGAACATTTCTAGGCTATGAAAGTCCCTATACAAATGCAAGCCTCATGTTTCAAACTCATTCAGTCTCTGACTCCTCCCTGTTCTCCTCATAATTTGAGAATTTACTTATTTTTTTTAGCTACCAAAAATGGTAATATTAATCGGAACTTTTTTTAAAAATTTTGTACAAGTAATGCATTCAAATGACAGCACCACCACCAGTAGAAAGAAAATTTGATTTTTCCCGTTGAGGTAAACCTAATGCTTATAAATTGATAATTAACAATAGATATATCTGGTGTAATTAGATTTCTTTTTCCTTTTTTGTAGGAAACAAAATACCTATTCTTGAATAAGAAAACAAATTCAGCATGAATGTATGCTGTCTGAATCCAGTGGTGCTCCATAGGGATCTATTTGGATCCCCTGCTCTTTATAATTTTTATAAATGACTTGATTGAGCACGGTTAGCAAGTCTGCATTTGACACGAGAGTTGGTGGTATGGTGGATTGTGCAGAAGTTCACAGGATGTTGAGAGTTTGCAGAGACCTGGGCTGAGAAGTGGCAGATGGAATTCAATCCAGGAAAGTTCACTATGGAAAGCTGAACTTGAAGGCAGAATACACGGTCAGTGGCAGGATGACAATATGAAGGAATAGAGGGCTCTTGAGGTCCATATCCACTGATCCTTCAAAGTTGCAGGGCAAATTAATGAGCAGTTGAGAAACACGTGGTGTGTTAGCTTTTATTAATAGGGGATTTAATTCAAGAGCTGGGAGGTAATGTTGCAGCTCTGTAAAACTCACTTGGAGTACTGTATCTGCCAAAGGTGGTGATGGAGATAGATACATTGGGGACATTTAGGAGATTCTAAAGGTAAGACATATAGACAAAAAAATGTAAGGCTATGTGGAAAGGAAGAATTAGACTGATCTTAGAGTAGGTTAAAAGACAATATCATGGGTAGGAGGGCTTTTACTGAGCTATCAGAATCAGATTTATTATCATTGGCATGTGATATGAAATCTGTTAACTTAGTTGTAGCAGTTCAATGCAATACATAATATAGAAGAAAAAAACAATAAGAAATAAATCCTATTCAGTATACTTCATACAGTACCTGTATATTGAATCGATTAAAAATCATGCAAAAAATCAGAAATAATATATATTTTAAAAAGTGAGGTAGGGTCCAAGGGTTCAATGTCCTTTTAAAAATCGGATGGCAGGGGGGGGAAGAACCTGTCCCTGAATCGCTGAGTGTGTGCCTTCAGGCTTCTTACCTCCTACTTGATGGTAACAGTGAGAAAAGGGCACGCCCTGGGTGCTGGAAGTCCTTAATAATGGACACTGCCTTTCTGAGACACCGTTCCTTGAAGATGCCCTGGGTACTTTGTAGGCTAGTACCCAAGATGGAGCTGAATAAATTTACAACCCTTTGCAGCTTCTTTTGGTCCTGTGCAGCAGCCACCCACCGCACCCCCGCACCAGACAGTGATGCAGCCTGTCAGAATCAGAATGCTCTCCAAGGTACATCTATAGAAGTTTTTGAGTGTATTTGGTGACATACCAAATCTCTTCAAACTCCTATTAAAGTATAGCTGCTGTCTTGCCCTCTTTACAACTGCATCAATAAGTTGGGACCAGGTTAGATCCTTAGAGATCTTGACACCCAGGAACTTGAAACTGCTCACTCTCTCCACTTCTGATCCCTCTATGAGGATTGGTATGTGTTCCTTCATTTTACCTTTCCTGAAATCCACAATCAGCTCTTTCGTCTTACTGACGTTCAGTGTCAGCTTATTGCTGTGGCACCACTCCACTAGTTGGCATATCTGACTCCTGTATGCCCTCTCCTCACCACCTGACATTCTACCAACAATGGTTGTATCATCAGCAAACTTATGGATAGTATTGGAACTATGCCTAGCCACACAGTCATGGGTACATAGAGAGTAGAGCAGTGGGCTAAGTACACACCTGAGATGCACCAGTGTTGATTGTCAATGAGGAGGATATGTTATCACCAATCCGCACAGATTGTGGTCTTCCGGTTAGGAAGTCGAGAATCTAATTGCAGAGGGAGGCCCAGGTTCTGCAACTTCTCAATCAGGATTGAGGGAATAATGGTATTAAATGCTGAACTATAATCTATGAACAGCATCCTGATGTAGGTGTTTGTGTTATCCAGGTGGTCTAAAGCCACGTGGAAAGCCATTGAGAATTCTATGAATTATTAAAAAAAAATATGTAATGACCTGACATGTTGATCCCAAGATGTGAAACTGAAGAAATAAGTTTTAGGATGCTTTTGAACATGGGGAGGACGGTAGAATGAAATGGGTGTACGGGTTTAATATTAGCCTTTGATTACAGAACTGACTGCAAAGTCCAATATATTCACCTAATGTTCATACTAAATGACTTGCAACACACATCAAAGTTGCCAGTGAATGCAACAGGCCAGGCAGCATCTCTAGGAAGAGGTGCAGTCGACGTTTCAGGCCGAGACCCTTCCTCAGGACTAACTGAAGGAAAAGTTAGTAAGAGATTTGAAAGTGGGATGGGGAGGGGGAGATCCAAGATGATAGAAGACAGGAGGGGGAGGGATGGAGCCAAGAGCTGGACAGGTGATTGGCAAAGGGGATATGAGAGGATCATGGGACAGGAGGCCCAGGGAGAAGGAAAAAGTGGGGAGGGGGGAACCCAGAGGATGGGCAAGGGGTACAGTCAGAGGGATAGAGGGAGAAAAAGGAGAGTGAGAGAAAGAATGTGTGTATAAAAATAAATAACGGATGGGGTACGAGGGGGAGGTGGGGCATTAGCGGAAGTTAGAGAAGTCGATGTTCATGCCATCAGGTTGGAGGCTACCCAGACGGAATATAAGGTGTTGTTCCTCCAACCCGAGTGTGGCTTCATCTTTACAGTAGAGGAGGCCGTGGATAGACATGTCAGAATGGGAATGGGAGGTGGAATTAAAATGTGTGGCCACTGGGAGATCCTGCTTTCTCTGGCGGACAGAGCGTAGGTGTTCAGCAAAGAGGTCTCCCAGTCTGCGTCAGGTCTCGCCAATACATAGAAGGCCACATTAGTCCTTCCAGGTGAGGCGACACTTCACCTGTGAGTCGGCTGGGGTGATATACTGCATCCGGTGCTCCTGATGTGGCCTTCTATATATTGGCGAGACCCGACGCAGATTGGGAGACTGCTTTGCTGAACACCTACGCTCTGTCCGCCAGAGAAAGCAGGATCTCCCAGTGGCCACACATTTTAATTCCACCTCCCATTCCCATTCTGACATGTCTATCCACGGCCTCCTCTACTGTAAAGATGAAGCCACACTCGGGTTGGAGGAACAACACCTTATATTCCGTCTGGGTAGCCTCCAACCTGATGGCATGAACATCGACTTCTCTAACTTCCGCTAATGCCCCACCTCCCCCTCGTACCCCATCCGTTATTTATTTTTATACACACATTCTTTCTCTCACTCTCCTTTTTCTCCCTCTGTCCCTCTGACTATACCCCTTGCCCATCCTCTGGGTTCCCCCCCCCACTTTTTCCTTCTCCCTGGGCCTCCTGTCCCATGATCCTCTCATATCCCCTTTGCCAATCACCTGTCCAGCTCTTGGCTCCATCCCTCCCCCTCCTGTCTTCTCCTATCATTTTGGATCTCCCCCTCCCACTTTCAAATCTCTAACCAACTCTTCTTTCAGTTAGTCCTGATGAAGGGTCTCGGCCTGAAACGTCGACTGTACCTCTTCCTAGAGATGCTGCCTGGCCTGCTGCATTCACCAGCAACTTTGATGTGTGTTGCTTGAATTTCCAGCATCTGCAGAATTCCTGTTGTTTGCAATACTAAATAACTTGTTACTTTTTCCAAGAAAATGATTTAACACTCTAACATAAACTGAACTGAAAATATAAGACAAGAACAGATATATACTAGACATATTCTGGTCATGCAAAATTAGCAGGAGAGAAATAGTCAATTTTTCAGTGATGACCTTTCATAAGAAATTAAATTTTGTTTGAAACAAATACTGACTTTCTCCCGTATTGATAATTTACCTGCTTGGTATTTCCAGCAATTTTCTATTCCCGACATCTAGCATCCTCACCATTTTGTTGTGTGTGTGTGATTTTTTTTTAAAAGTAAAGAACCTACCGCAGCAATAGAAGGCTTCTTCCCATCACCAGCTGGTGGGTGTGTTACATCTGCACCCAAAAATATAACCGGCTGCTGAAATACTGCTGGCCTGGAACAGCAAATAAAAATATAAAACTGACAGAAACAGGGACATATAGCACAGACAGAGACCATTCTGCCCATAGCCCATACTGATTTTCAAACACCCAATTATACTAATAGTAATCAATCCGATACCTTACTCTCTCCACATTCGTATTAAAAGATTCTGCCACTTACCTACACACAATGGGCAATTTACAGTGGTCAACTAACCTCCCAACAGCAGGTCTTTGGGATGAGGAAACTAACTGCTGCATCCAGGGCAAACCGATATGGTCACAGGGACCCTATTGTATCTGCCTCTATCACCTTCACTGGCAGTGCATTCCATGCACCCACCTCTCTCTGTGTGGAAAAACTTACCTCCAACATCCCCCTTGTACCTACTTCCAAGCACCTTAAAACTATGCCCCTTCATGTGAGCCATTTCAGCCCTGGGAAAAAGCCTCCGGCTATCCACACGATCATTGCCTTTCATCATCTTATACACCTCTACCAGATCACCTCTCATCCTCCATCGTTCCAAGGAGAAAACGCCAAGTTCACTCAACCTATTCTCGTAAGGCACGCTGTCCAATCCAGACAACATCCTTGTAAATCTTCTCTGCACTCACTCTAGAGTATCCATATCCTTCCTGTAGTGAGATGACCAGAACTGAAAACAGTACTCCAAGTTGGGTCTGAGAGACAGGGTGCTGTAAGACCTAAAGGTACACAAGTTACCTGGGCCAGAATGAGCAGAAATGAGGTTAGGTAACTTTTCAAACAGCTACATCTTTGGCACAATTTGTACTAAATTTCCAATCTATTCCAACGTCAAAATCACTCCTAAATTTCTTAAGATTTCCATTTCCTAAGCCCACACCTTTGGCACCCTGTTTTAACAGTATGGACATTAGATATTTATACAATATCATAGTTTCATTTTCAGTATAAAAATTGCCAAATATTGTATTATATTCAGGACAGCCAAAGAACTTTCTTTTTATGCCAGTAGCCATACAAGACCACAATATCCTTACATCAATAGAACTAAATCATTGCTTAAAGCCTCGATTCTAGGTAAATCATCAAGGTGAGATATTTTTAGGTACTAAATGCATGCAAATTCTAATGGTACAACTGAAAACATTTACCTTCAGAATTTCCTCTTTACAGTTATATCCCCTAAATAATGCAAATACTAGGAAAACATCTGGGTGCACCCTCCTTATTCAAACTATCTGGTCAGCAGATTTTCATTCAGTTATAGCATTTTTCCACAGAACCCAATAAAACATTTAATAGCAAACCATGAACCAGTATGACATTTCAATTGACTACCAAGGAAATGTAGCAGCATTGAAGATACCCTCTTTCAGGTGAAATTTTACATCATTAGTTTTGACTACTTGATTACAGACAAGTAATCCCTCAGTATTATTTTAAGGATCTTAGAGATATATTCTGCTGTCCTGTTGTTGCAACAACAAAAATTCAGTTATGTTCCTCATTGCTATTTTGAGAACCTGATTGTGATGAAATGTTACATTACTAAAGCGTCAAAAATGTGTGAAACAAAACTGGAGTCCTCAAAGATGCCATGTAAAAGCACTTCATCAAGTCCGCTCAACATAGGTGTCAGCTTTTAAGCCCAAAAATCAAAGTCCAAAGTAGGGGCCAGAAGTTTATCGCAGATAAAAACCAGGGCCAACAGGCTCCAGGACAGTTACTTCCACCAGGACATCAGACTGATTAATTCAAACTGACACAACTGTATTTCTATGTTATATTGTTGTACATACTATTTATTATATATTACTATAAATTGCACATTTAGACAGAGACATGACATATAATGATTTTTTTACTCATGTATATGAAGGATGTAAGCAATAAAGTCAATTCAATAAAAAGTGTTACAGTGCTATATATTAAAATGTGATAGTTACAATTTATAAAGAAGCACACTGAATTATTAAAGTAACAAAAGGAACAGGCCTGAAAGACTGAAATTGCTGTGTCAGTGTACCAATAAAAAAGTCATTAACTTTCAAATCATAGAGGGATTGTACGATGCAGTTGCAGTGGTCAGATTGAGCAGGATGCAAGTTTCAATGGGTTCCCTCAATAACAGTTTAGTTATATCAGCCCTAAAGACCAGTGAAAAGGAAGAAAAGTGTTGTATAGAAACATGCCCCATTTTACTAACATAGTTGAAATTGTAGAAAAACTCCTTAATTACCAACCTTCCTTGTGGCACCAATATGTTATTGACACCTCCCAGCTTTACATTGATCTTCAGGCAAAGGTTGGAAAGTGTTTGCGGAGAGGTTTTCAGCACATTTTTAACCTGCACGCATTGAGTTGCCATGCCGAGTAATGTATCACCCACACGCTTAACCTCCGCTGTTGGTAGAAAATTTTGATTGTTAACAAAGAATTCAATTTTGGATCAGTCTTACATAAATCAAAATTGATTCAGTCAGGCAACATGAAGCAATACATTCAACCACTGTGGGTGTTCTGTCATTTAATTAGAACATGGTTAATCAGTACCTCAATTTCATTTACCACACTTTATTGACCCATCTTGAATCACAAGCATTTAATAGTTCAGTTGACAACATACCATGGCAAGTTGTCAAATGCACAAGCCCTGAACTTAGAAATGTAGCAACAATGCATCTGCCATTATACACTCTTGGGAAACAAGAAATGGAACCCTATCCCACCAAGATATCCCAAATTCATAACATGGATGAAATGGGGGGGGAGGGGGGGGGGAGAGGAAGCTTTTCAGTTTTTCTACCTCACTGAGTTCAAAGGGGATTTTAGGGCAGCAGTAACAAAGTGAAGAACTAAATTACTTTATTTCAAAAAATTCTTCTGAGTATATTGTAAATATTGAAGTGTTTAGCTAACTAATTCAGAACTGTTCCTAAATTTAAATTAACTTTGAATAGTTTTGAGATGTCACTGAACTTAAAAAGACATTTTAAAACTAATAAAATTCTTTACTACTTTCCACAGAGATGGTGGGAGGAGGACCACCCCATGATAGCATTAAAGGCTACGCTTCCACTCAATTCATGCTGATGCAGTCTAAAACTTATTTGACCAGCAAGACAGTAAGGATAGACAGGGGTTGACCATGAACAACAGTTTCAGACAAAGGGTGCAAGATTCAGCCCAAGATTTCCCAAAAAAAAAACACACAATATCTTTCACCTTGAGTGTTATGCAAAACTGCACATTGGCTCTATATACAGCCAGAACAATTTCACATTACTGCCCAAACCTGCTCTAAGTGGGACTTAAACTGGCTAAGCCTACTTCACAGAGAAAATCTGCATTAACGCAGTTTAGACTGGATATGGATCTGATCCAAAAGGCGAAAGACCATGTTAACAATCCACCACTCAGCTTCTTTCTAGAATTTAAACCCAGTTTTGTCACAAAAATTCATAGTTATAAAATAAGATGTCAAATTTTCAAAGAACAGGGTTTCTTAGAACAGCAGGTATCTGATTATCTATAAAATTTAAAGTCACAAGGCAATACAAAAACAAGTTTGACCACATATCATACAGCTATAACTCAATGTAGGAAATAAAATCAACAAAATGCAAATCCTTCGATCTTCTGCTGGATTTAAGACATCAAGATAGATTACATTGGGCAGCCCTTCAACTAAGGTTTTAACAATTCAGCAAACTTTCACAGACACAATGGTCTAAATTAAGAGATTGTGGAGAGAAAAGAAGAAGAAAAAACCCTAATTGAACTAAGTAATACATGATTGGGTAAAATAACTTTTCTAAAAGGTCTAGCTAGAAGTGAGGTGCATGGAGATTTTATAAAGTTCATGAAGTACAGATGCTGAATGGAAAATAAACCTTCCATGTATGTAACAGAAAAAAAAATACACACAAGATTAATTTTAAAATAATCACAGATCCTGAAACGGAAAGCATACTGACCATACACTGGAGTTTTCCCAGGAAGCACTACCACCACCAGCTGAAGTCCTGCATAGGTATTCTTCAGATGCCTGAACATTGGTTCAACACTGTCTGCACCTTGTGCATATTTACAAAAACAAGGTTGACCTTGTATCGGCATGCCAGCATCTCTAGATATCTTCCTTAATTGATCTGTGAAAGCTCTTAAGAGAAACAATACAATTGGTTGTTCAAGCTTTCCAGCCATCATTTTTGAAATGCATGTCATAAAATATGAGTGTTAGAACACCAAGTCAGCATATTTGATCTTAAATACTTTGATTTTGCTGCAGTCCTGCACAGAAGAGATATTAACACCAGAGCAAGAAGATTTGGCATGCTTCACTGACTAAGCTCTTGGGCTAATTCCTGACTGCATACTGTCACTGTATACCACATAAGTACTTTATATTACAAAAAAAGAGGGGAAGAGTTGGTTTGGCAGAAATAGATGGAATGAAGGGCATATTAATTTCAAAAAGTCTTAAATTCTCCTTCCATCTCTCTTAAAGCTTCTAATTTTGTTGCCTAGTGACTGCAATTATGTCCTTGCCTCATATCTATGCAACAGTTGCAACATGGGCCATTAGGACACAATTAAGAGCAAACACCTTGTCTGAAAGCTTGCTTAAGTCAGGATCATCATCATCAGGTGCCATGCCCAGTTTCAGCTTTGACTGCCATGGCCCATGCACTCCTGTTTTGGGTCAAGTGGATCAATTCACTGGTATTCATTTCCAGTTCTCTGGTTGCTGTCTCCATCATCATTTGTCTTTGTCTTCCTCTTGCTTTCTTCCCTCCAATCTTTCCCATAATTACCTTGCATTTTAACTCCTCTTTCCTAATCACATGCCCAATGAAGTTATGTTGCCTTTTCATGATCTCATGCATTATTTCTCTTTTTGTGTTTGCTCTGTTCATGACATGCATTCATTAGATATTCGTTTCGTCCATGATATTCTTTGCATCCTCTTCAAAAACCACATCTCTGCTGCTACAATTCGTTTCATGTTACTAGATATTGTCCCAACATTCTGAGCCATATAACATAACTGGATTAAGTCAGGGTACAAAGTTTGAACCCCAGCTCCCAAATCCAATCTCTCCTTTGCTGTACGTAGTGTATGCCTCAGAAATTACAAGTTTTACTTAGAACCACAGAACACTACAGCACAGAAAAACAGGCCATTCAGCCCTCCTAGTCTGTGCCGAAACTTTATTCCGCTAGTCCCATTGACCCGCACCCAGTCCATAACCCTCCAGACCTCTCCCATCCATGTATCTATCCAATTTGTTCTTAAAACTTAAGAGTGAGCCTGCATTTACCACGTCAGATGGCAGCTCATTCCACACTCCCACCACTCTGAGTGAAGTTGTTCCCCCTAATGTTACCCCTACATCTTTCCCCTTTCACCCTAAAGCCATGTCCTCTCGTGACTCTGTCTATACCCCTCATTATTTTGTAAACCTCTATCAAATCTCCCCTCATTCTTCTACACTCCAAGGAAAAAAGTCCTCACCTGTTCAATCTTTCCCTGTAACTCAACGCCTCAAGACCCGGCAACATCCTAGTAAATCTTCTCTGCACACTTTCAATCTTACTGATATCCTTCCTATAGTTAGGTGACCAGAACTGCAGAACTTGTATAAAATATGTATAACTCTTTACCAATTACATATAACCTACTTCAACATTTAGGTGGAAGCTCTCTCCACCACCTAGCCTCAGATGGATTCTCACCTTGTATTCATTAATCTCATAGAAAGATGTGTAACAACATTCAAGTGTCCATATTGCTGTTCTGTTTAACTTTATGCATTTAAGTTACAAATGCTGTGGATTAACAATATTTCTTACTTGAGTGTGTCTTCTCTGCACTGCCTCTGTGGAGCGAAACAGGCAATGGCCCAAACTTTGACTTCAATGCCTGTATGAAATTGTTTACCTCGCATATCCCATACACCTTGAATGGGAGTAGCAATTGTCTTGTTCTGCAACAAATAAAAATTAGAAAGCAATATAAAAATCAGGATTATTTCAAAGCAATGGTATACATTATTTTAAGGAATTGCAACCATGAGCGTTTTTGTTCTCAACCTTTTAACTGGGAAGGTTCAAATACAAAATACAAGTAATTAATTTCAATTAAAAACAAATTTACAAAACAGGCAAAGAATAGAAGTTCAACTTGACAGCAATGTATACAACATATAATTATTATTCCAGCAGCTAATTTTTGTGATCTAGATGATTTCATAACTAATCTCTAAACAATTGTTATATACATGCAGGTTAATGATTTATGAAATTGATCACAAATTATTTTCTGGCAAAACTGCTTAGCATTATAACATTCTCTCTGGTGCATTATACCATTAACACTTATTATATAACATTCTCTCTCATTCCTTATACCTTTAACACAAAGTGTGAGTGAAAATATAGGGAAGTCATACCAGGAAGACATTTTCCAAGGACACAGAAGGAAGCTTTGTTACAAAAGCTGGCACATTCATATCACACATGTACTGAACTGAATATATTGCTTCAAGATTAATATCTTATTTTCAAAGTTACGAGAGAAAACAAGCTAATTTAACAATATAGAAGTCCATACCCGACCACCATACAACAAGGAAGGTGCCTGAAGAACTCGACCTGGAACATCCGTCATGTCATCTCTCACTCCTATTCCAAATTCCCGAACATATGGATCAGCATTAAAGCTAGCACTTTTCATCTAAAAGGAAAAATAATATTGGAAAGGAGTGTGCAAAATGTTTTAAACGTAAAGTTAGAAATATCTTAGGCCTGCCAAAGGACTAATCAATAAAAACTTAATTGTTATATAAATGGAATGTTAATATTCATGAGTAGTAGGTATTGCTGGAAAGAAAGCATTTATTGTCTATTCTAATTCCCTCAAGTGATGGCAATTACCCATCTTCTCAAACAACTCCAGTCCTACTAGTGTTATCCTTCCCAGAATAATGCTGAGTAGAGTTCAATCCACACTTGATTTCTGCAAAGCAAATCTACCTAAATAATGACAGCAAATACAGTACACTAGATTGGAAAAATGTACAAGTGATCACTGCTTCACCTTGAAGAATTGTTTGGGTTCCTAGATTGTAAACACAAGAAAAAAGGACAGGCCACCTAGCCCCTCAAGACTTTCCTGCTATTCAATCAGTGAACTACTCCAGGCTTCAACTCCACTTCTGTGCCACAGCCCCAAGTACTCAGAGTCTCAATTTTTCAAAATTTACCTGCCACTGTTTTAAATACATCTAATCATCTTATCTCCACAAACTTCTGCAGTAGGGGAATCCAGAGGCTCTACTAATGTGGTACAGGTTTCTTCCGCCATCCAAAGGTAGAGCGTTCCTACGAAACGGTTCATAAACCAGAATGTCGTAAACTGAAGAAGCAATTACCATTTATTTATATGGCAAAAATTTGTGAGCGTTCGCAGACCCAAAAAAAACCTACCAAAACATGCCAAATAACACAGAAAACCTAAAATAAAAGCAAAAAATAGTAAAAGCAGGAATGATATGATAAATACACAGCCTATATAAAGTAGAAATACTTTTCTACAATCAGTGCCACACTATTCTCCGTAGCGAAAATCTCACGCAAGCGCTCTCAGCAGAAACACTCTCTCCAGTAACCTTTAAGCTATGAAGCTGCCAAATCATACCAAATAACACATAAAAATACACAGCCTATATAAAGTAGAAATAATGTATGTACGGTGTAGTATCACTTACTGGATTTGGGAAGACAGCACCGAGCACATTGATGATGGTGTGTTAGGCTGAGTCATTGGAGGTTGGGGTGGTGCAGTGGTCCCCAACCTCCAGGCCGCCAACCGATACCGATCCGCGAAGCATACAGTGGTGCAGCGGTAGCCGGGACGCACGCAGCACATCTTTAAGAAAAAGGCCAAAATAAACAAGCTAATTAATTAGGTGCCGCCCAGCACGTAAATGTCAGCCCAGATCAGAGGCGATGCAATTGGCAATCGCCTCTGATCTGGGCCGACATTTACGTGCCAGGCGGCACCTAATTAATTAGCTTGTTTATTTTGGCTTTTCTCTTAAAGGTGTGTTGGGTGCGTCCCAGCTACCGCTGCATTCTCCGCAGCAATGTATCAGTCCGCAGCCTGGAGGTTGGAGTGGTGGGACGCTGGGGTGTCATCTCGTCGTTGTTTGATTCCATCAGGGCAAGCAGGTCATCTTCTTCTATGTCTGCCTGCCTCGATGTCAAAGGTCGAAGTTCATCATCTGCTGTGGCTGATGTGGAAGGCTTGAAAAACGACAGTATGCTTGATTGCTTAGCCTCGCGCATTTTTCTACCATACAGTTCTTTGTAAGCACCCAAACCATCATGCAAATATGCCCTAAACCTACGTACCCTTTCAAAATTAAAGTCGTACTTTTCTGCAATCACTGCAGCGAAAATCTCATGCAATTGCTTCACGTTCAGTTCCTGGACGACTTCACTTTTGGTCCGTTCGCTACTGCATTCGGTTTCGATTGTTATCCTTTCCTCTTCCAATTGCATCAGCTCTTCATCTATCTGTTCTTGGTCGTGGGCTGCCAAAACCTCTTCAACATCATCTTCGTCAACTTCCACAAGCCAAACTCACTTTGTCCTTACTTCGCAAACAACAGGAATTCTGCAGATGCTGGAAATTCAAGCAACACACATCAAAGTTGCTGGTGAACGCAGCAGGCCAGGCAGCGTCTCTAGGAAGAGGCGCAGTCGCCGTTTCAGGCCGAGACCCTTCGTCAGGACTAACTGAAGGAAGAGTGAGTAAGGGATTTGGAGGGGGAGAGGGAGATCCAAAATGATAGGAGAAGACAGGAGGGGGAGGGATGGAGCCAAGGGATATGAGAGGATCATGGGAAAGGAGGTCCGGGAAGAAAGACAGGGGGGGGGGAAACCAGAGGATGGGCAAGGGGTATATTCAGAGGGACAAAGGGAGAAAAAGGAGAGTGAGAGAAAGAATGTGTGTATAAAAATAAGTAACAGATGGGGTACGAGGGGGAGGTGGGGCATTAGCGGAAGTTAGAGAAGTCGATGTTCATGCCATCAGGTTGGAGGCTACCCAGACGGAATATAAGGTGTTGTTCCTCCAACCTGAGTGTGGCTCCATCTTTACAGTAGAGGAGGCCGTGGATAGACATGTCAGAATGGGAATGGGAGGTGGAATTAAAATGTGTGGCCACTGGGAGATCCTGCTTTCTCTGGCGGACAGAGCGTAGGTGTTCAGCAAAGCGGTCTCCCAGTCTACGTCGGGTCTCGCCAATATATAAAAGGCCACATCGGGAGCACCGGACACAGTATATCACCCCAGCCAACTCACAGGTGAAGTGTTGCCTCACCTGGAAGGACTGTTTGGAAGCCCTGAATGGTGGTAAGGGAGGCAGTGTAAGGGCATGAGTAGCACTTGTTTCGCTTACACGGATAAGTGCCAGGAGGGAGATCAGTGGGGAAGGATGGGGGGGATGAATGGACAAGGGAGTCGCGTAGGGAGCGATCACTGCGGAATGCGGGGGGGGGGGAAAGATGTGCTTGACTTCCGTGACTTCCGCCACCTCCAACGGGACCCCACCACTAAGCACATCTTTCCCTCCCCCCCTCTCTCTGCATTCCGCAGGGATCGCTCCCTACGCGACTCCCTTGTCCATTCGTCCCCCCCATCCCTCCCCACTGATCTCCCTCCTGGCACTTATCCATGTAAGCGGAACAAGTGCTACACATGCCCTTACACTTCTTCCCTTACCACCATTCAGGGCCCCAAACAGTCCTTCCAGGTGAGGCAACACTTCACCTGTGAGTCGACCGGGGTGATATACTGCGTCCGGTGCTCCCAATGTGGCCTTTTATATATTGGCGAGACCCGACGCAGACTGGGAGACTGCTTTGCTGAACATCTACACTCTGTCCGCCAGAGAAAGCAGGATCTCCCAGTGGCCACACATTTTAATTCCACATCCCATTCCCATTCTGACATGTCTATCCACGGCCTCCTCTACTGTAAAGATGAAGCCACACTCGGGTTGGAGGAACAACACCTTATATTCCGTCTGGCTAGCCTCCAACCTGATGGCATGAACATTGACTTCTCTAACTTCCGCTAATGCCCCACCGCCCCCTTGTACCCCATCTGTTACTTATTTTTATACACACATTCTTTCTCTCACTCTCCTTTTTCTCCCTCTGTCCCTCTGAATATACCCCTTGCCCATCCTCTGGTTCCCCCCCCCCCCGTCTTTCTTCCCGGACCTCCTGTCCCATGATCCTCTCGTATCCCTTTTGCCTATCACCTGTCCAGCTCTTGGCTCCATCCCTCCCCCTCCTGTCTTCTCCTATCATTTTGGATCTCCCCCTCCAACTTTCAAATCCCTTACTCACTCTTCCTTCAGTTCGTCCTGATGAAAGGTCTCGGCCTGAAATGGCGACTGCGCCTCTTCCTAGAGATGCTGCCTGGCCTGCTGCGTTCACCAGCAACTTTGATGTGTGTTGCTTGTCCTTACTTCGTTCACCACGATCGAAATGCTTAATTATGTCTAGTTTTACACTAAGTGTAACACCCTTACGAGCTCTTTTAGGCTTTTCCGATACCTTAGAGCTCATCTTGCTAACGGCTGCTCAAAGGCACGTGTTTAAGCAATGCCGGCGAGAATGCAGTTCCGGACGAGGAGCTTGGCTGCTCGGGGTGCGCGCTGCCTTTTTTTGTAACAGTGAAAACACCTTCTGTTAGCAAAAACAGGTAACAATGTAGGTCTTTTGTAACAGCGAGGTTTCGTAAAGCCAACGTTTGAAAATCGGGGAACACCTGTATCTGTTTAGGGAAATCAGTAATCATGTTGGTTTTAATTGATTGGTACCCATGTCCCCTCATTAAGACTCTCCCACTAGGGGAAGCTTAGCAATATTGACCCTACCATAACACATCAGGACCTTCTGCATTTCAGTAAGATCATCCCTCATTCTAAATTTCCTGGAATACATAACCAACACATTAAGCCTCTTTTAATTATCATCCCAGGAATTAGGCAGGTGAATTTACATTGGATGGACTCCAACGCTACATCTTTTCTTAAGTAATGGTACTAAAACTGTGCAGAGTGCTCCAGGTAATGGCCTCACCAACAAACTGTACATTTGTAACAAAACTTGCCCACTTCTAAACTGTAACCCGCTTGCAACAAAGTCCAATATGCAAATTGCCTTAACTACTGGCTGCACTGGCACAATACACCAAGCAGTCTCCATTCAGAGTAATCTGCCTTCTGCTACCTCTTACTGAAGGTCATGATCTCAAACATTACCACATTAAACTCCATTTGTCAAGTTCTCACCCATTTAATCAATGCATCTTCAATTCATTGCTGAGCTGCAATACTGTCAGCACAACATTCCCTTGTGACCCTTTTAATGTCATCGGCAAACTTCAATACCTTGCATTCTCCTACCTATTTTTGACAGGTCTGAAGACTAAGAGTATGGTTATCAAACGCATCAGGTTCATTTCCACCTACAAACCATTTAATTTAAAGGGGTTTGTTTCGCTCCTCCATGCTCTACATGACTGCTGTGCTGTCAGGATGATCTCATGCTTCAGTCATCAGGTAGATTCTCAGGAACAGAATTCTCACTAAGGAATCCACACAAATTAAGTGCAATCAGTGAAAAATTGGCTATAACCACAAGCAGTCCTTGGCTTACCAGAACACACTGGGCAAAATGGAAAATATTTTTATCTATGTTATTAACACATGCAACAAACATGATTCTTATTTTTCACCATTAATGGGATTAAAACATCAACTCTAGCTGTTTTTAAAATTGGGAAAATAAACTAAACAGGGTTGTTATCAGGGGTGACTTCAACGTCCCTAATATTGATTGACACCTCAGTGCAAACGGTTTCAATGGACAGGCCAAACTGGATCTGGTACTAGGCATGAACTTAATCAGGTGTGTGAGCATTTCAGAGATAGTGACCACAACTTATTGACCTTTACCACAGCCGTGAACAGAGACAGGAGCAGGTGGTATGAGAAAATATTTACGGGCAAGAGTGAATTATGATGCTATTAGGCAGGAATCTCAGAGCAGCAATTGACAGCTAATGAACTTTACGGAAATTCACAACCAAAATGAGGTTTCCTAGGATTCTGGATAGATTTGTTCCATTGAAGTAAGGATGGTAGGGTGAAGGAAGCATGATTCAAGAGATTCAAGGGATGTAGAACATCGAGTCAAGAAAAAAAGAAAGCAAGCAGCAAGGAAGGAAGAATTAGACAGGGTTGTTGGGAGTAACAAAGTAGCCAGGGAGGAGCCTAAGAATAGATTTAGGAGAGTGAGAAGAAGACATAAGCTAGAAGAGACTTTGGTGGGTAGGCTTAAGGAAAGCCCCAGGCGTTCTACACAAATGTGAAGAACAGGAATAAAGGTAGGACTAATCAAGGATAAATGTGCCTGGAGTCAGAGGAGATGGGAGAGATCCATAATGAGTACTTTGCTTCAGTTTTCACCAGTGAAAGGGATCCTGACAAACACGAGGGCAGCGTAGAGCCGGTTGATATGCCAGAACATATTGACATTAAGAGCATATGCCGGTACATTTGAATAGTTAAGTCCCTGGGACTGGACAGGATATACATTGTTACTGTGAAAAATGAGGGAAGAGATTGCTTTGTTCAAGAAAGGTATTAGGGATGTCAGTGGTGGGCAGGTACTGGAGAGGATTTTTAGAGGCAGGATTTATGAGCATTTGGAAAAAGAGACTGATTACGGATCTTCAACGTGGCTTTGTGAGGAGCAGGACATGCCTCATAAGTTTGACTGAATTATTTGAGGAAGTGACAAAACATATATAGTTGCAAAAGAACAGTTGTGAACCCTTTGCAGTTAGCTGGTTTCCTGAATTACTCATAAAATATGGTCTGATCTTCATCCAAGTCACAATAGTAGACAAACACAATCTGCCTAAACTAATAACTCACAAACAATTGTACTACTTCTCATCAATACTGAGCATACCATTTAAACAATCACAGTCTAGGTTTGAAAAAGTATGTAAACCTCTGGAGTAATGCCTTCGACAAAAGATATTTGGAGTCAGGTGTACTAAACAATGAGATGAGATTGGAGGTGTGGGTTGTAGAGGTGCTCTGTCCTATGAAAAAGACACACAAAGTCAGGTTACTGACAGAGCCTGCTCTTCTCAAGAAAGATCTGCTTATGTGCACCATGCCTCGATCAAAACAATTTTCAGAGGGCCTTAGCAGAAATGTATGAAGCTAGAAAAGGCTACAAAAACATTTATAAAGACCTGAATGTTCATCAGCACAGAGCAAGAGAAATTGTCTGCAAATGAAGGAAACTCCTTACTGTTGCTACTCTCCCTAGTAGTGGGCATCGTGCAAAGATTAAGCCAAGAACACAACGTGCAATACTGAAGGAGGTGAAAAAGAACCCAAGGATAATAGAAAAAGACCTGGAGAAATCTCTAGAACTTGCTAAAGTCTCTGTTCATGTGCCCACTATAAGTAAAGCACTGAACAAGAATGGTGTTCATGGAAGGACACCACAGAGGAAACTACTGCTCTCAAAAAAAAAATTGCTGCACATCTCAGGTTTGCAAAAGAGCACCTGGATATTCCAAAATGCTTCTGGGACAATGTTCTGTGGACAGATGGGACAAAAGTTGAACTCTGTTTTGCCATTAGTTTGGAGGGAAAAGGGCACTGCACATCAACACCAAACCTCATCCCAACTGTGAAGCACGGTGGAAAAAGCACCATAGGTTGGGGCTGCTTTGATGCCTCAAGGCATGAACAGCTTGCAATTGTTGAGGAAACAACAAATTCAAAATTGTATCATCACTTTTTACAGGTGAGTGTCAGAATACCAGACCATCAGCTGAAACTTAATAGAAGTTGGATGATGCAACAAGACAATGCTCCAAAACACAAGAGTAAAACAACAACAGAATGATTTAAAAATAAGAAAATTTCTGTTTTGGAATGGCCAAGTCAGAGTCCAGACCTTAATCCAACTGACATGCTGTAGCATTACCTGAAGAGGTCTGTTCATGCAAGGCATTTCAGAAATATTGATGAACTGAAACAGTATGGAGGAATGGTCTGAGATTTCTCCTTGCCAATGTGCAACTCTGATCAGCAACTACAGGATAACTGGTGGAATTTCTGCTGCTAAAGGAGGTTCGACCAGTTATTAAGTACAAGTTTCACGTACTTCTCTAGCTGGACTGTGAATAATTAAATAATGTGTTCAATAAAGGTGTGAAAAATATAATTTTTTTGTTATTAGTTTAGGTAGATCTATTACTGTGACTTAGATGAAGATCAGACACATTTTATGAGTAATTAATGTACAAAACCAGATAACTGCAAAGGGTTCACAAACTATTTTTGAAACTATAGATGATGGCAGAGCAGTCGATGTGTGTATATGGATTTCAGTAAGGTATTTGACAAGGTTCACCATGGCAGGTTCATTCAGAAAGCCAGGGGACATGATATACATGGATTCAATATTGGCTTGCCAACAGAAGGCAGATTGTACTAGTAAATGGAGCGTATTCTGCCTGGAGGTCAGTCACCAATGGTATATCATAAGGATCTGTTCTGGGACCTCTGCCTTTTGTGATTTTTATAAATGACTTAGTTTAGGAAGTGTAAAGATGGGTTATTAAGTATATGGATGACACAAAGACTGGTGGTGCTGTGGATAGTTGAGAAGGTTGTTGTACCTTACAACAGGACATTGATAGAATGCAAAGCTGGGCTAAGAAATAGCAGATGGAGTTCATGGATGGAGTCAAATGCTTCATCTGGAAGTGCATCAACGACGTTCTCCCCTAGAAGTTGGTCAGGGTCTTCCCAAACCAGAAACCCTGGATTAATCATTCTGTGTGAGCAGCACTTACCGCGCCACACAGAACTTACGCTGCCAGCTATCAGGAGCTCAAGAAAAGCAACTACCATCCGCGCAAAGCTATCAAGGCTGCGAAACAATAATACTGGGACAACATTGAATCAAGATTCACAACGAATAGCACACGTGACTTGTGGCGAGGGTTGCATACCATCACAGACTTCAAAGCCAAACCTAATGGTGCCACCAACATCATGGCCTCTCTCCCAGATAAGCTCAATCACTTTTATGCACAGTTCAATGTCGCTAACTCTTAAGCATCCAAGCAAAGCCACCGCTACAACCTGCAACCTGGTCATCTGAGGCTGAGGCCACTGAATCCACCATTGTCCCTGTACCAAAAAAGACCAAGGTAACATGCCTGAATGACTGCCGTCCTGTCGCACTCACCTCAATAATAAGCAAATGCTTTGAGAGCCTCGTCAAGGCCTACATCTGCAGCATGCCACCACCTAAACTGGACCCCCTTACAATTTGCCTGCTGACACAATCGATCGACAGATGACACAACAGCCACTGCTCTACATACCTGGAGAAGAAGGATGCTTATGTGAGAATGCTGTTCTTGGACTATAGTTCAGCATTCAACACCATAATTCCCTCCAGGCTCGACAGGAAGCTCAGAGACCTCAGCATTGACCCTGCCTTGTGCAGCTGGATCCTGGCCTTCTTGTCAGATTGCCGGCAGGTGGTAGGAGTGGGTTCTCTCACCTCCACCCCTGACTCTCAACACAGGAGCCCCTCACAGCTGTGTACTAAATCCCCTTCTTTACTCCCTGTATACCCATGACTGTGTCACCACCCACAGCTCTCATCTGCTCATTAAGTTTGCTGATGACACTACATTGATTGGCCTACAGGGAAGAAGTCATCTCTCTGACACAGTGGTGTCAAGAAAACAACCTCTCCCTCAGTGTCACAAAAACAAAGGAGCTGCTTGTGCATTACAGAAGGAATGGAGACGGGCTAACCCCTACTGACATCAATGAATTTGGGGTTGAGAGGGTAAGCAGCTTTAAGTTCCTTGGCATCCACATCACCGAGGACCTCACGTGGTCTGTGCACACCAGCTGTGTGGTGAAAAAAGCACAACAGTGCCTCTTTCACCTCAGACGGTTGAGGAAGTCTGGTATGGGCCCCCAAATCCTAAGAACTTCCTGCAGGGGCACAATTGAGAGCATCCTGACTGGCTGCATCACTGCCTGGTATGAGAACTGTACCCCCCTTAATCGCAGGACTCTGCAGAGAGTGGTGCGGACAGCCCATCGCATCTGTAGCTGTGAACTTCCCATGATTCAGGACATTTACAAGGACAGGTGTGTAAAAAGGCCCCGTCATATCATTGGGGACCCAAGTCACTCCGACCACCATCTATTCTAGCTGCTACCATCCGGGAAACAGTACCGCAGCATAAACGCCAGGATCAATAGGCTCCCGAACAGCTTCTTCCACCAGGCCATCAGAGTGATCAACTCACGCTGATATGAGTGTACTCCATATTACATTGACTGTTCTATTTATTATAAATTACAAACATTTGTATTACATATTACTATGATTGCACATTTAGACTGAGGCGTAATGCAAAGATTTTTACTCATGTATGTGAAGGATGTAAGAAATAAAGTCAATTCAATCGAGAAAAAGTGTGAAGTGATTCACTTTAGAAGGCTGAATTTGAAGGCAGAATAAAGGATTAACAGCAGGATTCTTAACAGTATGGAGGAACAGAGTGATTTTGGGGTCCATATCCATCGAATCCTCAAAGTTACAGTGCCAGTGATAGGGTGGTTAAGAAGGCCCTTGTTACTTGAGTGACTGAGTTCAAGAACCACAAGGTAATGTTGCCGTTGTATAAGACTCTGGTTAGGCCACAATTGGAATACAGGTTTCCCCCACCATCCGAAGGTGCAGCGTTCCTATGAAATGGTTCATAGGCCAGAATGTCGTAAAGCGAAGAAGCAATTAGCATTTATTTATATGGGAAAAATTTGTCAGCATTCGCAGACCCAAAAATAACCCACCAAATCATGCCAAATAACACATAAAACCTAAAATAACAGTAACATATAGTAAAAGCAGAAATGATATGATAAATACACAGCTTATATAAAGTAGAAATACTTTTCCACAATCATTGCCTGAACCGTTCTCTGTAGCAAAGATCTCACGCAAGCACCGTCGGCAAAAACACGGCGCAAACGCTCTCCAGTAACCTTTAAGCTACGAAGCTGCCAAATCATACCAAATAACATGTAAAAATACACAGGCCATATGAAGTAGAAATAATGTATGTACAGTGTAGTATCACTTACGGGAATCTGGAAAGCACAGAGCACACTGATGGTGGTGTGTTAGGCTGAGTTGTCGGAGGTTCGGGTGGTGCAGTAGCCCCCACCCTCCGGGCAGCGACCGATATCGATCCGTGAAGCATGCAGCGGTAGCCGGGAGGCACACAGCACATCTTTAAGAAAAAAGCCAAAATAAACATGCTAATTAATTAGGTGCCGCCCGGCACGTAATTGTCGGTCCAGATGCCGATTGCATTGCCTCTGATCTGGGCCAACAATTACGTGCCGGGCAGCTTGTTTATTTCAGCTTTTTTCTTAAAGATGTGCTGTGTGCCTCCTGGCTACCGCTGCATTCTCCATGAATCGGTATCTGTCTGTGGCGTGGGGGTTGGGGTGGTGGGACACTGGGGTGTCATCTCGTCATCTGTTTCCATTAGAGCAGGCAGCTCATCTTCTCCTATGACTGCCCGCCTCAATGTCGAAGGGCGAGGTTTGTCGTCTGCTGTGGCTGATGTGGAAAGCTTGCTTGACTGCTGAGCCTCGCGCATTTTTCTATCATACAGTTCTTTGTAAGCACTCAACCATCCTGCAACTATCCCCTAAACCGACGTACTCTTTCAAAATTAAAGTCGTACTTTATCATTACTCATTTGGTTTCAATTGTTATCCTTTCCTCTTCCAATTGCATCAGCTCTTCATCTATCAGTTCTTGGTCATGGGATGCCAAAACCTCTTCAACATCATCTTCGTCAGCTTCCACAAGCCAAACTCACTTAGTCCTTACTTCGTTCACCACGATCAAAACGCTTAATTATGTCTAGTTTTACGCTAAGTGCAACACCCTTACGAGCTCTTTCAGGCTTTTCTGATACTTTAGAACTCATCTTGCAAACAGCTGCTCACAGGCATGTGTTTAAGCAATGCCGGCGAGATTGCAGTTATGAATCCGGGGGAGAGCGGCTGCTCGGGGCGCGCGCTGCCTTTTATCGTGCGCTGATTTTTTTTTGCGCGCTGCCTTTCTTCATAACAGTGAAAACACCTTCTGTTAGCGAAAACAGAGTACTAATGTAGGTCTTTTGTAACAGTGAGGTTTTGTAAAGCGAACGTTCAAAAAGTGGGGGACACCTGTACTGTGTTCAGTCTGGTTGCCTCATTATAAAAAGCTTGTGGATGCTTTAGAGAGGATGCAGAAATTTACCTGGATTAGAAAGTCTGTCTTATGAGGAAAGTCTGCACAATCTAGAGCTTTTCTCTTTGGAGAGGAGAATAAGAGGTGACTTCATAGAGGTGTACAATGATAAGAAGCAAAGATCGAGTGGACAGCCAGAGCCATTTTTCACCCACGACAGGATGGCTATCACAAAGGGGAATAACATTAAGGTTTTGGGAGGAAAGTATGGGTAGATGTGTCAGAGGTAGTTTTTTTTTCATTTACAGAGTGTGATACATGCATGGGATGTGTTGCCAGATATGGTGGTAGAGGTAGATACATTAGGGGCATTTAAGATTCTTAGATAGGGCCATGGATGAACGAAAAATAGATGGCAATATGAGAGAGAAGGGTTAGGTTGATCTTGGTGAAGGTTAAAGTGGCAGCACAACAGTGTGAGCTGAAGAGCCTGTTCTGTACTGTACCGTTCTGTGCTCCAAATCAATTAGATTATGTTTTCCAGTAACTTTCAACGATCACAGTATGCCATAAAGATATCTCCCAAAATAATCAACTCACCAGTTTACTGATCTCATCTTGTCTGTCTGGTGCAGATCTAGCAGTGGCTCTAATCATAGTCGAGGTTTGATTGTCTGTCAGCTTTTTTATACATCTCTGTCCAGCTACAATATTACACACCTGTGATAAAACCAATTATAATTGCCATTAAAACCCTTTTACAGCAATTATAAAATTGCAGAAATAAAAGACAAGAAATATTGGAAAACAGTATAAAGGTGAGATAGCATTTGTAGAAACAAGTTAACATTTCAATTTAATGTCTCTTCATCAGAATCTATTTTCGTGTGAATGGAAATAAATATCTTTCTTTCTTTTTCTTTTTAAATCTTTTTATTGAGTAAGTATACAAAAAAGGTAAGCCATATAAACATTAATACAATGTTAAAGTATAATAAAATTCCAAAAGATAACAATACCAAAAAGAAAATACTACAAACAATGTAATTTAAGCATAAGAAACCAAGATAACATAATAGTATACTAGATTTTATATATATCAATGGAAAAAAAGAAAAAAAAAACCCCAAAAAAAACCCACCGTGCAACTAACTAAAAGCAAAGCAAAGCAATGGGCTAACTTGAAACCAAACAGAGTTAAACTTAAAATCACGTCCTCAATCCCGACCTCCATTAAAACAGTGAAAAAAAACAAGAAGGGTAAATATTACATTAAATGAAAATATCGAATAAAAGGTCCCCAAATCTGTTCAAATTTAAATGAAGAATCATAAAGGTTACTTCTAATTTTCTCCAGATTCAAACATAAAATCGTCTGAGAAAACCAAAAAAAGGTAGTTGGAGCATTAAGCTCTTTCCAATGTTGTAAAATACATCTTTTCGCCATTAAAGTAAGAAATGCAATCATTCTACGGGCTGAAGGGGAAAGATTACTAGAAATTTTAGGTAGTCCAAAGATAGCAGTAATAGGGTGAGGAGAGATATCTATATTTAATACCTTAGAAATAATATTGAAAATATCTCTCCAAAAAGTTTCCAAAGTAGGGCAAGACCAAAACATATGAGTTAAAGAGGCTATCTGCCCCGAACATCTATCACAGAAAGGATTAATATGCGAGTAAAAACGCGCTAACTTATCTTTGGACATATGTGCTCTATGCACCACTTTAAATTGAATTAGGGAATGTTTAGCACAAATAGAGGAAGTATTAACTAATTGTAAAATCTGCCCCCAATCATCCACAGAAATGGTAAGCCCCAATTCCTGTTCCCAATCTACCCTAATCTTATCAAATGGAGCTTTCCTGAGTTTCATAATAATATTATAAATCATAGCCGATGCACCTTTCTGACATGGATTAAGGTTAATTATCGAATCTAAAATATATATAGGAGGAAGCATTGGAAAGGAAGGAAGTATAGTACTTAGAAAATTTCTAACTTGTAAATATCTAAAAAAATGTATTCTTGATAGGTTATATTTATTAGATAATTGTTCAAAAGACATAAGGGAACCATCTAAAAATAAATCCAAAAACCGTAAAATACCCTTAGTCTTCCAAGTTTGAAAATCGCGATCCGTAAAAGAGGGAGGAAAAAATATGTTACCTAAAATAGGAATCGCTAACCCGAATTGATTAAGATCAAAAAATTTTCTGAATTGAAACCAAATACGCAAAGCATATTTAACGATCGGGTTAGAGACCTGCTTAAGGCGTTTCGAATCAAAAGGAAGAGATGAACCTAAAATAGAACCAAGTGTATAACCCTGAACAGATTGTAATTCCAATGCTACCCATTTAGGAATAGATAGTATATCCCGGTCAAGTAACCAAAATTTCATATGTCGAATATTAATAGCCCAATAATAAAATCTAAAGTTAGGTAATGCTAAACCTCCATCTCTCTTAGCTTTCTGTAAATGTATTTTACCCAGTCTCGGATTCTTATTCTGCCAAATAAATGAAGAAATTTTAGAGTCGACTTTATCAAAAAAAGATTTAGGAACGAAAATTGGTAATGCCTGAAACACATATAAAAATTTTGGCAAAAAAAACATCTTAACTGCATTAATACGACCAATCAAAGTTAAATATAAAGGAAACCATTTAGATGAAAGTTGAGTAATATGGTCTATTAATGGTAAAAAGTTAGTCTTAAATAAATCTTTATGTTTACAAGTAATTTTAATCCCAAGATATGAAAGGTAATTATTAATCAATTTAAATGGAAATTTATAATATAAGGGAAGATGTTTATTAATCGGAAAAAGTTCACTCTTACTAAGATTTAATTTATAACCTGAGAAAAGACCAAATTGTGCTAATAACTCTAAAACAGCAGGAATAGATCTCTCAGGATTAGAAATATATAAAAGTAAATCATCAGCATAGAGTGATAATTTATGGGACTTTAATCCCCGAGTTATCCCAGTAATATTTGAAGATTCTCGAATAGCAATTGCAAGAGGTTCTAATGCAATATCAAATAATAGGGGACTAAGAGGACAGCCTTGTCGAGTACCACGAAAGAGAGGAAAAAAAGGTGAGTTTAAAGAGTTAGTACGAACCGAGGCTACAGGGGAGTGATATAACAGTTTAATCCAGGATATAAATTTCAGGCTAAAATTAAACATTTCAAGCACCTTAAATAAATAAGGCCATTCTACTCTATCAAAAGCTTTCTCGGCATCTAAAGAAATAACACACTCAGGAACATTTTGTGAGGGAGTATAAACGATATTTAACAATGTACGAATATTATAAAAAGAGTAACGACCTTTAATAAAACCCATTTGGTCTTCCGAAATAATAGAAGGAAGTACTTTTTCTAGTCTATTTGCTAATAACTTAGAAAAAACTTTAGAATCAACATTTAATAAAGATATTGGTCTATAAGATGCACATTGAGCAGGGTCTTTATCCTTCTTTAGTATTAAAGAAATTGATGCTCTATTAAAAGATTCCGGAAGTTTACCAAGTTTCAAAGAAGCCTCAAAAACCTTATAGAGCCAAGGAATCAATAAAGAAGCAAAACATTTATAAAATTCAACGGTAAACCCATCAGGGCCAGGAGCTTTCCCCAGATTCATAGAAAAAATAACATTCTTAATCTCATCCATTGTAATGGAAGTATCTAATAAAGAAGACATATCCTGTGAAATCTGAGGAAAGTCTAACTTATCTAAAAAATCATTCATATATTTAGAATCTCGAGGAGACTCTGATTGATATAAAGAAGAATAAAAATCACAAAAGGTTTGATTAATCCCCACATAATCCAATATCAATCGATCATTTTGGTTATAAATCTGATTGATTTGAGATTTAACATAATTAGATTTCAATTGATTAGCCAGCAGCTTGCCAATTTTATCACTGTGAACATAAAAATCACTTCTTGTTTTCTTTAATTGGTTTACAATCGAGGACGAGAGTAGTAAACTGTGTTCCATTTGAAGTTCAGTTCTTTGTTTGTATAGCTCCTCAGAAGGAGCCATAACATATTTCTTATCAATTTCTTTAATCTTGTCCACAATTGCCATCTCCTCCTGCTTCTGTTTCTTCCTCAAAGCAACGGAATACGAAATAATCTGACCCCGAATATAGGCTTTAAAAGTGTCCCAAAGAGTGTTAACCGAAATATCTTCTGTATGGTTAATTATAAAAAAAAGCTCAATCTGTTCATTCATAAAATTAACAAAGTCCGAGTCCTGAAGCAACAGCGAATTAAAACGCCATTGTCTATTGTTTGGTATATTGGCCATAATTTTAATAGAAAGCTTAAGTGGAGCATGATCCGAAATGGTTATAGAATCATAATCACATTTAATCACTGAAGGAATGAGACGAGAATCAATAAAAAAATAATCAATTCTTGAATAGGAATGATGAACATGTGAAAAAAAGGAAAAATCTTTTTCCTGAGGATGCAGAAAACGCCAAATATCCGTCGACCCAGAATCAGAAAGGAAAAAATTAATCAAATTTGCAGATTTATTAGGTAAAGTCCGTAAAGGAGCCGAACGGTCCAAAGCTGGAGATAAACAGGTATTAAGATCTCCGCCCCAAATCAATGAAAACTCGTTCAAATTCGGAAACTGATCAAACAATGATTTATAAAATTCCGGACAATCCATATTAGGAGCATAAACATTAACCAAAACTACTTTTTTATTAAATAGTAAACCACTAACCAATAAAAATCTACCATTCGGATCAGAGATAATATCCTGTTGTATAAAAGTAACTGAGGAATCTATAAAAATAGAGACGCCTCGAATCTTAGCATTGGAGTTCGAATGAAATTGTTGTCCCTTCCAGAATTTGAAAAAACGTAGTCTGTCCCCCCTCCGTACATGGGTCTCTTGTAAAAATAAAATTTGTGCTTTAAGTCTCCGGAACACTTTAAAAACTTTTTTTCTTTTAATAGGATGATTAAGACCATTAGTATTCCAGGAGACAAAATTAATAATAGACTCCATAAATCCTAAAGTCAACCCACAACAAGGAGGATTGACGATAGGCGCGACCCACAAACCCGGAGAGGAAACAGAACATACAAAAGATACCGGGGAAAAGGACGCAACCAGTACTTCAATAATGTATATAGCCCAAAGAAAAACAAACTAAAACGTGAAGCCCCTCCCGCCACCCCCCAGCCCAAGACCCCAAGGCAAAATCTAAAGCAGACCCGCCAGAAAGAAGCAAGCGCTAAAACTACCCCCATGACTTCCGGTATACGCTCCCTAAAAAAAAGGTATAAATATGAAAAGGATCAGCTAATTGTAAAACAGTAAGAAAATAAGTAAAAAAAAGTTAGCTCAATTAGAATACACACAGAACAGAACAAAAGCCGGAAAATATATATTAAAAAAAAACCACAATAAACCTCAAACTCATGAATAGACACAGCAACAAAAAAAATAGGATTATTAACATAAAGTGATTATAAAAAGCAAAACAGAATAAAATTTAAACAAAAACTACAAAATTTAAGGCCGCACAGGAAATACGTAAGATGACAAAAGGGAAGTAACCACCCAGAATCCCCTGGGAAAAGAAAGAAATGACGCAGTTAAAAAGAAAGTTTAGTAGCCATATTAAGAAATCGAAAGTAAACTTTTCTGCCCAAATAGGGCACAGAAAAGTTAAAACCAACCAATTCACAGCCTCCGATCAACGGAGAAAATTAAAAAGAAAGCAATTAAGATGTTGGAGATGAAAGTTGATCCAGATAACTCTGGGCATCCGATGGAGAATCAAAAAAACGAAGGGCTCCATCTGACATGCGAATCCTTAGACGTGCAGGGTACAGCAGCGCTGGTCTTAAATCCCTCTTATAGAATTCCGACATCACGGATCTGTAACGGACCCGTTGGTCCCAGATTGGTTTACTGAAATCTTCCACGAATCGGAACTTAAGATCCGAAAAATCAATGAAACCTTTAGATCGAGCGAATCGAAACAGTCTCTCCTTGTCTTGAAAGTAATGAAAACGTAAGATAACATGCCTAGGTCTATCTGACCTAGACGAGTATGATGGGATTCTGTGAACACGATCCAGTAGCGGTGGTTGGTCAGGAAATACAGTAGGGAATGCATCTTTTAAAAGTTGGGAGAAATATTTCATGGGGTTGTTAGCTTCAACGGCTTCCCTCACGCCAATCATTCGTAAATTCTGCCGTCGCATTCTAGATTCCAAGTCAGAGTTTTTAAAAGTCAAAAAGTCAAGTTTCTTCTTCATTACATTAATTGTTTCTTCGATTTTCCCCATGTTAAGCTCACTTTGTTGCGCGAATTTTTGAAGATCAGATATAGCCGACTGATGTTCCGCAATACATGTTTGCATCTTATCAATTAAATCGGCAATTTTCTGGAAATTAGTTGAGATTTCCGTATGAATCAGGTCTTTAACAAAGCCTGCAATTTCCGTACGAATCATCTCCCTAACAGAGGTTGAAATTTCCCTCTGAATTAACTCCGATATCGCTTTCAAAGTCACCGGTGATTCAGTCGGAGGGAGATCCGTAGCTTTCGGTTTAACCGGAGGTTTACCATCCTTGCCGTCTTTCTCGTTCTTAGACATAGCAGATCTAAGTTCCATCCAGTTGTCGGAGAATTCAGTTTAATTCAAAGTATTGTAAGAGTTGATGCCTTAATGGTTAATTAAAGTATAGCTGACCATAGAGAAAAAAAAACTCAGAGGTAATGGAGCGAGTCAAGAACGCGACTTCACTCCATGAGCGCTACCGGAAGTCCGGAAATAAATATCTACGACTAATAGAAATTAATGTTGCATGTTACATTTTGGTAGGACTAATCAAAATAGGACATATATGGTAAATGGTAGGTCATTGAAGAATGCAGCAGAACAGAGGGATCTAGGAATAATGGTGCATAGTTCCCTGAAGGTGGAATCTCATGTGGATTGGGTGGTGAAGAAAGCTTTTGGTATGCTGGCCTTTATTAATCAGAGCATTGAGTATAGCAGTTGGGATGTAATGTTGAAATTGTATAAGGCATTGGTAAGGCCAAATTTAGAGTATTGTGTACAGTTCTGGTCACCGAATTATAGGAAAGATGTCAATAAAATTGAGGGAGTACAGAGGAGATTTACTAGAATATTGCCTGGGTTTCATCTCCTAAGTAACAGAGAAAGGTTGAACAAGTTGGGTCTTTATTCTTTGGAGCGTAGAAGGTTGAGGGGGGACTTGATAGAGGTATTTAAAATTATGAAGGGGATAGATAGAGTTGACGTGGATAGGCTTTTTCCATTGAGAGTGAGGGAGATTCAAACAAGAGGACATGAGTTGAGAGTTAAAGGGCAAAAGTTTAGGAGTAACATGAGGGGGAACTTCTTTACTCAGAGAGTGGTAGCTGTGTGGAACGAGCTTCCAGCAGAAGTGGTTGAGGAGGTTCGATGTTGTCATTTTAAGTTAAATTGGATAGATATATGGACAGGAAAGGAATAGAGGGTTATGGGCTGAGTGCAGGTCAGTGGGACTAGGTGAGAGGAGGAGTTCGGCATGGATTAGAAGGGCCAAGATGGCCTGTTCCCGTGCTGTAATTGTTATATGGTTATATGTTTAAAATGGCAAATCTTTGATAAACTGAATAGTTAAAAAAAATTGTCACTGTTTACTGAATTTTACTCCATCTTTCTAATGTTGAACATAACATTCTGCATCAAAATGAATGGACACTCAATTTACTTTCAATTCAATTTGCAATCTAAATGGTGCTGTCAGAGGGATAGATCAGATGAGACAGTCCTGCCTGTAAGGTCTTCAATTACATTTGTGAACCAGCTTCCAGCAATATTGTCAAAGTACACATTACTGGGATGTTAACTAAAGCAGCGCCAAACATGACAAAGAAAACTAAGATGGAAATAGAAGGTTTAAGGGCAAGCTGAAATACTATCTGTAAAGACAGTACAAATTTTAGATTAGTAAAATTTGTAATTATTGCATTTATCACACTTAATGTATAAACTACCACATTATATTTTATTATGAAGGTTGACTTAAAGCTGTGCATGAAATAACTAAAACAACAGGAATTCTGCAGATGCTGGAAATTCAAGCAACACACATCAAAGTTGCTGGTGAACGCAGCAGGCTAAGCAGCATCTATAGGAAGAGGCGCAGTCGATAACTAACTTACCTCAAGGGGAAGATAAGTGTGTTTTTGTTCCTGTCCAACTTGTAGACATGGTAAATGAGGATAGCGTAGATTTAGTTTGTGCTTATCCTTGAAATATTGTGCTACTGTGCATTCAACAGTCTGCCCATTCTCCTGTTGAAGTGGGAATCTACAGAAATTTAAAAAAAACCAGAAAATAAGACTTACCAATACCACAAAACCAATTTAAAAAAAATAAATATACTTTAGGAAACATGATAATTAACAAATAAACAGAATTCCTATTTAAAGTGACCTTTTAATTAGAAAAGGTTATAAGAATAACATGCCAGAAAGTTCTCAAATGTCAAAACGTCATTGTTCTGTTACCACAACTAGGAATTAGCTGCGATCAGCTTTAGTTTTACACTGTATTGGAAATGAGTCCAGTCACAGTCCTACAACTGCTTGAATTTACAATTTCTTAGAGATTAATACATAACTTCACTGTACTTACAGTCAAATAGTTAATTTCACTTAAACATATCCACATTGGCTAATTCAATCCCAAGAATGACTTGCGCTTGAAGATTGAAAAAAAATTCAATGCAACAATCCATTTATGTTAAGTGTCTTACGTTTGATGGCTTGCAGGCCTTCTAGTAACATTGCACACTCGATACTTTCTCTTCATTTGTCCACAATGAGTTATTTCCACCTTAAGTCCTAAACAGAATTAAATCAAGAGTTTTTCAGATGGTAGACTAAATACTAATATAGCGCTCAGAGATATTAAGTACCACACAAGAGTGCATTCAGTTTATTGCACTAATGCCAGCTTCTTGGCATCAGTATTTAACAATTAGAATTCTGCACTCTATCCCTGTAGGGCTGAAGTGTTATTCAAATTTCCTTTTTAAAGTTCTAACTGAAAGTGTTTTGACAATATTCAAGCAAAGCAGACCATAACTCGCCATCTATAAAGCATTTCCTGTCATCTCAGTGAATCTACAACTTTAGTCAGTGCAAAATGCTGCTATTTACCCCCATTGAAACTGGTCATTGTTTTGAAGAATCCGATCAAATATTCTCTCCAACCTTATCTCCTCCAAGGACAACAATCTCAGCTTCTCCATCCTTTCCCTTACACTCCCTCATTCTCTGTACCTCTGCTCAGTCTTTAACAATTCATGAAACTGGCACCAAGAATGCAAGATTCAAGCTGTAATCCAATCAGCATTTCAAAGTTTAGCTTTAATTTGTTGATGTGTTCACTAATATAGATATGCTGTTGCAATCGCCTCTGATCTGGGCCGACATTTACGTGCCGGGTGGCACCTAAGTAATTAACTTATTTATTTCGGCTTCTTTCTTAAAGATGTGTTGAGTGCGTCCTGGCTACCGCTGCATTCTCCGCAGCAATGTATCGGTCTGCAGCCCAGAGGTTGGAGTGGTGGGACTCGAGGGTGTCATCTCATCGTCGTCTGTTTCCATCAGGGCAGGCAGGTCATCTTCTTCTATGTCTGCCTGCCTCGATGTCGAAGATCGAGATTCGTCGTCTGCTGTGGCTGATTGGAAGGCTTGAAAAAAGACAGTATGCTTGACTGCTTAGCCTCACACAGTTTTCTATCATACAGTTCTTTGTAAGCACTCAAACCATCTTGCAAATATGCCCTAAACCTACGTACCCCTCCAAAATTAAAGTCATACTTTTTTGCAATCATTGCAGCAAAAATCTCTTGCAGTTGTTTTACATTCAGATCCTGGACGACTCCACTTTCAATCCGTTCACTACTGCATTCGGTTTCCATTGTTATCCTTTCCTCTTCCAATTGCATCAGCTCTTCATCTATCAGTTCTTGGTCACGGGATGCCAAAACCTCTTCAACATCATCTTCATCAACTTCTACGAGCCAAACTCACTTTGTCCTCTGTTCACCATGATCGAAACGCTTAATTATGTCTACTTTTACGCTAAGTGTAACACCCTTATGAGCTCTTTTAGGCTTTTCCGATATCTTAGAACTCATCTTGCTAACGACTGCTCACAGGCACGTGTTTAAGCAATGCCGGCTGGAATGCAGTTCCGGGAGAGAAGCATGGCTGCTCAGGGTGCGCGCTGCCTTTTTTCGTAACAGTGAAAACATCTTCTGTTAGCGAAACAGGTAACTAACGTAGGTCTTTCATAACAGCGAGGTTTCGTAAAGCGAACGTTCGAAAAGCGGGGGACACCTGTATACTACTAAAACTCTCAAGCTCTGTCTGTTTGTGACCTCCAATTAGCGCAAATGGCACAGTACAACGGCACTTTTGTTGGCTAAATCGAATTAAAATGCGCTAACTTACAGAATGCAGGCAAAGTTCAGGGTTACATATTCGTATAAAATTGCTCACTAGCAAAAATCAACAGGCTCCCTTTTAACTCGAGAGCCAATCTGCCATCATGGAATTCGGGACGCGACAGCCCAACACATGCGCACGGCCAGCCTCAGCAGCAACACCTACCGGAGCAAAAGGGCAGGGCAGCTCTATTTCCAGGGGTCACTTTCTGCTAATCACCATCAGCATGTGCAGGATTGGGACAGATCTAACTGTCACCCATCAATAAGAGATAATTAAATCTTATTGTAATGATGTACTTCAAGACACCCATAAAACCCTTTGCTGCAGTCAAAGGACAGCAGTGACTATATCACATTCATTTAGGAGAGCACCAACCACATCATCAAGAATAATCAGCATCCTTTGGTGTTACTGCTTTGTATCTTCTATCTAGCATTAGGGTAAAAGAAAATGGTCAGCCTAATTATGCTGCGTGGAAAGGGAAGGGGGACATTATGGTCAAGAGATGACACCAAACGTCGTCAGGAGGTGGCAAGGAGAGGGAGAGAACAAGAATCGGATGAGGCCAGGGCAACACGACTCCAGGATCAAAGAGTCAGGACAAAAAAAGATGAGAGAAGAGGAGGAAGAGTGGCATGCACGTCTCCAGGTTCAGAGACAAACAACAAACAGCAGAAGAGATGAAGAGATGGGGGATGAAAGGACTGCACGTCTCCAGAATGACAACGAGAGGCACAAGGGTGGCAGATAAACCAGAAATGATGCCATCAAAAGTGTCCATCGTTAAATGAGGAGGAGCTATATTTGCTTTGCTACGCGTCGTTCTTCTTTAATAAACTGAGGTTTTCTACTTCAGTTTCCAAAGCAAAGTGATACCAATATCATTCAGGAAAATTTAATGTTCATTCTGGTCACATCAGACTCCACTACCCTTCTCTCAACGGGTGCCCCAACAGCACACCCCATTATCTAGTAGCAACTATTTATGATATGATTATGAAAATATAGCCAGGTGTATCTGATAAAATTAAGAATGAATGGGAAAGGGAACTTCAACTTCTCTTACCTATAGAGAAGTGGGAGAAAATTTTCCAATTCGTTAACTTTTCCTCCATATGTGCTAAACATGCGTTGATACAATTTAAGGTGGCGCATAGGGCCCATATGTCTAAAGATAAACTAGCTCGTTTTTACTCTCATATAAGTCCTGTCTGTGATAGATGTCATTCTGAAGTAGACTCATATGTTCTGGTCTTGCTCTCATTTGGAAAAATATTGGAATGACATTTTTGATACTATTTCAACAGATCTGTGTATTGATTTAAAACCTCATCCTATTACCACAATTTTTGGTTTACCAATGATGGAAATAACTATTTATCCTCCTCAGCTCGTCGGATGATTGCATTTGTTACTTTAATGGCTAGAAGATCCATTTTTATTGAATTGGAAAGAGATTAATCCTCCTACTACATTTCAATCGTTTTCCAAAACTATATCTTGTTTAAATTTAGAAAAATATCAGAAGTGTCACTTTTCATCCTTCAGTTAAATTTGAAGAGACTTGGTGGCCATTTATTCAACACTTTCATATGATGTAACTTAACCTTTTCTGAATCCTTTTTATTAATCTTAAATATATGGACAGAGAAGTGGAGTTAATGACATTAATGATTGTATCCGATGTAATATAATAGCACAGCTTTGTTTAGTTCTTTTTTACTAATTTGGGTTTTTTTTTTCTTGACATTTTTTCACTTCTTTTTATCATGTTTAATTACATTAAGAGTTTGGGAGGCTTGGTATACTTGTGTTATCTGCAGTTTATATTAGCATATGCTAATTACCAATAATGCAATCCCAATCTCTTTGTACTAATTATGTTTATGAATTTGAAAATTAATAAAGAGATTGAAAAAGAAAAGAAAGACACTTTAAGTGACTCTGCTTCCACCACTCTCTCCAGCAATGTATTTCACATACTCACCAGTGTCTAGGGGTAAGACTGAACAATGGGAAGGTGCACAAGTTAACTACCTCTACTCAAGATTTAACAGATACAAAACAGAAAGACCATAAGCCTATGCTATACTATTCTGGCAAATCTGGCTGGAAAAAAGTATTCTTAAACGAACGATAAAAATCTGCCAAGTTCTCCAAATTAGAGATCAATCAGTAACGGTGCAGTTTTCAATCTTCAATTGTAAAGTAAAAACAGTCTTTTTTTTAACAAATTTGATTTGGAGCTTGGGCTGTTCTGCTATAAAGTAGCACTTAATATTCAACTATAGGTGGCCCCCGTTTTCCGAACGTTCACTTTACGGCACCTCGCTGTTACAAAAGACCTACATTAGTTACCTGTTTTCGCTAACAGAAGGCGTTTTCACTGTTACGAAAAAAGACAGCGTGCGCCCGAACAGCCAAGCTCCTCCCCCGGAACTGCATTCTAGCCGCCACTGCTAAAGCAAGTGCTTTATCTCGATTTATTTTGAGCAAGGTGAGTTCTAAGGTATCGGAAAAGCCTAAGGGTGTAAGGGTGTTACACTTAGTGTAAAACTAGACATAATTAAGCGTTTCGATCGTGGTGAAAGAAGTAAGGACATTGTCCGTGCGTTGAACTTGGCTGCATCCACCATTCGCACTATTTATACGCAGAGAGAAAGAATTTTGAAAGCTGCCGATGTTACCGTTGGTTCTGCTCGTAGCAAAGTGGTCTCTCTTAGTCGGCATCTAATAATGGATAAAATGGAAAGTCTATTGCTTGAGTGGATTGATGGGTGTTAAGTTTTCTTATACTTAAGGAGAAATCAGTCAGTCTTTTTAATAAGCTGAAACAGAAAGCACTGGATGATGGTGATGAAAGTGTTGCGAAAGTGGCATTTAAAAGTAGTCATGGGTGGTTTGATCGGTTTCTGAGGCGAGCGCAGCTTCATAGTTTAACGTTTACCGGAGAGAGTGCTTCAGTTGATACTCAAGCTGCCGAAAAATTTCCAGCAGAATTCGTATAAGTGTTGTAACTGTGACGAAACTGCAATTTACTGGAGTCTTCCAGATTCCGATAAGTGAAACTACACTGTACATACTTTATATAGGCTATGTATTTTTGTGTGTTATTTGGTATGATTTGGCAGCTTCATAGCTTAAAGGTTACTGGAGAGAGTGTTTCTACCGAGAGCGCTTCCACTGAGAGTGCTGCCGTGAGATTTCCGCTACGCTAGACAGTGCTGCAGAAAAGTATTTCTATTTTATATAGGCTGTGTATTTATCATATCATTCCTGCATTTACTATATGTTACTGTTATTTTAGGTTTTATGTGTTATTTGGCATGATTTTGTAGGTTATTTTTTTGGGTCTGGGAACACTCACAAATTTTTCCCATATTAATAAATGGTAATTGCTTATTCACTTTACGATATTCCGGCTTACGAACTGTTTGATAGGAACGCTCTACCTTCAGATAGTGGGGGAAACCTGTACATTTATCCTGAGAACCAAGTGTGTAATGTGGGACTAGACAAACATTGGTTAAGGATAGCAAATTCTTTTCTTTAAAGAACATTATTGAACAGCATCAAGTTTATAAGATAATCCTACAGTTCTTATAATCATTCAAGTACATATTCATAAGTTAGTGAATTTTGTGCATTTAGTTGAACAGTTTTCCATGCTGACATTTGGGCTTTAACTTCTGTGATTGCTCAAAGCTGGATTACATAATTATATCCTTAAATTAAGACACTAACTCAAATTTACATCTAATTTTCTGCCATAAATTTTAACAGTATAAAAAATTTAAAGTGTGTTAAACTGTAATTCCTTATTTAGCTTTTACAATACCTTTTATTTCCTTGGTAAATTTTACTCTCTGGGAGTCGGTTAATGGCTTCTGCTGTTCTTCAATATTTTTAAAATCCAAAACTTCACACATGAATTCAATCACAGGCTGTGCCTTGTAAAATGCTGTAGCAGACACTAAAATCAAAGAAAAAATTCTTAAGTTTTAGTAATATTCATTCTCGTGCTTAATTTAAATATTTATGCTTAAGTTAACAAGCTATTAAACAGGAAGAAATTAAATGGAAACATGAGACTGCAGATGCTAGAGACTGGAGCAACAACCAACGTACTGCAGAAACTCAACAGTCATGCAGTATCTGTGGGAAAACTTTCAACATTTTGGATTGAAACCCTGTACCAGGATTAAGAGAGGAGAGGCAAGATGGCCATCACAAAGGGAAGGGAGTGATAAGAAAGGGGAAAGAGTGAAGTGCAAGGGAGGGGTGGATGGGGAGAAATGAGGAGACCAGAGAGTCAAAGGGAGTATTCCTGTGGAAGGTGAAAAGAGATGGGGAAGAGAACATGTGATTAGCAGTCGGATCTCTTTATAGCTGACTAAAATGACAAAAGATGCTATGTTGATTAATGAAGGCTCTTATGAGGAAACACAAGGATAAGGGGAACCTCTGTTCTGTCATATCTCAATAAGTTTTTTTCTTCACAAGAAAAACTGGATGTTTAAAATGCATAAAAAGTCTAGTGACTGAATGTATTTCATACATTGACAAATAGTTTGTAAGAATGAATTTCAACAGCTGGAAACTATGATTAGAAACCAGAAAAATGAATGCCAAACCAGGAAAGCCAGAAGAGGGTTAACAAACTATAAGTAATCAATATTCAATATAGCAAAAGTTCAACAAATCTGCAGATACAGAAAGGTTAGTCTGTACCAGTTCTAACAGGAGTATGACTATCCTTCCAATAATAGGTAGTTGATAGAAACTGTTTTCATGCATCTAGAACCAAGATTTCGTCAAGATATATTCAGCACTTTGGGTCAGTGGTTTAATTGTTAATTAAGTTTGGTTTAGACCAATAAAATCACATAGTTGTGATCTGGGATGCCCCAATGTTCATATAATAGTTGAAGAAAATAGGCAGTA
Organism: Mobula hypostoma; assembly: GCF_963921235.1. Taxonomy (NCBI): domain Eukaryota; kingdom Metazoa; phylum Chordata; class Chondrichthyes; order Myliobatiformes; family Myliobatidae; genus Mobula; species Mobula hypostoma. The sequence continues at coordinate 162,359,289 of NC_086097.1, read as the reverse complement.
TATTAAGCAACGTAAAAAAAAGGATGGGGGACATGAATGGAAGAGTTTTAATACATTATTAAAGTTTAACATTGAGTTTTAGACTTATGGAAATAGTTTGGAGAATTTGTAACGGAAAGCAAAGACATGCCAGATGACTTAAACCTGTACTTTGTATCAGCCTTCAATATTAAGGATAGCGTTAATATCCTAGAAGTAATATCCTGTCACAAGGGTAGAAATGGCTGTTTGATAGTCTAGAGTTTAGACGCTTCAAAAGAGACAAAGGGAGGTAAAAGAGTTGGGGGAATGGTATGCCTAATCACGGATACTACCAAGCTGCAAAAAGAGAAGATATTGTGGAGGAAACATCTACTGAGTCAGTGTGGGGTGGACATCAGAAACAGGAAGGAAGCTATCACTCTACTGAAATTATTCTATAGATCCCCAATAGCACCAGAGACATTGAGGAGCAGATCAAGGGACAGATTTCGGATGCACAAAACTAAGAGGGTTGGTGTCATGGATGACTTCAACTTCCTTAACATTGATTGGCACCTCCTTTGTGCAAAAGATTTAGATGGAGTAGAATTTGTTAGGCGTGTCCAGGAAGGATTCCTGACACAATATCTGGACAGGATGATTAGGAGAAGCCACTCTGGATCTAGTACTAAGCAATGAACCTGGTCAGATCTCTTGCTGGGTGTTTATTTCAGAGACAGTGACAACAACTGTCTGAACTTTACCACAACTTTGGACAGGGATCGAAACAGGTGATATGGAAAAGTATTAATTGGAAAGGGCGAATTATGATGCTATTACGCAGGAACTTGACAGTGTAAATTGGCAACAAATGTACTCAAAGAAATGCACAATGGAAATATGGAGATTGTTGAGGGAGCACTTATATGGGGTTCTGGATAGGTTTGTCCCAGTGAGGCAGAAAGAGGATTGTAGGGTGAATAAACCATGGTTGACAAGTGATGCAGAACATCTAGACAGGAGGGAGGATAAACAAACAGTGATCCACACTCGATAGATTCCTCGAAGCTCCCATGCACGTTGATAGGGTGGTCAGGAAGGCATATGAACTGTTGGCCTTCTTTGTCAGGGTACTGAGTTCAAGAGCTGTGAGGTAATGTTGCAGCTCTATAAAACTTGGTGTGCTTAGTTCTGATCACCCCATTATAGGAAGGATGTGGAAGCTTTAAAGAGGATGCAGAGGAGACTTAACAGGATGTTGACTGGATTAGGGAGTATGCCTTATGAGGGAAGTTTGAGAGAGCCAATGCTTCTCTCTTGGGAGCAAAAGTTGACTTGATAGAGATGCGTAGGCTGGTAAGAGGCATTGATGGAGTGGACAGCCAATGCCTCCCCCGTGGGCTAATACGAGAGAGGAGGAAATGGTTGATAGGAAATGGCTGATACAAAAGACCATAATTATAAAGTGATTGAAACACACACACCACACACAGACACAGATCACTCTGCCAGGGCTGGTGGTAGAGACACATACATTAGGGACATTTAAGAGACTCTTAGATAGGAACTTGGATGAACAAAATATGGATGGTTATGCGAGAGGGAAGCATTAGATTGATCTTGGGGTAGAGGTTGGCACAACATTGAGGGCCAAAGGGCCTGTACTGTTCCATGTTCTAAACTGCTGTAAACTGAAAACCAAACAGGAAACTTAAGAGAAAGTAATCATCGGGGATACGCTACTGAGCAAATTGTTGGTGCAACAAGCTGACAAGTCTCCAGATCCTAACGGGCATCATCCTATGATCTTAAAAATAGTGACTGTTATTGATGCCTTGTTCTAATTTTACAAAATTGTCTAAATAAGGAAAAGTTACATCAGATTGAGAAATAATAAATTCACTCCATCTATTCAAACACAAGAGATGGAAAGGAGGAAGCTACAAGCCTGTTAGCTTAACAACCATCATTACAGTAGCTAACAGCAAAATTCAAAGCATAGCAAACTTGTTTTTTTTTGTAACTCGAATTGTTTGACCATTTCATTGAAGTTCATTTAAGGAACATGTGTGAATAAAGGATAACTAGTGGATGTACCTTATGCAGATTTCCTCACAGGATTTGAAAAGCTACCTTATCATAAGTTACTGTGGAAAATAAAAGTGCAATGGTGCAGGAGATTTCAGTGTTGGTATAAGATTCCAGTCTTGATAAGTGGAAATTATAAATCAAAATGGTTTACCACAAGAATTGGTGTTAGTGTGCTTTAACCTTTTACAATTTACATAAGTGACAAGGGTGGAGGCTCTGAAGGTAAAGCTGCTAAACTGTGATGACACAAAATAAAACTGAAAAGTAAGTTGTGAAGAGGATGTTGAGAGATTACAAAATAGGTCACTTTAGTTCTGGAGTATTCTATGCATAATCAGTCTTGCTATTTGAGGAAGGATGTTAATTCTTTGAAAACAGTTTATAAGTTTATTACATTGGTCTGAAACTGGCAGTTTTTCTTGCAAGAAAAATCGTGTGGGCTCGGCTGCATCCCCTGCAATTCAGAAAATGACCACACGAGCATTTTGTGAGTGGAGTTAAGAAACTGAAAGAGTATGAAGATTCTAATGAAAGTTATATACAGTAGCCAGGATGTAGGGTACAAATTACAATGACAGGTAGAAAAGCTGTGATAAAGTGGGCAATGAAACAATGATCATGAGGGATTTCATTATGCAGGTAGACAGGGAAAAATCAGGTCGGTGCTGGACCACAAGAGTCACTTGTAGAATGCCTGCAAGATTGCTTTTTAGAACAGCTTAGGGAGGAGTCCACTAGGGAAAAGGCAATTCTGGACTGGGTGTTGTGTAATGAACCAGATTTGATTAAGGAGCTTAAAGTATGGGAAGCAACTATCATAATATGATTAGAAATCACCCTGCAGTACAAGAGGGAGAAGCTAAAGTCAGATGTATCAGTATTACAGTGGAGTAGAAGGAATTACAAAGACATGAAAGAAGAGCTGGTCAAAGTTGATTGGAAGGGGACACTAGCAGGGCTGTTAACAGAACTGCATTGGCTGGGGCTTCTGAGAGCAATTCAGAAGGCACAGGGTAGATATATCTCAAAGTAGCAGTATTCTAAACCCTCTCTCACTGCTCCCTGTGATCTCTGCTGCTCTCCAACACTTCAACCATGTGCTTACCCAGACCCGCCACTACAGCCATGTATCACCTTGTTTCTCTCTCCTCTCCCCCACCTTTAGAATCTACTCATTTTTTTTCTCCAGTCCTGCCAAAGGGTCTCTGTCCAAAATATTAGCTGTACTTTTTTTCCATAGATACTGCCTGGCCTACTGAGTTTCTCCAGCATTTTGTGTGTGTTGTACAGGTCCACAATCCCTTATCCGAAATCCTTGGGGCCAGTTGCATTTCAGAATTTTTTTGGATTTCAGAACCTACCCACCCCCCCCCGACACCAAAAAACATGTATGCTCAAGACCCTTATTTAACCTGTCTCAGTGCGGTTGACTTTAGGACCCGGCGGCACACCAAACCTACGCAAATCCTCCCATGTACTTTAAATCATTCTGGATTACTTATAATACCTAATACAATGTAAGTGCTATGTAAATAATTGTTATACTGTATTGTTTAGGGAATAATGACAAGAATAAATTTTATTTACAACAAAAATATTCAATAAAACATAAAAATATACAGCTTCAAACGAACCAAATCAAACACATGGTAAATGACTTATTGGAATAAATACAGAATGCCACTGTCACTATAAAACTTCAGTAACTTGTCTTTCTGTTTACTTAAATCATATACAGTGGTAGTTCCGACACTATTTTCCTTCAGTAAGACGCAGCACAGACACACCACGATCAAGCTTCTGCAATAACTCCACTTTCTGCGTTATTGATAGAGAAGATTCCTTCTCTTTTTCTCATTGTTACCCATAGGGGTATCTGCAGCTTTCACAGTGAAATTAAACACAAAGTCAACAGTGAACACAAAATATCAGCGAACAGCAAATGCATGTGTAACCAGTACGAACGATGAGCCACAACTGACATCTGGCGGCCTCTGCTAGTGCTGCCACGTCACACCTGAGTGACGTCAGCTGTTAGCGAAAAAAAACTTTGGTTTTCGGAGCTTTTTAGATTTCAGAATTTCGGATAAAGGAATGTGCACCTGTAGTATTCTAAGGGCAAGATGACACAACCATGGCAAGGAAAGTCAAAAACAGCAAAAACAAAAGAGAGGACATACAATCTAGCAAAAATTAGCATGAAGATAGAGTATTGGGAAGCTTTTAGACACCAACAGAAGGAAACTAAAAAAAAAGCAATAAAGAGAAAAAAGATGAAATATGAAGGCAAGTTCACCAGTATGTACAAGAAGATACCAAAAGGTTCCCCCCCCCCCCAAGATATATAAAGAGTTAAAAAGGAGGCAACAGTGGATATCGGATCACTGGAAAATGATGCCAAAAACGTAGTAATGGGGGGGGAGGGGGGGAGGAGAGAGACAAATAATAATTTTACATCAGTTTTCACTGTGAAAGATAACAGCAGTGTGCCAGAAATTCAAGACTGTCATGGGGCAGGACTGTAGTTGCTATTACAGGTTGAGTACCCGTTATTCAAAATTCAAAAATCCAAAAACTTCCAAAATCTGATTTTTTTTAAAGCACTGACATGACGTCACAAATGGCAAATTCCACAAGATGTTGGGAGGGTTCCTCAGCAACGCACAGGTCTCTGTGCACCAGCCAGCTCAAAGAAGTGCCCTCACATATCTAATGAACAGAGGTTAATAAAAAATAGATAAAACATTGTATAAAGCAAATAATGAAGATCTCAATCAGGTATCATCAGCCTTGGAATGAACATATGCCACTTAACTGTATGCTGATCAAGAAACAAGCAAAGATTTATGACGGCAAACTAAAAATTGAAGGTAATTGTGAATATTCAGCCAGGTTGGTTGCAGAAATTTAAGAAAGGGCATGGCATTAAATTTTTAAAGCATCTGCTGGTCACAAAATCTAGCACCAGAACAAGTCTAAGATGCTGATTGTTTTTATAACTTATATAACGACATTAAGTTTTTTAAAGCATCACTGACAAAATCTAACACCAGAATAAGTCTACAACGCAGATTTTTATACTTTGCATAAACACAAAGTAGGAAAAAAAAACAAATACAGTGTACTATAACCTTTTAATCAAACCACAGCATCGCAGGTGGTGACTGACAGCCTGGTGTTTACTGCTGTTGAACAGTTGATTCAGGTATTCGCCTGATGCTGCTGTGCTGCTTCTGTTACCCTGTACACATTGCGTCTTCGTTATATTAATGGTATTTAATAATTTTTACTGTTAAGTACATATATGTAAGGAAGAAGTCCAAGACAAAAACTGCATAGAAGTAGCACATAAATTTAGAGCCACAAATTATGGCAATCCCAAACTATCTCGTTATACATGGCAAAATCCCAAAAAATTTAAAATCCAAAACACTTCTGGCCCTAAGCATTTTGGATAAGGGTACTCAACCTGTACTAAGAAGAAGGTGCTTGGGAAGCTGAAAGGTCTGAAGGTAGATAAGTCATCTGGACCAGATGAATACACCTCAGGGTTCTAAAAGGCAGTTGAACAGATTGCGGAGGCATTAGTAATGATCTTTCACAAATTAGTAAATTCTGGAAAGGTTTTGGAGGACTGGAAAATCACAAATGACACTCCATTCTTCAAGAAGGCAGGCGGCAAAAGTTAGGAATTTATAGGCCAGTTAGCGTGAATTCAGTCATTGGGAAAATGCTGGAGTCTATTAGTAAAGATGAAGTTTCAATGTACTTGGAAACACATGATAAAATAGGCTGAATTCAGCATGGTTTCTTGTCAGGCAAGGGGAAACCTTACCCGACAAATCTGTTGGAATATTTTGAGAAATATCAGATAGGATAGACAAAGGAGAGTCAGTAGATGTTGCTAATTGGATTTTAAGATAAAAGCCTATGGTATTACAGGAAAGATTGATAAAAGATTGGCTGAATGGCAGGAGGCAAAGAGTGGGGATTAATAGGGGCTTTTTCTGGTTGGCTGCCCATGAGTAATTGTATTCCACAGGGGTCGATTTTGGGACAGTTTCTTTTTACATTATATGTCAATAATTTGAATGACAGAATTGACGGCTTTGTGGCCAAGTTTATGGACAACACGTAGATAGGTGGAGGGGCAGGCAGTGCTGAGGAAGCAGGGAGTCTGCATAAGGACAGAAAAATTAGAATGGGTAAAGAAGTGGCAGATGGAATACTGTGCAGGGAAGTATATGGTAGAAGGAATAAAGGTGTATACTATTTTCTAAATGGAGAGAAAATTCAGAAATCTGAGGTGCAAAGGGATATGGGATTGCTTGTGCAGGATTCCCTAAAGGTTAAACATGCATGTTGAGTGGTTGGTAAGGAAAGCAAATATAATGTTAGCATTCATTTCAAGGCGACTAAAATACGAAAGCAACGATATAACGCTGAGGCTTTATAAGGCACTGGTCAGACAGCACATGGAGTATTGTGAACAACTTTGGGCCACTACCTGAAAAAAAGGTGTACCAGCATTGGAGAGGGTACAGAGGAGGTTCATGAGAAATACCCCGGGAATGAAAGGGTTAACACATGAGGAGCATTTTATGGCTCTGGGCCTGCACTCACTGAAGTTCAGAGCAATGGTGGGGGCGGGGGGAAAGAGAGAAATCTCAGTGAAACCTATCAAATATTGAAAGGCCTGGTAGAATGGATGTGGAGACGATGTTTCCTATAGTGAGTGAATCCAGGACCAGAAGGCACAGCCTCAGAATAGAAGAATGTTCTTTCAGAATAGAGATTTAATATATTGTACAGTTTCCCTTCGTTATCTTACCGATAAAATGGGAAAAAAACTTTACCTGCCACTGTGGAGGCTCAAGGCCTAAGTGTACACAAGTTTCTTTTTAAGGGAAGAAACAAGCAAATTGAAACAGGCTTCTTATCTCATTTTACAGAAAATTATCGAGTTAATGTGCCTCAAAGTTTTTTTGATAAGTCTTATCATTATTTTTCTTACTCCCGCCTCATCCCACCACAAACTGTAATCCATAATTTTTTCCCACATATCATGCAAAGCCCTTGAATTGAAAACGAAAAGGTAGACACTTTAAAACTGAATACATTGGAACAAAAAAGAATAAATTAGTGCAAGATGCTAACCTCTGAAACCTACCATCAATATTAAGCATCATTTTCCATAATGACGGCCTGACTGACTGATGAAATCCAAACCAGACTTCCCTGCCCCCACCTAGTGGATTGGAGCATCCCTCTGATGGTGTGAAGAATGAACGGCCTACTGGAGTGTACCTGTTAAAAACAAATGCTTTAACTGGATAGAATGTAATCATTGTGCAACTACATAGTTAACTTATAAAGATATTTTTGCAGCACCTTTTTCAAAATAAGTGGTGCATTCTCACAATCTCTCAAATACTGATGAGAAGTTAATGTAAGAAATACACATTTTCCTTTTCATTAGTTTCAAAGGAGCAAAAAATTGCAGCACTGTACAATAACAATATTAATTCTAGAATACTCAAGTAGGATGGAGGAGGCAGACACGAGGAAATCTGCAGATGCTGGAAATTCAAGCAACACACACAAAAAATGCTGGTGAACGCAGCAGGCCAGGCAGCATCTATAGGAAGAAGTACAGTCGACGTTTCGATGTTTATCCTTGTAAGCGGAACATGCCCTTACACTTCCTCCCTCACCACCATTCAGGGCCCCAGACAGTCCTTCCAGGTGAGGCGACATTTCACCTGTGAGTCGGCTGGTGTGACATATTGCGTCCGGTGCTCCCAGTGCAGCCTTCTATATATTGGCGAGACCCAACGCAGGCTGGGAGACCGTTTCGCTGAACAGTGGCCACACATTTTAATTCCACATCCCATTCCCATTTTGATATGTCTATCCACGGCCTCCTCTACTGTATAGATGAAACCACACTCAGGTTGGAGGAACAACACCTTATATTCCGTCTGAGACATAATGCAAATTATGTGTTGATAAACTGAAGACTTCAGACTTTAGAGATGTGCAACAGAATAAGCCACTCGTATATTTAATGTTGTGCCAATTATCATGCCTCAGGAAATAAAGAGTCTGATTACATTTGCTTTTAAAGTGACCAAGTGCATGACAAAGTACAAAAAGCTTCCTCCCATATTTCCTTTCTAATTAATCTGTGGTGTAATCTCACTCTTCGAAAAGAAATTAAAAATTTTCTTTTTAATTTGAAAATTTAGCATTATGTGAGAATGCAGCAAGGATCAGGAAACTTCAAAGGCAGTTCATTTCAATATACTGTTTTTACATCAGTTATTTCCTTTAACATTCAGAAATGCCAGCAAAACATCAGCTAAATTCCCATTTTTGTTACTGGATATTTTTTCCTCACCTCATGGACGGCAGATGTCTCATCACTACATCTAGTGCTTGAATAGATTCAAAAGGAATTGCTGGGAGTCGACCTGAAAGTGCATCATGCAAGGCTTGGAGGCTGACACATGCCACCCACTTTATCACCACCTTAAAAATTCTATCCTTTCCTTCACCTGGTAAAGTCACTTCTAGCTCCACCTGTTTAAAAGGAAAACAAAACATTAAAAAGGGAACAGTAAGTCAACAAACGATAACCAGATCTTTTGGATAAACAAGAATACTTAAAGCATTAGTCATTGTAACCAACGCACATATTGAGATTACATCTACATGGAAATTTCATAAACTGGAGTAAACAGAAAATACAAGCAAACATATGAAATGGTTTTATTCATAAAACAGTAAGTAATAATGAACAATTTATTAACCAGTTAGAGAAAGGTGTAACATGTAACGAACAGCACACGTTCAACATATCCCAAGGGAGTACTAGAACTTATATCCAACTAAAATTCTCTCTGCCTGACATTATCTCACAATTTTGTAATCATGGAAAGTATTCTTTCAAAGCTTCCTTAGCTATATCCTCTTCAGACATGCCAGTGACCTCTTATACCTGTACCATTGCTGTCACTGTCCTATCTTAAGTTGAATGCTACTGAAACTTGCAGTATCTTTGTTAGCTCTAAATTTGGCATTGCAATGCACACCTGCCAGCCTTGCTGACTTGCACTTTCCATGAACCAACAGTTACTTCTGCTACCTACATCATTACTCAGAGCCATTTAACTGCTGCATGTGGGCTTGCCAGCCAACACTGGCATTCACATGGGTTATGTTTCAAATTTAATTTTTCCTCTCCAAATCTGTACTCCTCCAATTCGATTTGGCTGAATGCACCATGGATTCTCATTGATAGACAAACCTTCAGCTGCTTTTTGGCATATTTTATGCATCTTAGGATCAAATTTAGCTTTTAAGCTCCTATGAAACACCGTGGAACATTTTACTAGATCAGGTGTTAAATGCAAGTTGTTGGTATGGCTAACATTTGTGGTCTCAGCTACATCAAATCAAAATCTGTGCACAGTAATGCACTGATTTAATGGTAGCAATTCAGTGTTAATTATTTCATGAAACCTGGAAAAAACCACACTTGTATATTTGCTGCAGTCTGAATATGATTTTGTTTCTGCTACATTAAAAATATGAAAGCTATTGAGTATACTAGCCAATTTTATGTAGCAAACACCTCGAAAAACAATTGTTATGCAATTGTCCAGTACTATCCAAGTCTACATAGAAGCCATCAACTCTTCATTGAGATTGCCTGACAAGTGTCAATGAAGGAGTAGCCAAAACATCTTCAACTTCTCAATAACAAAAATGCAAACTTTATAATGAGTGAATTCTCCTAAATTATTCACGTTAGCCAAACACCAAAATACAAACTCTGCCATTTAGCTTATAGTACAGTGTTTACTGAAAGGGGTGGCAGCTACCTTGAAATGAAAGCCAGAATATTTTATTTAATGCAGCTGGTTTGCTGAGATCCATGGTCAGGACTTTTTTTTTCCAGAAAACTGTGGGTTAAGGAAACGAAAATTCTCTGGAAAAAATACAAACCAACAAGTTCAGTCAACCCAATTGTTGCAAATACATTACCCAGATAAAATTATGCACATCTTTTATTCATAAATAGTGCCTTTGTTAGCTCTCGAGTTCCACAGTAAATTTCGGCTCTGTTTCATGCTGAGTACTTCAAACATACAAGCCCATATCTGGTTATTTATACATATTTGAATCTAAGGCTTTAAAAAAAAAACGAAAGCCTTACACAGTTTGTTTTTATATAATTACATTCAAAATTCAAGCATCACTTTTGAAAGAAATTTTCCCTCTGATGTACATTACCTCAAGATGTTCACAAATCTTACTTGCTTTCTGGCTCTCACTTCCCAGCTACACAGACCATGTTTATAAGGGCATCACTATGGAATGCTTATATGCTACATTTTTCAAACCTCATGGGCCAAACTTTGGCAAATGGAATTGTTTGGATGGTGCATCTTCAGTCCAACCAGCCTGATTCCATGCTGTATAGCTGTGATAAAAGCAGCACTTAACCTGACTTCATAAACAAGCATTTAGTGGAAGTTGGTAACTTTACTCACCCTGTCTCTCCCTATTGGAAGAGGCATAGCAGTGTAGAGATTCTTTCTTCCGTCGAACACTGGTTTTCTATCACCAAAGATCTGATTTTTAAAATGTTGAACCATGTGTTCCACAATTTCCCTATAAATAAAAATGTTCCAAAATTATTTCACAATTCAACTTCTTAAATAAATTCTTAATGCAAGGATAAACTTTTCAATTTGTACCCTCACACTGCTATGAAATGGCTCCTAAAAAAGAGAATTATTAAACATAGCATCAAATAACCTGCCGGAAGATTTTAGGTGAAGGGGTAACTGCTGATGTTCCAGTCAAAACTTTGCATCAGGACTGACGAGTTTATCAATAATTATGTTCCTCTGTATCAACTTTTGAACATTGATCACAGCTGATTTGAAGCAGCTTGTACTTAATTGTTTTTAAGGATGTAAGTATCACTGACAAAGTGCTGGTGAGCCCCTCTTGAACAACAGCCATCCTCTGTCCCATACATTCTTGCCATCTGGTTCTCTGCAATTTATAACTAACTCCTTTCTCTATCTCAGTTATGACAAACTGTCTTCAACCTGAAACATATAATCAATCACATATTCCACTGGGCCTCCCAACTGTCCAAACATTCTGTTTTTGTTTCAGATTCTCACTATTTGCAATTTTTTGTCAAACTTAGTTTGTTTGGACTTAGATAACATCAAGCTTCCAGTATTTTGAGGCTACACTCACCTAGCCAAATTAAAAATATAACATCAGATTCCTGACTTGCAACAGGATACCGTGGGAGAGTTCTATGGAGTGGGAGGCAAGTCACTTGTTGCAGTATACCCGACCTCTGAACTGATCTTTAGCCAGAGCATTTAGGCAGCTTGCCCAATTAAGTTTCTAGTCAGTGACTTTTAAAATATAACAAGGGAACAATCAACAGTGATACCATTAAAGATCAAGGAGACAATTGTTCATCAATTTTGTTTGAAATGGCCTATTGCTGTTACTCAAAGTGACAAAAATGCTACATGTCATTTATTATCCCAAGCTTGAAAACTGTTATGTGAAAGCACAAAATGCTTCATTTGCAAAGGACACACATAATTAAATCCCAAGCAATCGCTTTCCATTTCTGATCTTGTAAAGAAAAAGTTCTTGCTTGAAGCAGTTGAAATTGATAGATTGATAAAAAAAAAATTCCTTCATTGCTTCCTGGGGTGGAGATGACTGACCACCAACAATTACGATCACTTTTGTGTATGACTCTAACCACTGGAGTGTTTTCACTTTGAACCCCATTGATTTCAGCTTTCCCAGGGATCCTTGAACATATGGAATCACAAGAGACTGCAAATGCTACAATCCAGAGCAAAAAACAAACTGCTGAAGGAGGCAATGGGATAATTGATATTTTAGGTCAAAACACTACCTCAGGACTGAGTGTGTACAGAGGAATGGCCAGGATAAACTGAAGGGGAAGGATGAGGCAGGAACTGGCAACCAATATGTGGAATCAGGTGAGTAGTGGGATGATGGGCAAATAGAGCTAGGTAGGAGGGGAGGGGGAGGCAGTGCAGATAAAAACTGAGGCTAGAAGGTGATAAGTGAAGACAACAAAGGGCCACAGATTCTGGAATCTGATTTGTAAAATAAGTGATATAGAGCCAGATAAGGGAGGGATAATGGGCAGATGGAATCAGCAGGGGACAAAAGGAAGAGGAAGCTGGGTTGATCAAAATGAGGAGAAAAGGAACACGGGATGTGGGTTACCTGAAAATGAAAAACTTAATGCTTAGCGCTTCTTACCAAAAATATTTCCTAACTGGTTTCCAATGTCCAAAACCCACACATATAACCCACTGCGTCTTCGGTTCCCTCTCCCAATGGGTCCTTTACCCCCATAATGCCTTCGTATTTGATTTCATATACTGCCTTCCTTTTTTTTTAAAACAGATTCCATAATCTGCATCCCTTTGTTGTCTCCATTTATCATCTTCTTGCCTGACACTACCTCCGCTCTCCTATTACCTGGCTCCATCTGCCCACTATCCCTTTCTTCACCTGGTTTCACCTTTATACTGGCTATTCATTTCTCCTGCCATCCTACCATCCCAACCGAAATGGACTTCAGTCCTATCACACTCCAGGTTAAACAGCACAGACAGATTACTGACTTCCTCCTTCAGGTCACACATGCTAATGAAAGTAATCAATTTTCATTCCAATTGACTCACCATATTCTGACACAGAATGAGAACAACCTGCCAATCAAACCAGTACACAAATTTACTTCAAGCCACAGAGACAGACTTCATAAATAATTTGCCTAAGTTTCTCTACTCATTTTCTGCAAAAATTATTCGAATAAGTTCTTGTTATTGCTCTGCTTCCTCCCCTCTAGAAAAGGACTATTTTCTGTTTAATTGATATCTATACAATCAACCGTCTGCCAGAGTCCTCTTCCTTCCAAATTATTGGCTAACAAAGAGTCGACAATGTTTTGTAAACATGTTAAAATTTAATTGGCATATGATACAAATTTATTTCACATTACCTGTTTACTCTTCTTGGGCATTTGTCAGGCTTTATATCTATATCATAATGATAGATTTCAATTTTTGGAATGTCCACCTCAAAGAAGTTGGCCTGAAGCTTGATTGGTCGACCCATACTGCCAAAATCAGGTCTTGCAGGAGGTTTGAAGGTTGTCAGTGTCTGTACTGGTGGTGTTGAGGAAGATGGATCTAGATGAGAAATTGAATTGCACAACTTAAAAAGAGCTACCATATATTAATCAAAATTAACAATTTCTACCTTTTACACCAACACACATAAAACTTGGAATTTTTACTGAACCAATCTCATTTGTATTTACCAAAGACATGGATGTGGAGGATAACAAGTTCAGGGAGGGGTACAATAATAGCTTGGGGCATGTAAGCATTAAGTTTTAGAAGTCTTGCAAGAGACACTGTTGGATAAATCCTCCAGGACTGAATGAGATTTAACTAAGTGAATGTTGTTGGAAACGAGGGAGGTTGCAAGGGCTCTAACGTGGTCTTTGAATCTTCAATTCCCACAGGTGAGAAAGCATTTCATAGACACAAAATACTCTGCAGATGCTGGGGTCAAAACAACACTCACAACATGCTGGAGGAACTCAGCAGGTCCGGCAGCATCCGTAAAACGATCAGTCAACGTTTCGGGCCAGAACCCTTCGTCAGGACTGAACAGGGAAGGGGCAGAGGCCCTATAAAGAAGGTGGGGGGAGGGTGGGAAGGAGAAGGCTGGTAGGTTCCAGGTGAAAAACCAGTAAGGGAAAAGATAAAGGGATGGGGGAAGGGAGGCAGGGAGGGGATAGGCAGGAAAGGTGAAGAAGGAATAGGGGAAAGCACAATGGGTAGTAGAAGGAGGTGAAACCATGAGGGAGGTAGTAAGCAGCTGGGGGAGGGGGCAGAGTGAAACTGGAATAGGGGAAGGGAGAGGGAGGGAATTACCGGAAGTTGGAGAATTCAATGTTCATACCAAGGGGCTGGAGACTACTCAGATGGTATATGAGGTGTTGCTCCTCCAACCAGAGTTTAGCCTCATCATGGCAGTAGAGGAGGTCATGTATGGACATATCGGAATGGGAATGTGAAGCAGAGTTGAAGTGGGTGGCAACCAGGAGATCCTGTCTGTTGTGGCAGATGGAGCGGAGGTGCTCGATGAAGCGGTCCCCCAATCTGCGTCGGGAAAGAGGGCATTTGAGATGCCCTGGAACGGAAAGCCTCATCCTGGGAGCAGATGCAGCAGAGACAGAGGAACTGGGAATTTTTGCATGTGGAAGAGGTACAGTCAAGGTAGTTATGAGTCAGTGGGCTTATAGAAGATGTCAGTGGACAGTCTGTCTCCAGAGATGGAGACCGAGAGATCGAGAAAGGGGAGCGAAGTGTCCAAGAAGGACCAAGTGAGTTTGAGGGCTAGGTGGAAGTTAGAAGCAAAGTCGTTGAAATTGACGAGTTCAGCATGGGTGCAGGAAGCAGCACCAATATAGTTGTCAATGTAGCAAAGGAAAAGTTGGGGAGCAGTACCAGTATAAGTTTGGAGCATAGACCGTTGCACATAACCAATGAAGAGGCAGGCTTAGCTGGGGCCCATGTGAGTGCCCATAGCTACACCCTTGGTCTCAAGAAAGTGGGAAGAGCCAAAAGAGAAGTCATTAAGTGTGAGTACCAGTTCCGCCAACCAGAGAAGGGCGGTGGTGGTAGGGAACTGGTGAGGTCTATTGTCCAGAAATTAGCAGAGGGCTTTGAGACCTTCTTGATGGGGAATGGAAGTGTATAAGGATTGGACATCCATTATAAAAATGAAGCAGTCGGGACTGGGGAACTGTAAGTTATTGAAGAGGTGGAGGGCATGGGATGTATCCCAGATGTAAGTGGGGACGGACTGAACCATGGGTGACAAAATGGAGTCCAGGTAGGCAGATACAAGTTGGGTGGGGCAGGAGCAGGCAGAAACTATGGGTCTACTGGAACAGTCAGGCTTGTGGATCTTGGGGAGGAGGTAAAACCGAGCAGTGTGGGGTGTGGGAATTATGAGTTTTGTAGCTGAGGATGAACTCCTTCTACTACCCATTGTGCTTTCCCCTATTCCTTCTTCACCTTTCCTGCTTATCCCCTCCCTGCTTCCCCTCCCCCACCCCTTGATCTCTCCCCTTACTGGTTTTTCACCTGGCACCTAGTAGCCTTCTCCTTCCCACCCTCCCCCCCGACCTTCTTTATAGGGCCCCTGCCCCCTCCCTCTTCAGTCCTGATGAAGGGTCTTGGCCCAAATTGTTGACTGTTCGTTTCCACGGATGCTGCCTGATCTGCTGAGCTCCTCCAACGTTTTGTGCGTGTTGCTTTGACCCGAGTAGCTGCAGAGTATTTTGTGTTTGCGGTGATAGGTAAATTATACTCTGGATCCAGCACATTATCCTCCGCAGCTTCCGCCACCTTCAACAAGATCCCGCCACCTTCAACAAGATCCCACCACTAAGCACATCTTTCCCTCTCTACCCTGCTTCGCTTTCCATAGGGATTGTTCCCTCCGCAACTCCCCGGTCCACACGTCCCTCCCCATGGATCTCCCACCCAGCACTTATCCCTGCAAGCATAAGTACTACACCTGTCCCTACACATCCTCTCTCACCACCATTCAGGGCCCCAAACAGTCCTTCCAGGCAAGGAAACACTTCACTTTTGAGTCTGTTGGGGTCATCTATTGCATCTGGTGCTCCCGGTGTGGCCTCCTCTACATCAGTGAGACCCAACGCAGATTGGGGGACCGCTTCGTCAAGCGCCTCTACTCCGTCCGCCACAACAGACAGGATCTCCCTGTTGCCACCCACTTCAACTCTGCTTCATGTTCCCATTCCGATATGTCCATACATGACCTCCTCTACTGCCATGATGAGGCTAAACTCTGGTTGGAGGAGCAACACCTCATATACCATCTGAGTAGTCTCCAGCCCCTTGGTATGAACATTGAATTCTCCAACTTCCGGTAATTCCCTCCCTCTCCCTTCCCCTATTCCAGTTTCACTCTGCCCCCTCCCCCAGCTGCTTACTACCTCCCTCATGGTTCCGCCTCCTTCTACTACCCATTGTGCTTTCCCTTATTCCTTCTTCACATTTCCTGCCTATCCCCTCCCTGCCTCCCTTCCCCCATCCCTTTATCTTTCCCCTTACTGGTTTTTCACCTGGAACCTACCAGCCTTCTCCTTCCCACCCTCCGCCCACCTTCTTTATAGGGCCTCTGCCACTTCCCTCTTCAGTCCTGACGAAGGGTTCCACAGATGCTGCCCGACCTGCTGAGCTCCTCCAGCGTGTTGTGAGTAAGGCATTTCATAGGCTGGTCCAGAAGATCAAAGCAAAAAAAAGGTCTTGGGTGGCAACATTTCTGAAGATCTATCCTGAGACAAGTATGTTGAAGCAATTATGAAAAAGACATGCCTGTTGCTATATTTCATTAGGAGCTTAAGAATATTTGGTATGTCACCAGAGATTCCAGCAAATTGCCACAGGTTTACTATGGAAAGCTTTCTAACTGGTTGCATCACTGTCTGGCATAGAGGGATCAATACACACCTCTCCCACCCACCTTCCCCATCACCTAGTGTCAGCTATCCCCTGCAGTTGTATTCCTTCCCCCCCCCCCCACCTACCACCCCACCAGCCTCCGGGTCCAAAGTATAATTCTCCGTAACTTCTGCCACCTCCAACGGGATCCCACCACCAAGCACATCTTTCCCCCCCTTTTGCTTTCCGCAGGGATCGCTCCCTATGCGACTCCCTTGTCCATTCGTCCCCTCTATCCCTTCCCACCGATCTCCCTCCCAGCACTTATCCTCACCACCATTCAGGGCCCCAAACAGTCCTTCCAGGTGAGGCGACACTTCACCTGGAAGTCGGCTGGGGTGATATACTGTGTCCGGTGCTCCCGATGCGGCCTTCTACATATTGGCGAGACCCGACGCAGACTGGGAGACCGTTTCGCTGAACACCTACGCTCTGTCCACCAGAGAAAGCCAGATCTCCCAGTGGCCACGCATTTTAATTCCATGTCCCATTCCCATTCTGATATGTCTATCCACGGCCTCCTCTACTGTAAAGATGAAGTCACACTCAGGTTGGAGGAACAACACCTTGTATTCTGTCTGGGTAACCTCCAACCTGATGGCATGAACAGTGACTTCTCTAACTTCCACTAATGCCCCACCTCCCCCTCGTACCCCATCCCTCATTTATTATTTTCTCTCTCTCTCTCTCTTTTCTCCTTCTGTCCCTCTCACTATAATTTCTTGCCCATCCTCTGGGCTCCCCGCCCCCTTTCTTTCTCCCTAGGGCTTCCGTCTCCAGCCTCGTATCCCTTTTGCCAATCAACTTTCCAGCTGTTAGCTCCATCCCTCCCTCTCCTGTCTTCTCCTATCATTTCGGATCTCCCCCCTCAAATCTCTTACTATATTTTCTTTCAGTTAGTCCTAACGAAGGGTCTCAGCACAAAATGACGACTGTACCTCTTCCTATAGATCCTGCCTGGCCTGCTGCGTTCACCAGCATTTTTTATAAATTAATCTGCCTCTCTCACCCTTTCATGAAGGGTGTTGCAAATTTTAACACACCATGAGAAAAATGTTCTCACCTCCTCACTAGTCATTTTGCTTTTCAGCTTAAATCTGCATTTTCTACTTATAGAGACTCTTTCCATTTGTAACTATTTCTTCTTTACATAAACTGTAACTAAAACTTAGAATGTGCTTTAAATAAATGTCATACTTGTTTTTTTCCTCAGTTAAAATGTCCTCTTGAAAAGTAACACTTACCAACTATTAAAAATCATGTAAACAGCTCTGCTATGAGCAAGCATATGCAACAAGCATTGCACACTGCCTCAATTATCTCTATTAACAGCACTCTTCAATTGTCCTTATCTAATTTTAAAGACCTGTTAATCCTGCCAGTGTCTTGCCTTATACACAATGATAAATGACTGTCTGATCTAAGAAACTACACACTCATGCTGTGTAAACACTTTAACCACAATTTGTTTATAAAATTACTTCAAATATATTGTTGGTATTCTCTTGTTTTATCTAATTAAACCACGTACTATGGTCTTTTTATTTCCCTACTCGAAAGGCAGCCTATCCCCACAATTCCATCCAGGGAATTCCTCAAAGGCCACCTACGGATAGTCAACCTCTCCTTTCAAGTGGTTGGTTATGTTCAGCACATTTGATTGTTTGTTTATTTATAGATACAGTATGGCCTAGGCCCTTCTGGTCCTTCAAGCCATGCCACCAGCAACCCACCAATTTAACCCAAGCCTAGTAATGGGACAATTTACAATGACCAATTAACCTACTAGCAGGTACATCTTTGGACAATGGGAGGAAACCAAAGCACCTGGAGGAAATCCAAGAGTTCACAGGGAGGATGCACAAACTCCTTATAGAGGACATCAGCATTGAACTCAGAACTCCAATGCCCCAAGCTGTAACAGAGTCACAATAACCATTACGATAAGATATTGAAGCAGAATTAGGCTATTTGGCCCATCGAGCCTGCTCCACCAATTCATCATGGCTGATCCGTCTCCCTCTCAGCCCAATCTCCTGCCTTCTCACTGCAATCCTTTGTGTCCTGACTAATGAAGAACCTACCAACCTCTGCCTTAAATATATGCATTGACTTCGCCTCCGCAGCCCCCAGTGGCAACAAATTGCGCAGATTCACCACTCTACGGCGAAAAAAATTCCTCATCGCCTTGATAAATGGATATCCCTCTATCCTGAGGCTGTACTCTCTGGTCCGAGACTCCCTCACCACAGGAAACATTCCCTCCACATCCACTTTATCGAGACCTTTCAATATTTGATAGATTTCAATGAGACCCCCCCCCCCCCGAAATTAATCTGAATTCCATTGAGTAGAAGCCCAGAGTCATCAACTGATCCTCATATAACCCTTTATTCCTGGAATCATTCTCGCAAAGCTCCTTTGAACCCTCTCCAATGTCAATACATCCTTTCTAAAAAAAAGGGCCATAAACTACTCACATGTGTTGGCACATGGCCAAGTGGTTAAGGTGTCAGTCTAGTGATCTGAAAGTTGCTAGTTCAAGCCTCAGCTGAGGCAGCGTGTTGTGTCCTTGAGCAAGGCACTTAACCACACAATGCTCTGCGACGACACTGATGCCAAGCTGTATCGGCCCTAGTGCCCTTCCCTTGGCCAACATCGGTGGTGTGGAGAAGGGAGACTTGCAGCATGAGCAACTGCCGGTCTTTCATACAACCTTGCCCAGGCCTGCGCCCTGGAAACCTTCCAAGGTGCAAATCTATGGTCTCATGAGACTGACGGATGCCTATAAAAAACTGCTCACAATACTCCAAGTGGGGCTTTACTAGTGCCTTATAAAGCCTTAACACTACACCCTTGCTTTTATATTCTAGTCCTCTTGAAATGAATTGCATTTGCCTTCCTTGCCACCCACTCAACCTGCAAATTAACCTTTAGGGAACCCTGCATGAGGATTCCCAAGTCCATTTACACCTCGGATTTTTGAATTTTCTCTCCATTTACCGTGGCTGCCTTCCCATAATCAAATGAAAATAAAAGTAAATGAATAGTACAAATAATGACTAACATAATAGAAATATTGCCTGGATTGGGGAGCATGTCTTATGAGAATAGGTTGAGTGAACTCAGCCTTTTCTCCTTGGAGTGACAGAGGATGAGAGGTGACCTGATAGAGGTGTACAAGATAATGAAAGGCATTGATCGTGTGGATAGTCAGAGGCTTTTTCCCAGGGCTGAAATGGTTGGCACAAGAGGACACAGGTTTAAGGTGCTGGGGAGTAGGTACAGAGGAGATGTCGGGGTAAGTTTTTTTACTCAGAGAGTGGTGAGTGTGTGGAATGGGCTGCCGGCAATGGTGGTAGAGGCGGATACAATAGGGTCTTTTAAGAGACTTTTGGATAGGTACATGGAACTTAGTAAAATAGAGGGCTATAGGTAAGCCTAGTAATTTCTAAGGTAGGGACATGTTCGGCACAACTTTGTGGACCGAAGGGCCTGTATGTGCTGTAGGTTTTCTATGTTTCTGTGTAATTCTATATATAGATTTATTTGCATTGGAAATCTATTTTATTTGCATTGCAGGGAAGATTTCAAACCACCAAGTAGCTATATAAAGTCAACTCCAAACTCAAACTTTTCTGCACTAAGTAATTTAAGAAGTTCCAATCTATAATGTCTACACCCAAATCTAAAATGTTAAGTGTTGATGTTGCAGCTGGAGGGATAAGATGGAAAGGTGGGTGTGAGGAATCTATTCAAAGCAAAATGGCAAACTGCATGCCTGAATTTTAAAAACAATGGTCAAGCCTTCCTGTGACCAGTAAGAAAATGGCAATGTGTATTTGTTTGCCACTGCTGTTAAAGGCTGGCACAGTAGTGAAGTGCTTAGCGCAATGGGTACAATTCCCACCACTCCCTGTAAGGAACTTATACCATTCTCCCCAGGACTCCAGGGTTTCGTCTGGGTGTTCTGGTTTCCTAACCACACCCCAAAGATGTACATGTTAGATTAATTGGTCACTTGGGTGTAACTGGGCTCCATGGGTTGGTTGGGCTTGAAACCATGCTGCATCGGTGGATAAATAAAGAATTGTCAGTTCTTCAACTGGAATAAAATATAAAGCAGGACTAAAACAAATCAAATATATAGTACAGAGGAATTCAGTTGTGGGCAAAGACAATGTCTTCAGTTCTAATGATAAGAATCATCCATTATCTGAAAAAAAAGTGCAAGGATCTCAACTTTATATCTTGAGAATGCTTCATGTTTAAGATCTTCCAACGTATAATGCAATGCAAAATGTAGTGGTTTAAACACAAAGCCACAGAAAGTGGGTATGTGGCTAGGAAAATATCCAGTCTAAAACACATTGATCAACAGCAAAGTTTACAGACATTTTATTTCCAAACCATAAAATTATGCTGCATAAATATAATTTTAGGATGTAGAAAAATAAAACACAAAACAGACTCAGCATAACATTTCAAAACAGTAAATTGTAAATAAAAATAATGTGAAAACCCCCTGAATATCCATCATATTTTAAAACAATAAAATCTCTCCAAAGATGTTAAAGTTGAAAGATATTTATTAAAATAATCCAAGTATACATTTTTCAGATGCCAGAGAATCTGTAATGCAGTTCTCAACTTTGCAATTATTAGCATAGCAAATATAATTGGTTAAAACTTCCATTGTCCTAAAGTCAGCAAATCAAAATGCATAACTAATGCACACAAGTAGTCATGCTTTTAAGCAGGTTCACAAAAGAGGAACGTGAAGTGAAAGGTTTAGAAACCATTAAGTCTGTTAGCGAAAAGCAATTTTTTTTTAAATCAAACATATCACCTAACAGATGAATTATTCAATTGTACAACCCATTCTGAAGTATTGGTAATTCTATGCACAGCAATAAGAATTAAAATAGCACCAATAAAATGCAAGGATCATTTTTATATCCTGAGAATGTGTCATGATTTTGAAGTTCCTTTTTAATTCTTTCTATCAACTTCATATAATAACCCTCTACTTGAGCAGTTCACAGTAATGTAATACAAGGTTGCAATGGCTCAACACAAAACCACAGAAAGTGGGTGTGCAAAAGAAGCTTTCAAGTCCTATATTCAAGTAGTTAAATTTTAATACAAAAATATTGTGGGTGCTTGCGGAACATATGAAAATACTCAGTTTGTCTGGCAGCACTTATAAAGCATTCACATTCTTGTGTTTTAGATCGCAGCAAGAGAAAGGCCAGACTGTATCAGTCATATGACTAAGCTCCAATTTTTTTTTCAAATAACACCTTATTTGACCCAATAATAAAATATTAGCCAAACTGCACAGTAAGCCAGGCAAAAATAAGAGACTTGCAGGAACAGCCGTGAAAGATATTCACACTGCTGGCGAGTCTGCTTTTTTAAAAGTTATACTCATTTTAAGCTTTCTGCAGAAGCCAAACATTAAGCTGGCAAGAACATTTATGGACTTTAATAAGGATTTTAACAAGGTCCTGCATGGCAGGTTGACCTGCAAGGTTAAGTTGCATGGAATTCAGAGGAGCTAGCGAAGTAGATTCAGAAATGGCTTGATAATAGAAAGCAGAAGGTACTGTTTGAAGGTTGACTCGCTGACTGGAGTCCTGTGGCTAGTGGTGTGCCCTGAGATTCAATGTTGAGACCTGTGTCATTCATTATTTATGCAAACAATTTGGATGAAAATGTACATGGCATGATTAGCAGGTTTGCTGATGACGCTAAATTAGGGGCTCATGTTGATAGTGAAGCAGGTTACAATGAAATCTTGATAACTTAGAGAGATGGGCTGAAGAATGGCAAATGGAATTCAACTTGTATAAGAATGAGATGATATATTTTGGACACTCAAACCAGGTTAGTACCTATACAGTGAATAGTGGAGCACTGAGAGTACAAGTGCCCAATTCACTAAAAGCAGCTCACAAAGTAGACAGAGTGAAGAAGACAATTAACATGCTGGCCTTCATCAGTCAGGGCACCAAGGTTAAGAGTAGGGACATTACAGTATGTTGCAGTTATATAACTCATTGAGATAACACTTGGGACTATTGTATATGGAGTGTTGATTACAGTTTTGGTTACCTTGCTGTTGTGAAGCAGGAGAGGGCACAGAAGAGATTTATGAGGATGTTACCTGGACTAGAGGACCTGAGCTACAGGTAGAAGATAGCCATGCTGCACCTATATTCCTTGAAGCATAGGAGAATGAGGGGTGATCTCCATATTATAATTAAAGTGAATGGTCACAGTGTCTAGCGTATTAGCAAGCAATCTATCTACTTCACAATCTATTTGATTCTTCAGTGCTTGCAAATTACAGTTAAGTCTCAAACTTTCCTTTTAACTTTGACAACATGTCCCATATCTGTATCAGCATTCCAACACCACCACTGGTTTCAATTACTATCAGCCTAACCAGTAATCCATACTGCCCCCAAAATGTGGCATCTGCAGTTATGCACCCCCATCACCGAAGACATGCCTTCTTCTCATTGCTGCCATCAAGGAAGAGATAGATGAGCCTGAAGAGACATACTCAATGTTTTAGGAACAACTCCCTCACAGCCATCTAAGAGGACAATGAACTCATGTACACTACCCTTAACATCTGTAACTTCAATGCAGTAGCCATTCTTGGTACCTCTGCAAACATTGGAATGTTTGAGCATAGACTGAAGTTCTGTTATCACGTAGTACTCAACAATTATCAACAACACCAAGTATGGATTTCACCAGGAACTCAGCCTTGGGCCAAAAATGAACCAAAGGAATTATTTGCAGCGGTGAGATGATTACAATTGCCTTGACACCAAGGCAACATTTGACGAAGTGTGATATTACAAAATTCTAGCTCATTGGACATGAAAGGGATTCTGTTCTAATGACTCTGAAGGCAAACATTTTTGGAGATCAGTCATCTAGCCTAATGACATCAATACTGGGGTACCTCATGGCCATCCTAAGCCCAGACAACTTCAGCTGTTCAATGATCTTCCTGTAATCATAAGCTCAAAGGTAGAGAATATTCACTGATGAATACAGTGCGTTCAATCACATTCACAACTTCTTAGCAACAAAGCAGTTCCATGCTTCTCTGAAACATTCTAAAAACATTCAGAACAACAGACAAAATGCTGGATGAATTCAGCTGGTCGTGCAGCATCTATGGAAATGAATTTTTTTTAGTTCGGCGTTTCCAACCGAGACCCTTCTTCAGGACTAGAAAGGTTAAGAAGCCACAATAAGGTTGTGGGGGAAGGGGAAGGAGTACAAGTTACATAAAGACAGGTGGGCAGGGGCTGGAGGAAAGAAAATGAGAAGCTGGGAGGTGATGGGTGGAAAAGCCAAAGGTTCGGAGAAGCAAACCAATAGGAGAGTAGAGTCTACCATGAGGGAAAGAGAAGGAGGGGCACCAGAGGGAGATGATAAACAGATGAGGAAAAAAGAGGCAAGAGGGGAACCAGAGTGGGGAATTCAAAAAGATGAAAGGAGGAGTGGAAAAATTAATGTTCATGCCATCAGGTTAGAGGCTACCCAGACGGAATATGAGGTGCTGTTCCTCCAACCTGGGGGTGGCCTCATCATGACAGCAGAGGAGGCCATGGGCCGACATGATGGAATAGGAATGAGAAATGGTTGACCACCAGGAAATCCTGCTCTTTGCGGATGGAGCGAAGGTGCCTGACAAAGTGATCCCCAGTCTCTCAGGTGTTGCCAATGCAGAGGCGGCCACATCAGGAGCACCAGACACAGTAGACGACTCTAACAGATTCACAGGTGAAGTGTGTTGTCACATACAAGGACTGTCTGGGGCCCTGAATGGAGGTGAGAGAGGAGATGAATGAGCAGGTGCAGCACTTCTGCTTGCAGAGTTAGATGCCAGGAGGGACATTAGTGGAGAGGGACTTCTGGATAAGAGAATCATGGAGAGCAATCCCTGTGGAAAGTGGACAGTGTTGGTGATGAGGGGGTGGGGAGAGGTAGACGTGTTTGGTGGCATGATCCCATTGAAGATGGGGGATGTTGCAGAAAACGACGTACGGAGTCTCATAGGGTGATAGGTGAGGACAAGAAGATCTCTGATGAGACGGTGGGGAGATGGGTGAGGGTATATGTCCAGGAAATGGAGAAGATGCAGGTGAAAGCAACATCAATAGTAGAGGAAGTGAAACCCTGGTCTTTGGAGAAGGACATCCCTGATGTTTTGGAAAGGAGTGCTTCATCCTGGGAATAGATGTGGTGGAGATGAAGGAACTGAGAGAAGGGATGACATTTTTACAGAAGACAGGTGGGAAGAGGTATAGTCAAGATAGTCATGGGAGTCAGTACATTTACAAAAGATCTTGGTAGATAGTTTGCCTCCAGAGATGGAGACAGACATACTGAGTATGGGGAGAGAGGTGTCAGAATTTGGACCAAGTGAATTTAAGGGCAGGGAGTAGGGTGACTGGTTCCACCAGATGGAGGGTGGTGGTGGAGGTGGAGGGTAACTAGTCTGGTCTGTTGTCAAGAAAGCAGAGAACTTTAAGGTGGTCTTGATGGGGGGGATAGAAGTGCACATGGGCTGACTATCCATGGTAAAACTGAGGCAATCAGAGCCAAGGAGTTGAAAGTTGCTGAGGAGATCAGGAGTATGTGAAGTGTCATGGATGTATATATCCATTCCTTCATATCAGTGAGTCTAAATTCTAGAACCCCCTCATTAAAAACTCTGCAGTAGTTTAAGGTGGCAGCTAACCACTCACCACCTTTTCAAAGACAATTAGAGATAGGCAAAGTCAGATAAAATAAAGAAAGCATATTTGCAAACAGCAAGAAAATGATCCTTTTTGATCACACTTTACTGCCCTTTGTATCTTATCCAAATTCATCTCTTTTCAGGTTAGAATCGACTAGCTTATTCATATAAGAGTCTGACAGAATTCCTGAATGCATACCCAAAACATTTCAGTATTTGTTTTAGCAATAAAAATCCAGTACTGTGACCACTGCAGGCATGTTTTCTTGATAAGTTTTCACTACATCCTTTTCAAGTCATAAAACATTTCCCATGGAATTTAAAAAAAAATACAATTCAGATACAAAGCTGTATTGCCTCAGTTCTAGAGCTTGTCCACAGCACCGTTCATGCAAAATTTCTGGTTCTTGTCAGCAGACATTGGGTTAATGTGCTGAGGCACGAACACCAACAAGGTGAAACTTCAGTGTCCAAACAGAACTGGATACTATTTCAGAGAGGCACCTGAGCTTAGAGATCCAACAAATCAATCAGATGTCACTTACTAGTTCCAGATAATTATTAGCGCTTGGTTACTGCAAACTTCTTCCAAAAGTAATCATATTATTTAATTTGGGAAAAAGTCCATGAAGTTAATATAATTTAAAAAATAAAATTAAATAGCACTGTATAGTAAACACAGGAAAGAGACCCAAAAATATTAAGCAGATATAAATGCAAGATGACTGAAGGACAAAAAGAAATAGAATCACAGGTTAAGAATGTAAAAATAACAAATTTCATGAATTAATTTTGCTTCATGTCAAATCCAGGTGATATTAAGAGCAGCAAATTAGTACAAGGCCAGAATGAATCCAACTCCAACTTTCAGGATAAATCTTTAAAAATTTTACCATAAATAATATTATTGATGTAGCAACATAAATAACCTGGCTGATAATATCAACAATAGCACCAAAATCAGTGCAGTAAAAATTTGATCATCCAGCAATAATTAAATCCAGCACCATAAACTACTTTTACTGTTGTTAATTTACTATGTGCCTTGTTTATTGAGTACGCATTTTATAAAAGGATCCACACTGTATTCAAGCTTCTTACGCTCACCAGTTACTATAATTTTGATAATACACATTTCTCTTTACCTTCATTTGAGTACAAATATGGACTAGACGTGTTAAATATTAACAGCAGCAAAATCCAACCTTGACTAAGAGAGACTATGGGACCAATTTTTAAAAATAGAAGCTTTATTATAAACAGACTGATGATAACTCTTCGAATGGCATCTACAATGCAGTTTCAGGATTCTCATGGCAGTTTCCCATGCAACACCGGCAGGTACTTTAACGTCATTGCTTTCTACCATGCAGTCATCTAGATATAGCAGCAATTCACACAAACTACTTCCAATTTATTGGAGTACACTCAGTACTTACAACATGGTTTCCTTTACACTCAATAAGCCAAATACAGATTGGCTGACCAATCACTGTTCAGCTGACAAGGTCAATACTGATTTTTCAGTTGCTTGTGTAAACTCATCTTGTATCTATGGGTGATATAGCCCTCCTAATTCATTGCATTTCAGATATGCTATTTTATTCCCTCACTGCATATGTGGCTATACTTTTCATAGAAAACGTACAACGCAATACAGGCCCTTCAGCCCACAATGCTGTGCTGAACATGTACTTTAGAAATTACCTAGGGTTACCCTTAGCCCTCTATTTTTCTAAGCTCCATGTACCTATACAGAAGTCTCTTAAAAGACCCTATCGCATCTGCCTCTACCACCATCACCGGCAGCCCATTCCACCCACTCACCACATTCTGCGTAAAAAAACTTACCCCTCTGTACCTACTTCCAAGCACCTTAAAACTATGTATGCCCTATCGTGTTAGCCATTTCAGCCCTGGGAAAAAGCCTCTGACTATCCGCACGATCAATGCCTCTCATCATCTTATACACCTCTATCAGGTCACCTCTCATCCTCCGGCACTCCAAGAAGAAAAGGCCACTCAACCAGTTTCAAATTTTTTTCTCTTCTGCTTTTAATTGCTGTTTTTAAATTAATTGTTACCTTGACAACTTTGTCACTCTTACTCTATTCTTTCCAATTGCATCCCCACCCCTTCACAACACTACACTTCAATTTGCAGATGATCTAAATATACCAACATAAAAAAAATTTTTAAATAAACTATTGGAACAAATCAACAGATCAAACAGCATCTGTGGAGAAAAAATGGTCAATGCCTCCAGTACAGACCGTCATTCGAGACAAAGCTTAGACTGTCTAGTGAAGGGTGAGTCAAGGGTTGATGGGTAATAAAGCAGAATCAGATGGGTGGGGGAGGGCAAAGGGGAAAATGATGGACAATTTGAGCCAGGTAGGAGAGGGGAGACAAAGGGTAAGAGTAAGAGCTACTAGGTGATAGGTAGAACCAGACTGGTGGTGGGGTGGGGGGAGGGGATTGAAGGAAAGGTGAGCCAAGGGATAAGAAAAACAGTGCCCTCTGAATCCTCTCCAGTATAATCACATTCTATCAGAGTTGTACAGCACAGAAACAGGCACTTCGACCCAATTTGTCCATGCTGACTGTAATGCCCATCTACGCTGACCATGTTTCTCGATGCTTTTTCTTCCAATTACCTGGTCAAATGCCTTTTAAACACTAACTGTATCTGCCTCATTCCATATAACCATCAAGCAGAGTGAAAATATGCCCTTAAATTTTTCCCCTCTCACCTTAAACCTATTCTCTCTGGTATTAGACACCAAGGGAAAAGATTGTCCATCTCACCCATCTATGCCTCTTTCAGGTTACACCTCATCCTCTCCCTTGTGCCCCACTAGTCTCCTTTTTCCAAGAGGAATGAGCTACTGGTCCATACAATCTCTCCTTGTAAATAAGGCCCTCCATTCCAGGCAACATCATGGTGAATTTCTCCTGCAGAATTTCTAATACTGTACTTTCTACCATGTTTGTTCTGTAATGTAGTATGCAGCCTGCCAATGTTTTGTATACCTACAACATGACATGCCAACTCTGATGCGGTAATACAATGAAATTGTGGAATAAACTTTCAACTTTAGAAATCATTCTCACGATTACATACTACAGGTCAACCTTCTATAATCCGGCACCATTGGGACCTGAGGAGTGCCGGATTCGTGAAAATGCCAAACTACAGAAGGACCACATTAAGCAATAGTTAACCTCCTCATCATACTTTTAAAATATCATGTAAATCAGTACAATTTTAGATAATAATGAAACAGAAATATTAAATGAGTAGCAAGTGAAATTTTAATGAAGTAATATACTGTACAGGCACAGATGAAATAAAGGGAACAGGTAAATGGACAGGAATTAACTGATACAGAACAGTTGAGCATTTCTGTTTCTAAGTCAGACGTTTAATATACCTTCAGGCAAAGTTACATGCCTGCAACTGTGGAGTTGTCAGGATCATCATCATCTTCATCTTGAAAAATGAGTGAAGCATCAGGAACTGGTGCTGAAACTAGCACAACAGTTTCTTCAAAAACTGCTGATGTTGGTGGCAGCACATCTGGGTGAGCAGAAGCAGAAGTCGGGGAAGGGAGGTCTTCTATACGTCACATTTCACGCAACTGTCAGGTGGCCGGAGATTCGGCGCCAGATTCTTCCCTCTTCACTCACAGTTACTGAGGGAATCCTCATTAGTTTCTTTTCCTCTGCTTAGTAATATGCTTAAATTCAGCGGGTCGCCACGCCTGATCTGAGGTCGTAGGCTGGGTGACGCTGGAGGGTAGTGCGTGACTGCCGGCAAGTGGGCGAGAAGGCGGACCGACCCAGCGCACACCAGCTCCCCCGCCGCTGGCGGGTGATACGGGTAGGTGCCGGTCGGCTGCGCCTCATGCAAATGATATTAATAAATGCAGGAAAACAAGCAGGAATCGCCTGTCTGTGCTTACAAGAGCGTGCCAACACGTGAACATATCTAGCGCAACCAAAACAATGCGCAGCAGATTGGTATGGTGGCCCGGGAAATTTGAAATTACAGTTGCACGGAAAATTTATAATCAGTGTCCATTATCGAAGGAACCAGATTACAGGTAGTCGGATTAGTGAAGATCAACTGTACCTTGTATGTAATCATAATGAATACAATTTATAAAGTTGAAAGTTTATTCCACAATTTCATCTTATTATTGATCATGAAATGCATCAACACCTAATTTACTCTATCCATTGCTACCAGATTCTGTACATCGTCAATTAAGTACATATTTTCCATAGACAGCATAAGAAACATCTTTAGGGTGCAAAGTAGTGGATGGCTTATGAAAGTAATGACCAAGGTTTTAGGTTCCATCACCTACGTTCACGTACCATCTTTCATTTAGTTAAAAACATTTCAATATCCACATCAGAAAACTCAGAAATAAAATTTGCGTAAAGATTTACACAAACATTTACAAGAAAATACAGTGCACTTATCCAATCATTCAAAGAATTAGGAGAAAGGGAAGATCGATCTGGCTAGCAACTGTAGGATGGTGGAAGTAAGAGATGCTGCAAAGTCTCCAGCAAGGGGTAAGGGATGTCGGAGGCAGAGTTTTCAGCCATAAAGAGGTAATTACAAATGTGAGATTTTAATTTTGTTGTACTGGAACCTATATAGGTCAACGAGACAAGGGCTGAGTGGTGGGCAGCACATGGCCCACATAAATTATCCCTATTATCTGACAAAAGTAATTAATGGTATTCGGGCATTGGGTCAATAGATATGCAAGCCCTCTCTTTTCATGCAAGTACTTGTAGGGGAAACAACATCATTTGCAGCTGACAAGTGTTATGAAGGCTTTTAAACGAATTAGGGGAAAATGGTACACTGAGCGGGTAAATGCAGATTAAATAATACTAACAATTTGAGGCAATGTGGTTAGGTATACAGGTATAAAGCTTTTAAGTGGGTCAAATTCAAATAAGTCTAATCAAAATGACCCCAAATCCTAGGTTTTATCAATGGGAATAATAAAGACAAACAGATATATACTGTAAATAGCAAATATTATTTTCTAAAGTCAACTTATTTCTTTTCCCCTAAAGGCTACAACTGGTTGAGTTTTGGTAGTCCATTTCAGAAAAGATGGAAAAGGCCACAGATTTATTATTTGAGATTTATTTAAAAATTTAGTTGTGAACTTTCAAAATAAATGTTAAAAATTTCAAATTGGTTTTGCTACCAATAAACTACAGAGAGTTTCAATAACTAATTGAATAATAGTCAATTAAAACAGGTCCTTTGGCCCACCAATTCCAACCTTTGAACTCCCATCTACAATCCCATATTGAAAAATTCTTCCCACATTCTCAGCAGCTGATCCCAGATTCTACCACTTACCTACACACTAGGGGGCAACCTACAGTGGCCAATGAACCTACCAACCCACACATCTCTGTGATGTGGGAGGAAATCTCAGCAACAAGAAGAAAGAAAGAAACAAATATACAAATTGCACACAGATGGCACTGGAGATCAGGATCAAATCCAGATCACAGAGTGACAGACAGCAGCAGGTCGATTAGCTGTACCACTATACACCTCCACTACCTCCCCTCTCCCCAACCCATCCAGGTATAAAATTTAGTCAACAACAATGGAATAAACAGGGTCATAGCCTGAGGAACAACAGGCATGGAACTTAGAATCAGAGTTAAGAAAATCTTCACCAGAGGGCAATGAATATGTGGAATTTTCTACGAGATATGACAGTTGAGATCATTAATATATACATTTCTTAATGCCAAAGGGATTGCGTACCGAAGAGAATATTCGGTTATTATTTACTACTCCACTGAATGGAGCAGTAACACTGCAAGACTGAAAAGCTTATTCCTCTTGTTCCTATTACCTATGTTTCTGTAATTTATAGAGGTCTGTGACACCATTTTGGAAATTGTGGTACGGGCAAAATACAAGTCTCATTTCTCAATGGAAATTGATAAAAATTCATAACTAAATAATATTCTAAAAGATTATGTAGTAGATTAAAAATGCCACTTATGGTATTTGAAAATATCTATTTCTGTACAGCATCAGAAAGATTAGACAAGAATTGCTGACCTTTCTAACACCATGCCAAAATATACAAAACTAGATATAATTGGATTCCTGTACTCTACCCGAATTTCCTTCTTTGAAATAAAAACAGTATCAAAGGTAACAGCGAGTCAAGCAACATCTGTGGGGGAGAGATAGGAGGAAATGTCAATGTTTTAACGTTAAGTTCAGCTTTACACCTGAAAGGTCGACAATTTCTCCCACCACCACAGATGCTGCTCGATCTGAGTTGCTGCAGAATGTTTTGCTACAGATTCCAGCATATCCTGCCCTTCTTTAATAGATGCTTTCACCAAGTGTCAAATTATTGTTTCATGATGTGAATTCAGTAATATCGCATTTCTCTATTCTCTTCCTCTAGCGCACACAATAACAGTACAAGAAACCTATAACTTCTTATTCATGAAACATCCAATCCAGTTTATTTACTGGAGTAAATTAACATGGGTGAAAGAAAAAATATTGTTGACGTCAAATCATGAATTTCAAGTTAAAGTGTGAAGCAAACAGAAGAGTTTGGACACGGTGAAACCATCAGAGCATCCGATAACTCCACGCCACACTCCTTCACTGAAAACAACAGAACCTCTCCTCTCCGCAATACCCAATTTGGAAATCAAAAATTAATTTCAAACCACAGAATAAGAAGCTTTAAATCCTTCTAAATTTCTGCATACACAATAAAGAACCAACAGCAAGATTTTGGCATACCTGATAAAGGTCAAGGCAAGAATCATATACAATTCACCAGTTCCTTTTGCCACCTATATGACCCGATTCCCAGGCTTCGCTGAGGCCTAGTACAAACCCAACCAGGAGACAGGGAGACAGAAGCACAAACCCCTCCCTCCGCCTCAAACCAGCGAAAAGAAAACATGGGAACCATTTTACAAACATAACGGTAACTCACCGGGCTCGGCTGCTGAATACATGATCGGTTTGGCCGGGATGGAGGCAGCTGGAAACTGGAGGCGAAGCGAGGATGGAAAATTATATCACCGACAGGAGCAAAAGAAGACGCATGAGAAAAACACGGGGGGAAAGAAAGAAAAGAGAGAAAACATTAATAATCCCCGACGGGAAAACAAGTAGAAAGATCCGGGGGAGAAAAGGAGAGGGGCAGGGATAGAAGCAGACAGCCCGACACTCGCCGCTCGCTGGCCGATCGCTCCACACACGGGCGAGAGGGCGGGCCCGAGACGCGACGTCATCGCGACAAGCGCTCCTCGCGCCTCCAGAGCGCGCGCCCGCCACTCGCTCCAGGCGAGAGCGCCAAACGAGGAGCGGTGTCCGCGAAGACGGTGGAGGTGGGTTGGGGGCGGGGTAAAGGAATGCGCGTGCGTAGTGGGGCGAAAGAAAGGGGAGTAGAGGTAGAGAAAGTGAGTGCCCCGTAAGGAAAGAAATTATCTACGCATGCGTAGCGGGGGCAAAGGCGAAAGTGAAGATTTACGCATGCGTGATGGGAGACTGAGGAGACAGCAGAGATTTCCGTAGGAGGGGAGTTATCTGTTTGTGCTTAGTGCAAAGTAAGAACCTGGCAGGTAGAATTAAACGGATATGCGGTGTCGATCTGTAGCAAAGGCAGCATACGTCCTGGAAATTAAGAATGAATGAGAAACAAAAAAAAATTGTTAAACAAAAGTAGTGGAGAAATTAACTGGGCTGAAAGTTGATGTTGTGGATGTGATTTTGAATTTGAATTACTGTATAGAACACGTAGTCCTTTCGTAGATTCTAGAACTTGTTCCCACACACTAGAAAGTACCAAAAAGAAAGGAAGTAGAGAGAAAGTGTAGATCAGCTAGACTCACATGAACAGAAAAAACTACAGGAATGGAGGGATATGGATCGTGTGCAGGCAGAAGAGATTTAATTCAATATGGTATCAATGTATACTATTTATAAATTCAAACTTAAAGCTGAGAAACTTACTTATTTTATTGTAACATCCTAGTTCATTAATTCTTTGCCATTTACTTGCCATCTATTCCATATTTGAACCCAAATCGTTAATCATGCAGTTCGCATGTCAACAAAAGTAAAACGTAAGGAGAATAAATTAAACTCATGCATAATTATCCATAACTTTTGTCTAATTAAAACAAATTCTGTTTTGTGGTTTGATTATACTGACTGAATGCCTGGCCATAATAACTGATGCAATTTTATATCTGAATTAGAAGGAAATAGTCAACGTTTCCTGTTAATGATTTTTGTTGCTGTAAGTGAATGTACATCTGAGGGTGTCATTTGATAGTGGAAAGAATGAGAGAATGATGGATATGAGGATGTAAATCTTAGGTGTATAAAATGATGAGAGGCATTGATCATGTGGATAGTCAGAGGCTTTTTCCCAGGGCTGAAACGGCTAGCACAAGAGGGCACAGTTTTAAGGTGCTTGGAAGTAGGTGCAGAGGAGATGTCAGGGGTAAGTTTTTTACGCAGAGAGTGGTGAGTGTTGCCGTCGCGGTGGTGGAGGCGGATACGATAGGGTCTTTTAAGAGACTCCTGGACAGTTACCTGGAGCTCAGAAAAATAGAGAGCTGTGGGTAACACTAGGTAATTTCTAAGGTAAGGACATGTTTGGCACAGCTTTCGGGCCGAAGGGCCTGTATTGTGCTGTAGGTTTTCTGTTTCCTTGGTACATTTGGCACGCATACAGTCCTGTTCCTGGACTGTACTGTTGCAATATCTTAATTCTCATTTTCAAATTTAACTCAGGTTTATGTGGGCTCTCAGAGCAATTCCAACAGCTCTATTCACCTCACTTATTTTCCTTGTAACCATGCCCATCGTAGCCATCCTCTTCACCTGCCACCTCCCCACTTACTTCAGAGGTAATTAGCTCACCAATCAACGTGTTTTTGGAAAGTGAGGGGAAAATAGAATACTTGGTGAAATCCACGCTTAAATAAACTTCAACATCTTTGCAGGAAGGATTGCCAGTGATGTTGAAAGGATTTAAATGGGGAATGGCACACAATGTACATTTAGTGAGAAAGTGCAGTCAAATATAGAAGAAAACAATGTGAGTCCAGTAGATAGAGAAGACATGCATGTGATAAGGCACCTGGAAGAACCTATTTTTGCAAAAACAGCTGAATATTAAGGAAATTTAGCTGGAAGTTTAGATCAGCACATGAGAAAATCTTGTCATGCAGTTAGAGATTGGAAGGTATGACATTGTGGGCATCACTGAGTCATGGTTGAAAGAAGATCATAGCTGGAGCTTAACATCCAAGGATAAATATCGTATCAAAAGGAAAGACGGGGGTGGTTCTGTTGGTAAAAAATGAAATCAAATCCTGAGAAAGAAATGACATAGGATCAGATCATGAAGAGTCCTTGTGGATAGAGTTAAGAAACTGCAAGGGTAAAAAGACCTTGATGGGAGTTACAGTATATATGGGCTGCCAAACAGTAACCAGGATGTGGCTACAAATTACATTAGGAAATATCAAGCGCGTATCAAGAAGGCAATGCTGCACTAATCGTGGGGGATTTCAATACGTAGGTAGATTTGGAAAATCTGGTTGGTGCTGAATCTCAAGAGAGAGAATTTGTAGAATGCCAGTGTGATGGCTTTTTGAGAGCAGCTTATGGTAGAGCCCACTAGAGGAAAGGATATTCTGGATTGGGTGTTGTGTAATAAACCAGATTTGATTAGGGAGCTTAAGGTAAAGGAACTCTTAGCAAGCAGTGATCATAATATGAGGC
Source organism: Mobula hypostoma (assembly GCF_963921235.1). Taxonomy (NCBI): domain Eukaryota; kingdom Metazoa; phylum Chordata; class Chondrichthyes; order Myliobatiformes; family Myliobatidae; genus Mobula; species Mobula hypostoma. The sequence goes on along the minus strand of NC_086097.1, from coordinate 162,323,984 downwards.
AATTTGCCCTGCTGTTTGAGAGGGAGAACCTAAAGTCAGATGTATCAGTATTACAGTGGAGTAAAGGGAAATTACAGAGGTATGAGAGAGGAGCTGGCCAAAGTTGATTGGAAGGGCTTACTAGGAGAAACGATGGGAGAACAGCAATGGCTGGAGTTCTGGGAGAAATTCGGAAAATGCAGTGTAGATACATCCCAAAGAAGAAGTATACTAAAGGCAGGATGACACAACCATGGCTGTCTAGGGAAGTCAAAAACAACACTAAAGCAAAACAGAGGACATATAATAGAGCAAAATTAGTGGGAAGATAGAGGATTGGGAAGCTTTTAAAATCCAACAGAAAGCAACTAAAAGAGCCATAAGGATTGAAAAGATGAAATATAAAGGTAGGCTAACTCATAATATCTAAAGGGATACCACATTTTTTTCAGATATATAAAGAGTAAATGAGAGGTGAGAGTAGATATTGAACCACTAGAAAATTATGCTGGAGAGGTAATACAGTAATAGGGGACAAGGAGATTCTGCATGAACTAAGTAAGTATTTTCCATTCATCTTCACAGTGGAAGACACTAGCTGAATGCCAGAAGTTCAAGAGTGTCCGGGGGAAGAAATGAGTGTAGTTGCTATTACTAGGGAGAGGATATTTGGGAAGCTTAAAGGTCTGAAGATAGATAAGTCATTGGGACCAGATGGACTACACCCCAGAGTTCTGAAAGAGGTAGCTGAAAAAATTGTGGTGGCATCTGTAATGGTCTTTGAAGAATCACTCAATCCTGGCATGGTTGTGGAGGACTGGAAAATTGCAAATTTGTCTTTTCACATGGAAAGGAAATTATAGGCCAGTAAGTCTGACCTCAGTGGTTGGGAAGATGTTGGAGTTGATTGTTAAGGATGAAGTCTCAGGGTACTTGCAGGTATATAATACAATATGTTACTGCAGGCCAAAGTCAGCTTGACAAAAAAAACCTTTGAGGAAAAAACAAGCAGGACAGACAAAGGAGAATCAGTGGATGTTGTGTACTTTAATTTTCAGAAGGCCTTTGACAAGGTGCCACAGATAAGTCTGCTTAATGGATAAGAACCCATGGTATTATAGGGAAGATACTAGCATGGAGGATTGGCTGATTGGAAGGAGAAGCAGAGTGGGAATAGAGGGAGCCTGTTCTGTTAGCTGCTGGTGACTAATGGTGATCCTCAGGGGGTCGGTGTTGGGACCATTTCTTTATATGTAATATGTCAATGATTTGGATGACAAAACTGTTTACTTTGCGGCCAGATCTGTGGACAATCTGAAGATAGATGGAGGGGCAGGTAGTATTGAGGAAGCAAGGAAGCTGCAGAAGGACTTAGATTAGGAAAATAGGCAAAGAAGTGGCAGATGAAACACAGTTTCAGGAAGGGAATGGTTATGCACTTTGATACAAGGAACAAAAGCATAGACAATTTTCTAAACGGGCAGAATGTTCAAAAATCTGAAGTGCAAAGGGACTTGGGAGTCTTCACACAGGATTCCCTAAAGGTGAACTTGCAGGATGAGCTGGTGGTGAGGAAGGCAAATGCACTGTTAGCATTCATTTCAAGAGGACTAGAATATAAAAGTAAGAATGTAATGCTGAGGCTTTATAAGGTACTGGTGATGCCTCACTTGGGAGTATAGTGAGCTGTTCTGAACCCCTTCTCTAAGAAAGGATGTTCTGATATTGGAGAGGGTTCAGAGGAGGTTCACTAGAATGAAAAGGTTATGAGGATCTAAAACAATATTGTTGCTATCACAAAGGCATATGGCTGAAAGAAAGGCAGGACAGGAAATTCCAGATTCCTGGAACTAGAATCTTTAGACATGATTGGTAGGTATAAAAGTGAAAGTGGCATTGCAGTATTGTTTAAGGATTCTATTTCCGTAGTAATGAGGTAAAATATCCAAGAAGACTTAAAATGAAGCCATATAGATAGAGTTAGGAATGAAAAATAGTTTGAATATATATTACACGCTTCCTAACAATCAGCAGAAATAGAAGAGCAAAGATATGGACAAGGTCACAGCATGAAGGGATACGGGGAGAAGGCAGGAGATTGGGGCTGAGGAAAATTGGATCAGATATGATGAAATGGTGAAGCAGACTCGATGGGCCAAATGGCCTAATTCTGCTCCTATATCTTATGGTCTCAAAGGACTTTTCAGAATAATAGAATTATAGTAGTAAGGAATTGTATCATCCTCAATATGTGTGATGAGGGTGATTGGAATTATAACGGGTATCCAGGAGTCGTTTTTGAGCCAGTATGTACAAAGTATTACTAGGGAAATGACAGTCAGGAATGTAGCCAGGCTGATGGTGTCATGGCAAGAGCATTTTGAGCATAGTCACCACAACTCCCAAGTTTAAAGGTGGTCATGCATGGTTGGCAATTGAGGTCCTAGAATGTTGTTGGGGAGTGGAATGGGAGCCAAATTCATCCAAAGCGGTCTGGGAACTGCTACTTGCAGGTAGGTCTGCATCAGACAAGTGGGAGAATTTCTAAAATGAAGTAATGAGAGGTCAAGCAGCATCTATAGGAAGAGGTGCAGTCGATGTTTCAGGCCGAGACCCTTCGAAGGGTCTCGTCCTGAAACGTCGACTGCGCCTCTTCCTATAGATGCTGCTTGGCCTGCCGCGTTCACCAGCAACTTTGATGTGTGTTGCTTGAATTTCCAGCATCTGCAGAATTCCTGTTGTTTTTGTTTAATGAGAGGTCAAGGCTGTTTGCTTCCCAGTAGGGTGAAAAGTGCACAGCACAAGTACAAATGTCAAAGAAATTTGAAGGCTGGATAAAGAAATGAGAGCAAGCAAATAGCAGCTATTGAGAATTATAAACAGAAGAGGTTTTGGGAATATAGAAAGAATAGGAAAACACTTAGAGATTAGGAGGACAAAGAGCAAGTACAAAATATCACAGGTGATAAGATTAATATAAAATCCCAAACCATTTTTAAAATTATATTCTGGACAAGAGGATAACTAGGGAAAAAGTAGGCAGTTTAGGGACCAAACTTGGCAACTATGTGCAGAACCAGAGGACTTAGGTGAGGTCTCAAATGAATTCTTCTCATCGGGGTTCACGAAGAAAACTTTGTAATTGAAGAATTCAGAAAGGAGTGCAGGTAGATCCGAGTACATGTTATTGTTATGAAGAAGGAAGCATTGGATGTCTTAGTCGGCTTAAAGGCTGATAAATCCATGGTGGTGCTGAGCTGCCACCTCCATTGAGTCATGCTCCAGATATAGCAGTTTTCTTTCTTTTTCAATATTTTTATTAATTTCTTACATAAAAGAATACAGAGTACAGTAGGATCTATAATATATATCGATTACAATATATTGAAATCACAGATAAAGTGTAATTACACCATATCCATATAAAATTAAATTTAAACATAATATTGAAAAGAGATAATTTTATTATACAAAAAACCTAAACCCACTACCAGGAAAAAAAAATCAGCTGTTAGGTTAAAAAAAAAGAAAAGGAAGAAATCCTTAACATATAGTAAAACATATACAACATCTGTGCTTAATAGCAAATCCAAGATTTTGAAAATAATTCTAAAAAGGTCCCACAATGTTAAAAAATCTTATCTAGGTTCAGAAATTGAACAGCGAATCTTCTCCAGATTTAAGCAAGACATAACATCATGTAACCAATGAGTATGACTAGGCGGAGTGGTATCCTTCCACTTAATATTCAGAAAACTGACTAAAGCAGGAAAGTAAAGAAAGTAGAGAAGGTAAAGAAGACTACATTAGAAATGTAGAGCAAAAGGTTATCAACATAAAGATAAACTTTGTGGGTAATACCCCTCCTTAAAATACCAGTGATATCATTAGATTCCTGGAAAGTAATAGCTAAAGGTTCTAGACCAAATCAAAAAGCAAAGGACTCCAAGGACGACCTTGTCTAGTTCCACGATAAAGTTTAAATGGTTTAAAGTACTGAGAGTTAGTAAGAACCTGAGCGGAGGGAGATAAGTAAAGTAAGTTAATCCATTGAATAAAATCGGGCACAAAGTTAAATTTTTCTAAAGTTTTAAATAAATAATTCCATTCAACCCGATCAAAGGCTTTCTCGTCATCTAAGGATATCACACATTCCGAAATCTCTTTAAAAGGAGACATTCAATAAACGACGAATATTAAAGTGGGAGTATCAATTTTTGATAAATCCAGTCTGATCATCAGAGATAATAGATGGCAAAATATTTTCAATCCTGTGAGCCAAAAGTTTAGATAAAATTTTAGTATCAATGTTTAGTAAGGCAATAGGTCTATAAGAAGAGCATTCAATTGGGTCCTTATTCTTTTTAAGAATAAGTGAAATAGAGGCTTCATAAAAAGATTGTGGCAACTTACCTTATTTAAAAGAGTTGGAAAGGACTGAATATAAACAAGGTATAAGCAAAGAGGGAAAAGCCTTATAAAACTCTCCAGAAATCCATCAAGACCGGAGCCTTCCCGGAGTGCAAAGCATGAACAACCTTGGCAATTTCCTCATAGGAAATAGATTGATCCAACAATTTCCAAATATCATCAGAAAGTGTAGGAATGTTTAATCGATCTAAAAAATTATTCATTAGAGTATTATCTTTAGGAGGATCAGAACTATAAAGTTTAGAGTAGAATTCTCTAAAAGTGTTGTTTATTTCTAAATAATCAGATGTTTTATCACCATTAGCTTTACAAATTTCTTTAATTTTACATTTAACAATAAAGGTCTTTTACTGGTTAGCTAATAGTTTACCCGTTTTATCTCCATGAACATAAAACTCACTTTTATCTTTTAAAAGTTGCATTTCAATTGGATAAGTTAAGAGCTGATCGTATTTAGTTTTAATTTCAACACGTCTTTTATATAAAACAGGATCTGGAGCCAAAGCATATTTTTGGTCTAATTGTTTCAACTGATTGGCTAATTCAATTCTCTCCTTATTCGCTTTTTTCTTAACACTTGCGGTAAAAGAAATAATTTGACCTCTAATATAAGCCTTAAAAGCATCCCATAAAATAAGACTAGAAGTCTTTTCTAGCGTATTCTCTTCAAAAAAAAGAATAATTTGTCTCTCCAAAAATTTTTAAAAATCCTTATCTGATAACAAATTTGGATTAAAATGCCAGAATCTGTTTGTTTGGGAGATACCCGGAAGATTTAAAGATAAAAACACAGGAGCATGATCTGAAACAGCAATTTCTTTATATTCACAGGATGGAACTAATGGAATCAATTGGCTATCAACAAAAAAATAATCAATCCTGGAATACGTATGATGAACATAAGAAAAAAATGAGTACTCTTTATCTGTTGGATGCAAAAAACACCGAACCTACAATATCACATTTCATTAGAAAAGATTGGATAAAGGAGGCAGATCTACTACAAGTCAATCGTTTAGAAGAAGAATGATCTAAAACAGGATCTAAACAACAGTTGAAGTCTCCTTCTAAAACCAAAGAATACAAACTTAAATCTGGTAAAAGCGAAAAAAACATTCAAAAAAGCCTGGATCATCTATATTCGGGGCATACAAATTAGCAAAAACCATTAATTTATTATTTCCCTGAGACTATAATAAAACGCCCATTGGTATCAGACACTACATTATGTTGAACGAAAGAAACTGAATTTTCTATAAGAATCGAAACTCCTCTTGCCTTGGCCTGAAAGGAAGAATGGAAAGAAAAACCCTTCCAACGGCTGAAAAGACGTAAATTATCACATTTATGAAGATGTGTTTCTTGTAAAAAAAAATTGAGACATTCAATTTTTTAATATAATTAAGTATCTTATTACATTTCACAGGATGGTTTAATCCTTTCACATTAAAACTAAGTAAATTAAAAATGTGGTTCATTTTAAACATTGCTTAAAGGAAATGTTTGAATAAAAACCACTGGAATATATATTAAATCCAAACAATGAGCTTTAAGAAAAAGTAACCAAGCAACAAATGAAGCTAAGAGAAACAAACAGCTGATAGAAAAAAAGAAAACCACTCCCCACCCCACCCCGCCACCATGGTCCACTCCATGAAGTCCCTTGTTCCATTGGGCACCTTAATTGAGACACCTGATTCTCATTGTGGGCTGGCACATAAATACCTCTCAAACCAAGGATTCCCTGCTGGACTGTTCCCTTCCCTTCTGAACCTCCTCCTGCAACCTCGTCAGTATCCCCATCAAGTTCAACCGCCGGAGTGAAACTGGAGCCTCGCCACGCCAAGAGAAGGAACTATCTATCGCTGAGTTTGGAACCGTCTCTTTGTGTCCCCGTGTTTAGTGTCCGTGTTCTGTGTACGAGTCCCAGCCCTACGTCCTGTACTCCCCAAGGAGGGGTCCCGGCTCTGTGTTCTGTGTTCCTGTGCTCCTGTGCTCAAGTCCAAGGCTCTGTGTTTCTGTGCTCAAGTCCAAGGCTCTGTGCTCCAAGACCAAGTCTAGGTGCCATGTTCCAGCCCTATCCAAGTCTGAGCTTTGTGTCCTCGCCCAGCCTGGTGCTGGAGATTCCTTGTCCTGTGCTGGATCGTCCCCATCCGAATCCTTGGCAGTTTACCTCGGCAGTCATCCCGGCCCTGCGCTCCAAGGAGGACTCCCGGCTCAGTACCCAAGAGCCTAACCAAGCCAAGTCCAAGAGCCAAGCCAAACCTAGTCCAAGAGCCTCGTCCTGCCCTGGAGGTTCTTCGTCCTACCCTGGAGGTTCCTTGTCCTGCGCTGGAGATTCCTCATCCTGTCCTGTAGCCATGTACTGTCCTTGCCAAGATCCTAGTCCCAAGTCCTAGCCTAGACCCAGGTTCTTAGTCCCAACCAAGACCCAGGTTCCGGGTCCTTGTCCAGACTCTGGTTCCGGAGTTCTGAGTTTCTAGTCTAGGCTCCTGGTTCCTAGTTCCACATCCAGGTCCTGCATTCCTAGTCCAAGTCCTAGCCCAGGCCCTGTGTCCCTGTCTAGTCTAGGGCCTGTGTCCATGTCCAGTGTCGTTTCTTCCTTTGCTTCCTTGATAAACCTAGTCCTGTTCCGAGAACTTCAGTGTCTGTGTCTTGCATTTGGGACCGCCATTAACACCCACCGTGTAACACTCAAAGAGAGAAAATCGACCAAAGGGCAGTCGACAGCTAAACCTACCATTCCCTCCCAAAACAATCTACCGGTTGAGCTCCCCATAAAAATTTTCAAGGCAAAACTGCGTTCCAACAAGACACAACAAAAAAAAGAGCAAAATTAAACATATTAAAAAAACCTCATAAAAAATTATAGTATAAAAATATAAGAAAGAAATATGGAAGTTCAAAACATATTAACTTAGAAAGTATTGACTCAAAGAAAACTCACTAATATTAAATCCTTAATTTTCTAAACAAGGAAATAAAATTACAAAAAAAAATTAGATACAAAGGTATACCAAAAGTTAAAAAAAACAATTGTTCATAAAAGAAAGTAATGAACAGTTAGACTGCTGATCCTAAAAAAAGGATCCATCAGGCAGACGCAACATAAATTTGTGTAAAGATTCATTGAACAGTTAAACTTCTGAAATTGATTTGGCACTCAAGAAATCCTGCACTTCTTCGGTTGAACTGAACCATCTGTGAGAGCCATTTTTCAAAATGATTTGAAGATGAGCGGGGTAACGAAGAGAGGGTTTAAAACCTTTATTATATAGCTCAAACATGACTTTTTAAAACTTGAAGCATTCATTCAACACCTCAGGTGAAAAATCTTCCAAAATTCTGAACTTCTGATCTTCATAATCAATCATACCTTTCTGATGAGATTCACAAATTAAGAGTTCCTTTGTTTGAAAGTCGTAAGACAAATTATCACTAAGCGGGGTCGTCCTCCTGGAGGAGGTCTTAGTACAGGCAATCTATGAGCTCGGTCTATTTTAGGTGGAGATTTAAAAATATTCGGAAATAAATTAGCCAAAAGGTTTGCAAAAAATTCCGAAGGCTGATTGCCTTCCAATGACTCTTTAAAACCCAGAATACATAGATTATTTCTTCTGTTTCTGTTTTCTAAGTTGATAATCCTCTGTCTTAATGTTTCATTAACCCTTAACTTAAGTGGAATTTAAAGGGGGAGAAGTGTTGTAATGTGAGCATTTTAAAGATAAGTTAATATAAATTATGATAATGGTAATATAGCAATACTCCTGCTACGGAAAGCTGTTTGTAAAAAGAGGTTGCTTCCGGGTTGCAGGGTTTTACTTCTGGTCTTTTCTACCGCGGCGTATGGCGGGGGAGCTACACACACATGCGCACTGGACAGAAAGAACAAAAAACACACAAAATGCTGGAGGAATTCAGCAGGCCAGACAGCATAGCACCTGGCATAAGATGTGATGAAGACATATTCCCAGGAAGGAAACGTGGCTGTGGTGGTGGGACATGGTCGAAAAGTCAGGGCAGCAGAGATCACAGAGGCGGAGCAGTGAGAAAGGATTTTCCTGAACTCCTGTCGAAGGGAAGATTTAAACTTCTTCAGGGCAGGCATCCCTGGAAGAAACTTGGCAGTGCATTAGTGGAATCACAAACTTGAGAAAATCTGCAGATGTTGGAAAACCAAGCAACACACACAAAATGCTGGAGGAACTGCATTTGCTTGGATTTTACAGCATCTGCAGACTTTCTCGTGTTTGTGACACATTTCACTATATGCTTAGATGTACACGTGAAAAATAAACTTGAATCTAGAATCCCCAGGGCCTGATGGCTACCATGTGAGGCACAGGAAGATATTGCTGGGCCATGACAGATTTTTTTATAATTACTTTTGCTTGCTACATGTGATTGGAAGACATTAATTTTTATTTTCTATATTAAGAAATACTGTGAGTGAAATATCATAGATCATAAAACCATAAATTTCACTTCTTTTATTTCTTTTACATTTGTTTTTCATCTTGAATATGATTCTGGAACTGTTGGAGCCTGTGATTTGCAATTTGGAGATCGTTTGGGTGTTACAGCACTCTGCAGTCTCTGAGAGGAGGCAGAGGCAGCACGCGCGAACCTAGACAGAGATTGAATTATTGAGGCAATGCAGAAGGTAAGTGCTGGCTGTCTGCATTTTGATCGCTGGTGGGATCGTTCTGCTACAGAGAGGGAAGACTGCCTTTTGATCACTGATGGATTGCTTTGCTATGGAGAGGGGAGACTGCCTTTTGATCACTGATGGGATTGCTTTGCTATGGAGAGGGGAGGCTGCATTTTGATTGCTGGTGGGAATCGCTCTGCTATGGAGAGGGAAAGGCCTGTCGCTGGGCCCGGAGAATGTTACCCAGTTTTTCTGCATTTTGGATATGGACTTGGGCTATAGAATTTTTTTCAGTCTCATAGGTTTTTATATTCTGTGTTTTTCACCTGTTCTTTCTAGTGTTTGTGTGTGCGGGGATGGGGAATTTGGGGGTCGATATGAGTGTTCTGTTTTTGTTTGTTTGTTTAACATCTAGTCCTACATAACATACCTGATCATCTGGTGAACCAGTGACTGCTGTGAAAGAGCAGCTGACAACTAGGGAAAGACCTTGTGACAGCATGGAAAGACAGCTGGCAGGAGGGAACGGACCCCACTAGGGCTTCCGCGGGCTAGCTACCCGCAGCAGCGGGACCCAGCACGCAAAAGTGCATGGGTCCACCCATCCTTGGCTATGAAAACTTGTAAGGAGAAGATACCCCCTGAGTCAGCGAGAGTGGGGGCGGAAGTAGACAACCCGGCAACTGATACAGTAACGGAACATTCAATGCGTTGGATGATCAGCATACCTGAGGTTGCAACAGAGGCAGCAGGACACAAGCTCCAGAGTTGCATATGTGGCTGGGCAAAGGTTACTTCCACTATAGGCTGAAAATACATCAGGGCAGGAAAGGATGCCTGAAGAAGGGGCAACAGGGACCTCGCATCGACAGCTACTTTTTGAGAAGCAGGTCGAGTCAGTCAACTGAAGTTCAGCAGCAGGACAAAACCCAAAGTGTGCAGGACATCAATACCCCATCCCAGCGGAGGAACAGCACGGCACAGGAGAGCAACCCGAACCCAGCCCATTACGACCTGCAATGGAAAAGAAGATCCAGGGGTGAAAGCCATTGATCAAGTGGCCAAAATCCTGCGAGAAGCCAATGTGGGAGGAGGTCAATACTGACCTCTCCAAAATCTTAGGGATGCTCAGAGGCACCACTATGAAGAAGTTGGAAAGAATGGGGGAATTAATCTATAGCTATGGAGTGGAACGTTTTGGAGTGCTAGAGAGGAGGAAAACTACATCGACGATCCCCACTAAGTCCAGGGGGCAGAAGGAAATAGATCGTCTAGTCAGAGAGAGGAGGCAGCTGAAGAAACAATGGAGGAAGACCACAGAGGAAGAGGAGGTAGGCATAAACCTGTTGCAAGCAGACATCCGGAGCAGGCTCGCGACACTGAGGAGACGCCACAAAGAGATCACCCTCCCACCTGACTTGTCACCAATCCATCCACTGGAACACCAACTAGATATCAGCCCACCTAGATGGAGTGAGGTGGAGAAAATTGTGCATAGAGCAAGGTCTGTATCAGCCCCAGGTCTCAATGGAGTGCCATACAGGCTCTACAAAAATGCACCAGGTGTCCTGCGGTTCCTCTGGGGGCTCATGAAGGTGGTATGGCGTAAGCAGGAGATACCACTATCCTGGTAGAGAGCCGAAGGAATCCTGATCCCAAAGGAAAAGGGTTCATCAGAAATCAGTCAGTTCTGCCAGATTAGTCTCCTAAATGTCTAGGGCAAAATGTTCTTTAGTGTGGTGGCTCACAGGCTGTCAAGATATCTGCAAAGAAACCATCTGATTGATACCTCAATCCAGAAAGCAGGGATCTCGGGCTTCTCTGGCTGTCTGGAACACGCTTGCACCATCTGGCATCAGATCCAGGTCACCAAGAAGGAGGGCACTGATCTTCACATGGTGTTCCTGGACCTCGCCAACGCCTTCGGCTCAGTCCCTCGTAACCTCCTCTGGACTGCTTTCAACTTCTTCAGGGTCCCAGTGGCCCTTACACACCTTGTTAAGGCCTACTTCCAGGACATGCAGCTATGTTTGACAACACAGTGTGGCAACATCTGGAAGTGGGAATCATGGTCGGTTGTACCATCTCCCCACTAGCCTTCACCATGATCATAGGTGATCATTAGAGCATCTCGATGGGTGGTTGGAGGACAGCGCATAAGACCTGGCCTGAGGCTGCCGCCTATTAGAACATACATGGATGATCTCACGACACTCACCACGACCAAGGCTTGCACTGTATGCCTGTTGAGAAAAGCTTCAAGAGAACATCGAGCAGGTTCAGCTGAATATCAAGCCAAGCAAGTCCAGAAGCATCTCTGTCGTCAAGGGGAAGCTGGTAGACCAATGCTTCTACATGGGCGGTGAGACGATTCCAACAGTTTTCAAGAAGCCTGTGAAAAGCCTAGGTCGGTGGTATAACGCATCCCTCAAAGACACAGAGCAGGTAGATCAGCTCAGGAAGGATGCCGTCAGTGGCCTCGAGAGCATTGACAGATCCACACTCCCTGGCAAGTTGAAGCTCTGGTGTATGCAGTCTGGGCTCTTTCCACGCCTCATGTGGCCACTAACCCTGTATGAAGTTCCAATCTCAAGGGTGGAAAAGCTGGAGAGACTAATCAGCTCATACGTAAGGAAGTGGCTTGGTCTTCCCAGGTGCCTCAGCAGCATAGGACTCTACGGCAAAGGAGTCCTAGAGCTACCCATTTCCAGTCTTTCAGAGGAGTACAAGTGCGCCAAAGTAAGACTGGAGATGATGTTAACAGAGGTGAGTGATCCATTTGTAGCACAAGCTGCCCACATCCTGGATACTGGGAGGAAATGGACTCCATCAGAAACAACCAAGCAAGCACAGGCAGCACTCAAGCACAGGGACATCGTAGGCCGAGTGCAGCAAGGGAGGAGCGGTCTTGGCCTTGGGGACAGTACACCAGCCTGGAACAAAGCTGTTCCATCTCAGAGACCCAGGTTCGTGATGCAGGAGATAGGTCGGCAGGAGGAGGCGGCAAGGTGCGCAAAGGCCGTCGCTCAGGCAAGGCAAGGGCAATGGATGAGATGGGAGGGAGTGGAGAAAAGAAAGATCTCCTGGAAAGAGCTGTGGGAGATGGGGACATTCAGAGCAAGCTTCACCATCAGGGCTGCCTACGATGTCTTGCCGTCTCCCATGAATCTCAGCCAGTGGTATGGAGAGGACCCCACATGCTCTCTCTGCCCGACTTCAGCAACACGAAAACACATTCTGGTGGGCTGCAAGACCAGCCTTACTCAAGGCTGATACACCTGGTGACACAACCAGGTGCTACGGTGTCTTGCAGCAGTGCTGGAAAGTCGGCGGATGAGTGTCAACACTCTCCCTCCCCCTTCATCCCGCTGGTTGTTAACAGCATTTGTCCGGGAAGGTGAGGGTCAAGCCAGACTCGATACATCGAGATCAGACACCGGGTGGCTAGGTGGGGCACGTGATTGGAAGACGGTGGCAGACTTAGGCCAGAGGATCTGCTTCCCAACTGAAATTGCGGAAACCAACCTCAGACCAGACCTTGTGCTATGGTCGGCCTCACTGCATCTCGTTTACATCATTGAGCTTACAGTTCCCTGGGAGGATGCAGTGGAGGAGGCCTACGAGCGCAAGAAGCTGAGGTATGCTGAGCTTTCAGCCGATGTGCAACAACGTGGCTGGAGAGCAAGGGTCTGACCGGTCGAAGTAGGCTGCAGAGGATTTGTAGCCACATCAACATCAAGGCTACTCCGGGAGTTGGGAGTGTGAGGGAAGACACACCGACAAGCAGTCAAAGACCTCTCCAGAGCTGCTGAAAAGGGTGGTCAGTGGCTCTGGATGAAGAGGAAGGATTCCATCTGGGCCCCCAAGTGAGTGAGAGGCATCTAGGGGGTAAGCCCAGGTTGCCGGGATTCACTGCTGAACCCTCTGGAGGTGTCATGGGCTTGAGAAAACACTGAGGAAAGAGGGCGCCCACTTGATAACCCAGAAGATGCCACCACTCACTTGAGCACCCCACAGAGTCTAGGCAGCATGTCTCAGGAGTGCAAATAAGAGATATTAACATCTCGTCCTACATAACATACCTGTGTGGGGAGGAGGGATTTGGGGGTTGAAGATTGTGCTGCCGTTCTTTTCTTTCCTGGTTTCATGGCTATCTGGAGAAGAATTTCAGAGTTGTATACTTTGATAATAAATAAACCTTTGAAATAGATTGAAATAAATTTTGTGGTTGATACAGCTTACATAGACTTTAGTGAGGACCTTGCCAAGGTTTCACATGGGAGACTGGTCCAAAATTTTTGAGCACAGGGATCCAGGACAAGTTGGAAAATTGGATCCAGAATTGTCCTGGTAATAGGAAACAGATGGGAGAGGGTTGCTTTTGTGACTGGAAGCCCGTAACTGGTGGTAATTGTATTACTAGTATCAATGCTGGTCACCTTACCGTTTGTTATATGCATTACCTATTTGCATGTAAGTGTAGGAGGCATTATTAGTAGGTTTGCAGATGACATGAAAATTGGTAGTGACAAGAAGGGCCAAAAGGCCTGTTTCTGTGCTGTAGTTTCTATGGTTTCTATGGTGGTAAGGAGGATCATCATAGGCTACAAGATGATGTTGATCAGTTATTAAAATGGGCATATGGAATTTAATCCTGATAAATGCAAGGTAATGCATTTTGGGAGAACTAATAAGGTCAGAACATTTACAATGAATGGTACAGCCTTTGAGATCATTAAGGATCAGAGGAACCTCGGTGTACATATCCAAGTGCAGAGATAGCTAAGGTTGTCAAGAAGCGAATGGAATACTTGACCCTTTAGCTGAGGCATAGAACACAAAAGCTGATCAGTTATGATACTGCTTTGTAAAGTATTGGTTACACCACAGCTGGAGTACAGCATACAGTTTGGATTGCCACACCTATACTCATGTTACTCTACAGATGTGCAGTTGAAAATATACAGACAATTTGCATTACTGCTTGGTATGGAAACCGCACTGCAGTGGACAGGAGGGCTCTACAATAGGTAGTCAAAACTACCCAACATATCATTGCCACCAGCCTACCCGCCTTCAAGGACATTTACACAGAAAGGTGCCAGGAAAGGAACAATCACATCATTAAAGTTGTGGACTGTTTGCCCCACTCCCATCAGGAAAGAGGCAACATTGTAACTACGCCAGGACCACCAGACTCAAAAACAGTTACTGTCCCCAAGTAGTAAGGCTGATCAACACCTCCACCCACTAACTCAACCACTATTTTATTATTTCCTGTCAGTCACTTTACGTACAGCCTAGCATCACTTTATGGACATACAATCAATCTATGTATAGAAGCTATCATCTGTATCAATATTTATTGAGGGTTTTAAATTATTATTGTGTCCTTTATCTTTTGAGTTTTTTTAAACTGCATCAGATCCAGAGTAACAACTATTTCATTTTCCTTTGATACTTATGTACAGGAAATTACATTAATGTGACACAGAGTCAACATGGCTTTATGAAAGAAATCATGTTTGACAAATTATTGAGATTTTTGAGGTTGTAACAAACAGAATAGATAAGGGTGAACCATTTGATTTTGTAAATTTAATCTTTAAGAGCACTTAGATAAGATGCCACACAACATTTGATCATATGGGATTGGGATTGGGTGATGAGCCGAGGCTTCAACGATGAACATAAAACAGAACAAAGGAATAATCGGGTAATTTTTGTGTTGGAAACCTTTTGATGGGTGAGGTGAGTTAGGAATAAACTCCATCACAGCTTCACAGCTGTTTTCTGTTATGTTTTGTAACTTTAAAACATCAAACTAATTCAAAGAAAGATGAAGGAGCCCGAAATGTGAGTCTGACTTCATGTTTACTTTAAGTGAGGCGTGCACTTATCACGTGGTAGCGTGATGAGATATGCAGTTCATGTGTTTATACATATAATCCATAATGAATTACAGGTCGACCTTCACTAATCTGGCACCATGGGGACTTGAGGAGTGCCAGATTAGTGAAAATGCTGAATTATAGAAGGATCACATTAAGCATAATTGGTGCCAGATTATTGAAGGAACTGGATTACAGGTAGTCAGATTAGTGAAGGTCGACCTGTATTTAAATGAACAAGAATGCTTAATCAACCAATATATATAAGAATACTGAAATTTTACTGAAATATTAAATACACAACATTCTTCTATGCTTAGCTATAAACTCCAATTCAATAGAGAATGCATCTCAATTAGATACACAGTATATTATACAATAGAACTATTATATACAGACATACACAGCATAATACATTTTTTCATTGTCCCATTCTGGCCTAAAGATTTAATTGCTATCGAGACTTTCTTACTCTTGTGGAATAATGTCTTTCCTGACAAGGAGGATGAGAGTGTGGTGTTGGAAGTCTTTTCTTCTTTTTTCCTCTTTCTACTTTTAGTTTGTGCATCTTGATTTTGGGAAGGAGTGTTTAGCTGCCCGCAGTATTCTCTTATTAATCCCTCTATTGCTTCCTTTATGATCAGATCTCTCCTCTTGGTTGCTTCATCATCTGACAAATCCTCTGTTTTCATATCTCCGTTGACCCCTTTCTTTTCGGCCTTTCATTCATCCAGCTGGGCTTTGGTCTTTGAATCTATTTTTACAAGCAGCTTTTTGTCTCCCACTTGAAGTTTATGCAATAATATTAATGCACGCAGAGTAGGTTCTGGTTCTTTATACTCACAAAAGCCGAATGCTTGCAACTTTCCTGAGGCTCCTTGAAGTGCCTTCCTCCTTAAAGCCAAGCCACATCTCACAAGTAACTGCCTGATTAACATATCAGAAGCTTTCCCAGTCCTGACGAAGGGTCTCGGCCTGAAACGTCGACTGTACCTCTTCCTAGAGATGCTGCCTGGCTTGCTGTGTTCACCAGCAACTTTGATGTGTGTTGCTTGAAATTCCAGCATCTGCAGAATTCCTGTTGTTTGAGAAGCTTTCTCAGATATGTTGCCTACAAAAACTGTTGTAGTCAGACCACTGATTTCTTCACTTTCGCAATTCCTCTGAGCAGCATGGTCCTTCCTTGGTCGAATATGCTTTGCAGTAAGGGACACAGAGCTGACATCAACACCTGTCTTGGCCTCTCTTGGGGAATGTTCATGTATACAATATACATCCCAAAATTCTTTTTCTTCACAGACATCACAAAAGCAGAGGAGTGCCCCAAAGAATGAATGACAGTTAAAACCTCAAATACCCCCCCCGACTCTCCCTCCCATGCACAAGCAGCAGCAAACAACCACCTCCCCCCCCCACTCTCACCAGAAAAAAAGCATCAGCACCTTCCACCGAGCACTCAAGCATGCAGCAAAGCTTCAGTAAAGGCACAGACTCGAACTCCAAAATCTAATAATGTCTCAGTAATTTGACATGCCACAGGCTCTCTCTCTTCCTAATAAGTGAAAAAGAGGCGTCTCCATTTCACAGCACGAGGGGAGACATAACAAAACAACTCGCTGATTTATGACGTTAAAAGTCTGTGTGTTTTTTCCAAGCTCTGCGCCCGGAGGGTTGGCACTCTCTGGGCAAACAAACCCTGGCAGCTAACTTGCTGCTCCCAGTGTTCCGTGTTCTCCCATGATGCTTCAGTCAGGTGCACTGGCCTAGAATTAGCATGTTCCCAGAGCCATGAAATCCTGAAATCCTGAAGGCATGCTTGTCTTCCAGGCTGCATCCTTGGGATAACAAAAAGCGGCTGGTTGTGAGGTCTTGAGAGTGGATCCCATTCCCGCAAGGTACCGAATTCAGAGTGTAATTCCAGGTTAGGATCTTCAAAAGAACCCCTTACATCCTGAAAAGGAAAAAATGAGATATCAAAGATAGACATTGTGGAAGAATCTCAATCAAGTTGTAGTTGTCTCAGCCAGTCACACCCCCACAATGCTGTTCCTTCTGTTTTTACCACATATAAGCTCAATGTCGCTTGTTGGTTGTATTGTTACGAATGTCTCACAGGAGCTTCTGTTCTTCAGTATAAGTTTTTAGTTGGATGTCTACAGGCTTCAGTTTGAAATCTTTGAAATGATGTTCAAACTCATTTTGTTGGAATGACTGAAACAACTGAGCAAGTGTCCATTTCCATTTTAATTAATTTCTGGTTCACTTCTGGTATAACCATATTGCTTGTCTATTGCTAGTATTCACATTGTAAATCTCAAGGCTATATAGTTCTGTATCCCTCTCATCATTATCAGATTTTTTAAATTAACAGTGTGCAGTTTAATACCATTTTTGAAACTGCAACTTGACTTTTAATTTTTTTCTCTTCTCTATGCAGTCCATTTATTTTTATCTGCTGGCCATGCTGTGTGCATGTGTTAGTAGAGCTACTGGAACTTGATGTTTCAATCCCTATGGTAAGTTGGCACTCCTGATGTTGTCAGTGGGTTTGGAGTGAGGGAGGGTAGGTACGTTATCAGGTGGGCACCCTCCTTCTTTGACGTTTCGTTGATAAGCCCACGTCTCTAGAGGGCTCAACAGTGCTACCTGGTGTCCCAGATACACCCCCCTGAGTTCCATACCCTCCTGTCTTCATCTTGCAGCCCAGTTGTTGTCTTTCCTTTTGTGTTCTACTTTGTTGTATTTTCTGCAAATTTCACCCTTAAATCTGCATTGATCTGTTGAATGCGAGCCCCTGCCACAACAGTAATACAATTTGTTTGGCCAGGCAGGTTTCTGCTTAGACATTGCAATTTTGTTCACACACACTTTCATTCCTGTCTGCTACTCAATTGTGTGTCTCTCTGCTGTTTTCATTGATACAGCAATTTCAACTGCTCTTTTAGATGTAAATTGTGCTTCAGTTAGAATTGTTTTTGTAATCTCTCAGTGCATGAAACATAGCAGACTCATCAACCTTCCCTGTGATTCAATCAATTTCATCTGGTTGAATCTTCTCTTAATAATTCCTTACTATCCTCTATTGATACTTTTCAAAATTGTGATTGTTATTTTCACAATCTTTTAAAAAATTTACCCCCACATACATTAGAGTAATTGGACTCTAATTACTCCATTCATTTTCTTTGTTGTGAAATGCTCTCAAACTCCATAACAGGAAATTGACTTGTACCTGTTATGATAACTCTGACTAAACAATGAACAGGTTGTCTCTAACATATAATACAAGTTATTAGTTTGATGTGGGAGACACAGTGTTGAGGGCCTGAAGAAAGCAAAGTATGCAGCTTATAAATTAAAGCATAAAATTTAGTCTGAATATTGAATTACCCCCTAATTTTATACTTAATACCAACAAGAATAGCATCTGTAACTACAACACGATGCATAAACTTCCTCATTTAGCAAATGAAATTTTTTTTTTAGCGGCAGACAGCCTATAGATGGAACCAGATGAGGAGTGGGTGACAAGCAAATGGAACCGGGGATGGAACAGGAGGAAGGAATGGGATGGGAAAAATGAACAAAAGGAGAAGAAACCTATTTGGACAGCTGTACGTGTGCGGGAGAACAGTGATGCTGTGGGCTTTCTGAAACTGGAGAATTTGGTGTTCATACTATTGGGTTGTAAGCTACTGAAGCAGAATATGTATGAAATATTGTTTTTCCATTCTGTGTTTGGCCTCTCCTTAGCAATGAAGTAGGCTGAGTACAGACAGGTCAGTGGGAATGGGTAGGAGAGTTAAAATGACATGCACTCAAGATCGCCTAGTCTTCCAGAATCAGATTCAGATTTATTATCACAGACAACACACACAAAATGCTGGAGGTACTCAGCAGGCCAGACAGCAACTATGGAAAAGAGTGCAGTTAACGTTTTGGGCTGAGACCCTTCAACAGGACTGGAGAGAAAAAGATGAGGATTCAGAATAAGAAGGTGATAGGTGAAGCCGGGAGGGGGAGGGATGAAGTAAAGAGGTGGGAAGTTGATTGGTGAAAGAGATACAGGGCTGGAGACAGGGGGAATCTGATGAGGGAGGGCAGAAGGCCATGGAAGAAGGAAAAGGGGGAGGAGCACCAGAGGGAGGTGATGGGCAGGTATAAGAGATAAGGTAAGAGAGGGAATTGGGTAATGGTGAAGGTGGGGGAGCGGGGGAAAGACATTAACGGAAGTGTGAGAAATTGATGTTCATGCCATCAGGTTGGAGGCTATCCAGAAAGAATATAAGGTGTTGCTCCTCCAACCTGAGTGTGGCCTCACCACGACAGTAGAAGAGGCCATGGGTTGACATGTCAGAATGGGAATGGGAAGTGGAATTAAAATGGGTGGCCATTGGGAGATCCCACTTTTTCTGCTGGACGGAGTGTAAGTGCTTGGTAAAGTGGTCTCCCAATCTATGTCGGGTCACACCAATATAGAGGAGGCCACCCTGGGAGCACCAGATGCAGTAGATGACCCCCAACAGACTCAGAGGTGAAGTATTGCCTCACCTGGAAGAACTGTTTGGGGCCCTGAATGGTACTGAGGTAGGAGGTGTAGGGACAGGTGTAGCACTTGTTCTGTGTGCAGGAAGAAGCACCAGGAGGGAGATCAGTGGGGAGGGATGAATGGACAAGGGAATCACATAGGGAGTGATTGCTGTGGAAAGCATAAAGTGGGGTGGGAGGAAAAGATGTGCTTGGTGGTGGGACCCTATTGGAGATGCGGAAGTTACAGAGAATTATGTGCTGGATGTGGAGGCTGGTGGGGTGATAGCTGAGGATAAGAGGAACCCTATTCCTAGTGGGTTGGCAGGATGATGGGGTGAGGGCAGATGTGCGTGAAATGAAAGAGATGCAGTTGAGGGCAGTGTTGATGGTGGAGGAAGAGAAGCACCTTTCTTGGAAGAAGGAAGACATTTTCGTTTTGGAATGAAAAGCCTCATCCTGAGAGCAAAAGCGGTGAAGACAGAGGAATTGAGAGAAGGAGATGGTGTTTTTACAAGCAATCGGGTGAGATATAGTCCAGCTTGCTGTGAGAGTCAGTGAGTTTATAATAGACATCAATAGATAAGCTGTCTCCAGAGATAGAGCCAAAGAGATTGAGAAAGAGGAGGGAGGTGTCAGCAATGGACTAGGTAAATTTGAAGTCAGGGTAGAAGTTGGAGGCAAAGTTGACTAAGTCGACGAGCTTCACACGGATGCAGGAAGCAGCACCAATGAGGTCATCGATGTAGCGTAGGAATAGATGGGGGGATAGCAGCAGTGAAGGCTTGGAATATAGACTGTTTCACGTAGCTGACAAAAAGGCAGGCATAGCTGGGACCCATGTGAGCACCTGTAGCTGCACCTTTTGTTTGAAAGAAATGGGAAGACCAAAGGAGAAATTATTGAGAGTGAGGCCAAGTTCTCCCAGATGAGGAGAGTAGTGGTGGAGAGGAACTGATTGGGTCTGTTGTTTGTGATCAGATTTATTACCACTGATTTATATGACATGGCATTTGTTGTTTTGTAGTGCAAATACATACAATTACTATAAATTACAAAAGTAAATTACAACATAAATAAGTCTATGTTTGATACCTCCAATGTAGAGGAGGCCGCAACCCTGTTTCACTATGGAGTACGTTAGTGACAATCTCAGCTAGAAGTTTGAAAGATAAACTATCAAAACTACACTTCATCTTCAAAAGTTCACCATTGCCAAAATCGGTTAAAAGATGCAAAACAGTTTCTAAAATTATTTTTTCTCATCACAAAAGCCAAGAATGCTGCCTTCAGGAATAGAACTAAGAATGTCACTATAGAATGCTAATGTGTAACCCTTCTCACTCCCGACACTAAACCCTCAAGTGCTGCCAGAAAATCCCTCCTCTGCCTGTCTATTTGAATACGCAGCTGCTTCAGCTATCCCTGATTGTGATTCAGGTGACCACTCCTCAAATTTCATTTACCCAGAGCTGGACGAGAAGTTTTGCTTTGTCCTGGGGTAGTACTGCGAATCATGTCCACAAACCTGAAAACATGGCCCACTTTTACAATGTAAAAATGGCTCCATTTGGAAAATCAACTTTTTTTTTGCTGACAGACAAATCAGCAAAACGTATGAATGCAGAGCTGAAATTGACCTTAAGCAGTTCATTAAAGAAGGTTATTCAGAACATAGAAACAGGCCCATCAGCATAATGTCCGTGCTAAAATGATGCCAATCTCAAACTAATCCCATCTGCCTGCAGATGGTCAGTATCCTTCCGTTCCTCGTCTATTCATATGTCTGTCTAAATGCTTCTTAAATGCTCTTATACGTTCTGACATTTCCCATGGCAGCCCATTCCCAGCACCTAACAGTATCTGAAAAAAAAACATAACTTGCCTCATAGTTCTCTTTAAACTTTCCCCTCACCTTAAAGCTGTGTCCTCTAGCATGTAACACTTCCACCCTGGGAAAAGACTAACTTCATCTATTCCTCTCATATTTGTGTAGTCTTCTATCAGATCATCCCTCAGCTTCTGATGCTCCAGAGTAAGTTTATCTAACCTCTCCAGATAGCTTGTAATCTCTGATCCAGACCACATTCTGCAGCCTCTCCAAAGCCATCACATCCTTCCTGTAAAGTGGCAACCAGAACTGCACAGAGTATTCCAAATGTGGCCGAAGCAAAGGTTTCTACAGCTGCTACATGACTTACTGACTTTGATACTTATGTACATTTCAATAGCACTTTAAAGAAAAGTTCTTCTCTCTTTGATATTTATTTGTTCCCAGATTTAATTATCCATATTATTTTGGGAAAGTGGGGTGAAGTATTACCTTAGGGAGATGAGAATGCAGAGTTAATGTTACAAAGGGTTCAGCCACAATCTTACTAAATGGCGAAAAAGGTTGGAAAGTCTGAGTGACCTACTCCTGCTTCATGTGATTCCATGTTGGTTTCTTCATAGTTTCAGTGCTACTAAGAACTTTGAGAATGCTACAGTCTACATACTACCGAATATGGAGCAACAAACAATCTGCTGGAGAAACTCAGCAGGTCAAGTAGCATCTGTAAGAGGAAAGGAATTGTCAAAGTTTCGGTTTGAAACCTTGCATCAGGTCTATATCTCCTTCCATGGCCTTGTGTTAAATTTTGTTTGTTGTCATTCCTATGAAGTACCTTGGAGTGCTTTACTGAATTAGAAGTGATAAATTACTACAAATTACTACTGATCGCTCATGTAATTTGTGGTATTTTCAGTTTTGGTGTATATAAATTTCACAAAACATTTTCCTGTGAAGTATAAAGAATACCTCTTGATAGGATATTCTTAATAGGAGGCACTAGATAAATACAAATTCTCCAGGTGGTGGTTTCCATCATGTCCAATGATGACAGGAAACTTGTGCGGGAGAGTTTTTTGAAGTGGTTATGCCATTGTATTAGAACAGTTCCACTCTCTCAAACTCAGAAATCTGGGACAATTGGTTTGATCAAATGACACAGCTGGGGTCTTCGTTGATTGCAGTGAATTAACCTCATTTGTGCCCTGTCGTGCCCTTTGCTTTCCATGGAGCGTTGTAGAGTCACCTTCCAGGCTGTTGGCTCTCACTATAGATCTCATCCGCCCAGTCTGCTGGAGCTGACTTTGCATGCTAAGACAGGTATGTCCTCATCTCATAGGGGTATGAGGCTTCCATCTACCCGCACCCTCTTTATCCCACCTGTCGAAGTGGTGTACTGGATTGGGGCTACTGTCGCATGCAAACAGCTACTTGGTGCCATAGGTGAGAGCTGTGTGTCTGGTGGAAAACAAAGGTGAGCAAGCTGCCCCAGAATGGACACAAGAATCCCCTTCAGCGGAAGGGCTATCCCTCCCTGGACACCCCATCTTCCTTCATGTACTGAAAGGTAAATGGTTAGAAATTATTGAAAGACTGCACCAACTTGGGCCTTCATAGAACATAGAACATAGAAAATCTACAGCACATTACAGGCCCTTTGGCCCACAATGTTGTGCCAACCATGTAACTTACTCTGGAAGTTGCCTAGAATTTCCCTACTGCATAGCCCTCTATTTTTCTAGGTTCCATGGACCTATCTAAGAGGCTCTTAAAAGACCCTATTGTATCTGCCTCTACCACTTTCGCTGGCAGTGCATTCCACGCACCCACCACTCTCTGTGTGAAAAACTTACCTCTAACATCCCCCTTGTACCTACTTCCAAGCAACTTAAAACTATGCCCCCTCGTGTTAAGCCATTTGTTAGCCTTCAACCAGTGTACAACTACAAAAAGAAAACAAATAATAATGAATAAATACGCAATAAATTTTGAGAACATGAGATGAAGCGTCCTTGAAAGTGAGTCCATAGGTTGTGGGAACATTTCAATGATGGGGCCAGTGAAGTGACCCATTTGGTGAAAGAGCCTGAAGGTTGAGGGGTAATAATTGTTCCCGAACCTGGTGGTGTGAGTCCTGAGGCTTCTGTACCTTCTTCCTTTTGGCAGCAGTGAAAAGAAATCATGTCCTGGGTGGTGGTGGTCCCTGATGATGGATGCTGCCTTCTTGCAACAATGCTTCATGTAGATGTGCTCAGTGGTGGGTGGGTTACCTATGTTGGACTATACTGTATACATTACTTTATGAACAACATTGATAGATTTTTACCTAAATGGTCAAATTCAAAATGCAATATACTGACATTCACATCAATTGGCGAAATCTTACAGCACCTGCTGTGTATTACAGTGAAAGATTAATATCTAGGCAATGAAAAACCAGCATTGTTAAGCATGTTTATGCCATTAAAATGGCTTAGTAGTTCTAGTCATGAAAATTGATCCTAATCACATAGCAACAATTACCAATAATACTTCCTCCTAACATTTATAAGGGACATTCATCTTTCCACGAGGTCTTCCGCAAACTGTGAGGCAAAATGAAGGTTGTTCTGCTTCTTCTGTTTGCCATTTGCCTCGGCATAAGTACAGGTAATTGTTTTTTTAAAAAAATTTTGTCTTAAATTCAATGTCATTCTTGTCATGCTTAAGAATTTAAAAATCAATAATATATTTCATAGCTTTTCAGGAATTCCCTCTTTTTCTCCAAAGGGGTTTACTTTTTCTCAGTAATTTGTGAATTTAATATACTTTATACTTTATTATCCTTAATATAAGGATTGAAAGACTCCAAGTGTAACATTCCAACGTCTTAAAAACTTAGTAAACACCAGTGCTTCTGAATCTCTTGAGTCACTTCACTGTACATGTCAAATGCTAATATAAATATTCAATATTTGGAATTTAACATTTTACTCCTGGATTTATGACAGAAGGAGCTCTTTGGGGCTTGTTGAAGTAACACCATATAAAATATAAGATATATTTTATTAAATATTTTTTAGATAAACATGGATGTGTTTATGAGGACAAGACACAGGCACGAACACTCGTGTCTTCTTTCACTAAAAATAGTGGAGCAAAATATATCCCATGATTTAAAACCCAGTGATCCGATCCATTAAAGACTTTGAGATTGAATTTCACTTCAAGTTCGAAAGTAGCAGAATTTATTTTTTAACCATGCTTTGTGCCTTTTATACAAAATGTAAACATGAACATTTAGTGAAATTTAGATAGTTTTAGATGTTTGTATTAAATTAACGTGTACAATCAAATACCCACTTATTAAACTAAATTGGTTGATTAACCAATGTAACTGCAGCAGCAGTTTTGTATATTTTAATCCAAGACGTGATCTATTCTATTTCTTAGAGGTTGACAACAATCAGTTTATATTTCCCTACTTCTTTTCACTGAAAGTAATCAATCTGATTTGTCCTAACAATTCCCATTTCACTAAAATTAATAAATATTGTCCCCAAATTGCTAATCTAATTCTAAAAGACTACACTATGAAAATATAGGGAACATAAAACATAAATTGGTATACTAGGGTGGAGCAATTTTGAGTATCTTGAGTAAAAACTACTATATTATTCTGCTTTTACCTGTATAGTATCTGAATTCATATATTTTCTATTCTCCACTTTGCTTTCCTTGGTAAGTAAGATTATTTTTTACCATTTAAAAATATACGTTTGAAGAAAGATGTTTTAGGAATGTATCCTACGAAATAAGCAGAAAAGTCATCAACTATTTTGATCAGTATTTTGGCAGAAAGTACCTAGGTAAGAGAAGAGCCTAATACATCAGTGGCAAAATTCAAAGCCTGCTCCTCTGCCTGGGTACCTGTACCTCCTTCTGCAAATGGATCCTTGACACCTTCTCTGAGAGACCACAGTCAGTGCAGATCGGAAATAAAATCTCCTCCTCACTGACAATTAACATAGGTGCAACTCAATGATGTGTGCCTCGCCCACTGATTTACTTCCCCTACATCTATTACTGTGTGGCTAGGCAGAGCTCAAATGTGATTTATAAATCAGAATCAGAATCAGGTTTAATATCACTGGCATACCATATGTCATGAAACTCATTTTGTGGCAGCAGTACATTGCAATACGTAATAAAAACTATAAATCTCAATAAGTATATATTAGAAAATTTAATGAAATTAATTGTGCAAAAACAGAGGAAAAAATAGTGAGATAGTGTTCATGGATTTATTGCCCGTTATGAAATATGATGGTGGAGGGGAAGAAACTGTTCCTGAAACATTGAGTACGTGTCTTCACGTTCCTGGGTGATGGGGGTCCTTAATGATGGATGTCATCTTTTTGAGGCATCACCTTTTAAACGTATTAATGCTGGGGAGACTAGTGTCCATGATGGAGCTGGCTGAGTTTACAACTTCCTGCAGCTTTTTCCGATTCTGTGCATAGCCCTTCCATACCAGACAGCGATGCAACCAGTTAGAATGCTTCATTGGAAAGCGTTTTAACTTGTATCTTCACTGATGACACAACTATTGTTGGCAAAATCTCAGATGGTTATAAAGAAGCATACAGGAGTGAGACAGAGTGGCAGGTTGAGTGGTGTTGGACAAAAACCACACATTCAACATCAGTAAGACTAAGGAATTGATGATGGACTTCAGGAAGGGGAGATTGGGACAACACACAGGCAGTTCTCATTGAGGTTTCAGCTGTGGAAAGGTTATGTAGCTTTGAGATCCTGGGTCCCAACATCTCTGAAGATCTATGCTGGGCCTAACATATTGATACAATTATGAAGAAGGCATTGCAGTGGCTATATTTCATTAGGAGTTTGAGGTGACTTGGTATGTCACCAAAGACTCTGGAAAATTTCTACAGGTATACAGTGTTACGTACCCCGTAACTGGGTTGCCAAACCAGCAGAAATGGATCACTCAGTTGGAGTCTGGATTACTAGAACTAAGAAAGTTTTATTAAAGAAACAAGCAACACAGTAATCGAAAGGATAATAAATGCAACAGTTCAGCAATGATAAACACACATGTGCACAGAATTAAGATAACAGCATCAATCAAGCTCTATCGTTGTCTAGGGGTAAATGACCAAATTTCAAAGTGACACAAAAGTTCAGTCCAATTTAGTTCAGTTCGCAGTAATCATTGCCATGGCGATGGACAGCGTGGGGGGAGAGAGAGAGAGAGAGAGAGAGAGAGAGAGAACGGGAACGACTGATCATTCAGAAACGGCTTCCATTCACAGACCGGCGATATGGCTCACAAGTAGCTTTCGGGCAGGTCCTTGGTGATGTCACCTGAGGTCACCGACTGTGACCCCTCCTCCAGATGCGGTCGATCCTCTGCAGTGAACCCGGCACCCAAGCAAGGGCGGACACACACCGGGTTCCCGCTGATAGTACCTTTCCACCCTGTGCGTTGTCCGATACTTCCCACCGACTCGTGAGAGGCGCACCGCTTCCAGGGTCTCGTTACCTCGGGTGTCGTGTGTCCTGCCTTAGCGAACCTGTCCCTTTTTATCCCCCTGCTGGGGTATCGCCTGTCCATCACTTCAAACAGTTCAGGGTTCAAAGGGGGAGCCGCTCCAGACAGCTCTCTCTCTCCCGTCCCTTCATTACACATCTCCAGATCGTCTGTCCATCACTTCAAACAGTTCAGGGTTCAAAGGGGGAGCCGCTCCAGACAGCTCTCTCTCCCCCGTCCCTTCACTACACATCTCCAGACGCTGCTCCATTGTTCCTTATCTCTCCTTCCCCTGAGGACAGGTGGCAGACCACTTGCTGATGTCACTGATGCTAACCCAGGCCAGCAAACATCTTAATTTTATGTGTATTCTCGTCACAACAGCAAGAGCATTCTGACTGGTTGCATCACCGTCTGGTATGGGGGCACCAATACACAAGATTGTAAGAGGCTTGAGAGGATTGTATGTTTAGCCATCATAGGCGCATGCCCACCAATGAGGACATCTTCAAAAGGTGATTTCTCAAGAAGGCAGTATCCATCATGAAGGGCTGTCACCATCCAGGAAACGCACTCTTCCCATTACTGCCATCAGGGAAGATGTACAGGAGCCTGAAGACACTCAATGCTTTAGGAACAGCTTCTTCTCCTCTGCCATCAGCTATCTGAACAGACAATGAACCCATGAAAACTACCCCTCCAGTTTTTTTTTTGATCTGTAGGCTCTAATTATTTAATTTTTATATTTTTATTATATATAGTATACTTAATGTATGGCAGCATATAATATACTTATATAGTATACTTAATGTATCGCAACATATTCTGATTCTGAAAGTTTTCCAGCAACTGCTGGTCCACTCAAATAAAATTGTAAAAAGATGTTATCTGTAAGTTGCACAATCAGTAGAAAATGCAGTTTCTTCCCTAATTCAGGTTCTCCCAGTGACCCAAGAATAATGTTGTTTTTGCCTCAGAGATTTCCATTGGCTTTGTTTCAGGATCTCAAGAGCCTCAGTTCTGGAAACTGATCCAGAGAAATGTATTTCAGTTTCATCATGGGAAATATAAATTAATCAAATATTTCTGGAATTCATAAAACTCATATTAGTAATGATAATCATAGGTCTGAATAAAAGCTCAATCCATTCTTAAATGGAAATCTGTCAAACTTATCTGGTCTGTCTGTATGCAATTCCAGACTCACTAATATGGTTGGCTATAAGCTGTTTTCTCAGTTCTGCAGCAACAGGGATGGACAAAAGCTGGCAGTAACTTTGGTATACTTCCATATTTCATATCAGATGAACTTCTTGCCAAAGAATTGCTCTCACATAATTCTTGACAGCTAAGCACAGTTTGACTGAGACCCAAAAACAACCCATTGCCCTTTGCTCTTCACCCTTCACCACAGGTCGGGGGGGGGGGCTGAGAAAAATTTCTAACTTCTATAGAGTGTTGGGAAAGAAGATATCAATGATAAGATATTGGGAGCAAATGAATTCATATTTGTCCAATCCAAATGGGAAAAGGGCTAATAGTTTAAAAATTTTTACATAACAGTTGTATTAATTTTCACTGATGATTTAGTTCAAAAGTCTGAGAAAAGTCTAAGGTTGAAAAAACTGTTATCTGGCTAACATGAAAATAAAATTAAAATTCCAGTTGTTGGAACTGAAAACTGATAATTTTGGAAACACTCAGCAGGCCAGGCAGCATCTGTGGGAAGAGAAATGGAATTCATATTTTAGATTGAACATCATTAGTTTAAAGTGGGTGTTACTGATGAACAGCTTCTGTCACTCTGTTAGTCTGGATTAGTTTCAGATTAAAAATCCTTCATCAGAAGAGCCAATTGTGCTAATCTAGAGTAACACAGAACTGAAGGTGTTGATATAAAATATTTGAGGCTCCAATAAAGGGTCTTTGACCTTAAATGTTGGGGGAGAGTGGTATACCCGTGATCAACCATTTTGGCCATTTGGAAGAGCAATCAATCCTTCAGCTCTATACCCAAAGTTCTGCGATTCTCTTCACCCTCAGATATTTTTCTAATTCATTTTTGAATCTTCACACTCAAATCTTTTAAGAAATGAAATGCAGATCATGACTACATGTTACTTGAATAGATTTTAACTTTCGCCTCCCTGACTCTTTTCCTAATCACCATAAATTGTGTGCTTTGGATGTCTACCCTTTTGTGTAACTACCACTCCCCAAAACATATAACACATTGAGAGCACTGCAATGCAGTTTAGTTTGTTCTAGGCCTCTAATCTGTTCCGGAAAACCTTCACATGGACCTTTTGTCTACTATGTTTGGGGCTCTCGATGTGCTTTCTTTTACTTTAGTGGAGACAAGGTGATAATTTTTGTGGAATACCTATGCCCTGTTCATAATGGCCATCCTGAGCTTCTGGTCAATGCAATTTCAACTTCCCTTCCTATTCCTACACTGACCTACTTTCTCCAGTGTGAGGGTGAGGCCAAGTGCAAACTAAAGGAACAGCTCCTCATACTCTCCTGGAATGAACACTGAATGTTCCAGTTCCAGGTAATGCACACTCTGTGCTCTTATCTCCTTCCGATCCACACAGGTTGTCTCTCCCCTTTCTTTCTGAAACCTCCTCCCCAAAACCCTATTTAATTCTATTCCCCCAACCCCTCCCCACCACTGGTTCCATCTGCACATCATCTCTCCTTGATCTGTTTCTGCTTCATAAACTTCTGATCTACCAGTTTCCAGCATCTGTTCCTTTATGCCTCTACTTATCACATCTCCAGCTTCTGTCTCTACTTCTCCCGTTTTCAACTGGTGCTCTTTTTTTGTTTATCCTTATCTGTTTCTACCTTTCATTCACCAGTAACTGTCTCCCACCTCCATCCTTCTCCCTCCCCTACCTGGCTCCATTGGTCTGTCATTTCGATCTTCACTTGGTTCCACCTAGCACCTGCCAGACCCTTCCTCTCCTCTTTATACTTTCAGTCCTCATGCAGGATCTTGATAAAACAATGATGACCTGCATTCATGGATGCTGTTTAACTGACTAAGTTCTTCCAGTGATTAGTTCTTTGTTCCAGATTGCAGCATCTGCAATATCCACTATTGTCTCTTTATAAGGCTTGATTAAAGCCGATAACAAAAAAGTTATGAAATTATGCAAGGAAGAAAAAGTATTTTGGAGATGGAAGAATTTTACAATGCGTTTCAAGTTGTCTATATTAATACCATTTGCAGTTGCTGGCTTAGAATGCTACTACTGTAAGGATGCATCAAGCAATGAAGACTGCAATAGAAATCCAGTTCAAACTTGCAGTAGTAATGAAGACAGATGCTCCATATCTAAAGTCACAATAAATTTATGTAAGTTTACATGATTTATTATTTAACAAAAGCATTATTAAGGATGTGATGTGAAAATTATTCCTTGATATGCTATTCTTGTACATAGTGATATTTGTTGTGCAGTGTATTCAGACTGTTTTATAACAAGAACATAGTACTGTATATCAAAAGTTCATAGATTGTCGGAAGATGGGCAAACAATGCACCCACACCAAAATTTATGGGATTCTGTTTCCATCAACATTACCTTCACCTCTACCAGCTGTACCATTCATAATAAAGGGTTTTTAAATCCAATTGTTAGTAAATTGGATCATTAACCCCTGATTTTGTGCACAGGAACTGCCCTTAGAGCACTGGGATGATGACCACAGGGAATTTACCAATTGAGTGAAATTTCACGTGGGTGAGGACATTAACACACATGCAGTGATTGACCACTGGAAGTTTAAGAGCAGACAGGCCAAAATGTCAGTGAGCACATAAGACTGATTTAATGTCAGCACAGTTGCAGGTCAACTTCATTTATAAAAATCCACCAGTTTCTTCTCCAGACTCAATGCCTCTCGGGAGGCATGGTCATGTCGTGGTCAGTGTAACACTATGACAGTGCCAGCAACCTAGGTTCCATTCTGCTGCTGTCAGTAAGGAGATTGTATGTTCTCCCCTTGACTGCAAGTGTTTCCTCCAAGTGGTCTGGTTTTCTCCCAACTTCCAAAGATGTACAGGTTAGGGTTAGTAAGTCGTGGGCATGCTGCATTGGTACTGGAAGCATGGCAACACTTGTGGGTTGTGCCCAGCACATCCTTGGACTTGTGATGGCCATTGATGCAAACTACCCATTTCACTGTATGTTTCGATGTGACGTACACGTGGCAAATAAAGCTAATTTTTAGCTTTCACTGGAGCTAACCATTCAAAATATTGGCCACCAGTGTTGCAGCCATAGTCATAGAATACTACAGCACTGAAACAGGCCACTTGGCGCATCTAGTCGTGCCAAATTACTAATCTGCCTGGTCCCATTGATCTGCACCCGGACCATAGCCCTCCATACCCTTCCATCAACATATGTATTCAAAAGTTTCATAAGTGTTGAAGTCAAATCTGCAGGCACCACATCTGCTGGCAGAACGTTCCACACTCTCACCACCCTCTGAGTGAAGCTCCCCCTCATATTCACCTTAAACATTTCACCTTTCACTCTTAACCCATGAGCCCTAGTTCGAGTCTCACCAAACCTCAGAGGAAAAAGCTTGCTTTTCTACCTTTCCCTATAGCTCAGGTCCTCAAGTCCTGGCAACATATTTGTAAATTTTCTCTGCACTCTATCTTATTTACATCTTTCCTCTAGGTAGGTGACCAAAATTACACACAATATTCCCAATTAGACCTCACCAATGCCTTCTACAACTTCAACGCAACATCTCAACTTCTGTACTCAATACTTTGATTTATGAAGACCAATGTGCCTAAAGCTCTCTCCACAACCCAATCTACCTGTGACACAACCATGCAAGTCCTTGCAAAGTGCAACACCTCACATTTATCAACACTGAATTTAATCTGCCAATTTTCTGCTCATTTTTCCAGCTGATCCAGATCCCATTGCAAGTTTTGATAGCCTTCCTCGATGTCCACTACACCACAGACTTGGTGTCATCTGCAAAGTTGCTGATCCAGTTTACTACATTATCATCCAGATCATTGATATAGATAACAAACAACAATGGATGCGGCACCAATCCCTCTGGCACATCACTAGTCACAGGCCTCCAATCAGAGAGGCAACCATCTATTACCACTCTTTGGCTTTTCCAGCAAAATCAATGTCTAATCCAATTTACTACATTATCCAGAATGCCAAATGATTGAACCTTCTTGCCCAACCTCCCATGCAGAACGTTGTCAAAGCTTTGCTAAAATCCATATAGTCTACATATTCTGCCTTGTCTTTCCTGGAAACTTCCTCTAAAAAAAAACTCTCTAAGGTTGGTTAGACACAAACTAGCAGCACAAAACCATGTTGACTATGCCTAATCAGTCCCTGTTCCTGTCCAAATACTTATATATCGGGTCCCTTAGAATATTTTCCCACTACTGACGTCAGGCCCACCAGCCTATAATTCCCTGGCTTATTCTTAAATCTTTCTTAAACAACAGAATATTAGTTATACTCTAATCCTCCAGCATGTCACCATAGAAAAAGACATTTTAGTCATGGGCGACTTCAACATGCATGTCGATTGGGAAAATCAGGTTGGAAATGGATGTCAAGAGAGTGAGTTTGTTGAATGCCTATGAGATGGCTTTTTGGAGCAGTTTGTCATTGAGCCTACGAGGGGATCAGCCATACTGGATTGGGTGTTATGTAATGAACCAGAGGTGATTAGGGAGCTTAAGATAAAAGAAAACTCAGAAGGTAGTGATCGCAATATGTTTGAGTTCAACTTGAAATTTGATAGAGAGAAAATAAAGTCTGACTTAGCAGTATTTCTGATGTAGTGAAGGAAATTACAGTGGTATGAGAGAGGAGTCGGCCAAAGTAAATTGGAAGGAGATGCTGGCAGGGATGACAGCAGGAAACAAAGAGTAGGGATTAACGGGTCTGTTTCAGAATGGCAGGTGGTGACTAGTGGGGTACTGCAAGACTCGGTGCTGGGACCGCAGCTATTTACAATATACATTAATGATTTAGATGAAAGAATTAAAAGTTACATTAGCAAATTTGCAGATGACACAAAGCTGGGTGGCAGTGTGAAATGTGCGGAGGATGTTGAGATAATGTAGGATGACTTGGACAGGTTGGGTGAGCGGGCAGATGCAGTTTAATGTGGATAAATGTGAGGTTGTCGACTTTGGTGGCAAGAACAGGAAGGCAGATTACTATTTGAATGGTGTCAAGTTAGGAAAAGGGGAAGGTCAACGAGATCTTGGTGTCCTGTTGATCAGTCACTGAAAGTAAGTATGCAGGTACAGCAGGCAGTGAAGAAAGCTAATGGCATGTTGGCCTTCATAACAAGGGGAGTTGAGTATAGGAGCAAAGAGTTCCTTCTGCAGTTGTACAGGGCCCTGGTGAGACCACACCTGGAGTATTGTGTGCAGTTTTGGTCTCCAAATTTGAGGAAGGACATTCTAGCTATTGAGGGAGTGCAGTGTAGGTTCACGAGGTTAATTCCTGGGATGGTGGGACTGTCATATATTGAAAGATTGGAGCGACTGGGCTTGTATACATTGGAATTTAGAAGGATGAGAGGGGATCTGATTGAAACATATAAGATTATTAAGGGATTGGACATGCTAGAGGCAGGAAACATGTTCCCGATGTTGGGGGAGTCCAGAACCAAGGGGTAGGCCATTTAGAACAGAGTTGAGGAAAAATTTTTTCACCCAGAGAGTTGTGGATCTGTGGAATGCTCTGCCTCAGAAGGCAGGGGAGGCCAATTCTCTGGATGCTTTCAAGAAAGAGTTAGATAGAGCTCATAATGATAGTGGAGTCAAGGGATATGGGGAGAAGGCAGGAACGGGGTACTGATTGTGGATGATCAGCCATGATCACAGTGAATGGCAGTGCTGGCTTGAAGGGCTGAATGGCCTACTCCTGCACCTATTGTCTATTGTCTATTATTGACAGCAGAGCAGCAACAGCATGAGTTTATGGGAAAAATGAGGAAGGTGCAGGATAGATATATTCCAAAAATGAAGAAATAGTCAAATGGCAAAAGAGTATAACCGTGGCCAAGGGAAGTCAAAGTTAATGTAAAAACAAAAGAGAGGGCATACAACAAAGCAAAAATTAGTGGGAAAACAAAGGATTGGGAAGCTTTTAAAAACCTACAGAGAGCAAGTAAAAGAATCACTAGGAGGGACAAGATGAAATATGAAAGCAAGCTAGCAAACAACGCCAAAGTGGAGAATAAAAGCTTTTCCAAGTATTTAAAAAATAAAAGATGAGAGTGGATGTAGAACTGCTAGAAAATGAGGCTGGAGAAATACAGATGAACTAAATGAGTATTTTGCATCATTCTTCACTGTGGAAGACACTAGCAGTGTGCCAGATGTTGAAGGGTGTGAGGGAAGAGAAGTGAGTACAGTTGCTATTACAAGGGAGAAGGTGCTCAAAAAGCTGAAAGACCGAAGGGGACATAAGTCACTGTACCAGATGAACTGTACCCTGGGGTTCTGAAAGAGGTAGCGGTTGAGATTGTGGAGTATGCAGTAATGATCTTTCAAAAACTATGGGACTCTGGCATGTTGCCAGAGGACTGGAAAATTGCAAAAATCACTCCACTCTTTAAGAAAGGAGGAAGGCTACAGAAAGGAAATTATAGACCAGTTAGCCTGACCTCAGTGATTGGGCAGATGTTGGAGTCATTTGTTAAGGATGAGGTTATGGAGTACTCGGTGACACGGGACAAGATAGGACAAAGTTGGCATGGTTTCCTTAAGCTTGCCTGATGAACCTGTTGGAATTCTTTGAGGAGATTACACATAGCATAGATGAAGGGGTTGCAGTGGATGTTGCATATTTGGACTTTTTGAAGGCCTTTGGCAAGGTGCCACACATGTGGCTGCTTACCAAGTTAAGAGCCCATGGTAGCATCTTACAGGAAATATACTAGCATTAATAGAGCATTGGCTGATTGGCAGGAGGCAAAAAGTGGGAATAAAGAGGGCCTTTTCTGGTTGGTTGCCAATGACTAGTGGTGTTCCACAGAGGTCAGTGTTGAGACCACTTAAATGTTATATGTCAATGATTTGGATGATGGAATTGATGGCTTATTACCAAGTTTACGGATGATACGAAGATAGGTGGAGGGACAGATAATGCTGAGGAAATAGGTAGGCTACAGAAGGATTTAGATTAGGAGAATGGGCAAGAGAGTGGCAAATGAAATACAATCTTGTAAAATGCATGCTCACACACTTTGGTAGTAGAAATAAATATACAGATTATTTTTTAAATGGGGAGAAAATCCAAAAATCTGAGATGCAAAGGGACTTGGGAGTCCTTGTGCAGAACACACTAAAGGCTAACTTGCAGGTAGAGTTGGTGGTGAGGAAGGCAAATGCAATGTTAGCATTCATTTCAAGAGGTCTAGAATACAAGAGTAGGGATGTGATGCTGAGGCTTTATAAGGCACTGGTGAGGCCTCACCTTGAGTATTGTGAACAATTTTGGGCTCCTCATCTACAAACGTAAGAAAAGATATGCTGGCATTGGAGTGGGTCCAGAGGAGGTTCACAAAGATGATTCCAGGAATGAAAGGGTTATCGTATGAGGAACGTTTGATTGCTCTGGGTCTGTATTCACTGGAATTTAGAAGGATTAAAGGGGATCTCATTGAAACCTTTTAAATATTGAAAGGCCTAGACAGAGTAGATTCGGTAAGGATGTTTCCCATGGTGGGGGAGTCTAGGACAAGAGGACACTACATCAGGATAGAGGGGCATCCATTTAAAACAGAGATGTGGAGAAATTACTTTAGCCAGAGGATGGTGAATGTGTGGAATTTATTACCACAGGCAGCTGTGGAGGCCAGGTTGTTGGGTGTATTTAAGGCAGAGCTTGATAGGATCTTGGACATGACATCAAGGTTAACAGGGAGAAGGCAGGGAATAGGGCTGAAAAGGGGGAAAAAGGATTAGCCATGATTGAATAGCAGAGCAGACTCAATGGGTCAAATGGCCTAATTCTGCTCCTATGTCTTATGGTCTTATTTTAAGTAGCTCTGCTAGGACCTCTGCAATTTCTGCACTAGCTTCCACAGGGTCTGAGGGGACAGTTTGTCAGGCCTTGGGGATTTATCCACTCTAATTTGCCTCAAGACAGCAAACACATTCTTCTCTGTAATCTGTATATGGACCATGACCTCACTGGTTCTTTGACTTTGTATAAATACAGATGTTAGAAACCATTTTAGACTCCTCCCCACTCCCCTCCCATCTCTTTCGGGTTGCCATCTAATGAAAAGCAAAGCTGATGTGACCAGCCACTTAGATCCCCAAAATGGTCGGTTAATCCTGAATTGGAATTCTAGCTTTTTTTAAAGGAACTATGGCGTTTAGACTTTTGCTTGAATGTGTGGTTGAAGAACATGAAGAAGATCCACATCTGTGCAGAGTAATAAGTTTATAAAATCTAAGCAATAGATTCTATTTATACAACATGAAATCTTTTTAAATATATGGTTTTATCTCTTCAATCATTTTAAATTTAAATGACAGATGAATTGATGAAACTCCCATCCTTCCGAGAACATAAGCAGATATAAGTTGTATGCTTCCTTAAGCTTCTCAATACTGCTCAAAAGATCCTTGTTGATCTTGCAATCTGCATTCTTGCATTCCCATTCATTTCTTAGATCCCTTGATTTCCCAAGTGTCCAAGTTTTATTAAAATTCAATATTGGACATATTGAATGCCCAAGATAGCCAGTGGTAGAGAATTCTAACGACTCATAAGCTTCTACAGAGATTTCTCAAGCAACGCACACAAACCCAGCAAGTCAGGCAGCATCTATGAAAATGAATAAATAGTCAACATTTTGGGCTGAAAAGGAAGGGGGAAGATGACAGAATAAAAATGTGGGAAAAGGGGAAGGAGGAAGAAGGATAGGTAAACCCAAGTGGGTAAGAAATGTAAAGAGCTGGAGAAAAAGAAATCTGAGAGGAGAGGAGAGTGGACCATAGGAGAAAGAGTAGGAGGAGGGGACCTCAGGGGGAGGTGATAGGCAGATGAGAAGAGTTAAGGGGCTAGAATGGGAAATAGAAGAAGAGGGCAGGTGGAGGGAATTTTTTTTAACTGGAGGGATATATCAATATTCATGCCATCAGGTTGCAGGCTACCCAGATGGAATATGAAGGGTTGCTCTTCCACCCTGAGGGTGGCCTCATCATGGCACAAGAGAAATCCATAGACAGACATGTTGGAATGGAAATGGGAATTAAAATATTTGGCTACCAGGAAGTTTCACTTTTAGTGGGTGGAGCAGAGTTGCTTGATGAAGTAGTCCCCCATTTTATGACAGGTCCCACCAATGTAGAGGAGGCCGCATTGGGAGCACTGAACACAGTAGGCAACACCAGCAGATCTGCAGGTGAAGTGTTGCTTTGCCTGGAAGGGCTGTTTGGAGCCCTGAAAGGAGATAAGGGAGGAGGTGAATGGGCAGGTGTAGCACTTTGGCCACTTGCAGGGATAAGTGCTGGAAGGGAAGCTAGTGGGTAGGGGCGAATGGACAAGGGAATCATAGAGCGAGCAATCCCTGTGGAAAGTAGAGAGAGGGTGGGTAAATTTATGTTTGGTGGTAGTACCCCTTTGGAGATGGCAGAAGTTGCAGAGAATGATATATTGGATGCAGAAGCTCATGAGATGGTAGATAAGGACATGTGGAACTCCATCGCTGCTAAGACAGCAGGAAGATGAGGTGAGCGTAGGTATTCAGGAAATGGAGGAAATAAGGGTGAGGGCAGCATCGATAGTAGAAGAAGGGAATTTCTCAGAGATTTCTCATCATTTCTATCCTTTTTGCCCAACCTCAGACCAAATCTCAATTAGCTTTTAGGTAATACATGAAAGTACCTTTGATTTATTTCTATTTCTCTGCCCATTCCTGTGCACAATATTCAGAATGCTTTTGATTATTCTTCCAGTAGTAAGATTAAGATCACCAAGGGTCTGTCAGAATCGTAAGTGCAAATCAGTTTCCTGCGGTTCTATTTACTCCGAGTTTTGGAAGGTCCATCTGCAAGAAAACTTATTGAATCCACACCTTTGATTAAAATGTTGTCATTACTGATTCAAAATCTTTTTATCTCCTCTTGACCCATTATAGTTGGGACACAGACAACTGTCTTGACGAAAGGCTGCACTGAAAATTCACGGTGCACGGGAAACACCGATGTCTTATTCGTCAATACTGGAGTTAAATGCTGTGATTCAAATTTATGTAATGTGAATGGTTCAATTAATTTCTCTGCAAGAAAACTGCTGCTTATGGCCTCTGCAAGTTTTCTTTACTTCATCTATAAGCTTACAAATTAAGTTGAATAATGCATCATCTGCTTGAGGAGACCTGGTGATATATATTATTAATTTTACTTAAATGGAAGCTGTAATTGGGGCCAATATAGGCAATAATATTCATAAGTTTTGATTTCTCTATCACCAAAATTAATTTTTAATATTCTAGCTTTATAGTCATGTTGTTACTTATAAACTGTAATGAACTCACTTTGGGCAGAATGTTACCACAGGTTCCAAGATACCACCTATCACAAAGGAAAAACATCACAATTATTTCATCAAATTAAAGAAACCCAGGTGCAAAGTGAACACTCGCAGTACTTATTAAAAGATATATTTTATAACAGTCAAAACCATGATCAGTATAAAGCAACTTAAGACTATTGGTCAGGACTTAAGTTTAAAATATATTAAGAAATCTTAAAGACTTATTTTAAGCACATGGACAATTTTGTTATGAAGTTACCAGGTATATCCTTGATATTATTATGATATTGTATTCAATGCCAAGAAAATATTTTAAAAATAACTCACTCTAATCTGCAATATTACCAGTACATGTTCAATATTCTATCTATTAATTTGTGATTCAATGTTTTAAGAGAACACATTTTCATATCTAAGTGGAGTGTGCTTGATGTAATCAATGAAATGAATGGATTAGGAAGGCACTGATCATTGCAACATGGAAGCTGGTGGCTAATGAAGATGATGTGATGAACATGTACCTATCTGTTAAGAACTTCATTTCCCTGCTGCTCTCTACCTTAAAGATGTTCCTTTAGCCTTACCATTTTGACCCTTATTTCAATTATTTGTCCTAATAACACTCGATGTAAATCAATATAAATTTTTTTTTAATAAAGCCCCTCTGAAAAGTCTCGGTATCTTCTGTCTTATGATTATTCATAATAAATACAAGCTGCTGTTATTGTAACTATAAATGATTTGAGGGGTTTTGCCCACTGTCAATAACATAGTAGAGAAAAGAAGAAAAAGAACATCTTGTGTTTTCCAACAAATAAAATCACATGCAAGAAGAAACTTACCAGATGGTTGCTGCGCCCACTCCTGATGAGCCAAAGCCGAAACCTCCCCACTCTAACACTGGCCTTTGCTCTTGCATCCCGTTCACTGATCAGACACAGTTCAAACTGTAAAAACTGCCGCAAAGCACTGCTTTACAATGCATTCCACCCACCCACTTAACTGGTCAGTTTCTGACCAGAATATTCAACAAAGGACGAAGTACTAACAAGGTGCGATGAACATATTAAATGCATATTTAACAGACAGTCTTCTCTCTTGAATTGGACACCAAACAATAAACTAGCTACATTAAATTACATGAAGATGTTTACCAGTCTGTGGCCTCCTGCTCAGGTTCTCCCCAGGTTAGGGCAGGGTTCTGTTCCTGTGAACATTTGTAACATAGACTGTTTGCATGTGGGAAATGTGGCTATAATACAGCTTCCCAAATAGAATAAGATATCTGCAGCCTTGCAACAGTCAGCAAATTTATACCACCAATTTCCCAAACTATCTTTCATATCACAGACTATACATAGGTCGGGTGTTTGTGAGCAGGGGAGGACCTGTAGTATTACAGTGAAGCCCAATGCATACTTGACGAACAAGACCTCATCTTACATCTGGGCATATCACAGCTTTTTGGACTTAATTCTAGACTACAAGTTCAAGTAACTTGATTTCTCAGTCCATATCAGTTGTCTATCCGTGAAACTGGCTCGGCTTGCTTGTTACTTTGCCCTTCTTGTCTTTTTCAAATTTTTAAATATTTCCTTTTCCAAATCAATTTGAATCAAGTTTACTGTCATGGACACAAGTACATGTATGCACTGATGCAATGAAGAACTTACTTGCAGCACAATCACCAGCACATTGGTGTGAGTATTGGTTTACCTTCGCCACATGTATCAAGATATTCAAGATGATAAGAGACGTAGATTGAGTGGACAGCCAGATACTTTTTTCCCTGGGTTGAAATGGCTAAATTGAGGGCATAATTTTAATGTGATTGCAGGAAAGTATAGGGGGAATAACAGGGATAAGATTTTTACACAGCAAGTGGTAGGTGGGTGGAATGCATTGTAAAGCAGTGCTTTGCTGCAGTTTTTAGAGTTTGAACTGTGTCCGATCAGTGAACGGGATGCAAGAGCAAGGGCCAGTGTTAGAGTGGGGAGGTTTCGGCTTTGGCTCAATAGCAGTGGGCGCAGTAACCACCTGGTAGGTTTCTTCTATAGTCTTCATTCCTTGTCTGTTAGGGCATAATTAATGGCAGTGAAAATGGCTCCAGGGCTCTTTTGTGTTCTTTGTGTGAGATGTGGGAATTCTGAGAGATCTCCAGCCTCCTGAATAACCTTATCTGCCCCAAGTACACCATGCTGCAGCTCCTCAGAGAACGTGTTAAGGAACTGGAGCTGTAGCACGATGACCTTCAGCTCATGCGGAAGACTGAGGAATTGATAGAGAGGAGCTACAGGGAGGTAGTCACCCCTAGTTTGCAGGAAGGCAGGAAACTGGCTGACTGTCAGGAGAAGAAAGGGAAATGGGCAGACAGAACAGAGTACCCCTGCGGGCATTCACCTCAATAATAAGTATATCGTTATGGATACTGTTAAGGGGGACGACCTACCTGGGGCAAGGGGTGAGCCACAGCAAATGTGTCATAGAGTCTATAATATAGAGAAGTACAGCACAGAAACAGGCCCTTCAGCCCATCTGATCCATGCCAAAACCATTTAAACTGTCTACTCCCATCTACCAGCACCGCGACCAAAAACCTCCATATCCCTACTATTGATGTACCTATCCAAGCCTCTCTTAAACATTGAAATCAAGCTTGCATGCACCACTTGTGCTAGCAGCTCATTCCACCCTCTCACGACCTTCTGTGTGAAGAAGTTTTCATTCATGTTCTCCTTAAGATTCTCACCTTTCACTCTTAACCCATGATCTCTGGTTATAGTCCCACCCAACCTCAAAAAATGCTGCTTTCATTCACTCTGTCTATAGCACTCATAGATCTGTGTACCTCTAACAAATCTCTCAGCCCTCCATGTTTGAAAGAACACAGTCCTAACATATTCAATCTTTCCTTCTAACTCAGGTCCTCCAGACCCAGCAACATTGTTGAAAATTTTCTCTGCACTCTTTTTTATAGCTTTGCTGTAGGTAGGTGACCAAAACTGCACACAGTACTCCAAATTAGGCCTCACTGACGTCTTATACAACTTCAACCTAACATCTATGTGCCAAAAGCTACCGTATCTACCTGCGAAGCCACTGTCAATGAATTATATACTTGTATTCCCAGATCCCCTTGTTCTACCACACTCATCAGTGCTCTGCCATTCACTGTGTAAGGCCTACCCGGACTGGGCCTAACAAACTGCAAAACCTCATACTTGTGTGCATTAAATTCCATCTGCCATTTTACAGTCCATTTTTTCCAGCTGATGTAAATCTCTCTGCAAGCCATGGCATTCTTCCTCACTGTCCACTACACCCCACTCTAGGTGTTATCTGCAAATTTGTTGATCCATTTAATCACGTTATCATCCAGATCAATGATATAGATTGCAAACAGCGAAGGGCCCAGCACCGATCCCTGCTGCACATCGCGAGTCACAGGCCTCTACTCTCTGGCCAATATCTAATCCAATTTACGACTTCATTCTGAATGCCAAGTTACTGAATGTTCCTGACTAGCCTCCCATGCGGGACCTTGTCAAAAGCCTTGCTAAAGTCCATGGTAGACAACATCCACAGCCTTACCTTCATCCACGTTCCTGGTAACCTCCTCAAAAAACTCAATAACAAAAAAATATAGAAAACCAAGAGCACAATACAGTCCCTTTGGCGCACAATGCTGTGCTGAACAGGTATTTACTTAAGAAATTACCTTGGGTTACCCATAGCCCTCTATTTTCCTAAGCTCCATGTACCTATCCAGGAGTCTCTTAAAAGACCCTGTTGTATCTGCCTCCACCACTGTCGCTGACAGCCCATTCCACGCACTCACCAGTCTCTGTGTAAAAAACTTACCCCTGACATCTCCTCTGTACCTACTTCCACCCGCATCTTAAAACTGTGCCCTGTCATGTTAACCATTTCAGCCCTGGCAAAAAGCCTCTGACTATCAACACGATCAACGCCTCTCATCATCACACCTCTATCAGATCACATCTCATCCTCCGTCACTCAAAGGAGAAAAGGCCGAGTTCACTCACCTATTCTCATAAGGCATGCTCCCCAATCCAGGCAACATCCTTGTAAATCCCCTCTGTACCTTTTCTATAGTTTCCACGTCCTTCCTGTAGTGAGGCAACCAGAATTGAGCACAGTACTCCAAGTGGGGTCTGACCAGGGTCCTATATAGCTGCAATATTACCTCTCAGCTTTTAAACTCAATCCCATGGTTGATGAAGGCCAATGCACTGTATGCCTTCTTAACCACAGAGTCAACCTGTGCAGCAGCTTTGAGTGTCCTATGGACTTGGACCCCAAGATCCCTGTGATCCTCCACACTGCCAAGAGTCTTACCATTAATATGTACGAAGCCATGCTGACTATCTTTAATCAGTCCATGTCTATCTGTATACTTATATATCTGGTCCCTTAGACTACCTTCCAATAACTTTTCCACAACTGCTGTCAGACTCACCAGCCTATAATTTCCTGCTTTCTGTTTAGAGCCCTTTTTAAACAGCAGAACAACATAGGCTGTCCTCCAATCCTCCGGTACCTCCCCTGTCACTAAGGATGTTCTAAATATCTCTGCTAGGGCGCTGGCAATTTCTGCACTTGCCTCCCGTAGGGTCCAAGAAAACACCTTATCAGGCCCTCTTCTGGATTCTGTACAGGGCCCGTGAAGTTGATACCGTATTACCTCAAGCAACAAACACAAAAAATGCTGGTGAACGCAGCAGGCCAGGCAGCATCTATAGGAAGAGGTACAATCGACGCTTCGGGCCGAGACCCTTCACCAGGAGTGGTCTAGTGAATTCTAGCGAATACAGGCACAGAGCCATCAAACGCTCTTCATTTGACAGGCCATTCCATCCTGGAATCATTTTCGTTAAAACTCCTTTGAACTCTCCCCAGATTCAGCACATCCTTTCTAAGATAAGAGGCCCAAACCTGCTCACAATACTCCAAGTGAGGCCTCACCAGTGCTTCATAAAGTCTCAAAATTACAGCCTTGCTTTTATATTTTAGTCCTCTTGAAATGAATGCTAACATTGAGTTTGCCTTCCTCACCACAGACTCAACCTGCAAATTAACCTGTAGGGAATCCTGCACAAAGACTCCCAAGTCCCTTTGCATCTCAGTTTTTTATATTTTCTCTCCATTTAGAAAACAGTCAACCCTTTCATTTCTTCTACCAAAGTGCATGACCATACATTTCCCAACACTGTATTCCATCTGCCAACATAAAAGTAAGGATGTAATATTGAGACAATAGACAATAGGTGCAGGAGTAGGCCATTCGGCCCTTCGAGCCAGCACCGCCATTCACTGTGTTCATGGCTGATCATCCACAATCAGTATCCAGTTCCTGCCTTCTCCCCATAATCCCTTGATTCCGCTATCTTTAAGAACTCTATCCATCTCCTTCTTGAAAGCATCCAGAGACTTGGTCTCCACAGCCTTCTGGGGCAGAGCATTCCATATATCCACCACTCTCTGGGTGAAAAAGTTTTTCCTCAACTCCATTCTAAATGGCCTACCCCTAATTCTTAAACTGTGGCCTCTGGTTCTGGACTCACCCATCAGCGGGAACATGCTTCCTGCCTCCAGCGTGTCCAATCCCTTAATAATCTTACATGTTTCAATAAGATCACCTCTCAGCCTTCTAAATTCCAGAGTATACAAGCCCAGTCGCTCCAATCTTTTGACATATGACAGACCCGCCATCCCGGGAATTAACCTTGTGAACCTACGCTGCACTCCCTCGATAGCAAGAATGTCCTTCCTCAAATTTGGAAACCAAAACTGCACACAGTACTCCAGGTGTGGTCTCACCAGGGCCCTGTACAGCTGCAGAAGGACCTCTTTGCTCTTATACTCAATTCCCCTTGTTATGAAAGCCAGCATGCCATTAGCTTTTTTCACTGCCTGCTGTACCTGCATGCTTGCTTTCAGTGACTAATGCACAACAACACATAAATCTCGTTGTGCTTCCCCTTTTCCTAACTTGACTCCATTTAGATAATAATCTGCCTTCCCGTTCTTACCACCAAAGTGGATAACCTCACATTTATCCACATTAAACTGCATCTGCCATGCATCTGCCCACTCACCCAGCCTGTCCAAGTCACACTGCATTCTCATAACATCCTCCTCACATTTCACACTGCCTCCCAGCTTTGTGTCATCGGCAAATTTGCTAATGTTACTTTTAA
Source organism: Mobula hypostoma (assembly GCF_963921235.1). Classification (NCBI taxonomy): domain Eukaryota; kingdom Metazoa; phylum Chordata; class Chondrichthyes; order Myliobatiformes; family Myliobatidae; genus Mobula; species Mobula hypostoma. The sequence continues at coordinate 162,279,341 of NC_086097.1, read as the reverse complement.
TTCCCTCATCTAAATCATTAATATATATTGTAAACAGCTGCGGTCCCAGCACTGAACCCTGCGGTACCCCACTGGTCACCGCCTGCCATTCCGAAAGGGACCCGTTAATCGCTACTCTTTGTTTTCTGTCAGCCAGCCAATTTTCAATCCATGTCAGTACTCTGCCCCCAATACCATGTGCCCTAATTTTGCCCACTAATCTCCTATGTGGGACTTTATCAAAGGCTTTCTGAAAGTCCAGGTACACTACATCCACTGGCTCTCCCTTGTCCATTTTCATAGTTACATCCTCAAAAAATTCCAGAAGATTAGTCAAGCACAATTTCCCCTTCGTATATCCATGCTGACTTGGACCAATCCTGTTAGTACTATCCAGATGTGTCATAATTTCATCTTTTATAATTGACTCCAGCATCTTCCCCACCACCGACATCAGGCTAACCGGTCTATAATTCCCTGTTTTCTCTCTTTCTCCCTTCTTGAAGAGAGGGACAACGTTAGCCACCCTTTTATAAGGCGCCGGTAAGGCCTTATTTGGAGGATTCTAAGCAGCTTTTCACCCCTTATCTAAGAAAGAATGTGTTGAAATTGGAGAGGGTTCAAAGGAGCTTCACAAAAATGATTCCAGGATATGAGGAGTGTTTGATGGGCTTTGGCCTGTACTTACCAGAATTCAGAAAAATGAGGGTAGGGATCTCCTTGAAACCTATTGAAAGTTGAAGGTCCAGGTAGAGTGGGTATGGAGAGGATTTTTCCTGTAGTAGGTGAATCTAAGACCAGAAGGCACAGCCTCCGAAGAGGGAGACATCCACTTAGAATGGAAACAAGGAGGAACTTCTTTCACCAGAGAGTAGTGAATCTATGGAATTTGTTGCCGCAGCAGCTGCGGAGATGAAATCACTGGGTATATTTATGGCAAAGGTTGATAGACTTGATTAGTCAAGGCATGACTGGTTGTGGGGAGAAGCCAGGAGATTGGGCTTGAATGGGAAACGGATCAGCATGATGAAATGGCAAAGCAGACTCGATGGGCCAAGTGGCCTAATTCTGCTCCTATAGCTAATGGTCTTATGGGAGATGGGAGAGGCAGAGGCATTTAAGAGACTCTAGATAGGGAAATGGATAGAAAAATGGAGGGCTATGTGGGAGGGAAGTACTAATTTGATCTTAGAGTAGTGTGACGAAAGTACACATAGACTAAGATATTGACTGTCCTGTGCTATCACCAGTGGGATCAACAGTTGATCTGCCACCTGTCTTCAGGAGAGAGAGATAAGTAAAGACAATGGAGCAGCATTTGGAAATGTTAATGAAGAGACGGGAGAGCTTAACGGAAGGAGACAGCGGTCTGGGAATTGTCAAGACCGGCTCCTCTTTGAACCCTGAACTGTTTGAAGTGATGGACAGGCGATACCCCAGCAGGGGGATAAAAAGGGACAGGTTCGCTAAGGCAGGACACACACACGACACCATGAGGTAACGAGACCCTGGAAGCGGTGCGCCTCCCACAAGTCGGTGGGAGTCTTTGGAGGGCTGGTCGTGGGTCCAAGCCAGAGACGCACAGGGTGGAAAGATACAATCGGCAGGAACCTGGTGTGTGTCCGCCCTTGCCTGGGTGCCGGGTTCACCGCTGAGGAAAGATCGTATCTGGAAACGGAGAGGTCACAGTCGGTGACCTCAGAAAACATCACAAAGGGCTCGCCCGAAAGCTGACTGCGAAGAATATCGAAGGTCTGTGTGGAAGCCGTTTGAATATTCATTCGTTTTTGCTCTCTCTCTCCTTCCCCCCACTGTCCATCTCCCACGGCAGTGATTACTGTGAACTGAACTGAACTCAATTGAACTGAACTTTGCGTCACTTTGAAACTGGTCATTTACCCCTAGACGACGATAGAGCTTGATTGATCCTGTTATCCTAATTCTGTGTACATGTGTGTTTATCATTGCTGAACTGTTGCATTTATTATCCTTTTGATTAGAGTACTGTGTTGCTTGTTTCTTTAATAAAACTTTCTTAGTTCCAGTAATCCAGACTCTAACTGAGTGATCCATTTCTGCCGGTTTGGCAATCCAGTTACGGGGTACGTAACATAAGGTTAAAAGGTTGGCACAACACGGGCTGAAGGTCTTGTACTGTGCTGTAATGTTCTATGTTCCTTGAGATACAGTGAAAAGCTTTTCACACATACTGTCATACAGATCAGATCGTTAAATACCTTGAGGTAGAAGAAGGTAAAACAATATAACTGCAGAATAAATTGTTAACAGCTACAGAGACAGTGCAGTGCAGGTTAACAGTAAAGTCCAAGATCATAATGAGGTAGATTGTGCAGTCGAGAGTTCATCTTTTCCTACTACGGAACCATTTAATAGGCTTAGCACAGCAGGGTAGAAGCTCTCCTTGAGTCTGATGCATGCCCTTTCAGACTTTTGTATGTACTGCCCAATGGAAGAGGGGAGAAGGAAGAGTGTCCGGGGTGGGAGGAGCCATTGATTATGCTGGCTACTTTACTGAGGCAGTGCGAAGTATAGACAGAGTCCGTAGAGAGAAAGCTGGTTCCTGTGATGTGCTGAGCTGTGTCCACAACTCTGCAGTTTCTTGCAGTCACGTGCAGAGCAGTTACCGTATCAGGTCGTTATGCATCCAGATATGATGCTTTCATTGGTGCATTGATAAAAATTGGTAAAGGTCAACAGGGACATGTCAAATTCCTTTAGACTACAGAGGAATGAGAGGCAATGGTGAGCTTTCTTGGTCATGGCATCCATGTGGTTGGACAATGACAAGCTATTGGTAATGTTCAATTCCAGAAACTCGAAACTCTCAACCCGAACATCATGGAACACATAGCAAGAGATACAATATTCACAAGTAAAATGTAAACTGTACAAAGAAGAACATAGAACGAAAGGACTGTCAATCATAGTGCAAAATTGTCAAGGAGTTGCTATACTGGGGTTGTGCAGTTTAGTTCAAGAACCAAATCACTCAAGTAGCTGTTCCTGAACCTGGTGGTGTAGGGCTTCAGACTTCTGGACTTCTTGCCTCATGGTAGCTGTGAAAAGATTGCATGGACCAGATGGTGGGGATCTTTGACAACTGATGCTGCCTTCTCGGTCCCTCTGTAAGTGCAGGATTTGCATAGCCTAATCTGCCGGGCATAGAACATAGAACATAAAATAGTACAGCACAGTACAGGCCCTTCGGCCCACAATGTTGGGCCAACCCTCAAACCCTGCCTCCCATATAACCCCCCACCTTAAAATCCTCCATATACCTGTCTAGAAGTCTCTTAAATTTCACTAGTGTATCTGCCTCCACCACTGACTCAGGCAGTGCATTCCACGCACCAACCACTCTCTGAGTAAAAAACCTTCCTCTAATATCCCCCTTGAACTTCCCACCCCTTATCTTAAAGCCATGTCCTCTTGTATTGAGCAGTGGTGCCCTGGGGAAGAGGTGCTGGCTGTCCACTCTATCTATTCCTCTTAATATCTTGTATACCTCTATCATGTCTCCTCTCATCCTCCTTCTCTCCAAAAAGTAAAGCCCTAGCTCCCTTAATCTCTGATCATAATCCATACTCTCTAAACCAGGCAGCATCCTGGTAAATCTCTTCTGTACCCTTTCCAATGCTTCCACATCCTTCCTATAGTGAGGCGACCAGAACTAGACACAGTACTCCAAGTGTGTCCCTAACCAGAGTTTTATAGAGCTGCATCATTACCTCGCGACTCTTAAACTCTATCCCTCAACTTATGAAAGTTAACACCCCATAAGCTTTCTTAACTATCCTATCTACCTGTGAGGCAACTTTCAGGAATCTGTGGACATGTAGCCCTAGATCCCTCTGCTCCTCCACACTACCAAGTATCCTGCCATTTACTTTGTACTCTGCCTTGGAGTTTGTCCTTCCAAAGTGTACCACCTCACACTTCTCCAGGTTGAACTCCATCTGCCACTTCTCAGCCCACTTCTGCATCCTATCAATGTCTCTCTGCAATCTTCGACAATCCTCTACACTATCTACACCACCACCAACCTTTGTGTCGTCCGCAAACTTGCCAACCCACCCTTCTACCCCCACATCCAGGTTGTTAATAAAAATCACGAAAAGTAGAGGTCCCAGAACCGATCCTTGTGGGACACCACTAGTCACAACCTCCAATCCGAATGTACTCCCTCCACCACGACCCTCTGCCTTCTGCAGGCAAGACAATTCTGAATCCACCTGGCCAAACTTCCCTGGATCCCATGCCTTCTGACTTTCTGAATAAGCCTACCGTGTGGAACCTTGTCAAATGCCTTACTAAAATCCATACAGATCACATCCACTGCACTACCCTCATCTATATGCCTGGTCACCTCCTCAAAGAACTCTATCAGGCTTGTTAGACACAATCTGCCCTTCACAAAGCCATGCTGACTGTCCCTGATCAGACCATGATTCTCTAAATACCCACAGATCCTATCTCTAAGGATCTTTTCCAACAGCTTTCCCACCACAGACATAAGGCTCACTGGTCTATAATTACCCGGACTATCCCTACTACCTTTTTTGAACAAGGGGACAAGATTCGCCTCCCTCCAAACCTCCGGTACCATTCTCATAGACAACGAGGACATAAAGATCCTAGCTAGAGGCTCAGCAATCTCTTCCCTTGTCTTGTGCAGCAGCCTGGGGAATATTCCGTCAGGCCCTGGGGACTTATCTGTCTTAATGTATTTTAACAACTCCAACATCTCCTCTCCCTTAATATCAACATGCTCTAGAACATCAACCTCACTCATTGTCCTCACCGTCATCGTTCCCTCTCATTGGTGAATACTGAAGAGAAGTATTCATTGAGGACCTCGCTCACTTCCGCAGTCTCCAGGCACATCTTCCCACCTTTATCTCTAATCAGTCCTACCTTCACTCCTGTCATCCTTTTTTTCTTCACATAATTGAAGAATGCCTTGGGGTTTTCCTTTACCCTATTCGCCAAGGCCTTCTTATGCCCCCTTCTTGCTCTTCTCAGCCCCTTCTTAAGCTCCTTTCTTGCTTCCCTATATTCCTCAATAGACCCATCTGATCCTTGCTTCCTAAACCTCATGTATGCTGCCTTCTTCCACCTGACTAGATGTTCCACCTCACTTGTCACCCATGGTTCCTTCACCCTACCATTCTTTATCTTCCTCACCGGGACAAATTTATCCCTAACATCCCGCAAGAGATCTCTAAACACCGACCACATGTCCATAGTACATTTCCCTGCAAAAACATCATCCCAATTCACTCCCGCAAGTTCAAGCCTTATAGTCTCATAATTTGCCCTTCCCCAATTAAAAATTTTCCTGTCCTCTCTGATTCTATCCTTTTCCATGATAATACTAAAGGCCAGGGAGCAGTGGTCACTGTCTCCTAGATGCTCACCCACTGAGGGATCTGTGACCTGAGCCGGTTCATTACCTAGTACTAGATCTAGTATGGCATTCCTCCTGGTCGGCCTGTCAACACACTGTGACAGGAATCTGTCCTGGACACACTTAACAAACTCTGCCCCATCTAAACCCTTGGAACTAATTGGGTGCATGTCTTCCTGCTCTGTATTTTGCAATTTCTACACTCTTTTGTCTATCTTCTCACTCTCAAACTACCCCATTCACTCATTGACCAGATGACTTTATTTACTGTTTAATCCCAATGATTACCCTAGTTGGACCTATCAGAGATGTTACCCTCCCTGCATCTTATGTCTGCTTCTCAGTTTTGGCAAAGAACCTTCAATATAAAATGTTAACTTTTTTCTACCAGTTCAGCTCACCAGCAAAGTCCCATATCAGGCTTTTTTTGCTGATTTATCCTGACATCAGAGAGAACAAAAAAAAAATAGCAAGCAGAACCTGCAAAGGAATTTCCTCATCAATTAACAATGACAATATTCAGATATCCCTACAGAATATGCACTTTTGTTCTGACGGAGAGAAGCTGCTGCCAAGCTGTCTCCAAGTTCACCAAGAGGTTCAGGTGAGAAAAGCTCAAAATATTCTGTCATGTATAACCTAAGTCCACCTGCAGCAATGCAGTTTACTGGGAATCTAGCTGGGAAACACTTCAAGCACCGATTCAATATATATTTAATGGCAAGCAGAACCGGCAGGGCAGACGAAAAATTGAAAGCGTTTATCTTTCTACACGTATTTGGCGAAGATGTTTTGGACATTTACAACGCTTTCAAATTGATGAGACAGACTTTAAATTAGACACTCTGATGACAAAATTTGAGGAGTATTTTGTCCCAAGTAATATGATGAGTTTGAGTGATAGAAGTTCTTTTCCTGTGACCAGAAACAATACTTAGCTGAGCTTCACACACTGAGAGTTTGGAGATTTGAGAGACTCACTCGTCAGAGACAAAGTAAGTTGTGTCTTGCAGGTTTACGAGGACATACTATTGTGTTTGTTTTCTTTAAAGGGAAAAGATGTGTTATGATGTGTGTATATAATAAAGAATTTCAGTTCCCAGTGTGCAATCTGGAAAGTTGAACTGGAACAGGAGGTGATGTTGGTGAAGGGGAAACACACACTCACTCTTGGTGGGCTGAAGTCTTGAGTAAAGTTGTCATTTTGTAAATCTGTAAATAAAATAGTTCCAGCATTTTTACCCATGCAAGTTTGTCCTTGTCAAAGAACAAATATAGCAAGTTCCACCTCTGTGTGTAAGGAGCTTGTACATTCGCTCTGTGACTGCTTGGGTTTCATCTGGGTGCTCAGGTTTTCTCCCACGTTCCTGACAAGCAGGTTAGGGGGTTAATGAGAGGAGACATGATAGAGGCGAACAAGATAATAAGAGGAATAGATAGAGTGGATAGCCAGCGCCTCTTCCCCAGGGCACCACTACTCAATACAAGAGGACATGGCTTTAAGGGGTGGGAAGTTAAGGTTTTTTACTCAGAGAGTGGTTGGTGCATGGAATGCACTGCCTGAGTCAGTGGTGGAGGCAGATACACTAGTGAAGTTTAAGAGACTACTAGATAGGTATATGGAGGAATTTAAGGTGGGGGCTTTAATGGGAGACAGGGTTTGAGGGTAGGCAGAACTTTGTGGGCCGAAGGGCCTCTACTGTGCTGTACTATTCTATGTTCTATGTAATTGGTCACATGGGTGTAATTGGAAGGTGTAGGATATCACCAGCGAGTGCCGTATATTGATGTTTGCGACAGTCTGTATTCTTATCTTATCTAATTGGTCACTTTGATGCAGCACAACTCTGAAAAAAATACAACAGCTAAATCGAGAGAGAGAGAGAGAGACGCTAACTTTTCAGTAAAAACTAAAATTAATGCTAATTACTAGCACACTATCCGAAATGCTAAACATGAATTCACGCTATGAAAGGCAAAAAATTCGAAAGAGCAGTACAACTGATCAAACTTTTGCATAACTGACGTAATATAAATAACAGCATAACAGTCAAAACCGATTAAAGTTGATCAAATTTTTATGCCAATGAGGACTGCATTTTGCAATTACGTTATCTGAATTACAGATTTTAACAATTACTCCTCAGCTAACTGCCCCCTCGGCAGAAGTCTGCGCTATACTGAGAAATCTTCTAGTTAAGTCATGAATGCATAAGTGAGTCATTTTTACCCACACCTGTTGTTTTTTCTTTCGCCATTGGACAGTTTGCCCGTTTGTTTGTTTATTTTAGACACTTTTTCAGTTCTCCCACGCTCCATGGAAATTTGAGAGAGACAGCGGCGATAGTCACATAATGTCAGCACACATGTGACGCACGACGCTGGGCAGTGGAAAAAGTGAAACACAATAACCAGGGAAAGCAACTAAGTGTGGGTTAAAAACGACTCACGTAGACGCTCTAGGGGTAAAAATTGTTCAGGTGTATATGTCGTTCAGGCATAATGTATTTGTGTTTTTTTTTCGGGATGTACTGGGAAAGTCTCAAAGATCGACCAGTCGATCGCGATTCGCTAATAGGCGACCACTATTAGACCAGTAACTATGCAGAGTTTTAAACTTGTAACTGTAACCTCTCCTCACGTTGCCGGTTTTGCAGCTCGAAAAACATGGTCTGATCGCCGGAACGGAAGTCCTCCTCCCCACGCTGGATGTGACCCGGGGATAACCCGGCAGTGATGTCACCGCTGTTTATATAAGAGCGCCCCGCAGCCAGCCGCTTCCTCTTCCTATCTGACTTTGTTCCGAGGTGCTCTGTCCTTCGATCGAAGCTAAGGCCGAATCCCAGCCGGCGACTAGCACCATCCAACCCGCCATGGCATCCACATCCGAGCTGGCCTGCATCTACAGCGCTCTCATCCTGCACGACGATGAGGTCACCGTGACCGTGAGTAGCGCCGCCGCCATTTCGTGGGGTGGGGGCACACGAGCCATTTTATGTTGGAGGGGAGAAGTACAGGCCGACCCGAGGCTGGTGGAAACCGGTGCTGGCGTGGTTCCGCGACCCGGCTCCGTTCTGGCCCCACGTGCTGGATGCCTGAGGGCGGCGGTCGGTCTGGAACGGCAGCCCCGCTCGGCTGCGGCTGGTTGTCGGTGCTCGGGCCTGCATTGAATTGTGCTGAAACCTGCAGTGTGCCTGGCTGCTCCACTTTCTCTTTCGTTTTCCATTATTCACGCCGTTTGTTCTGAGACTCCCAAGTTCCCCCAAAAATCCAGTATTTCAATATTTGTCGGAACGATCTAACATATTCGATCTTATATATTTTGCAAACTACTAAATTTGCCTAAGCGCTTGTACATTCTGTTTAGTTTCTTGATTTAAAACTAGGCATCAACTTCTGGTCATTACTGTACTTCGTTAGATTTTAGACACTGCATTTGCTTCATGAGTTACCTGATAGCGAACATCCCTTTGGTATCCTTCCCCCTAAGGTTTAGTTCGGGTAATATTTTGATATTAGTGGGCGATCATAGTCTCATGACCACAATTGTTCCTGGCAACATTTTCTACATAAGTGGTTTGCCATTGCCTTCTGGTTAGTTAGTGTCTTTACAAGATGGGTGACCCCAGCCATTATCAATACTCAGTGGAGATGTCTGATCGATCTCATAAACAGGACTTGTGGTATGACCATCCACCACCAGGAGGAATTTCAATGCACCCTGTTGTATATGACAGTAAACTAATATAAATTTAAGAAAGAGGAGGATGAGAAGTTAGAAGCTAGGTGAGGCAAAGTATTTACTACCTTTTGAGGTGGAAGATCTGGGTAATGCTGCATCCTTTTTCTTAAAGTATTTGTGCACCTGTTGCACTAATAATGGTGATAAACTTGTTTTTTTTTTCATTTATTTGAACATAATAAACCACCTTCAAATTCTGATTATGAAGTGGCTTAATCCTGAACTGTATTTGTGTTCCATTTGGCTGGAATAAACTTTAATGCAGTTTTTACATTGTTTCTTTCAGGAAGACAAGCTCAATGCCCTCATCAAGACAGCTGGAATTAATGTCGAGCCTTTCTGGCCCAGTCTGTTTGCTAAGGTAATGTCAAAATGTGTTACTTCTTTAGTTTGTCCATTGTTTCTTATAGATGAACAAATTTATTTCTCAATGTCCCTCTGGTTGATTCTTTAATTCCCACCATCAATTAAGTTTCCTCCTGAACTCGGTGTCATTTTTTGACTCTGGCCAACCATAAATGCAATTGTTTTTGTCCCTTGATACCATTTTTTAATCTGGCAAGCCCTTGGCTCAAAACTTTAGTTATTCAAAATTGTTTTAATTTGCCGTTACTTTTTCAGCCAACTTCTGCTGTTAGTGATGATTTATAAATTGTCATCCGCTGCACTGTGTAAAGATGTACTCGTCTATATCTGCTTAATAAGTGGACTCCTTGTCTAATGTGTTTCAGGCTTTGGCAAACGTTGACATTAATAGTCTGATCTGTAGTGTTGGTGCTGGTGGTGGAGGAGGTGGTGCTGCTCCTGCTGCCGCAGCTACCACTGCTGCTGCTCCTGCTGGTGAGTGTTTTAGCCGTCCGTTTACTTAATTACAACTATTCTTGTTTTGGTAACTCTGTTTCAAGGAACTGAGGTGTTTTTTCCTCTTGCAGCGGAAGAGAAAAAGGAAGAGAAGAAACAGGAAGAATCTGAGGAGTCTGATGATGACATGGGTTTTGGTCTCTTTGATTAAGTGCCATGAAGTATTTGTTACAAATAAATAAATAAATACAAATTATTTTTGAATGACAATGAATACACACAAGCCAGTTATTGCAATAGCTGTCCTGACCTTTGCATTTAAAAGCATTATTTGGAAATGTGTGGCATTTCCTCGTGATTTAGCAATGATAATGCGTTATCTTACTGCTATTTTTGTGCTAGGGTGTATCCCTTGTCAGAACAGGGTCTTTGGCATCATGGTCGCCATACACATGGATCAATTTTAGCTAATCCCATTTGCCTGCAGGAGGTCCATGTCTATTCCCTGGCTGTATCGGGTTACCCCTCCACACTCCAAAGAAAAACAACTCAATTTTTTCCCAACCTGCGACTTTAAATCAGAACCAGGTTTAATATCTCTGGCATAGGTCATGATCTCTGTGAAGTTATGCCATCAGGTTGGAGGTTACCCAGGTGGAATATAAACTAGAGTTCATGGGTTCAGTGTCCATTTGGAAATCGGATAACAGCAGAACGAAGCTGTTTCTGAATTGTTAAGTGTGTTTCTTTGGGGTTCGGTACTCCTTTCCAATGTTTCCTCTTGGGTGTTGGCTGCGCACACATCTTTTGCTACGAGTACAAAGTTTGTGTTGTGAGGATGGACTTTAGGAGCCAGGGAGCTGAGGAGCTGCTGCTGAAACAACAGTATTTTTGTTCTGTTGACTGATGTTATTAATGTATTAAAATTAATGGTTTGATAATTCTCAAATGGTGTTTATTTCACTTCACAATACACTGACTTGCTCCTGACTCGGGAGTGGGCAGTAGTTCCTGAGCTCCCCAGGTCCTTAAGTCCATCATGATGCAACTTCTTTGTACAATTCCTTTGTGTTCTTGTAACAAAAGATATGTGTACTAACACCTCAGAGGGAACATTGGTAGCAATGGGAAGAGGCATGTCCTGGGTGATGGGGGTCCCAATGATGCACACTGCCTTTATGAGCCATTGCAGATGTCTTGGATACTAAGGAGGCTCGTGCTCATGATTCAGTTGACAATGCTGCAGCTTATTTCAATCCTGCACAGTGGTGCACCTCCCACCAAACCAGATGACATGGCCAGTTGGAATGCTTTCCACAGTGCGTTCATAGAAATATTCAAGTGTTCTAGGTGACATACCAAGTCTCAGACTCCTAATGAAACAGCTATTGACTCTGGGCATTTGATTCACTCTTTCCACTGATGCCTCTATGTGTTCCCTTACCCTTTCTGAAGTATGAAATTAGTTCCTTGACCTTGCATTAAGTACAAGGGTTGTTGCTGTGACACCACTCACTCAACCTGTTGGTTTATCTCACTCCTGTATGCCCTCATTAAGATCTGAAATTCTGCCAGCAATAGTATCATCAAAAAATTTATAGATGTAAATTGAGCTATACCTACTACACAGTCATGGGTGTAGAGAGTAGAGCAATGGGCTAAGCACATGTCCCTGAGGTGTGGGAGTATTGATTGTCAGCAAGGTGGAGATGTTAATTTTGGCCTGTACAGATTGTGGTCTTCCAATATGGAAGCTGAGGATCCAGCTGCAGAGGCCCAGGTTCTGGAGTAGATGGGCAATAGTCGTTAAGGCAGCTCACCCTTGTCTTGGGCAAAGCAGGTTATGACTTAAGACTAGCAGTAAGAGATTGAAAATGTCTGAATACCTCTGCAGTTGGTACAGATTTTCAGAACTGTACCAGGTACTTGCACCTTGTGAGGGTTCACCTTGAAAGCCAGACGTCTACCTCTGAGACAGATCACTGGGTCACCGAGTGCTGCAAGGATCCTTATAGCTGAGGCTTTATTCTGCCTTTCAAAGCGAGCATAAAAGCTTGCCTGGGAAACAAGCATCACTGTCATTCATGATGATGGGTTGGCTTTGTGGGAAGAACGTATACCTTGCCAGAGTTCACATGCATCCTGGTGAATCCCTTTAACATCTTGTGTAATTTTAATCTGATTGGTGTCAAACTATAACCTTTTGTGCTTAACCTTTTCATTCATGATGGATATTGATCCTGCAGTAAAAAAAATGCAAGGTTTTTGGATAGGCACAGTACTGAGATGAGTTCAAATTCACGTGCTTGAATACTGATGATAGCTCCAAAACCTGGGCCTCCGCAACTGGATCCTTTATGTACCAGGCCACAGTCAGTACAGATTGGAAGACTTGGACAATCAACAATGGTGCACCTCAGAGATGTATGTTCTGCCCACTGCTGTATTGAATTGACTTCATTTTTTTTACATCCTTCACATACATGAGTAAGAATCTTTTATGTCTGTCTAAATGTGCAATATATAGTAATTTGTAATAAATAGTTCTTACAACAGGGCAGTTAATATAGCATAGAAATACAATTGTATCAGCATGAATGTGTATGCCAATGAACTTAAAGCTAGTCATTCTCAAACTCAGATCCACTGATGTCAATGGGGGCGTTAGTCTGTCTCTGTTCCTCCTGTTTTTTTTTGTGACATTGAGGAAGAGGTTGTTTTCTTGACACCACTGTGTCAGGGTGATGACTCCTTTGTAGGCTGCCTCGTTATTATTTGAGATAGGCAAATCAATTAGTATCATCAGCAAATTTAATTAGCAGATTGGAGGTGTGGGTGGTGACACAGTCATGGGTATACAGAGAGTAAAGGAGGGGCAGAGGTGAGGGAGCCCACTCTTACACCTGCTGGCAATCAGACAGGAAGCCCAGGATCCATCTACACAAGGCAGGGTGAAGGCCTCGGTCTCTGAGCTTCTTGTCCAGCTTGGAGGGAATTACGGTGTTGAATGCTGAACTGTAGTCCAAGAATAGCATTCTCACATAAGCATCCTTCGGGTGTGTAAGAATGGTGAGTAGAGCTGTGGTTATTGCATCAACTGTTGATTAGCTGTGCCGGTAGGTGAATTGTAGGGGATCCAGTGTGGGTGGTAACATGCTGCAGACGTTATCCTTGACCAGCCTCACAAAGTATTTACTTACTGAGGTGAGTGTGACAGAATGCTAGTCATTCAGTCATGTTATCTTGGGTATAGGTACAGGGACAATGGTGGATGTTTTGCTGTATACCCACAACTTGGCTAGATGCAGCTCAAACATCATCTATAAATGTGCTACTGACAAGTTTTGGGGAATTTTAACCAGGCCAGTCTGAAAAAAAAACAATTACTATCAACAGATCACTTGCAATACCAGAGGAAACAACATACTGGACCATTGTTACACACCCACCCAAGGATGTCAGTGACCCTCATTGCTCGCGATGGACGCACACACACAATGCAATACGTAATAATAGAAGTAAACTAGTGAATCACTGTAAGTATATAAAATAGTTAATTAAACAACTAGTGCAAAAACAGAAATAAAAATAGTAATAAGATAGCGTTCATGGGTTCAATGTCCATTCAGAAATCAGATGGCAGAGGGGGAGAAGCTGTTCCTGAATCACTGAGTGTGTGCCTTGAGGTTTCTGTTGAGAACAAGACATGACCTGGGTGATGGGGGTCCCTAAGGGTGGGTGCTGCCTTCCTGAGGCATCACTCTTTGAAGATGTCCTGGATTCTACAGAGGCTGGTGCCCATGATGGAGCTAGGTTTACACCTCTACAGCTGATTTCAATCCTGTGCGGTTGCCCGCTCCCATATCAAATGGTGATGCAGCCAGTTAGAATGCACTCCACAGTATAGAGAAACAGAAAATCTACAGCACAGTACAGGCCATTCAGCCCACAATGCTGTGCCGAACATGTACCTACTTTAGAAATCACCTAGTGTTACGCATAGCCCTCTATTTCTCTAAGCTCCATGTACCTGTCCAGGAGTCTCTTAAAAGACCCTATTGTATCCGCCTCCATCACAGGCACCAGCAGCCCATTCCATGCACTCTCTGTGTAAAAAACTTACCCCTGCCATTCCCTCTGTACCCACTTCCAAGCACCTTAAAACTGTGCCCTCTTGTGTTAGCCATTTCAGTCCTGGGAAGAAGCCTCTGACTATCCACATGATCAATGCCTCTCATCATCTTATACACCTCTACTATCAGGTCACCTCTCACCCTTTGTCGCTCCAAGGAGAAAGGGCCAAGTTCACTCAACCTATTCTCATAAGGCATGTTCCCAAATCTCTTTTGCACCCTTTCTGTAGTTTCCACATCCTTCTTGTAGTGAGGTGACCAGAACTGAGCACAGTACTCCAGATGGGGTCTGACCAGGGTTCTATACAGCAGTAACATTACCTCTCGGCTCTTGAATTCAGTCCCATGGTTGATGAAGGCCAATGCACCGTATGCCTTCTTAACCACACAGTCAACCTGCGTAGCAGTTTTGAGTGTCCTATGGATATGGACGCCAAGATCCCTCTGATCCTCCACACTGTCAAGAATCTTGCCATTAATACTATATTCTGCCATCATATTTGACCTGTATCTATAGAAATTTGTGAGCGTCTTTGGTGACATACCAAATCTCAAACTCTTAATGAAATATAGCCACTGATGTGGCTTCCTTATCCTATAGCTGCATCGATATGTTGGGTCCAGGATAGATCCTCAGAGATATTGATACCCAGGAACCTGAAATTGCTCACTCTTTCCTCTTCTGATCGCTCTATCAGGATTGATCTGTGTTCCTTCATTTTACCCTTTCTGATACGGTCATAAAGACAGCTTTTGGTACATTGGACTACCTAAATCAAAGTACTAATACAGTTCTTGTTACCTACCTGCAAGAAAATTATCAGTAAAGTTGAGAATAAGAGAACATTTACAAGGATGATGCTGGGACTTGAATATCTGAGTTTGAGGGAAAGATTGAATAAGTTTGGACTTTATTCCCTGGAGTGTAGGAGAATGAAGAGAGATTTGATAGATATACGAAATTATGAGGGGTATAGATAGGGTTAATGCAAGCAAACCTTTTCCAGGGATTGGGTGAACCTAGAACTAGAGACCATAGATTAAGGGTGAAAGATAAAGTGCGGTACAAAAGTGGAATGAACTGCCAGAGTAAGTGGAGGCTGCAGGATCAATGTCAACATTTCAGAGAAGTTTGGATAAGTACATAGACATGAGGGATATTGAAAGCTTTGTTCTCGGTGTGGGTCGATGGGACATTTCAGCATGGGCGAGATGGGCTAAAGGGTCTGTTTCTGTGATCTATGGCTTAAGGGATTCAAATTTGCAATCTTCCTATTCAGTGGTCCTCTCCTAGAACTGAGCACCACAACCTTGTTGTGGTTTGCAGGCTTGCATGACTCAATGATCTGAACAGATATATTGGCAGGAGTCAGGGCTTTATCCTTTGGCTTTTGGTAGGGTCACCCATGCCAAACAGGTCAAAGGGTAGTGGCCTACTAGGAGTTGTCCATTGGTCCTCCAGGTTCGAGGGTTTGGCTAACCACCCTGACTGGTAAAAAAAATGTTATGGAAACAGCAATGAAGAATGCTGCATCTGAGTGTGATGGTATTCCTGAGTCTTCACCTGGGACTTGCATCCTGAGCCACTGATATGATGAAGAAGCCCTGTACACCACCAGAGGTGGAGGACCTTCATTGAAACATGGAAACATAGAAAACCTACAGCACAATACAGGCCCTTCGGCCCACAAAGTTGTGCCGAACATGTCCTTACCTTAGAAATTACTCGGGCTATCCATAGCCCTCTATTTTTCTAAGCTCCATGTACCTATCCAAAAGTCTCTTAGAAGACCCTATCGTATCCGCCTCTACCACTGTTGCTGGCAGCCCATTCCACGCACTCACCACTCTCTGAGTAAAAAACCTACCCCTGACATCTCCTCGGTACCTACTCCCAAGCACCTTAAACCTGTGCCCTCTTGTGGCAGCCATTTCAGTCCTGGGAAAAAGCCTCTGACTATTCACATGATCAATGCCTCTCATCATCTTATACACCTCTGTCAGGTCACCTCTCATCCTCCGTCGCTCCAAGAAGAAAAGGCCGAGTTCACTCAACCTATTCTCATTAGGGATGCTCCCCAATTCAGGCAACATCCTTGTAAATCTCCTCTGCACCTTTTCTATGGTTTCCACATCCTTCCTGTAGTGAGGTGACCAGAACTGAGCACAGTACTTCAAATGGGGTCTGACCAGGGTCCTATACAGCTGCAACATTACCTCTCGGCTCCTAAACTCAATCCCATGATTGATGAAGACCAATACACAGTACGCCTTCTTAACCATAGAGTCAACCTGCGCAGCTGCTTTGAACATCCAATGGACTTGGACCCCAATATCCCTCTGATCCTCCACACTGCCAAGAGTCTTACCATTAATACTATATTCTGTCATCATATTTGACCTACCAAAATGAACCACTTCACACTTATCTGGGTTGAACTCCATCTGCCACTTCTCAGCCCAGTTTTGCATCCTATCAATGTCTCACTGCAACCTCTGACAGCCCTCCACACTATCCACAACACCGCCAACCTTTGTGTCATCAGCAAATTTACTAACCCATCCCTCCACTTCCGCATCCAGGTCACTTATAAAAATCACGAAGGGTCCCAGAACAGATCCCCGAGGCATACCACTGGTCACTGACCTCCATGCAGCATTTGACCATCTACAACCACTCTTTTCCTTCTGTGGGCAAGCCAGTTCTGGATCCACAAAGCAATGTCCCCTTGGATCCCATGCCTCCTTACTTTCTCAATAAGCCTTGCATGGGGTACCTTATCAATTGCCTTGAAATCCATATACACTACATCTACTGCTCTTCCTTCATCAATAAGCTTAGTCACATCCTCAAAAAATTCAAACAGGCTTGTAAGGCACGACCTACCTTGACAAAGCTCTGCTGACTATCCCTAATCATATTATACCTCTCCAAATGTTCATAAATCCTGCCTCTCAGGATCTTCTCCATCAGCTTACTAACCACTGAGGTAAGACTCACTGGTCTATAATTTCCTGGGCTATCTCTACTCCCTTTCTTGAATAAGGGAACAACATCCGCAACCCTCCAATCCTCCGGAACCTCTCCTGTCCCCATTGATGATGCAAGGATCATCGCCAGAGGCTCAGCAATCTCCTCCCTCGCCTCCCACAGTAGCCTGGGGTACATCTCATCTGGTCCTGGCGACTTATCCAACTTGATGCTTACCAAAAGCTCCAGCACATCCTCTTTCTTAATACCTACATGCTCAAGCCAGTGGCATAACAGGCAGTAGAGATGCCACAAATTCTTGCATGGTACACTTGCCAGTTTGATTAGTCTAATGAATATAACGATTAACATTCCCAACCATACCATGACACTAGTTCTCTTCTAACACACTTTTGATATTTTCCCATTTATGCTTTGATAGGCATTACTTAGGGGTCCTAAAGAGTACCTGTCTTTCCCCTGCAGTTTCCCAAACCAATTCCACATAATCCATTGCAGTTAAACTACGGAACACCATCCCACTTCATCTCCCTTTTTCTTTATTCATTCATTTGTGACATTGAATAAACTGGAATCATACAACCATATTTCTGCAACAGCTAATAAACATGTGTGCTGTAATTTTTACACGGATCCTGCATTCATTCAGATAGCCTTAACTTTATACATTTGCTACTTAATCTGGTTCCAATTTCTACTGTAAGTATTTACTTATTTTCTATGCCTTCCTGTGACATTTTGACCTTCACTGACCTGTGCTTATGTTCTCAATTGTTTTACTTAATGCTGTCATTGGCACTCTGTTCATACTTCTTTCCTCTCCCTATTAGTTTAGAGTCTACAACTTTTAAGTACCTAATTCAAATGAAGCCCGCCCTGATGGAAGTAGCTGTTCGCAGTATTTCACTTGCCTAATACAGGTACTAGTTCCTCATGTATCATTATCAATTTACACAACTCTATGGTAATAGTGAATTCCCTAATTTTGGGGAATCTGGAATTCATTGCCACAGACGACTGTGCAGGCCAAGCAGAGTTTGATAGGTTCTTGATTAATAAGAGTGTCAAAGGTTACAAGGAGAAGGCATGGGCACGGGGTTTAGGCGGATAATATATCGGCCATGATGGGATGCTGGTGCAGACTTGATGGGTCAGATGGTCTAATTCTGCTCTTGCGACTTTTGGTCCATTTCCTATGCTGTTTGACAATGTGTACATGGCTCAGGTAATAAACTAAAAATGTAATTTTTAGTGGCTCTGCATTTTTAAAATTTGCTGTTAGTTTGTCAATCCCTCTTCCAATGTCTTCTTATAATGTCTGGATCCTCTCAATACTGGAAAGTGATGTCCTGTGACCTGGTAGTGGAGGAGGCTGCAAACAGACATTGGTGTGGAAATGAAATGGCAACTGGGAGATCCCACATGCTGTGCTGTGCAAACCATGGTAGAGATTGTAACTGTGACTAGTTACAGAATCAGAGTCAGGTTTAATATCACTAGCACATCTCATGAAATTTGTTGTATTGTGGGAGCAATACATTGTAATACATAATAATAGACAATATTGAGGTCCTGTGCATTGTCCATTCAGAAATCTGATAGCAGTGGGGAAGCAGCTGTTCATACAATGTTGAATGTGTCTCTTCAGGCTCATGTACTCCCTCTTGATGCGTTGTAGACGGCCAGTAAGTAACTCCAGTGCTGTATTAATTATGAAGACATACCGCTGATTGCACGGAAACCCCAATAAGTACCACAAGATGGCGCTGGTGTCCCATTGAGAAATAAAATGAACACAAAAGAAATTGGAACAAGAGAAAATCTGCAGATGCTGGAAATTCGAGGAACACACACAAAGTGCTGGAGGAACTCGACAGTCCAGGCAGCGTCTATGGAAAAGAGTACAGTACATGATTCGGGCCGAGACCCTTTAGCAGGACTGAGTCCTGCTGAGTTCCTCCAGCATCTTGTGTGTGTTGAAAAAGAAACATGAGATTTTACACATGCTGCAAAACCAGAATAACACGCACAAAATGGTGGAGAAACTCAGCAGGTTGGCAACATCTATGGAAAGGAATAAAAAGTTGAGGTTATGGGCTGAGACTCTTCAGTACTCGCAGGAATAGGCTGTTCAGCAGCTCAGGCTTGGACCACCATTGAGTAAGATACTGGTTTACTTCAGTGTCACTTTCCTGCACAAATCCCAGATCCCTTAATAGATAACAGAAGTGTCTATTTTTTGAACAGAATAACTGTCTGGGCAGGAAATTGTATCAATTGTGAATGCAAGGAACTACATTGCCTTTACTTCTTTGTTATCTTTATCTTAACAGCAGAAGATTCCTTTAGATAAGATTGTGGCTTGCCTTGGTGGTGAATATATTTTGCGGTGTTGATTGTTATGCAGGGATAGGATTACATCTCCACAGAAAATCTGATTCATTTTCATCTGGGACAACCAACATATTAACACAGAGGAGCTTAAGATCACACAGAACCCATAGTTAGAACTGGTGATAGAATAATGTGTGGAACCCAGAGAGAGCCAAGCAGCCGAAGTGCTACACCTCCTTCCAGTTGATGCAACACTTCACCTGTGAATCTGCTGGGGTGGACTTTTCTGTCTGGAGCTCCTGATGCAGCTTCCACTACATTGGTGAGACCTGTTATAAAATGGGAGACCACCTCATTGAGCACTTCTGCTCCATCCACAACAAGCGGGACTTCCCGGTAGCCAGACAGTTTTAATTCATATTTAATTTAATTTCCATTCCGATGTGTTGGTATATGGCCTCCTCTTCTGCCAAGATGAGGCCACCCTTTGGGTGGAAGAGCAACACCTTATATTCAGTCTGGGTACTTTCCAACCTGATGGCATGAGTATCGATTTCTTCTTCCAGTAAACAAATTCCAGCCCCATCTTCCTCTATTCCCCACTCTGACCTTTTATCTCTTCTCACTTGCCTATTACTCCTGGGTCCCCTCCTCCTTCCCTTTCCCCTCTGGTCCACTCTCCTCTCCTATCAGATTCCTTCTTCTCTAGCTCTTTAACTTTCCCACCCACCTGGCTTCATCTGTCACCTTCTAGCTAGTCCCATTCCCCATCTTTTTATTCTGGCATCTTCCCCCTTCCTTCTCGGTCCTGAACGAGGGTCCAGGACTGAAACATCAACTGTTTATTCATTTCTACAGCTGCTCCAGACCTTCTGAGTTCCTCTGGCAGTTTGTGTGTGCTGCTTTGGATTTCCAGCATCTGCAGACTTTCTTGTGTTCGGGAAATATAAATAGATTCCAAGGCAGGGATCCAATTTTCCACTTTGTAGGACTAAATGCATCAGTCTATGTAGACCCACTACTTTGGCATTCATGACCATAAAATTACATTGCACACTACTTTCTGAGGCTGAATGAAGCACTCAGAAGACATAGATATGATAAAGAACCATTCACTATTTTCAGCAATGTCTTTTGGCATGCTCTGCCTGAAAGAATAATGGAAGCAGATTTAATAACAATTTCAAAAGGAAATCAGACAAATAGCTTGAGGGAGAAAATGGGACACATGAATGAGCTTAACCGTCTTTTTCAAAAGCCTCGCTCAGCCACAACAGGCTAAACAATTGCCCCTTCTGCAGTAGGATTCCACGTATGATATGCATTTGAAAACATTGCAAATCTTCATTGTTACTACGTAAAAGTAATTAGATTCACTATTTCAGTTGCTTCTATTTCAAGATTTGTCCAGGATCAAATCTTTATTGACTTTTGACAGATAATGTAAAATATAACAAATTAATATAAATAATGAGATGCAACAGAAATACTTAATAGGAATATTAATAAAGTATAATAAATTAAGGCAGTTAGATAATCTTTGTAATTAATGTATTTCTACAAAGCTGCATCAATTATTTTCCCTTACCACAACTCTGTTCACCAGATTTACAGCCCTCGTCTGTCCAGGAAAGCAGTTGAAGCTTCCTCACTAAATATATTTAAGAAACAGTTAGAGAGGTTTTTACATAGTAAGGGAATTAAGGGTTATGGGGAAAAGGCAGGTAGATGGAGCTAAGTTTTCGGACAGATCAGCCATGATCTCATTGAATGGCGGGGCAGGCTCGATGGGCCAGATGGCCTACCCCTGCTCCTGTTTCTTATGTTTCACCCCAGTTTATTCTCTAACACACTTTATTTCTTCTAATTCTGCTGCAGTTGCTCCTCTCGCTACTTTTCCTCTTCTGCTTCATTCCATTTTAAAATCACATCATATTTCTCTTCATATCACACCCCACTGAACATTTGTTTGTTAAGTTATTCTCTCCTCGGATTTGTCTTCCTTCCGACTTTCCTTCTTTTGGTGGGCACTTCAGCTCATGTGAGAATGACCAAGATAGTTCAGCAGCTATCAAGGAGGTTAGAACCTGTGGTATTTATTCTCCAGCGTTTGCTGAAAAATGATTATCAACTACCAATCCATTTCTCTCACATTCATGCGTCTATTTAAGCATCTCTGAAAAGTCCCTTCTGTATCTGCCTTTACCGCCTTGCTGGATGGTGCATTCCAGGCATCCACCACTCTCTGTGTGAAAACACATGTCTCTCATATCCCCTTTGAACTTAACCCCTTTCACTTTAAATGCATGCCCTCTTGTATTAGATATTTCAAACCTGGGCAAAGATACTGTCTCTCAACTTTATCTATCTTAAAATCAGATCTCATCAGCCTCCAGCATTCCAGAGAAAACAACACAAGTTTGTCCAACATCTCTTTATAGAACATGCTCTCTAATCCAGAGAGAATCCTGGTAAACCTCTTCTGCATCCTCTCCAAAGCCTTGTCATCTTTCTTATTATGAGTGATCAGAACTGTATGCAATATTCCAGATGCAGCCTAGCTAGAATTTCATAAAGCTGCAACATCCTGCCTTTTGAACTCAATGCCTTGACTAATAAATGCCACATGCCTTCTGAACCACCCTATCAACCTGTGTAGCCACTTTCAGGGAGATATGAACTTGGATCCCAAGGTTTCTCTGCTCATCAATACAGTTAACGGTTTAGCCTTTAAGAGCGTATTGTCTCTTTACATTTGACCTATCAAGGTGCAACATTTCACATTTGGACAGGTTAAACTCTATCTGCCATTTCACTGCCCATATCTGCAGCTGATCTATATCCTGCTGTATTCTTTGCCAGTCTTCTATGCTATCCACAACACCACCAATCTCCGTACCATCTGCAAACTTATTAACCCATCCATTTACATTTTCATCCAGGTCACTGAGAACATCACAACAGCAAAGGTCCCAGTGCAGATCCCCGCAAAACACCACTAATCACAGATCTTCGATTCTAGAATAAGTCCCATTGAACACTACTCTGTCTTCAATGGACAAGCCAGTTCCGAATCCAAGCAGTCAATTCACAATGGATCCTATGCATCTTAATTTTCTGGACAAGTGTCCCATGAGGGACTTACATCATTGGTGCGAATGTGTACCTCACCTTCACCCTTTGAGAATATCCTGTAGCTGCTCTGAGGCAACACACCATCCTGGCCTCTCTTTCGCAGACACAGAATCTCTGGTCTGTCCCCCAGCTTTCACGTCTCCAATCACTATCACTCTTCCTAACTTTACCCTTCCTTGTTGAGCCTCAGAGCTGGCCACAGTGTCACTGGCCTGGCTGATGCTGCTGCACTCTGACAGTTCATCACACCCAGCAGCATCCAAAGGGGCATATTGTGCTTGTTGCTGAGGCCACAGGGGAAACCCGCACTGATTACTTGCTCCCCTTGCTTCTTCTGGTGGTCACCAATCTTCTATTTGAAGCCTGCACTCTGGGTGTGACCACCTCAGCAAGAAGTTTCATCTATGGGGTTTTCATCCTCCAGGATGGTTCTGAGTACATCCAGCTCCAGTTCTTCAACCTGGTCAGTAAGGAGCTAAAGTTGGGTGCACTTCCCACAGACATAGTCATCAGGGAGACTGTTTGCTACCCCGAAATCCCACATCCCACTGCCTTAACTACCATTCTGCCTACAATGAATTAAGGACAAAGGATTTACAAACACCAAAAAAAAACTTACCTTTTCTTACCTGTGCCTTCTCTCCGAAACCTTTGAGTTTCACACTCACCTAGGTGACTTACTCGGCCTCTTCCTGCTGAAGCTCCACGAGCCGAAGCTTCAAACCCCCATTTTAGCCATGGCCACTACCTTCTTTTTATTGGTTGTTATTTTGCCAATTTACTTTTAAATATTTGCAGATTTGTCTCTGTTGGACTCCTGCAAAGCTGAACTCGGAAGCACAAACACAGAGACTCAACTCTTGTTCAAAGGTCCTGATCCAAATCTTGTTGCCCGCCCCCCCTCATGACTGTGAAGGTGAAACTAACAAGTTGACAAACAGATTTACTTCTTTTTCAAATGGTATCTGGCTTTGTGGTTGCTGTTGGAAATGCACTTATCTAAACTAGTAAAGTGTCTTTAGTCTCACTTGATTTCTCAGACAGATTTAAATTGTAATTGTCGATTGGTGCCAGTGTTAACTTCACTCACATAACCATTTCCAAGCCAGATCTCACTGTGTTAATTCGTCCCAACACTGATGTCTCCCTCATCTGGTGCTGATTCCAATTGTTTTTATTAAGGTCTATTCTAATGAGGGTTGCAGATCTACTTGCACTGATTGTCTGGCATTGTTGAGGCACATGCTGTTCAGTTTTGAGTCAGATTGAGAGATGTGGGTGAAACCAAAATCACACACTCAGAATCAGAATCAGGTTTAATATCACCAGCATACGTTGTGAAATTTGTTAACTCTGCAGCAGCAGAACAATGTGATACACAATGATATAGAAAAAAGAACTGAATTATAGTAAGTATACAGTGGCATGCAAATGTTTGGGCACCCCTGGTCAAAGTTTCTGTTACTGTGAATAGCTAAGCAAGTAAAAGATGAACTGATTTTCAAAAGGCATGACGTTAAAGATGACGCATTTCTTTAATATTTTAAGCAGGAAAACTTTTTTATTTCCATCTTTTACAGTTTGAAAATAACAAAAAAGGAAAAGGGCCCGAAGCAAAATTTTGGACACCCTGCATGGCAGTACTTAGTAACACCCCCTTTGGTAATTATCAGCTTGTAAATCCAGCTAAGAGTCTTTCAATTCTTGTTTGGGGGATTTTCGCCCATTCTTCCTCGCAAAAGGCTTCTAGTTCTGTAAGATTCTTGGGCCATCTGCATGCACTGCTCTTTTGAGGTCTATCCACAGATTCTCGATGATGTTCAGGTCAGGGGACTATGAGGGCCATGGCAAAACCTTCAGCTTGCGCCTCTTGAGGTAGTCCATTCTGGACCTTGAGGTGTGTTTAGGTTTGTTATCCTGTTGTAGAAGCCGTCCTCTTTTCATCTTCAGCTTTTTTACAGACAGTGTGATGTTTGCTTCCAGAATTTGCTGGTATTTAATTGAATTCATTCTTCCCTCTACCAGTAAATGTTCCCCGTGCCACTGGCTGCAACACAGGCCCAAAGCATGATTGATCCACTCCCATGCTTAACAGTTGGAGAGGGGTTCTTTTCATGAAATTCTGCACCCTTTTTTCTCCAAACATATCTTTGCTCATTGTGGCCAAAAAGTTTTATTTTAACTTCATCGGTCCACAGTACTTGTTTCCAAAATGCATCAGGCTTATTTAGATGTTCCTTTGAACCTTTTGAATACAACTTTTTGGCTGCAATGAGCAAAGGTATGTTTGGAGAAAAAAGGATGCAGAATTTCATGAAAAGAACCCCTCTCCAACTGGTAATACAGGGGTGGATCAATCATGCTTTGGGCTTGTGTTGCAGCCAGTGGCATTGGAAACATTTACTGGTAGAGGAAAGAATGAATTCAATTAAATACCAGCAAATTCTGGAAGCAAACATCATATCGTCTGTAAAAAAGCCGAAGATGAAAAGAGGATTGCTTCTACAACAGGATAACAAACCTAAACACACTTCAAAATCCACAATGGACTACCTCAAGAGGCGCAAGCTGAAGGTTTTGCCATGGCCTTCACAGTCCCCTGACCTGAACATCATCGAGGATCTGTGGATAGACAACAAAAGAGCAGTGCATGCAAGACAGCCCAAGAATCTCACAGAACTAGCAGCCTTTTGCAAGGAAGACAGTGAAAATCCCTCAAACAAGAATTGAAAGACTCTTAGCTGGCTAAAAAAAGTATTTACAAGCTGTGATACTTGCCAAAGGGGGTGTTACTAAGTACTGCCATGCAGGGTGCCCAAACTTTTGCTTTAGGCTCTTCTCCTCTTTTTGTTATTTTGAAACTGTAAAAGATGGAAATAAAAAAGTTTTCTTGCTTAAAGTATTAAAGAAATGTGTCATCTTTAACTTTTGGAAATCAGTTCATCTTTTACTTGCTTAGCTATTCACAGTAACAGAGATTTTGACCGGGGTGTCCAAACTTTTGCATGCCGCTGTACATATGTTAAATATTTAAATTAAATAAATAGTGCAAAAAAAAGTGAGGTGTTCATGGGTTCAATGTCCATTCAGAAATCGGATGGCAGATGGGAAGCTGCTGCTTCTGAATCACTGAGTGCGTGTGCCAACAGGCCTCCTGGTAACAATGAGAGAAGGGCATGTCCTGGGTGGGGGGGGGGGGGTGGTCCTTAATGATGGATGCCACTTTTTTGAGGCATCGCTCCTTGAAAATGCCTTGGATACTATGGAGGCTAGTGCCCATGATGAAGCTGTCTAATTTTATGAGTCTCTGCAGTAGCAACCCCCGCCCCGCCCCCAATAACAGACGGTGAAGTGGCCAGTTAGAACGCTCTCAATGGCACATCTGTAGAAATTTGTGAGTTAGATGACATACCATATCTCCACAAAATTCCTAATGAAATATAGCCACTGTTTTGCCTTCTTTATAGCTGCATTGATATGTTGGGACCAGGTTAGGGCCTCAAGAGATATTGACACGCAGCAACTTGAAATTGCTCACTCTGTCCACTGGTGTATGTTCTCTCAACTATCCTTTAATAAGTTCACAATCAACTCTTTGGTCATATTGACGTTGTGCAATGTTGTTGCTGCAACACCCCTCAACTGGCTAGTATGTCTGGCTGCTGTACACCCTTTGTCTCCATCTGAGATTCTCCCAACAATGGTTACAGATGGCATCTGAGCTATACCTGTCCACACGGTCAGGGGTATAGATAGAGTAGAGCAGTGGGTTAAGCACACATCGCTAAGGTGTGCCAGTGTTGGCTGTCAGCGAGGTGGAGCTGTTATTTCCAATCGGCACAGATTGCAACCTTCCAGTGAGGAAGTAGAGGGTCCAGTTCCAGTGGAAGGTACAGAGGCCCAGGCTTTGGAGCTTTTCAGTCAGGACTATCAGAATGCCGGTGTTTAATGCTGAGCTGTAGTCAAGAAATCGCATCCCAACATAGATATTCGTATTGTCTGGAAAACCAAGGCTGCACGGACAGCCAATAAGAACGCATCTGCCATTGGCCTATTATGGCGATAGGCAATTTGCAGTGGTACCAGGTCCTTGCTGAGGCAGAAGGTGATTCCAACCATCTCCAGCCTCTCAAAGCACTTCATCACCATACACGTGAGTGCTACTGGATGATAGCGTTTAAGGCAGCTCACAATGCTCTACTGGGCACTGGTATAATCGTTGTTCTTTTGAAGCAGGTGAAGCTTCCGATTATAGCAATGAGAGACTGAAAATGTCTTTGAACACTCCTGTCAGTTGGTCGGTCCTGGTTTTCAGAGTCTTACCAGGTACTCCATTGGGGCCTGCCGACTAGCAAGGGTTCCTCGTCCTTAAAGATCACAACGCTGACCTCCAAGACAGAGATCACAAGGTCATCGGGTACTGCAGGGATCCTCATAGTTGTAGTTTTATTCTCCCTTTCAAAGTGAGCATAAAAGGTGTTCAGCTCGTCTGGGGGTGAAGTGTCACTGCCATTCTACTCACTATACGGGTAAGAGATGTTCTTTCCTCTCATTGGCAGAATAAGTGGGGTCAACTAGAACTGTGCACATGGTAAGTACATTGATGACAGATGAAGGAATAGGAAGATATGTACATATGCGATCCCACAGTTGCTGGAAATCTTGCACAACACAAACACAAAATGCTGGAGGAACTGAGCAAGTCAGGCAGCATCTATGGAGATTATTTACCAGAGGATGTGAGTCAGACCAAGCAAAAAGTGACAAAGGTAGGATAAACTAAATGAAGGGTCTAAAAGCTAGCAGAGGGAGTTAACTGTGAAGTATAAATTCACCCACTTTAGATTTGATGACAACAAAAAGAATCAACATAATGCTGAAACACCACGTGCTGTGGTGCCATAAGATTTATAAATCCATTTTGGTAAAAGCTTTTACACAAGTGCATTAGAATATTTCCAACCTCATCTCAAAGGGATTGTGCACAATAGTGTACAAGTCCTTTGTCAAAGCCTAGCTTGATTACTGCAAAGAGGAGGTTTACAGAAAATTTAACAGAATACCACCAGATGTTGATGAAGTGTTAACTTTCTCCTTCCACAGCTGCTTGATCTGCCAAGTGTTTCCAGCATTTTCAATCTTTATCTGGCTGACACAGTTAGCTTCAGCTTGGATAATACCAGGGATGTTTCAATTGTCTCAGTGCAACAAGGAAGAATAACACCAAAATCCCTGTTTATAATTGTTATTCCCCAAATATTTAAATTTTATAAAAGCTTTTGCTCTCTTGTTCTGAATTGACCCACAAGGGCATGTAGTTCTTTGACATCTCCCAGATGAATTAATCACCTTGAAGCAGCAATCTTCTAAATTTTAGGAAGCTCAATTTGATCATTTAACTCAAAAAAGACCAATGAAGTTACTTATGAATTCAATGTGCATAAAATGCTCTAATATTGTTACTAATCATTACATAAAACTTGGATTTGTTAAAAGCAGCATCATGTTTAGAAAGAGGTTTAGAAACCAGACGTTGAAATTTATACACTAAGAGGTGTATAAGATGAGAGGCATTGATCGTGTGGACAGTCAGAGGCTTTTTCCCAGGACTGAAATGGTTGCCACAAGAGGACACAGGTTTAAGGTGCTGGCGAGCAGGTACAGAGGAGATGTCAGGGGTAGGTTTTTTACGCAGAGAGTGGCGAGTGCGTGGAATGGGCTGCGGTGGTAGAAGTGGATATGATAGGGTCTTTTAAGAGACTTTTGGATAGGTACATGGAGCTTAGAGAAATAGAGGGCTATGAGTAAGCCTAGTAATTTCTAAGGTAGGGTCATGTTTGGCACAACTTTGCGGGCCGAAGGGCCTGTATTGTGCTGTAGGTTTTCTATGTTCCTATGTTTTATCCATGTTAAATTATGTACCATTTAAAAGGCCCCAAAGAATTATACATAAGCTAAGAGATTTTACCCTATAGAAGATAAAGGGAAACAGGAGGTGAGAGAGACAAACATCTTAAATAAAAATAGTTGTTTGGAATATGCCAATGTCTTCTATCTCTGGTTTTGGGTACTACTGGTGGAGCTACATTTGTTAGTAAGAGGTTAGTCAGTGTCAATCCCACAGTTGAGCAAAGTCATTTCCCTGGAAGAGATGAATAAGCAGGCTGAATTTTCAAGCTTTGGAGGCCACTGCTTCTGGTACCAGCTCTCAATTTATTCACATGTTTGGGTTGCTGGTTCAACCCAAGTACAAATTATAATTGAAGAGAGAAACAGAATGCAAGTATACATGCTAGACAAGTTGCAGAAAACATTACAAGCTTGAGCTTCTTGTTAACACCTTTTTAATAGGTCATATAGCTGTACAGTTCATTATATTCTTCCTGAGAATAATTTATACCCCAAAATGAAGGAAGGAGTTCCAGAGAACACATATAACATAAGGAAAATTAAAAATAAATGTACCATGCCTGCATACTACACTGTTCCCAAGAAAATCCTAGACAAGCCAGAAACAAGATGGTTATGAACTATTTTCTTTTAATTATCATCATGGCTTTCATTTTAAATAATAAAAAAAATGAAATTAAACAATTGTAGAAGAAATATTAATACACGACACTCATTTTTGCTGCATCAACAAATGCAACTCATCTTTTCCAGGTTTTCTCTAAATGACTAGCATGTATTTCTGCTCAAAGGAAAATTCAGTCTTATCTCCATTCTACATGCCAGTTTTTAAACCAACACTTACATGTGGTTTTGAAATATAGGAGCACCTCCATTCATAAGAGGTGGAGAATCAAGAAACCTTTTTTTTTGTTACAATTAAATGACTTCAGTCTGAAAATATAACATCTTTGTTCAAATCCTGTTTGATGTATTGCAGCTAAATATTGGTCTGTTACTATTCAGAGAGAAAAGTTCCAGTCTGGAGTTCCTGTACTGTGCAGAAAGAATTCTCAGCCCTTGGGTTTCCCAGAATCCTCGATATTATAGCACATTCTTGGCTTCTATACACATGTAGATATATGAAGTTTTTAAATTTGGCTCTTTGTGACTCCATGTGCTGGTTACAGATATGATCACGTGATCATTCTAAGACCCTGCCCACCCTGGCCAAAAGCAGATTCTGTATAGCTAGAGGGGTCTTGTCTGACTCCCTATCATTTTCAATCTGGCTTGGTCAATAACATCCAGCAAATTTTTGGCATCCACAGCCAATGCATGTGCAGCTGTCAACATCTGCTTCTTATAATCATGCTGGAGCGTTGTCATCACATATTGTTGGGCTAGCTTCATCTTACTGATTAATTCTGCTAGATCAGAATTCAACAGCTTTTGTGCCATCTCGATCTATAAAAGAAAATATGGTTACAAGGTGGCACAGCCAAATACATTGCAACATAGTAACTTGTGATATATTAACAAAATTATAGAATCTTGTATCAGTGAAAGAACTTAACAATGAGCAACTGCACTGAGCAGCACTTAGCCAAATTAATAAATCTATAATTACATATAAATGGCAGTTTAATTGATACTGATGCACAATTATAATAGAAAGGAAACAGATTTTCAAAGAAAATGTACGTAGTCAGATACAAAAATGACAGTTATGCAGGTGATGAACTTTTGCAAATTTATATTTGTAGGTTTATGTTTCACCTTAATTAAAAAAAATACATTAGGTAAATTTTCACAAGGTACATAGTTATTACAATATCAATCAACGAACAAGATCAAGCAAAGGTTACATGCCTTTCTAACTTATTTAATCTCAGTAAACTGCAGTGTGTCTTTAACTTTCTTCTTTCTTTTTCAATCTTTTTATTAATATCAAAATGTTAAACATAACATAGTATAAATACAAAGCTATTGGGATTACACTGTTAATAATTAACACATATAATTATAAACTCAGTTGGCACACAGGTATTAAACCTCCCAAAATCGTATAAAATATGAATATACAAAAACGCAGAAATAGCATGAAAAAGGAAAAAAAAACAAAATACCCCCCCAAAAAAACTAATCTAAACAATGCTAACCAACTAAACTGAGGAAAAGAAAAAGACGTGAGCTGTTGTGTAACCACTAGTGGTTAAAGAACCACTAGTGTCATTGACTCCGCTCCTCTCTGCATATATTTAAAAGAAATAGAATAGGTTTGGAAAAGGTCAAATTACATCTTCTGGAAGTGTTGAATAAATGGCCTCCAAGTCTTTTTGAATTTAATAGAAGGATCATAAATGACACTTCTAATTTTTTTTCTAAATTTAAACACAACATAGTTTGAGAGAACCAATGAAATGTGGTGGGCGGATAGATCTCTTTCCAATTCAGCAAAATGGATCTTCTAGCCATTAATCTAAGAAATGCAATCATCCGACGAGCTGAAGAGGTTAAATGACTTGGTTCTATCATTGGTAAACCAAAAATTGTGGTAATAGGGTGAGGTTGTAAATCAATACCTTAGAACAGTTGAAATAATATCAAAGATATCATACCAGTTTTTTTCCCCAAAAAAAGGACATGACCAAAACACATGAATTAAAGAAACCATCTCAGAGTGACATCTATCACATACAGGATTTATGTGAGAGTATTAATGAGCTAATTTATCTTTGGACATATGAGCCCTGTGCACTTACTTTAAACTGTATCAACACATGTTTAGCACACATAGAGGATGAGTTAACTAATTGAAGAATTTTTCCCCATTTTTCAATAGGTAAAGTAAGCTTAAGTTCCCTTTCCCAAACATTCTTAATTTTATTAGATATGTCTGGATGTATCTTCATAACTATATTATAAATAGTTGCTGTTACACCTTTCTGAAAAGGATTTAAATCTAAAATTTTTCCCAAAATACCCATTGGATATAGATTCAGGAAGGTAGAAAGAACAGTATTTAAAAAGTTTCCAATTTGTAAATATCTAAAGAAATGGGATCTAGGCAAATTATATTTATTAGATAATTGTTCAAAGGACATGAAACAATTATCCAAAAATAGATCACAAAATCGTAATATACCTTTGGTTTTCCAAGCCAAACAGGCTTGATCCATAATAGAGGGTTGAAAAAAAAATAGATATAATAGGACTTGCTAGAATAAATTGATTCAACCCAAAAAATTTTTGAAATTGAAACCATATTCGTAAAGTATATTTAACTATTGGATTATCCATTTGTTTATGCAATTTAGAAAGAGCAAAGGGAAGCGAAGTCCCTAAGATAGAACCCAGTGAAAACCCTTTTACAGATTTACATTCAAGATTTACCCAATGTCCAAGTCCCATGTCCAAAATTTTAAATATCGAATATTAATTGCACAATAGTAAAATCTAAAATTCGGCAATGCCAGACCACCCTCCTTTTTAGAATTCTGTAAATATCTTTTCCAACACTTTTCAAAAGCTGGCAGGATTTGCACATTGGCGGGAAAGACGGCAGAGCAGCAGTGGCTGGAGTTTATGCGAGAAATGAGGAATGTGCAAGACAGGTATATTCCAAAAAAGAAGAAATTTTCGAGTGGAAAAAGGATGCAACCGTGGTTGACAAGAGAAGTCAAAGCCAAAGTTAAAGCTAAGGAGAGGGCATACAAAGAAGCAAAAATTAGTGGGAAGACAGAGGATTGGGAAGTCTTTAAAACCTTACAAAAGGAAACCAAGTAGGTCATTAAGAGAGAAAAGATTAACTATGAAAGGAAACTAGCAAATAATATCAAAGAGGATACTAAAAGCTTTTTCAAGTATATAAAGAGTAAAAGACAGGTGAGAGTAGATACAGGACCGATAGAAAATGAAACCGGAGGAATTGTAATGGGAGATGAGGAGATGGCAGAGGAACTGAACAAGTATTTTGCATCAGTCTTCACTGAGGAAGACAGCAGGATACCGGACACTCAAGGGTGGGAGGGAAGAGAAGTGTGCGCAGTCACAATTACGACACAGAAAGTACTCAGGAAGCTGAATAGGCTAAAGGTCGATAAATCTCCTGGACCAGATGGAATGCAACCTCGTGTCCTGAAGGAAGTAGCTGTGGAGATTGCGGAGGCATTAGCGATGATCTTTCAAAAGTTGATAGATTCTGGCATGGTTCCAGAAGACTGGAAGATTGCAAATGTCACTCCGCTATTTAAGAAGGGGGGAAGGGGGCAAGGAAGCAAAAAGGAAATTATAGACCTGTTAGCTTGACGTCGGTGGTTGGGAAGTTGTTGGAGTCGATTGTCAAGGATGAGGTTACAGAGTACCTGGAGGCATATGACAAGATAGGCAGAACTCAGCATGGATTCCTTAAAGGAAAATCCTGCCTGACAAACCTATTACAATTTTTTAAGGAAATTACCAGTAGGCTAGACAAGGGAGATGCAGTGGATGTTGTATATTTGGATTTTCAGAAGGCCTTTGACAGGGTGCCACACATGAGGCTACTTAACAAGATAAGAGCCCATGGAATTACAGGAAAGTTACATACGTGGAGAGAGCGTTGGCTGATTGGCAGGAAACAGAGAGTGGGAATAAAGGGATCCTATTCTGGTTGGCTGCCGGTTACCAGTGGTGTTCCACAGGGATCAGTGTTGGGACCGCTTCTTTTTACATTGTACATCAATGATTTGGATTATGGAATAGATAGCTTTGTGGCTAAGTTTGCTGACGATACGAAGATAAGTGGAGGGGCCAGTAGTGCTGAGGAAACGGAGAGTCTGCAGAGAGACTTGGATAGATTGGAAGAATGGGCAGAGAAGTGGCAAATGAAGTACAATGTTGGAAAGTGTATGGTTATGCACTTTGGCAGAAAAAATAAACGGGCAGACTATTATTTAAATGGGGAAAGAATTCAAAGTTCTGAGATGCAACGGGACTTGGGAGTCCTCATACAGGATTCCCTTAAAGTTAACCTCCAGGTTGAGTCGGTAGTGAAGAAGGCGAATGCAATGTTGGCATTCATTTCTAGAGGAATAGAGTATAGGAGCAGGGATGTGATGTTGAGGCTCTATAAGGCGCTGGTGAGACCTCACTTGGAGTACTGTGGGCAGTTTTGGTCTCCTTATTTAAGAAAGGATGTGCTGACGTTGGAGAGGGTACAGAGAAGATTCACTAGAATGATTCTGGGAATGAGAGGGTTAACATATGAGGAACGTTTGTCCGCTCTTGGACTGTATTCCTTGGAGTTTAGAAGAATGAGGGGAGACCTCATAGAAACATTTCGAATGTTAAAAGGCATGGACAGAGTGGATGTGGCAAAGTTGTTTCCCATGATGGGGGAGTCTAGTACGAGAGGGCATGACTTCAGGATTGAAGGGCGCCCTTTCAGAACAGAAATGCGAAAAAATTTTTTTAGTCAGAGGGTGGTGAATCTATGGAATTTGTTGCCACGGGCAGCAGTGGAGGCCAAGTCATTGGGTGTATTTAAGGCAGAGATTGATAGGTATCTGAGTAGCCAGGGCATCAAAGGTTATGGTGAGAAGGCGGGGCAGTGGGACTAAATAGGATAAAATGGATCAGCTCATGATAAAATGGCGGAGCAGACTCGATGGGCCGAATGGCCTACTTCTGCTCCTTTGTCTTATGGTCTTATGGTCTTATTTACAGACTTTTTAAATCACAAGACAAAGTTAAGGTTAACACTAATAAAGAAGCACCAATTCAATTATGTGGTAACTGTTAATTATTGCCTATAAACCTCTTTAGCTGAGAAAGGAAGCAAGTTTAAGTTAAAGACTCATTCTTGTACACAGGGGTATTTTTTTAAACTGTTATATAAAAAATACTTTTTCCCTTGTTCCTCATTTCCCCTTCCCTTACCTGAATCTCTTTATCCTCACTTTCTGTACCCAATTTGATCTAATTGACCAATTTTAACTTTTTTTATTTCAAAAAAAATTAATCTTAATAAAGAAAATAGTGTGAGTTTATTCATATAGTGTGATGTCACGTGTACTGTGACACTCAAAATACCTTTTCAGCTTGCATTCAGAACATAGGAGTCTACAGCACATTACAGGCCCATCGGCCCACAACATTGTGCTGACCATGTAACCTACTCTAGAAGCTGCATGGAATTACCCTATTGCATTGCCCTATATTTTCGACATTTTTAAATGTATCTTTCAACACAAACTACTGTACATCTGTGCTCAAGGATGAAATAATTGTCTAATAGGTCATTACAGGCTGTCTAGATTCTGCTGGATCTGCCCACTGCCACACAGGTATTGAGAGATAATAATTATAGTGAACAGTGCATGTCATAATTGTTGACAACTATACTGGAAGACACAAACAGGTGAAAAGACTGGTGATGGCAGAGAATAGACAGTAAGGATGGGAATGAAGGTTTGAAGCATAATATAAAGGCAAAGGGAATCCTGTATTTGATACATTCTTATGTTAGCATAAAGACAAAGAAAATTAATATGTATTTGTTCAAGGCATTGGATAGACTACAGATAGTATACTGCTTGTTGTTCAGTATAAATTATTTCTGCACCAAGGCTAATGCAAGGATAGATTAGTTCAAAATTCAAAGTAAATTTATTGTATAAGGGGTTTCTTTTTCATGTTAACTGCTAAGGCTAATAAAATGACTTCTTTGTAATATTAACTGCTGATGTAAGGGGTTCTCTATAGTAGCATATTTGGGTTATAATCATAGATAACTTGACTTTGGAATGCCATTGCTAAGCAACAGAATAGACGTTATTCTTTCTTGCGTGTGAAAGCTATTGTTTTTTGTGGGCTTTGGTGAGAACGTGCCATGGGGATGAAGAGAGAAGATGCACACGGAAAGATGCTGTGAGCTGGCTAGTGGAGCAGACCCCAAGCGGAGGCTTGGGACCCGGCGGAATCCGGAGGACATCGACTGGAGGAAAGGATATCCCATTTCGTGAGCTCCAATGAATTACAGTGCACAGTACTGATAAAATTTATTGATTTGGCGCCTTTAATTTTATTTGTTTCTGCTAGCCTATCACTGAGAAATCATTATAAAGTGTAATCATTTAATCGCATATGGTGTACTATCTGTTATTTGGTGGTGTGGGGTGCATTACACAGCATCCACACAAACTTGATTACCCAGCTTGGCGGGGCCGAAGGCTGCCTCCCCGAGACAAAAGCGAGCTGAACGAGCCTGAGGCTTACCAGGAGGCTACACACACTATCCAAAACCGGACGAGCATCCCACAATGTAAGGCTCAGGGCTATCGGCTTGTGTTTATCTAGGAGAAACCCCATCTGCCCGCCAAACCGTGTCTCACATTTGCGTAGTTGCTGTGTAATGCACCCTGGTACAAACTCACACATCAAATATCAGACAGCACACAATGTAAGATTTACAGATGACACTTTATAGACCTTAATGGAACTATGTAATTAATAGAGATACAATATAAAAGGAAAGTAAAAGGCACCAAACTTATCAGAGTTCAACCACTTCATGCACAACCATTGGAGCTCAATTAACGGGGTCTTCTTTCCACCAGTTGATCTTCTCCAACCTTCTCAACCTGTTGCCTGCGACCACCCACGGTGGTCAACTAGAGTGCGTCCAGCACATCCTTCCTCTTCGGTTTTCCTCCTGAAAAACCCACCAAACCACAAGGTCCGCAGCCATATGAGACAGAATATCACCCACAAAAAGAATAACATGGACACTCATTGGTTTGTTCCCTCTCTTGTCAATAATATAACCCAAACAAGCAGGGAGAGAGAGAACTCCTTACATCACAGTTATTATTACAGAAAAGCTATTTTAGACACCTCAGCAGCCAGTGTAACCAAAACCCAGTTACAATTGTCAAAGTACATACAGCATGTGTCAAAATATACAAACCTGAGATTCATTTTCTTGTGGTCATTGACAGTAAATGCAAGAAACATAATAGAATCAATGAAAGACCACACTAGGCTGGACAAAAAAAAAACAACTAATCAACTGCAAATACAAAAATAAAGAGAAAATAAAAAAAAACAAATAAATAAACAAACAATAAATAGCGAGAAAATGAGATGAAGACTTCTTGAAAGTGAGTCCAAAGTTGCAGGAACAGTTCAGTGATGGGGGCGAATGAAGTTGAGTGAAGATATCTCCTCTGGTTCAAGAGCCTGAAGGTTGAGGCGTAATAACTGTTCCTTAATTTGGTGGTCCTGTCTGGAGGTTAGGTGACCAGTAGTGTTCTGCAAGGATCTGTTCTGGGACTTTTGCTCTTTGTGATTTTTATAGATGGCTTGGTTAAGAAAGTGGAAGGGTAGGTTAGTACGTTTGCAGATGACACAAAGGTTAGTGGTGTCGAGAACAGTGTAGAAGATTGTTGTAGGTTACAACGGTACATTGATAGGATGGAAAACAGGGCTGAGATGTGGCAGATAGAGTTCAATTTGGAAAAGTGTGAAGTGATATACTTTGGAAGGTTGAATTTGAAGGTAAAGTGCAGGGTTAATAGCAGGATTCTTAACAGAGTGGAGGAACAGAGGGATTTTGGTGTCCATGTCCATAGATCCCCCACAGTTGCTGTGAAGTTTCTAGGGTAGTTAAGGAGGTGTGTTTGCCTTAATTAGTCCAGGGAATGAGTTGCCAGCTAATGTTGCAGTTCTATAAAACTCTGGTTTGATCACATTTGGAAAATTGTGTTGAGTTCTGGTCGCCTCCTTATAGGAAGGATGTGGAAGCTTTAGAGAGGTTGCAGAGGAGATATATTGGGATGCTGCCTAGATTAGAGAATAT
This sequence comes from Mobula hypostoma, assembly GCF_963921235.1. NCBI lineage: Eukaryota > Metazoa > Chordata > Chondrichthyes > Myliobatiformes > Myliobatidae > Mobula > Mobula hypostoma. Next base: position 162,242,066 of record NC_086097.1, on the reverse strand, counting down.
GCCTTCTTGGGAAAGCTTGAGAGCTATGGCTTTATGTATTGGAGTGAAGGAGGATGAGAGGTGACTTCATAGGGGTGTATAAGATATGAAACATTGATTGAGTGAACCAGAGACTCGTTCAAGGTAGAAATAGCTAATACAAGAGGGCATAATGTTAAGGTGATTGGAGGAACATAAGAGGGGTAGTCTGTTCTTGAGTGGTAAGTGTTTGGAATACGCTGCCGGGGTGGAGGTAGTGGCAGATATCTTCGAGATATTTAAGAGCCTTTTAATCAGAAAAATGGAGGGCTATGTAGGAGGGAAGGGTTAGATTGATTGTGCAATAAGTTAAAAATATTGGCACAACATTGTGGGCTGAAGGACCTGTACTGTACTGTTTAATATTCTATGTTCTACAATGTTGCAAATATCCTTTATGCCAAGCAGCACCTCTAGAGAGAGAAAGACAGAGTTAATGCTTGAGGTTCAGAAACCGATTTCCAGAACTTTGTAGGTCAACTGTAACTTTGATGATACGAGTGAAAAGGAGGAAATGTTCTTGCTAAACATATGCATTAGCCATATTTCACCGAGATACAACACTGAGCGTCATGGGAGGTTGTTCCTGCCTGTGGCCATCGAACTTTGCTGCTCCTCCCGTGGAGGGTCAGACAGCCTGAGCCAATAGGCTGGTCCTGGACTTATTTCCATCTGGCATTGCTTGCATATTGTTGTTTGATTGTTTGTGGTTTTTGTATTGCTATATTTATGCTCTATTCTTGGTTGGTGCAGCTGTAACGAAACCCAATTTCCCTCGGGATCAATAAAGTATATCTATCTATCTATTACAAGCAACAGCACACTTCGTGTGTCATTTATATACAGGTGTCCCCCGCTTTTCGAATGTTCACTTTACGAAACCTCCATGTTATGAAAGACCTACATTAGTTACCTGTTTTCGCTAACAGAAGGTGTTTTCACCGTTACGAAAAAAAGCAGCGCATGGAAAAAAAACAGCCGCTCCTCCCCCGGATTCGGAACTGCATTCTCACCGGCATTGCTTAAACACACACCTGTGAGCAGCTGTTTGCAAGATGAGTTCTAAGGTATCGGAAAAGCCTGAAAGAGCTGGTAAGGGTGTTACACTTAGCGTAAAACTAGACATAATTAAGCGTTTCGATCATGGTGAACGAAGCAAGGACAAAGTGAGTTTGGCTTCTGGAAGTTGATGAAGTTGATGTTGAAGAAGTTTTGGCATCCCATGACCAAGAAATGATATATGAAGAGCTGATGCAATTGCAAGAGGAAAGAATAACAATCAAAACCGAATGCAGTAGCGAACCGACCGAAAGTGAAGTCGTCCAGGAACCGAACATGAGGCAACTATGTGAGATTTTCGCTGCAATGATGAAGTACGACTTTAATTTTGAAAGGGTATGTCAGTTTAGGGCATATTTGCAGGATGGTTTGAGTGCTTACAAAGAACTGTATGATCTAAAAATGCGCGAGGCTAAGCAGTCAAGCAAGCCTTCCACATCAGCCACAGAAGACGACGAACCTCGACCTTTGACATCGAGGCAGGCAGATATAGAAGAAGATGACCAGCCTACCCTCATGGAAACAGACGACGAGATGACACCCCAGTGTCCCGCCACCCCAAACCCCGGGCCGCGGACAGATACCGATCTGTAGAGAATGCAGCGGTAGCCGGGAGGCACCCAGCGCAGCTTTAAGAAAAAAAGCCAAAATAAACAAGCTAATTAATTTGGTGCCGCCCAGCACGTAAATGTTGGCCCAGATCAGAGACGATTGCCGATTTCGTCGCCTCTGATCTGGGCCGACATTTACGTGCTGGGCGGCACCTAATTAATTAGCTTGTTTATTTCAGCTTTTTTCTTAAAGATGTGTTGGGTGCGTCCCGGGCACCACTGGACCACTGCATGCTTCGCGGATCGGTATTGGCTCGCTGTCCAGAGGGTGGGGGCCACTGCACCACCCCAACCTCCGACGACTCAGCCTAACACACCATCATCAGTGTGCTCGACGCTGTCTTCCCAATTCCAGGAAGTGATACTACACTGTACATACATTATTTCCACTTTATATCGGCTGTGTATTTTTATGCGTTATTTGGTATGATTTGGCAGTTTCATAGCTTAAAGGTTACTGGAGAGCGCTTGTGCCGTGTTTTTGCCGAGAGCACTTGCACGAGATTTTCGCTACGGAGAACAGTGCAGGCAATTATTGTGGGAAAGTATTTCTACTTTATATAGGCTGTGTATTCATCATATCATTCCTGCTTTTACTATATGTTACTGTTATTTTAGGTCTTATGTGTTATTTGGCATGATTTGGTAGGTTATTTTTTGGGTCTGCGAACACTCACAAATTTTCCCATATAAATAAATGGTAATTGCTTCTTCACTTTACGACATTCTGGCTTATGAACCGTTTCAGAGGAACACTCTACCTTCGGATGGCGGGGGAAACCTGTAGTAGTTAACTTCTGAGGGTGTTGCATGAAGATAATTAAGATTATATGCAATATTAACTGAAACAAGATTTGCTCACACATAGCCCCTCTAATTTAGTCAACATACATTTTGTCCTGATTTTTAATCTTCATTATAAATTCAACTGCCCCTAATTGTGGTGATCATAATTAAGCTTACCCTCTGGTACTGGAACTGCATTGTTTCCATTCAATATGTTAGGCAGTAGGGCATGTATTTAAAGCAGCAGTTTCTGTTGTGAACGGGCGCAAGAACTTACAATGAATGAAGCTGATAAAAGTGAATTCAAATGTATCACCTAAACTCACATATAGTTTGACTCAGACTAAATTAAGGAGTAACTTTGTAAATAGGTATTAATTAATCAAGTAAGGTTATGATTTTTTATTGGCTCACCTCTCTGTGGGTGCTTGCTGGGAGTGACGAAATAGTTTCATCTACAGTCGCCAACAATGTCCTTAATGCCAAACCAACCTCCTGAGAATACATTAACCAGAATCAAAGCACAGTTTATAATGTACTCATCAATCTTCTATACAATTTGCTTCATTGTTCAAATTTAATGAAACTGAATGATACTATTTGAAATATTTTACTGAGTATTTAAACGATTAATTTGTTACACTCTAAAACATTTCATTCAAGTACTCATTAGAATTGTTCTTTGATGGGGTGAGTTATAAAATGTATCACATTATTTTTATACTTACTGGGTTACTCTTCATCTCATCTTTAGAACAGAATTAAGATTTACCAATGAGTTAATATAACTTACCCCATTATTGTGGGAAGCATCATAAAAGTTACAAGATCACAAAAAGAAAAAGTTCTTTGATTTACAGAAATGAAAAAGACAAGTTACATCATGAGTATAATATTAATACTAATGCCTCTGCATCTCAAAATTCAGTTTAACATGCAAAGTCTCAAGATTAGGGAGCTGATTTTCCTTCTGAGCTTCTTGCAAAGAAATATTGTCATCTGGAAAATACCTGTTACTTGGATTTATGATCTTCCTTCAACTATGACCCAGAAAGGCTGTACCAGCAAAAGTCTGTAAGTAGTACATTTGGCAGGGACTATTGCAATGAATAAGATGCGTGGTAACAGTCCTCAGCTCATTGTTTGCTTTCAGTGCTTCAAACCTCTGAAATATAGTCTTACAAAGTACTTAATTCTCAGAGCAATGTAGACAATCTTTTACTTGTTATTTTAAAAATATACAAGTGTGTAATATTTTTCATTTCCTTCTGAGTGGGACTGTGTGTTTTATAACATTAGAAGTAGTTTTATCCATGATTGGAAGTTGGTGAAACCATTTTATCTTGAACCCTAACACCAACAGTTATAGGTGAGTTTCAAACATCAGTCTTTCTTTAATTTAGCTCCAGGGGTGAAAGGCCCATGGTATATTCTTCTTACCAATCAATCACAGACATCCCACCTCTCCCAGAACTTCTGGGAGTCTCCTGCATATTAATAGTGGCTCCCTGATGCCCACAATTTATATACAATAATACGGAAATCAACTTTTGAGAGCGAGCGAGAGTGACAAGAAAGAGTGCGCGAGCGAGAGAGAGAGAGAGAGAGCGAGCGAAAAAGCAAGCGAGAGCGCTTGAGAGCGCGTGAGCAACCACGAGATAGAGAGAGAGAGAGAGAGAGAGAGAGAGAGAGGGCACGAGCGCGCGCGCACCATGGCAGAGTGTTCCAAAAAAATATAAAACGTACGTCACTCCAGACTACACTAAAGTGTACCCCTGCCTAATAGGGGTCAAAATAATGACGGTGTTGCTCGCTGCACAGTTTGCAACAGTGACTTTTCTATTGCGCATGGTGGGGTAAGACTGTAAAAGACATGTTGAGGTGAGTTTAACAGGTGTCATTCGTTATTAGCACAGCTAATGTTATTTAAACTAGCTGGCCAGCTGCTAAGGAGCTACTCTGTTGCAGACATCCCACCTCTCCCGGAAGTCTCCCGCAAATTGATGGTGCTACCTCCCTGAAATGAGTTTTTGCAGGGTGGGATGTCTGCAATCATTCATATTAGTACTTTTTCCCAAAGATTATGAATTAATCAGGCTCACAAGTCCAGAAGTATCCATTTATAGACATTACTCACCTTCACCATTGGTATGTATTCCTCTGGAGGTGCTGGTTGGATTTTACTGGACATTTCTATTACTGCCTTCACCAATCCAGTCACATTTTCATATACTTTGTCATTGGAACGATCCAAGTTAGCTGTAGGTGGAGGACTTATTTCTTGTGGCTGAATCTGGATTGCAAGAATTTGCTGGTTAGTATTGTGCTATCCTTGATTTTTCTCATTATGAAAGGAATATCAATGACTGCCAGCAATTTCATTTTGGAGACACAAGTCACAACAATCTCACAGTATATACTGAACCAAATATTTGGCAGCGGTTAGCTGCACTTTATTTCTCAATAATACCATACTGTTTAGTGCCCAATGTGATATTTTTACACATTACTACTCGGGCTGAATGATGTATACGCAAACTACAACATACAAACATCAACCGCAGAAAGGAAACCCACAATGGGATATATTTAAAATAATAGTGTTGCAATTTAAAGGCTGTAATTTAACTATGTACTTAATTAACCACACACTGGTTTTGTTCATGTCCGAGAACTCCATATCCTCTCAATGAGATACAATTGATCTAAAGAATCTATTATTCTCAAAATATTCATTCATTTGAGAAATAGCATGTTCTTTCAAAGCATGTGGTAATTAGATTTAAAGAAATTGAAATTAACACCAAATATACCCAATTGTACTTTCTGATTAAGCATGTACAGTAAGTTAAATAAAATTAAATCAGATTCCATTTATCTTTTATCATTAGAACAGAAACTGCATTGCTAAATTGAAACATTGCTTTTAACCCTTTTTCCCTAAATCAAATCAAAACTTTTTAAAAATTACATGATGTATTTTTAAAATCTGTAGAGTTAAATTAGTTTAAATACTTCTTCAATCAGCTTAAAATAAAATTGGAATTAAGGAACTTTAGAGCATTTGTTAAGTTAAGCCAAAAGAACAAAAGAAAACCCATCCCAGCATTTCTCTCCCTCAAGTACATTTTGAAGTGTCTGCCAAGGTTAGAACTATTTATAGTTCAGAAATTAATTGTTTACCAGTGGTGTCAATTATGATATCGTCCATTACAAGAAGGCTTAACAAGGGCATAAATAAATTCAGAATGATGATGAAAGTTCAAACCAGGGGTGGCGAACCTATGGCATGCATACCTAAACTAGCATGTCAAAAAATTGTGTTGGTATGCAACATGCAGTGCTGTCCCTTGATTCTTTAAACCCTAGCCATAACAAAAAGATACATAATGATGACCTAAACTACCAAATGAAACAGTGAATGGTTACTTACGACCTAAATGCAGTGAGATGTTTTCACAGAAAAAGTCTCAGGCTGGCTTGATGTGAACTAGACAGTTGCAAGAATATGTGTCACTGGATGCTATGTTTTGAAATCCTCTCAGACTTGGTGTATACATCAGTACTTTGATAGTAAATAATTGGGCCAGTTGGCATTGGCTTCATTCTGTTTATATTTTATCTTCTGTTATTCGTGAGTGAAAACTGGATATTTGGTGATAATAATGGAAAATACTGTATGTAGTTTAGTGCCTCCATGAATATATATTTTTCAACTGTCTTTTTAAAAGATTAATATTAATAGTTTTCAACAAGCTTTCTAAATGTTTCACTTATTTCAATCTGTCTCCATTATACTTCCATTTACAGTAAAATAATGAATATACATAAAGAAGCAACAGGACTCTGCCTTTTTCCTTAGAAAAGTCCATGACTATTATTACTAATTCATTAATCAATGATGATCTCTGCTCAAAATTACAATGGTACGTGAGAATCTTTGAGATAATTGCCAATTTGGGTACATGCTCTCAAAAAGGTTTGCCAGCCCTGGTTCCAACCATTTAAAGATGTTTTAAAATTTATTTTTGTATGCACAATAGAGGATGTAACTGGTTTAGTCTTGGAATCATGTTCCTGCAGTATCACTTTTTAAATTAAGCAGAGTCAATTGTCTTATTCTCTGCAAGTTTTGTACTTGCTAACTCCAATCATTGGCAGTTATTGCCATAATGAATACATACAACTAGTAAAACTGGAAAGCACTATGCCATTCATAGCTGTAACCGTCTAGTAACATCAGTTAAATCCATGATGATCTGTACTATTTTTACTGGACACATGCAGAACTCTGAAGAAAGATTTGTTTGATAACTTCATGCAGACACATACAAAACAGGCATGTGAAAAGAAACATTTAGTTTTGTTTGGTTAATTTAATATGCAATCAACAAGACAAAATGTAGAAACAATTAAACAAAACATTTAAACTGAATACAACAACAAAATTACCACAACTCGGGCAAAAAACAAACACATTATTTCAGTGTGCCATTATTTTAGTTGTCAATTAATCAAATAACAATGACAAGACTCCAGCATAAGAAACAGTGGTTAAAATGGAACAAATTAATTGGATGTTAGGAAATTTCCAAATCAAACATCCAAAGTTCTGCAGTGGAACAGAAACAAAAGCTTCAGGAAAACATTCATTCAGGAGCCTACTGAATTGCATACTAATTAAAGATTCTGCCAACAATTCATCATAACAAATTCACAAAAACAGTAATAAAGGTGGGTTACCTTCAATTTATAAAATGCAAATATAGAAGTGATTACAACCACATTCAAGCAATTACACGTGCTGTTACATACATAACAAATAATTGGTTAATTATAAAATGAAGGTGACTAGAAAAGGGAGAAACTTTTTTTCTGTAAAATCAGAGCCAAATTGATCTATATTTATGTAATCAGGTGACGGTTGAATATCATTTTGTATTGTTAAAGTGCATGTAAGCATTCACCTTGGTAATGCTAAAACAGCTTCCTGTGTCTTTAAGAGAAAATGATGATGTCATTTTGTATGGGAGGAGTAGAATGAAGAGTTTCCATGTTCTATAAAGGTCGACGTTCGAATGCTTTTCCCAGGTTTGGTGAGGAAAGGTGAACAATAATTGATAATATCCATGTAAATTCATTTTTACTTGTTTGTAAATCTAGAATATTGTAACTTGATGTGTTTTATATGTGGATGCTTTAGATTTTCACAAGTAAATTGCTTAGTGCTGGATAGCGTGATTGCGAAGTTCCTTCATTGGCCTACTAGGGTAGACTTTCTAGTAATTCAACTACAAGGCAGTATATTGTAAAGTTTCTTTGTCTTTCTTTATTGTTTCATGACCAAATGTGAATGTAACAGAGTAATGTGAACGTGTTAATCTCTGTTCACACAGCATGAGCGAGGAGAACTCATTTCAAGGTCTAGCCTATAAGTGTTCAGAAGTTAAGCACATGTGTGCCAAATGTGAGTATACTGTATCTCTTAGTTGAGATGAGATATATTTATTCATATTTTCCATGTTGTGTATAAGGTACAGGGTTGGTGGGATTCTAATATTGCTTGTATTGTTTTTTTTAGAATTGCCACTATCATACTGGTTTTGTATATTTTGTTCTAGTTATTTTCATACTGCATATGTAACAAGGGTGTGGTCTGAAGTTAAACTGAGATTGTAATGGCAGGAACTGTTCTTTTTATTTTGATACCCTCTTTCTGCAATAAAATATCAAAAACAGATAACTAAATTTAAGACCCAAAAAAATATTTGTTGTACTGCATGTGTATTTTTCCCCAGGCTACAAAATTTACATTAACACTCAATGTCCATATTTTTCCTCATGTATAAAATGTTCATTTATTCATCAATTGTAATTCCATTTTGGAGTGTAATATGGACTACAGAATCTAAAGATGATCACTTTGAAATGAACTTTCTTGCTGCATCAGAAACATGTTTATACAGTGGCATCAGAATACTTCTGGACTTCCCCTTTTGGTTTGAAACCTGAACAACTTATGTAAAAATTAATCAAAATATTGTGCCATCAAAATAAGGAAATATATAATGCTTGAATATCTGAGAATTGAAAATGGCATACCTCTTCCACCTATAGCCTCACAGCTTTTTTCATCCACCTTCCTCCTCACCTGGCTTCACCCATCACCTGCCAGCTTGTACTCCTTCCCCTCTCCCTACCTTCTTATTCTGGCTCTTCCATTCCCCCACCCCATCTTTTCCAGTCCTGATGAACAGTCTCAACCCGAAACATTGACTGTTTATTCCTCTCCATTGATGCTGCCTAACCTGCTGAGTTCCTCCAGCATTTTGCCTGTGTTATATTTTAGTATTTGTATTTCTTGGAAAAAATGCGTAGTTGCTGAAATCATGTGCTAATAAACATTCATAAACACAAGAGATTCTGCAGATGCTGGAAATCTTGAGCAACACACACACACACACACACAATGCTGGAGAAACTCTCAGCAGTCAGGCAGGTCTGTGGAGGGCAATAAGCAGTTGACGTTTCACAGCCCCTTCACCAGTTACAAGGTTCCTAGCATGAAAGATTTTTTTTTAAAAAAAGCAGGGGTGGAGAATTAGGGAATTTCTTATGAATTGCCAGCTTGAGATTATAGTCAGCATTCATGTTATGTGATCACAGTCATCTGCTGGCTTAGATATTTATTCATTTCAAGTCTGTCTGAAGAAAATCCCTGAGATGACAATGCGCTGAACAGAAAATGGTCACTTTTAGTCAAATGAATATTCCTAATACATTTACTGTGAAACCCACAGCTTGAAGGAAGGAAGGTAATTGAGCAATTCTTGTGATAATTATCATTTTGGGGTGCATTGTACTTTTTTGCTTTAACTAGTTTATTGTGACATAAGTTCTGGAAAAAGAGATTAAATAGATGTGAAAGTTGCTTGGTTTTCCTCTTGCAGTAATTCAACCAAACTTACGTCTTCAGAAGAAGTAGTGCATCTTTTCAGTTTATGGATGAGATGGAGGGAAAAAAGTCAGAATGCCAGACTTCAACACAAACATTGGTCATTTTTAAGTGATGATTTTCAGTTGATGGAAACTTTTTATATAGAAACAGTGATAGTTCCACATCCAATATCTGATGAGAAAAGGGCATAAGCAAAGCTAAGGAGAAGTGGAAGTTGCTAATCATCTCAGGAATGTTTTAATTCAAAATGTTTTCTCTTGAACTTTTAAATTTGAAACACTCAGTATGAATACACAGTGAATTAATGCATAACTTGGTTTTGCACAATAGACTCAAATAAAGAATCTTGTCTTTGCTGGTGGTACAAAAGAACACATTTTCTCTGGGATTGTTCCTTTTTCTCTCCATGGTTTATCAATTAAGCTATGAGACTTACAGAGTTTATGTGACCAGCTTATCTGCTGTATAGATTGAATTATCAGATCCCAATTTGAATAAGGGTAGAAGTTTCTCCATGTGCACTGGACACTAGGTAAAATTTAGCTAGGCAGATTATAGTGTGACAATCATCTACTGTTGCATCAGCATTTTTGAAATTATTTTTCTGCCTACATCACGACAAGTAATAATCACTAATTTTGCTACATTTCAGAATCTCAGAGATCACAATCCTATTAATAAACACAAGAGATCCTGCAGATGCTGGAAATCCAGAATAACACACACAATATACTTGAGGAACTGAGCAGGGCAGACAGTATCTATGGAAATCAATCAACAGTCAATGTTTCAGGCCAAGACCAGTCATCAAGACTGGAAAGGAAGGGGGAAGATATATTCCCCCTTCCAGTAGCCTCCAACCTGATAGCATGAGTAACTTCCATTACTCCCGCCCCCCCCCCCAACTTCTTCATTTCCCCATTCTGGCCTCTTACTACTTCTTGTCATCTACTTATCACCTCCCCCTGGTGGCCCTCTTCATTCCCTTTCTCTCATTGTCAACTCACCTCTCCAATCAGATTCCTTCTTCTTCAGCCCTTTGTCTTTTTTAATTATCACCAGTGAGCTTCTTACTTCATCCCCCCTTCTCCCACCCCCCTGGTTTCATTTTTACCTTCTAGCCATCCTCCTTCACTTCCTCCATTCTCTTATTCTAGCATCTTCCCCCTTCCTTTCCAGTCCTGAAGAAGGGTCTCAACCCAAAACATTGATTGTTGATCCATTTCCATTGATGTTGCCTGAGCTGCTGAGTTCTTCCAGCATTTTGTATTTGTTGCACAATCCTATTAAGATGTTACCTATTAATTTTTGTGTCATTTTGTCTTCAAATATGACTGGATTTCAAATTTTATAAACATTTAAAAATTCTCAAATGTTGTAGCAGTTATTAAAAATTAATTCACTGGACCTCATAATGCATTATTACTGAATCAAGTATTTCTCAACTTGTGATCTAACTATTGGGAATGCATTATCTGAAAAGATGATGGAAGCATTTTGAGATAATTTTCGGAAGAGAATTGGATTTACACTTCAATGTGGCGTTTTTTAGGGCTTGGGGAACAGATTGGCAATGTGATCAATTGGAGTGTTCTTTCAAAGAGCCAAAGGAAATAGCATGCATGAAACGACCAGCATAATACAATGAACCACTCTTAAATAAATCTTATTTATTCATGCCTAGGATTTTATGTAAAGGGCACTACTATATAATAAACTTACTTAAATATTGTAATTGGCATAATATAAACACATTGGAATTATACAACCCTTTTCAAATCACCTTATATGAACAGACATAATATTCAAAAGTTAGATTAAAATAAAAGAAAAAATGCACATATTATTTGCTTACCCTCCACGGCTATTGGTGAACACAATGTGAAGGAAGGTTAAAGAAATTTACCAATAAGGGAAAAAAAGGAAAACAATTATTAAAAATTCAGCAAGCAAACAAATAACGCAATGTGCAGTTAACCAAACTATGTTAAAAGCTGTGAAGAAAATGCATTCTAAAAATTTCATGCATCAATCTTGTTAGAGCGCAATTTTAAAGCTGTGCACATAATTTCATTTTCAAAAGATTTCAATTGAACTGAAAAGATTCTTTAAAATCATGCAAATTAAATCACACAGCCAACAAATTACAAAATTAAACAGCTTGGCAAAACAAACAGCAAAGCAGGAAAATGTTTGACTTGCCAACAACAATAATTAAAAAAAAAAGTTTCAGCCAATAATGCAAACTGAAAGATAAAACTTAAAGATACAATAAAGTGTGGAAAAAAGATATGTACTGTACAAATGAACAAGCTTGTTTAAAACAACATATGTATGTTAACATTAATAAGTCCTTCCTTATAGAACAGCTAAGAGAAAAGAAAACAACTTCAAAGTTACTCTACAAAGACACATTAATGACATATGGATTATGGTTTCTGACATTTAAGTTGGAAGTAATACTCCACATCTTCCTTTTGAGAGACTGCATAAATTATTTTTATTTAATAATTTATTCAACTTTTTTAAGATAGAGCAATAGTCGTCTTTCAATACTGGCAAGGTTTGCATCTTTTCAATCCTTGTACATTTTTACTGGAATTATATAAAAAAAATCAATTTTTAAAGCACAAAAGTGGGATGCTGAAATCAGAACCGAAAACAAAAATGCTTACTAAGCAGGTTAGCCAGTGTCTGTGGCTGGTAAAAAACTGAGTTGATGCACAAGATGAAAAACCTTTATGACTGTATGAACAATCGGGTTGCAATATAAGGTAATTTTAAATTTTCTTACTTACATTGACTGCTAGAGGACCAAGGGTTCATATAGGGCAAAACTTCTAAAATGTATTTGAAATAATGCATTGATGGCCTTACAAAAGAAGGAGCTACACTCAACCTCTTCTTAGGAATTGAAGCTGGCCAAGCGGATTATATGTCAGTGGGGGAATATTTGGGACCGGTAACCATAATTCTATTAGGTTCAAGAAAAAGAAAAGATTAGTCATAGAGTCAAAGAACATTAAGCACAGAAACAGGCCCTTCAGCCCATGTTGTCTGTACCGAACTATTATTCTGCCTAGTCCCATTGACTTGCACCCAGACCATAGCCCACCTCCCATTCATGCACTTATCCAAATTTCTCTTAAATGTTGAAACCAAACCCAGATCAACCACTTCTGGTGGCAACTCGTTCCACATTCACACCCATCATGTTCTCCTTAAACATCTCGTCTTTCACTCTTAACTGAAGACCTCTAGTTCTAGTCTAACCCAACATTAGTGGAAAAAGTTGAAGTTCTAAATTGGAAGAAGCAAACTTTTGATAGGAAATGGCAGATGAAATTTAACTTGGACTAGTGAAAAGTGAAGTATCTTGGGAAATTAAACACGGGCAAGATAGATACTGTAAATAGCAGTGCCCCAGAAAGATGCTTTTGAACAGAACCCAGAGGTATAAATACATAGAAAGAAACACATGATGGTGAGTTAGGAAAATGGCATACTGGCATTCACTGGCCAAGGCATTATTAATCAGACTTGGGCTATCATTTTACAACTGTATAAAGTGTTGGCTAGGCTATCCTTAATGTATTGTGTGCAGTTCTGATTATCACATACAGGAAAGATGTGATTAAGCTTGAGAGGGTCCAGAAAAGATTCACAAGCATTGTGCTTGGATTGAAGGGCTTGAATTACCAGGATATATTGGACAGGTTTTCCTGAAACAAAGGAAGCTGAGGGGGTGACACAACAACAGGGATATAAAATTATGAGAGGCATAGATAGTGTAGACAGCCAGTGTCATATCCCGTGGTTGGAATGTCTAAAGCTAAAGGGCATAGGCTTAACGGATAGCCTTACAGAGCAAGTTTAAAAGGGATCCAAGGGTAAATTCTTCAACATAGAGTAATTGGTATCTGGTATAAGCTGCTAGAGGAAGTGGTGAAGACAGGGAAACACTTAAGAAACATCTTCATAGGTACTTGAATGATCAAGGCATGTAGAAGGATGCTGATTTAATGTAGGAGGAAGGAGTAATATGGATAGGCATTATGGTCAGCACAGACATGAGGGCCACAGGGCCACTCCAAAACTCCACCTCATGTCTAATAAGCTTTCCAAAGGAATTGACAAGGTTTGTACAGCCGCTCAACCTATACAACCTCATTCCAGAAACAAGATCATGCCAACTTCAGTAATCTGCTGCAACACACAGTAAGCACTTGCATGCACTCAAGTGCATGGGCTGATCTCCAAGTTATCAAAGACTTATTCATTGAAGCAGATGAGAAAATGGGCATTAACGTTTGCAAAACAAAGGTCAACAACGAATATTCCATTCTGACAAGAAAGATCCATGATAAGACTCAAACATCTGGACCATGTTCCATACCTTGGAAGTCACCTCTCAGCCATTAATAATCAAACTTATCATTGTTTTTAATGTTCCAGTATAACCTTTTGCCATCAGATGTAAAGAGTGTTTGAAGACCTCGAAGTTGGGATAAAGCTCATTATCTACCGAGCATCAGTCATCACTGCACTTCTCATGCTGAAGATGCACCAGAGATGTTCTGCCAATAAACCAATGCCAATGGCCTCTTCCAGGTCAATACCACCAGCATTCATGCTCTAATTAGAGCCAAATGGGTCCAGTGTTCAGCCCACAGCATTTGGCGGAAAAATCATCCTCTCCTCATGGATTCTGTCAATACTTGCTGCTTCTGTAAAACAGCCAGCATAATCAAAGACCCCACCCACTCCAGACAATCTCTCTTCTCTCCTCTTCCATCACGCAGAAGATACAAAAGCTTGAAAACACATACTACCAGGCTCAAGGACAGCTTCTATCCAATCTTTATCAGACTCTTGAACAAACATTTTGTATAATAAGATGGACTCTTGGCTTCACATGATGAGTGTGGATGAGTGTGTCTTCGAGAACACACCGAATATACCCAAGTCAAGAGCAGTTAATGAACCAGGAGACTCGTAGCCTGCTAAGGGCTAGATCTGTGATGTTCAAGACTGGTGATTCAGAAGGATACAAGAAGTCCAGATATGACCTGCAAAAGGCCATCTTAAGAGCAAAGAAACAATTCTGATTGAGTTTAGAGACAGGATCCTATGCACATCAGCTCTGGCAGAATTTAGGCCATAACTTCCTATAAAGTGAAACCTAACATCATGAATGGTACTGATGCTTTAGTGTATTAATTACACTTTTTCTCAGATACAATTACTGAAATCAATAGCACTTAACTTCCCTTTTGGAGCTGAGCTTTGAACTGCTTGTGCGACCTAACATTTTTGTGGTGTGAACTAGAGTCTCAAAGGTGCAGGAGTGCTGCAGTGTGGCGTATATGAGCTAAATTGAGGTAGCGAGGTCAGGGCCCAAGAGCAGGGAATGAGTTAATGTTTGGCCATTGTCGGAGTGGACTTGGAGGTGATTCGATGTGGCAGAACCAAAGCAAGGCGAGGCAGAGTCAAGGTGCTAGCAGGCTGAGAGCAAGGAAAGACTTGAGGTTTGACTGATTGAAACACCAGGCCATATTAGAAGGGTTGGGTATGGGCCAAGTCGAGGCAACGGGGACCGGTCCTGAGAGTGTATTGAAGCAACAAGCCCAGAGTCGTACAGCAAGGAACAATCTGAGATTTGGCCGATTTAAGTGCCAAGCCAGACTGAAAAAGTCAGGGGGTTGGGGCCAGAGGCAAGGGTTCAGCTTCACAAAATTTACTCGTCTCTGCAATGAACTGAGGCTGTGGCCTGCAAATGATGGGTTCCTGAATCAGTTGCAGTGATGACTGGCTTTGTGGCCGTGGACTCACTTTGGTGAACTTCAATTTTGAATATTATTTGCTTACTTTTATAGTTTGCATGATTTGTTTTTTTCTTCTCACATTGGGTGTTTGACAGTATTTTTTAAAAATGGGTTCCATTGGGTTTCTTCGTTATGCGGCGACCTGTAAGGAGATGAATCTCTAGGTTGCATATAGGTGTAGATACTTAAGATAATAAATAGACTTTCAACTTTGATGTTCAACAACTTTTATGCATGCGTTGAAAAGGCGAATAATATTACACCTATGCGAATCCCTGCAGTATCCAGTGACCCTCTAATCTCTGTCTCGGAGGCCGAAGTCAGAACATCATAATTGTATAAGGGCTAAGAGAGTTGTAAAAGAGCGCCTGAAGGCTTTATGTGTCAATGCAAGGAGCATTCGTAATAAGGTGGATGAATTGAAAGTGCAGATTGTTATTAATGATTATGATATAGTTGGGATCACAGAGACATGGCTCCAGGGTGACCAGGGATGGGAGCTCAACGTTCAGGGATATTCAATATTCAGGAGGGATAGACATGAAGGAAGGGGAGGTGGGGTGGCGTTGCTGGTTAAAGAAGAGATTAACGCAATAGAAAGGAAGGACATAAGCCGGGAAGATGTGGAATCGATATGGGTAGAGCTGCGTAACACTAAGGGGCAGAAGACGCTGGTGGGAGTTGTGTACAGGCCACCTAACAGTAGTAGTGAGGTCGGAGATGGTATTAAACAGGAAATTAGAAATGTGTGCAATAAAGGAACAGCAGTTATAATGGGTGACTTCAATCTACATGTAGATTGGGTGAACCAAATTGGTAAAGGTGCTGAGGAAGAGGATTTCTTGGAATGTATGCGGGATGGTTTTTTGAACCAACATGTCGAGGAACCAACTAGAGAGCAGGCTATTCTGGACTGGGTTTTGAGCAATGAGGAAGGGTTAATTAGCGATCTTGTCGTGAGAGGTCCCTTGGGTAAGAGTGACCATAATATGGTGGAATTCTTCATTAAGATGGAGAGTGACATAGTTAATTCAGAAACAAAGGTTCTGAACTTAAAGAGGGGTAACTTTGAAGGTATGAGACGTGAATTAGCTAAGATAGACTGGCAAATGACACTTAAAGGATTGACGGTGGATATGCAATGGCAAGCATTTAAAGGTTGCATGGATGAACTACAACAATTGTTCATCCCAGTTTGGCAAAAGAATAAATCAAGGAAGGTAGTGCACCCGTGGCTGACAAGAGAAATTAGGGATAGTATCAATTCCAAAGAAGTAGCATACAAATTAGCCAGAGAAAGTGGCTCACCTGAGAACTGGGAGAAATTCAGAGTTCAGCAGAGGAGGACAAAGGGCTTAATTAGGAAGGGGAAAAAAGATTATGAGAGAAAACTGGCAGGGAACATAAAAATGTACTGTAAAAGCTTTTATAGATATGTAAAAAGGAAAAGACTGGTAAAGACAAATGTAGGTCCCCTGCAGACAGAAACAGGTGATTTGATTATGGGGAGCAAGGACATGGCAGACCAATTGAATAATTACTTTGGTTCTGTCTTCACTAAGGAGGACATAAATAATCTTCCAGAAATAGTAAGGGACAGAGGGTCCAGTGAGATGGAGGAACTGAGCGAAATACATGTTAGTAGGGAAGTGGTGTTAGGTAAATTGAAGGGATTGAAGGCAGATAAATCCCCAGGTCCAGATGGTCTGCATCCTAGAGTGCTTAAGGAAGTAGCCCAAGAAATAGTGGATGCATTAGTGATAGTTTTTCAAAACTCGTTAGATTCTGGACTAGTTCCTGAGGATTGGAGGGTGGCTAATGTAACCCCACTTTTTAAAAAAGGAGGGAGAGAGAAACCGGGGAATTATAGACCGGTTAGCCTAACGTCGGTAGTGGGGAAACTGCTGGAGTCAGTTATCAAGGATGTGATAACAGCACATTTGGAAAGCGGTGAAATCATCGGACAAAGTCAACATGGATTTGTGAAAGGAAAATCATGTCTGACAAATCTCATTGAATTTTTTGAGGATGTAACTAGTAGAGTGGATAGGGGAGAACCAGTGGATGTGGTATATTTGGATTTTTAAAAGGCTTTTGACAAGGTCCCACACAGGAGATTAGTGTGCAAACTTAAAGCACACGGTATTGGGGGTAAGGTATTGGTGTGGGTGGAGAATTGGTTAGCAGACAGGAAGCAAAGAGTGGGAATAAACGGAACCTTTTCGGAATGGCAGGCGGTGACTAGTGGGGTACCGCAAGGCTCAGTGCTGGGACCCCAGTTGTTTACAACATATATTAATGACTTGGATGAGGGAATTAAATGCAGCATTTCCAAGTTTGCGAATGACACGAAGCTGGGTGGCAGTGTTAGCAGTGAGGAGGATGCTAAGAGGATGCAGGGTGACTTGGATAGGTTGGGTGAGTGGGCAAATTCATGGCAGATGCAATTTAATGTGGATAAACGTGAAGTTATCCACTTTGGTGGCAAAAATAGGAAAACAGATTATTATCTGAATGGTGGCCGATTAGGAAAAGGGGAGGTGCAACGAGACCTGGGTGTCATTATACACCAGTCATTGAAAGTGGGCATGCAGGTACAGCAGGCGGTGAAAAAGGCGAATGGTATGCCGGCATTTATAGCGAGAGGATTCGAGTACAGGAGCAGGGAGGTACTACTGCAGTTGTACAAGGCCTTGGTGAGACCACACCTGGAGTATTGTGTGCAGTTTTGGTCCCCTAATCTGAGGAAAGACATCTTTGCCATAGAGGGAGTACAAAGAAGGTTCACCAGATTGATTCCTGGGATGGCAGGACTTTCATATGAAGAAAGACTGGATGAACTGGGCTTGTACTCGTTGGAATTTAGAAGATTGAGGGGGGATCTGACTGAAGCGTATAAGATCCTAAAGGGATTGGACAGGCTAGATGCAGGAAGATTGTTCCCGATGTTGGGGAAGTCCAGAACGAGGGGCCACAGTTTGAGGATAGAGGGGAAGCCTTTTAGGACCGAGATTAGGAAAAACTTCTTAACACAGAGAGTGGTGAATCTGTGGAACTCTCTGCCACAGGAAACAGTTGAGGCCAGTTCATTGGCTATATTTAAGAGGGAGTTAGATATGGCCCTTGTGGCTACGGGGGTCAGGGGGTATGGAGGGAAGGCTGGGGCGGGGTTCTGAGTTGGATGATCAGCCATGATCATAATAAATGGCGGTGCAGGCTCGAAGGGCCGAATGGCCTACTCCTGCACCTATTTTCTGTGTTTCTATGTTTCTATCTTTCAAGAGGGTGAACCTTCACAAGGTGTCAGGCCCTGATGGTATACCTGGTAGGGCTCTGAAAACCTGTGCTAAACAACTAGTGGGTATGTTCAGTGACATCTTCAATCTCTCACTGCTGCATTGAAGGTTCACACGTGCTTCAAAAGGGTGACAATCATACCAGTGCCTCAGAAGACTAGGGTGAGCTGCCTCAATGATTATCACCGAGTGCACTTGCATCTATTGTGATGAGGTGCTTTGAGAGGTTGGTCCTGGCTAGAATCAACTCCTTCCTGAGCAAGAAGCTAAATCCACTGCAAATTGCCTTTTGCCACAATAGGTCTATAGTGGATAGAATCTCACATAGCTCTTCACTTGGCCTTGGATCACCTGGACAATAGTTATACTTGTATCAGGCTGCTGTTTATTGACTACAATTCAGCGTTCAATACAATCATATTATCAATTCTAACTAAAATGCTCCTAAAGCTGGCCTCTGTCCCTTCCTCTACAACTGGATCCTTGACTTCCTCACCAGGAGTCCATAGTCAGTGCGGGTCAGAAATAACATCATCTCCTCACTGACAATCAACTCTGGCTCACCTCAAGGATGCATGCTTAGCCCACTGCTCTACTCTCTCTCCACCAACGGCTGTGTGGCAAGGCACAGCTCAAACTACATCTATAAATTTGCTAGCGACACAACTATCGTTGGCAGAATTTCAGATGGTGACGAGGAGGCGTACAGGAGTGA
The DNA here is from genome assembly GCF_963921235.1 of Mobula hypostoma. Lineage (NCBI taxonomy): Eukaryota > Metazoa > Chordata > Chondrichthyes > Myliobatiformes > Myliobatidae > Mobula > Mobula hypostoma. The sequence continues at coordinate 162,222,798 of NC_086097.1, read as the reverse complement.
GATAGATCAGCTTGTTGAGTGGTGTCACACCAAAAACCTTGCACTGAACATCAATAAGACCAGAAATGATTATGGACTTCAGGAAGGGTAAATTAAGGGAACACACACCAGTCTTCTTCGAGGGATCAGAAGTGGAAAAGGTGAGCATTTTCAAGTTCCTGGGTGTCAACAATATCCTGGGCTCAGCATATTGATGAAATAACAAAGAAAGCACAACAGCAGCTATATTTCATAAGGAGTTTGAGGAGTATTGGTATGTCACCAAAGATACCCGCAAATGTCCATAGATGAACCATTAAGAGCATTTTAACTGGTTGCATCACCATCTGCACAGGATCAGAAAAAGCTGCAGAAATTTGTAAGCACTAACCTCCCCAGCTTTCAGGACATCTTCAAAAGGTGATGCTACATAAAGGTGGCATCCATTATTAAGGACACCATCACCCAGGATACGTCATTAATCAAAACATTGTTACCATTAAGGCAGAGGTACAGAAGTCTGAAGATGTACACTCAATGTTTCAACAACAACTTTTTCCCCTCCGCTATCAGATTTCTGAATGGAAAATGAACCCCTGAACGGTTCTTCTGTATTTTTTCTCCTCTCTTTTTGCACTACTTATTTATTTTTTATATATATATTGATTGTAATTTATAGTTTTTATAACTATATACTGTATTACAATGTACTGCTGCCTCAAAACAACAAATTTTATGACATACAGGTGTACCCCGCTTTCCGAACATTCTCTTTACAACATTTTGCTTTTACGAAAGACCTACATTAGTACCTGTTTTCGTTATCCGAAAGAGGATTTTTGCTTTTACAAAAAAAGACACTCCCTTTAAACTTGTGTTTATCCTGAGAAAGACTACCATGACCATGAAGTCTTTCGCGGGCAGATGTGTGCGCATGCGTGATGTGCGAATACGTGTACGTGTGCATGTGTGACGTGCATGTACGTGCCAATGCGTGACGTGTACTTGCCTGTACGTGCCAATTTTTTTCGACAAATCGATTTTGGCTCAAACTTCCTGATTCTGTGAAGTGAAACTACACTGTACATACATTATTTCTACTTTATATAAGCTGTGTATTTATCATATCATTCCTGCTTTTACTATAGGTTAGTGTTATTTTAGGTTTTATGTGCCATTTGGTAGGTTATTTTTTGGGTCTGGGAATGCCCAAAAATTTTCCCATATAAATTAATGGTAATTGCTTCTTCGCTTTATGCCATTTCGGCTTACGAACCGTTTCATAAGAACGCTCTACATTTGGAAAGTGGGGGAAACCTGTACGCTGGTACCATTAAAACTAATTCAAATTCTAATGCTTTAACTCATTATGATCTTGCACTTTAACCTTTACCTTGAATGCACCTTTATAGTTTCATTTACATCTTATTCTGCATTGTTACTGTTTACCTTATTCTAGCTCAATGCACAGTGTAATCATTTGATCTGTATAACCAATGGTATACCTTTGCCAACCTGTGGTAACTCACGTCTTACTTTTGGTAGAAAAAGAATTGTGGCATTTGGGATAGTACTGAGAACTCAAGTCCTTTCACTGGTAGCACACAGAAGCCCATTCACTGCCCCATCAAGCATTTTCTGCCCCACCTGAGGCAAAGTCTGTGGGCCTCAACATTTGCCTGTTCCACCACCTCAGAACCCAAAGAACTGAAATGAGAGCAGATCATCCTCCACCCTGAAGGGTGCCTTTGAAGATAAGAAATTGAATTGAAATGTAGATTCTCAGTAACAAAGCATATTATTTAAAGTAGACAAAACACTGTATTTTGAGAAATTACAAAAGAAACAACTTTGATGATCAATTTTCATCTTCCTGGAGCTCACTGTGAAATCTGGATATTTACTGCTTTTATTGAAAAAAAACACAATTGTAATTGCTAGCAACTAGTTTGATTCCTTACTAAAGAAAGCTTTTATACAGATTTTCCTGTAGTCTACAAGAAAATTAACTCTCATTCAAGCCATTGTCTTCAACAAAAAATTCACATCATTTTTGTCAGGTGCATCATTAACTTTCTTTACAAATTTAATCTTACAGGATGTGGACATCTCTAGCAAAACTAGCATGAAACATGTTTTTAAAATAAATACTAACCTTTACTCCTTCATTGTAACTTTCAATAGGACTATTAAGGCTAGCGATACTTCCTCCATGGCTAGGTGCTGCAGGTCGAGGTGGCTTCTTTGGTGGTGCTGCATGCTCTATTGGAAAAATAGTAAATTAGGACAAAACTCTTACTACATTATAATAACACTGACAAATATGCAAAAATGTGTGATAAAGAATATGTAATTAGAAACACTTCATATACTGCAGTAAGGATATTTCCCAGACACAATTTTAGATTCCAGTCCTTGAACTGAATCCTTCATCTCTTGCAATCATCATGACAGTTCTAGTGATGTCCTAGTCTCATTAGCATTAGCCTTCTAAAGAATTTAAACACTTCCAAGCACCCCAATTCTAGGCGATTACAATGAGATCACAAATTTAATCTTAATTTTCAGGTTCAGTTCACATGTCAACAGAAGCTATAGGAGGCCATATAGCCTCTTGAAACTGCTCAGTTTAATAAAACTTTGAGCTAATCTTTTACTTCAATGCCACTTCCCTGCACTAACCTCAATGTTTAGATTCCCTAATATTCAAAGTATTCAATATTTTCTCTATAATATTATTTGCCATCTGCTTGTTCAATGATTGTGATTTGTACTTTTAGCAACCACAGCATGGGGAATTAACAACCCGTGTTCCACCTGTCAAGATCCTGTAGGATTCAAAATTGTTATTAAAATTTCCTTCTAAAATTTAATATTCACTGAGCATAACTGAAAGGTCCATTTTAGCTCTTACCTTGTTTACCTACAGGCTGATAGATGTGTTGGTTACCAGTCTAAAGAAAAAGGGAAAAGTATGAAAATATAGGCTTTGCCATAACCAGTCTGTATACATGATTAACCACAAACTTAAAATGCAATTTAACTCTTGATATGTTGGCTTTCAATTAAAGCTCATGAAAAACAGGATTGAAAGTAACTCTCATCATTGCATAAACATCATAATAATTCATACTTTTCACTGTTTTAATTTGCACCTTTAGGTCACTCAAATATATATTAACATAAAGAAGTCAACAGTTTACTTTTCACCTTTCCCACTCTAACCAGATAAATAATGGATGCCAGAAAGTGATGCAATTGGAACCATTTGAAGCCACCCAAGAATATTCCAGGCACCATTTCAGGAAACTTTGGTCCACTTCCCATCAATTTCCTGGCATATTAACCTGATGTGCTATAGCACTATAGAGATTACCATCTTGTGTTTTCAGGCTTCTTGAAAGTTAGATTTTCTGAAAGTATCAACATTTTGGATTGCTGCATTAAATGCTAGTGTAAATATAGAGTAAATGGCAAATTCAATTTACAGGGGATTTCTTATTATTTCACAAGACATATTTGATTTTGATTCAAAATTCAATAGAAACCAATTAAAATCACTCAGTATATTTGCCAATACAAGCAAACCTTATGTCATTTTCTTAATTTAGATTTAAGTAAGAAGCTTCTGCTATTAAAAACGCAAACAGGTCACAGTTTTCACAGGACAGTCTACTTGCACCATTGTTAGAATGTCACAAAAACTTACTGGATCAATTAGACCCCCATCATCCCGATCAACGTTATTTCTCATCGATCTTGGATCAGGTTTCTGTAAGAGAATGAACAAAAATACAGTGATTAAGATATCCAGATAAGCCTCTTTCTCATGCAAGTTGCAGTAAAATTCACCAAATAAAATATAAATGCAAACAATTCAAAAGTTACTTTACCAATTTTCCAACACAGGCCCTGAAAACTTCCATTATGATAATATTTGTCAAGGAGCAACAGAAGAGCTCTTTTTACTCTCTGCAGCAGAAATTAGATACACAGGATCAGAATAATATGCATTAATTCCAGTTTCCTGTCAGAGGAAGGCTTACATGTACTTGGCTCTAGCATGCAGCAACAGCATTCAATGACAACTTAGAAAACACTACATGAAGACCTTTTAAAAGTAAACTCATAAAATGCATTCAATATTTTTCATGCTCTTGTTTACTTAAATGACGATGGTGCTTTCCTTCATTACTGTGGAAATGTTGAAATAAAAAACACAGTGAAAGAAATGGGCATTGGCAAAATAAATTTGCATCATTTTTTGTTGTCTGAAACAGTCTGCAATCAATTTGTTCCATGCCTCATCCCAATGGGAATTTGAGTGTTTGCAATTTATTATTTGTATTACTTAAACTCATACTTCAAATATTTGGTTTGTGACAAATGTCTTTATTTGGATCAAAGGTTTTTCCCTCCTTAAACAAAAAATGCTGACATGAACAAAGCCTATATAAACTCTATACTCAAGAATGACTCAAGCACAGTAAGAAGGCTCCACAGCAGATTTGAGATGACAATCAGATCAGCCAGAATTTTATAGAAAGGTGGAGGAAGCACCAGGGCTCCGTATCCAATTCCTTTGTTGAAAGTGTATGATTTTATATTTGCATGCTTTGTAATTTGGAAATGGTTTACATTAATAGTTTATTTTGTGTGGCAATTAGCCACTTGCATTCTTAAGTCTAAAACAATACCATAGCTTCAACCCATTTCTTCAATAGAAAGAAATTCAATGTTCCGATCAGGGAGAGAATCCCTAAAGGTTACACTGAGATGGAACTAAATTAAATATTTGTGCTTCATTTGAATGAAAGAGGCAAGTCTTGGATACGATTTGAGGTTCTCATCTGAAGCTTTATAAGGCATTGGTCAGACCACACTTGGTAAATAGTGTGCAGTTTTGGGTCCCTGATCTATGGAAGAATCTGCTGGCATGGATGAGGGTCCAGAAGAGGTTCATGAGAATGATTACAAGAATGAAAGAGTTAACATATGAGGAGTGTTTGACAGCCCTGGGCCTGTACTCTCTGGAATTTAAAGGAATAAGGGGGGGATATCTCATTGAAACCTCTCGAATATTGGAAGGCCTAGACAGAGTGGACTTGGAGGGATGTTTCCTATAGTGGGTGAGTACAGGGCAAGAGGGTACAGCCTCAGAATAGAGGGATGAGTAATTAGAACAGAAATGAGGAGGAATTTCTTTAGCTATAGGGTAGTGTATCTGTGGAATTCATTGCCATGGATGGTTGTTGAGGCCAGGTCATTGAATATATTTAAGACAGAGGTTGATAGGCCGTTGATTAGTCAGGATATCAAAGGCTATGGGGAGACGGCAGGAGAATTGGTTGAAGGGGGATAATAAATCAGCATTGATGGAATGGCAAAGCAGACTTACTGAGCTGAATGCCCTAATTCTGCTCCTGTGTCTTTTGGTCTTTATATGCCTAAACAATTCCAGCCAATGCTGAGCCGTTCTGCAACAATATGTTCTGGAGTGGTGAAAGAGGTGAAATGAAAGGGATTGAGCTGTGGTGAAGGGAAGCAAAAACAGGAGGAACACAACTAGTTTTGTGAGAAATGAAAAATAATTATATATTTTCCTTCTGACATTGGGCTAATCTGTGTAAAGTAAGGATATTTTTCCCATATTATTTGTATTTGTGATAATTAGTTCTGTAGGAAAATGATATTACATTATAATTTTCGAGTCTATGTAATACCCTCTCAAGGGCAGACCCAAAAACAGAAATGCTTAGCCATATGCAGATGGATTTGTAGGAGTAAAAGTTTTATACTGTTGAAAAGTAGTTTTGTAAGGTAAGAAAACTGACTTTATTTTAAATGAATAATAATCCCTTTTCATTCATTAAACAGTGTCAAGATATTATTGCCATGGAGAACCATGGGAAATGTCCGACATACATTTAATTGAATTTAGAGAATGTCCGATACTATTAGGGAACTCTGAATATCAAATCTTCAACATTCTTGGTTAATCAAAAGAACAAAAAAATCTTTTTAACAAATCACATTATTTGCATCTTCTGGCATCTCAATGTAAACAGATGTACGATGTTTGCCTCATTTATGAAATACTAAATAAAAACAAGTTCTTCCTTCTGGGGTAATCTTTACACATGTCTGTATTTATATGTAGATTTCTGACTTCTTTAGTGCTGGTGGATGGAGTAAAACAGGCAATGCATTGAACCTGCATATTGCTAACAAAAGCTCATTTAATGCATAAAGATGAAGACTTGTCCCATTTTTGCAATATGAAGCAAAATTCTACAAATCGTTGCAAATCCGAGAAGTAACCAAAATACACTCATCACACAGAACCTATGTGGTCTGTAGTGCCATTGCTGTTCTATATTTTGTGCATCAGTGTGTTAAATGAATTACAGACAATAAAATAGCTACATGTTCAATAGCACATCTATAAACTTTTAATCTCCAAACAATTTGAACTTGGTTGCTTCTTTATTTCCAATATTCTGAGTTGGGGAATATGCAGCCAGTTAAAGTTCAAACTAAACTTTATTATCAAAGTACATATATTTTACCATACACAGCCCTGAGATTCATTTTCTTGTGGGCATAATCAGTAAATAAATCTAATCTATATACGGTCCATCAACAAAGCAGGGTTAATATTCACTTAAAATTCAGTCATTACCATTACACTGGGCTTTTAATATAAGGATGTATTTTCTGACTGAAATATTCTGGCAACTTCCATTAAACGCTTCACTGGAATGGCAGTATCCCAACAGTTTGACCCCAAAAAAATTCAATGAAACAGATCTGAGGAGTTTAATATCTCCTGGGGTAAAGACAGTTTATTTGTATGAGTCCGGTAAGTTCAGATCCAAGATCACTTAAAGAGATAAACCTTGGAGTCACATGTGTGCAAAAGATGCTATTAATCTTCATTCAGCTGAATTGACAGAGCACATTAACAAGGAGTACTGCAAACATCCAATTATAGGTCCAGCCAGAACCATTCTGCCCCTAATAACATGTTTATTTACACATTTATATGAACCAGTGGGTGGAACCTACCAGGGCTGTCACAGCTGAATGAATACAATAGAACTCCAAAGACTTGTTTTCAGAATTTCTCAGGTTTGTTTTGTTGCTGTTTTTTTTTGGTCAAGCAAACCAAAAATAATTAAACTGTTGGGATAATACTATTCCAGTGAACAGTATACAGTCGGCCCTCCTTATCCGCAAGGGATTGGTTCCGGGACCCCCTGCGGATACCAAAAGATGCGAATGCTCAAGTCCCTTATTCAACCTATCTAAATGCAGTGGACCTTAGGACCCAGCGGAATCCCGGACCTTACTTAACCCGTCTCAGTGCGGTGGACATTAGGACCCGGCGGCGGAGCTCTGAATCCGTAGTGTTTCTGTTCACGAAAATAATCACGATCACGATTGAAAATAAAGTGGAAATAATAAAGCGATCGGAAAGAGGTGAAATGCCATCGGTCATTGGAAAAGCATTAGGCTACAGTTGGTCAACGATCGGAACAATTTTAAAGGATAAAGTGAGAAAGGCCCTGCCCCGATGAAAGCTACAATTATTACTAAGCAACACAGTGGTTTAATTATTGGGTTTTGGGGCTTTGGGTTTTTGATCCTTCACATCAACCCGGCATGGATGGAGAGCGCGCTTGGGAGCGGTCTGTCACTGGATCAAACTCAGGAATTTCTGTTCCCGAGCCCGGCGCTGAAGCATACGTTTATTAAGTATTTTATATGCATAGAAAGGTAATTTATATGCTATATACTAAGACAAATGTTTGACTAACTGACGCTAAATAATACCGGATGTACCTGTTCTGACTTACTTAGTACGAGAACTTCCAGTTTTTTTTTCAACCCCGATCCACAATAACCTACGTACATCCTCCTGTATACTTTAAATCATAGAACATAGAATAGTACAGCACAGTATGGGCCCTTCGGCCCACAATGTTGTGCTGACACTCAAACCCTGCGTCCCATATAATCCCCCACCTTAAGTTCCTCCATATACCTGTCTAGTAGTCTCTTAAACTTCACTAGTGTGTCTGCCTCCACCACTGACTCAGGCAGTGCATTCCACGCACCAACCACTCTCTGAGTGAAAAACCTTCCTCTAATATCCCCTTGAACTTCCCACCCCTTACCTTAAAGCCATGTCCTCTTGTATTGAGCAGTGGTGCCCTGGGGAAGAGGCGCTGGCTATCCACTCTATCTATTCCTCTTATTATCTTGTACACCTCTATCATGTCTCCTCTCATCCTCCTTCTCTCCAGAGAGTAAAGCCCTAGCTCTCTTAATCTCTGATCATAATGCATTCTCTAAACCATCTCTAGATTACTTATAATACCTAATACAATGTAAATTCTATGTAAAATAGTTCTTATACTGCATTGTTTAGGGAATAATGACAAGAAAAAAAAGTCAGTACATGCTCGAACAACAAGTGCTGGAAGAGCACTTCCGGGTTTTCTTGATTCACGGTTGGTTGAATTTGCGTATGCGGAACTCGCGGATAAGAAGAGCCGACTATAATGCAAGTTGCTTGAATGCTTCAGTTTGGCTTCCGGGCTCACTTGGGTGCCGATTCCTGCACTCCTTTGAAACTGACTAAGTTCTCTGGAAAAGTCAGAATATCACTTGTAGCATTTAAGAAGAATGCATTGGGCTATTGATAGAAACAATATCCAATAGTCTGAAAAAATCTGCCGGTCCTACACCCTTGATACCGTGACAGTACCAGATCATCAGAGTTTTACTGTATTGAGTAACTTTTATGTTTAACTTCAAAAAACAATTTTAATTTTTATCTCGTGTCCAAACGCAGTATACAACAGCAAATTTACAAGGATCTGAACACACAAAACAGAAAAGAAATATCTACCTCCAACTTAATGGAATAATTTTAAGTATCATTAATGTTGTGATGTTTTCTTTTCCCAGTATCAACAAACATCTCTCCAATATAGAATACTCTTCCAGCAGTTTTGACCACACATTCCAGACATAAGACAACATCTCATTTTGCCAAGATAACATATCAGCACAGATGAATTTCTGGACATGCCATTTCCAAATAAGGAGAAGTTTGGCATTCATTTGGTACATCATTTTTTCCCCAAATCTCATATTTCAATGGTTAATTTACAGTCCTAAGTAAATTAGAATTTTCTTAATCATTGCGGCAGTGTTTTTAGAAACATACAGCGGAAATCATTGCCTTTAATTTCACTGTATCTAGAGATAGCAAGCAGGGATATAGGTAAGGAGCAAGAGGTGAGGTATAAACCTCAAAAAAGGTAAGGGAGACTTTTATGCATTTACAGATGCAGTAGAAGGTTACAATTTTTGAAGATGTTTTTCATAGCTTATTTTCCAGGCAGAATGCCAGAAGCCACAAAGGTCTGTGTGTAAATTTTAGCTTGGCTGCCATAACATATACAGAAAAAACATTTAAAAGATCTTTGAATACGAGGCAACTTTGACAGTAATTTGCACTCCATCATTTGAAAGAAACATAATCAGTTCTTCACAAATGCAGTCACTCTTTATTCTGAGCAATGACCTGTCTATCAGTCTGGCTGAAACTAAAGGGGAAAATAATCTTCTTTTTTCCATACGTTCAGATATTATGGTGTGCTTCCATTCAGCTGAAATATGTTTATATTTGATTTACTAATACTTGTATTTATTCCGAAATTTCAAACAGAAAATGGAGGTCAGAAAACTTCTGAGAAAAGAGACAAGAGCCTTTTCTATCAGAAGTGTTAACTGTTTCTCGTTCTTCTGTTGTCACCAGAACTGCTCAGTGTTTCTAGCATTTTCTGTTTTTAGTCATAGATTCAGAGTAATACACCATGGAAATAGGCCCTTTGACCTAACTCGCCCATGCCAGTCAAAGTGTCTACCTAAACTAGTGCCATCTGCCTGCATTTCACCCATATGTTAAAAAAAAATTTCTTATCTACGTTCCTGCCTCTATCATCTCCACTGGTCGCATTCCATATACCCACCACTCTGTGTTTAAAAAAAAACTTGCCCCTCATGTTCCTTTTAAAAAATTCCTCTCTTACCTCAAACCTATGCCTGCTGGTTTTAAACTTCCCTACTCTGGAGTAAATGGCCAGTGGTGTACTGGCATCTGCACTGGACTTCAAAGCGAGTGGTCCCAGGTTTGAATCCGGCCAATTCTTTGCATGTTTTTCATCCATGCTAGGTTAAGCGTCATAAAAAACAGACAAAATTGCTAAAGAAATGGTAAGGTTGTCACCCAATGTGCCACAAAGCGCAGAAAGGAATAACAACTCTGGATTGAAAGACTTAGACCATCCATCTCATCTACGCTGCTTATGATTTTATAAACCTCAGCCTCCTTCACCAGGGAAAAACAGTCTTGGTCTATCCAGTCTTTTTAAAGAAAACACCTTAATCACATCTTCCCTGTTGTACGGCAACCAGAAGTGCACACAATACTAACAATGACACCCTAACTCTTAAATTCAATGAATTCCAACCAAAACTTGATTTTTTTTTACTGAATACTTTAGTTGTAGACTTGAATTATACAAACGTAAATGGATATGGCCTGAAATTTCTACAAAGCAGCTCAACATTCATGCTCGCCAGTTTCTTATCCACTAAACTGGCTCTCAACTGGAGCAGTTCTCTTGAATTTACTTCCTCAAGAAAGCCAGATATATACAGTCATTGCTGATTATCATCAGCTCTAATGAAATGCTCTTTAAAGTTGCTTAAGCTCTGCTCCCCATTCAAATTGGCTGCCAAAGTTTTTAAAGAACTTGCAAAGTTATAATTTAAAAAAATGCTTATTCCTTGGTTGCTCAGTAAAATAGGCAAAGCCAGCATCTATCAAAAGTTCAAAGTTCAAAGTATATATACTATAAATAACCTTGAGATTCATCTCCTTCTAGGCACCAATAAAACAAAGAAACCCAACAGAACCTGTTAAAAAAGACTGTCAAACACCTTATATGAAAAGAAGAACAAATTGTACAAACAATAAAAAGTAAGCAAATAAAATTCAGAACTGAAGTTCACAAAAGTGAGTTCAGAGCCTGGAAGCTGATCATCACTGCAGCCAGTCCAGGAGCCTGTAAGTTGCAGGTCATAGACTCAGTTCAGAGTAGAGGCAAGTAAACCTTGCCCAATAGCGAGCTGAACACTGACCTATCCCTTGCTGACACCCTGACCTTTTCAATCTGACCCAGCACTTAAATTGGCCAAACTTCGGCTTGTTCCTCACTCTCGGACCAAACCTTTGCAATCTAGCCTGGCCTGGTCAAATATCGGATTGTTCTTCACTTTTGGGCCCGTGTCTCAAATTGGCCCTAAGTCTACTCCAGTAATGGCCAAACACTGGCTCATCCCTTGCTCTCAGGCCCAGGCTCCATCAGCGTGATTTGGCCCATACATGCCATGCCACAACCATCTTGCACTTATGAGTGTTCAGTTCACACTGTAAAAAATGCCAGATCGTACAGGTGATTCAAAGGCTCAGCTCTGAAAGGAAAGTTACAGACTATTGAATGCAGTGATCATTTTCCAGATAAAGTGTGATTAATAGACTAATTAGTAGTTTTATTTGCTGCTAGTAAGGCATTGCTGTGCTTCACCAGAATGGTACTTCACTAATTGCCCATCAGAAGGAAGGCTGTGGTGAGCTATGTATATGAACCACTGTAGTCCTTCCAGTGAAGGTACTCCCATAACCATTATCAGTAGGGAGTTCCAGGATTGAGACAAGCGATAATGAATCACACTTCTGAATCTGCTTTGTGGAAAGGGGTCAGGGTGGCAGGAGTTGAGTCACTTGTGGCAGGACACCCAGCTTCTGATCTGCTCTCGTGGCCAAAGTTTACTTGTATTTTACATGAATGGTGTTCCCTAGCAGAAGATGGTTGGGAACTCAGCAATGGCAATGTCACTTAATGATTAGAATCGGTGGTTAGCTTCTCCTTTGTTGGAGAGAGTATGCCACTTCTCTGGCACTGTTGCTGGTTGAATGGTGCAGGAATGAACTACTTCATCCATTGAGGAATTGCAAATGACAATAGACAATAGGTGCAGGAGTAGGCCATTCGGCCCTTCGAGCCAGCACCGCCATTCACTGTGATCATGGCTGATCATCCACAATCAGCATCCAGTTCCTGCCTTATCCCCATAACCTTTGATTCCGCTATCTTTAAGAGCTCTATCCATCTCTTTCTTGAAAACATCCAGAGACTTGTCCTCCACAGCCTTCTGGGGCAGAGCATTCCATATATCCACCACTCTCTGGGTGAAAAAGTTTTTCCTCAACTCCGTTCTAAATGGCCTACCCCTAATTCTTAAACTGTGGCCTCTGGTTCTGGACTCACCCATCAGCGGGAACATGTTTCCTGCCTCCAGCATGTCCAATCCTTTAATAATCTTATATGTTTCAATAAGATCCCCTCTCAGCCTTCTAAATTCCAGGGTATACAAACACAGTCGCTCCAATCTTTCGACATATGACAGTCCTGCCATCCCAGGAATTAACCTTGTGAACCTACGCTGCACTCCCTCATTAGTAAGATCGTCCTTCCTCAAATTTGGAGACCAAAACAGCACACAGTACTCCAGGTATGGTCTCACCAGGGCCCTGTACAACTGCAGAAGGACCTCTTTGCGCTTATACTCAATTCCCCTTGTTATGAAGGCCAGCATGCCATTAGCTTTCTTCACTGCCTGCTGTACTTGCATGCTTGCTTTCAGTGACTGACGTACAAGAACACCTAGATCTCGTTGTACTTCCCCTTTTCCTAACTTGACTCCATTTAGATAATAATCGGCCTTCCTGTTCTTACCACTAAAGTGGATAACCTCACATTTATCCACATTAAACTGCATCTGCCATGCATCTGCCCACTCACCCAGCCTGTCCAAGTCACCCTGCATTCTCATAAAATCCTCCTCACATTTCACACTGCCACTGACAGCTTTGTGTCATCGGCAAATTTGTTAAATGTTACTTTTATTTCCTTCATCTAAATCATTAATATATATTGTAAACAGCTGCGGTCCCAGCACTGAACCCTGCGGTACCCCACTGGTCACCACCTGCCATTCTGAAAGGGAGCCGTTAATCGCTACTCTTTGTTTTCTGTCAGCCAGCCAATTTTCAATCCATGTCAGTACTCTGCCCCCAATACCATGTGCCCTAACTTTGCCCACTAATCTCTTATGTGGGACTTTATCAAAGGCTTTCTGTAGGTCCAGGTACACTACATCCACTGGCTCTCCCTTGTCCATTTTCATAGTTACATCCTCAAAAACTTCCAGAAGATTAGTCAAGCACGATTTCCCCTTCGTAAATCCATGCTGACTAGGACCGATCCTGTTACTGCTACCCAAAATGGAATTGATCATCGTGGAATCATCATCAAACATTACCATTTCAGATTTTCTGATGAAAGTGGGATCACTGATGAAGCAGTTGAAGATGATTGGTTGAGGGCAGTGTCTGGAAGTATTTCTACAGCACTGACTTGGGATTGGGGTGACTGACCTCCAATAATCACTGTAACATTTGGCTCCAGTTATGGAATACTTTCTCTTGATACCTATGACCTATTTTACAAAGACTCCTTGATGTCATAATTAGAAGAAACTCTACCTTGACATTAACCACAATCGTTTTCACTTCATCTCTGGATTCAGCTTTTGCACAGGTTTGAAATGACAGCTTTCCACATCTTCATGTTGATGCCAGAGGTGTAATTGCACGGTTGCAGCTTGGTTAAAAGCACCTTTAGTTTTGGAGTCGGGTATTCAGTATCATAGCTGTGATATTGTCTGGCTCTGTAGCCTTCACTGTACATTGTGTTCTCAACATTTCTTGACTTCATGTGAAAAGAATCAAATTGACTGGACTGATGGTGAGAATCTCAGTTGAAGCCAAGATGGATCATCCACTTGGCATTTGTAATTAGTAAATATGCCCAGAAAGCTGTTGGATTTTCAGATAAACCCAGCTGGTTGAACAAGAGAGAAAGAAACCTGCTTGTTATATTCAGCTCCAGGCCCCATATTAACAAAAACAGATTTTAACTGGCTTAACATGTTGTTCTATGGTGTTGAAGATGATAAGAAATCAAATTCAACCATTATTCATAAAGGACGCCCAGCAACATTGCCTCAAAGGTTCTTGAGATGGCAATAATATACAAGTATGTTATTGTATAAAAAACTTCAGGGAATGAGACATCTCTTTAGGGAATGAAGTAGGCCAAGTAACTGAAGTGACAGTTGGGGAGCAATTTACATCCAGTACAATTCTGTTAGTTTTAAACTAGCTCCAAACTAAAGCAAGTCTAACTTTAAGGGCATTAGGCAGCACTTAGCTAGGGTCGACTGGGTGACTTTAATAGAATATTATTAATAGATTTTTAATTGGGTCATATCAAGAGTCTTGGGGGCAAAACGTTCTTGTTTGGGTGAAAGGTAGATTTACCCAGATCAGGGAATCCTAGCTGTCCAGAGATATCACGGCTCTGGTAAAGAAAATGAAAGAAATGTACATTACATTTAGTCAGCTGGGTACGAATGAATCCCTCGATAAATACAATGGATGGTGGCTAATGTTGTTCTATTGCTCCACTTGCAGGCAAGGGAATTACAGGCTAGTGAGCCTGACTTCAGTTTGAGGAAAGTTACCGAAGGGAACTCTGACGTACAAGATCTACCATCAGAATCAGATTTAATACCACCGGCATATGTGGTGAAATTTGTTAACAGTGGCAGCAGTACAATGTAATACACAATATTAAAAAAAAGAAAATCAATTGAAAAAATATATAAAATAGTTAAATTTAAAATAGTGCAAAAACACTTGGGTAGTTTAGGGTTGATCAGAGATAGTCATCATGGTCTGCATTTGGGAGGTTATCTCTGACAAATCTTTTGGAGTTCTGTGAGGGTAGGACAGCAAATATTGTTCATATGGACTTTAGTAAGGCCTTTAACAGGATCCTGCATGGCAGACTGATCTGGAAGATTAGATCCATGGGATTCAAGGAGAAATAATGAATTGGACTCATAACTGGCCCGATGATAGGAATAGGTCAACTCTCTGATGAGAAGCCTAGTTGAGTGCCCCAGGGGTCAGCGTTGAGACCTCTGTTATTCATTAATTATGTAAATAATTTGGTGTGAACGTGCATGCCAGGTTTGCTGATGATACTAAGTTGAGGGGTCGTTGATAAGAGAAGCAACTTATAATGAGTTGAAAAGAAATCTTGATCAGTTAGGGAAATAGGCTAAGGAACAGCAAATAGATTTCAATTTAGATAAGCGTGAGGCAATGCAATCTGGACAGTCAAACCAGAGTAAGACTTTTTCAGTGAATGGCAGGGCAATGTCAAGTGTTGTGGAACTGAGGCATCTGGGAGTACAGGTGCAATCGCACAATAGACAGGGCGGGGAAAGAAAGCATTTAGCATGCTAGCCTTCATCAGATAGAGCATTGAGTTTAGGAGTAAGGCCATTATATTAGGTTATACATAAGTTGTTGATGAGAGCACACTTGGAGAATTGTGTACAGTTTTGGTCACCCAATTCCTTGGAGTGCAGGAGAATGAGGGATGACTTTATAGAATTTTATAAAATTATGAAGGATATGGATAAGGTGGACAGTCATAGTCTTTTCCCTAGGATAGTGGAGTTCAAAACTACAAGGGACAGATACAAGTTAAGAGGGAAGAGGTTTAAAAGAAACTTGAGAGGTAACTTCTTTAAGCAGAAGACAGTGAAAGTCTGGAATGAGCTGGCAGAGGAAGTGGTCAAGGCAGCTGCAAGTGCAACATTTAAGAGTAATTTGGAAAGGTACATTTAGATAATGCTGCAGTCAGCACGGGCAATTGCCAGCGCTGTTATTTCATGACTATGTCTTGTTAGTAATATTGAGCTTTATAATACAAACAAAAAGACTTCTGCATCTTACAACTTGAAATCCTTTCCCTAAAGTTCCTCATCTCGCTATCTTTCATGCTTGAATAACATTCCAAAATTTACTTCAACAATTGAGCTTTTGACAGTCCCTCTTGACCTTTTATCTTCTAATCTGTTACTATATCAGTTCCTTGTAACATCGTGGAGTTTTCTTTCAAAGAAAAGCTGTTGGATATGGTACATTATTTACCTTTTTTTTACAACATATTCCTAAACTTATAGGTGTTTAAGAAACAAGACTAGGTAATCATCTAATTCATCTTTGTAATTCCAGGCACTGTTAGTTGCTGCTTCCACACCCCAACACAGCAAAAAATTAGGAATGAACTCAAAGAATATTTGTGGTCATGAATCGGCATCTGTGGTGGTGAATTGATGAACATTCTGTACCACCCAATTCTAATCTTGGCTTTTGGAAAGAAATCATACATGCAAGACCTGAATGTAATTTCTAATTGTTTCATTCAGTCAATTGAAACCATATGATTTTAAATAAATTGTAACCAGATTTGTTTTAAGAAAATAGATTAAATGTTAGAATGATTTTTTATAAGTTTTCTTTGATGCTACCGGTATTCCAACAAGAAACCATGATAATGGTGCTGTGATAAGTTTTGATTTGAGTAGAAATCATATTAATGCTTAATTACATAAAAAAAACAGGAATATATCAGAGCTGCTAGAAATATCAAAACAGAAAGTCCTGGAAATACTCACATCAGGAAACAGCTAAGAGAAAGAATTAGCAATTTGGTCAATGACCTGTTTCCCCTCCCCAGAGGTGGCCCAACCCGTTCAGCATTTACAATTTTTGAAAAATTAAACGATTTATTTGAAAAACAAAGCATCAAATGTAATGAAAGTAGATTGCTGATTTAAACTATTCGTCAATTTTAGCCAGAAATCCTAAAATATATCAACAACTTGCTAATTGCAGATATAGTTCATAAATATAGTTTAGTGGAGGAGGTTCCAGAAACATATAAACTATAAAATGCCAGGCTGCAATCTTCTTTCTCATCACAGTGAACTGTAAGTAAATACTTACAGTCAGAATCAGCCTTAAATATTTACTTGCTCTGTAATAAAGTACGAATGTAGCTTAACCATGAAGTATCATGGAATACTTGACCAAAAGTTTCAAACCTTGTCAGCTCACTCTGACTCTGAGACTCTAATCCAACAAGATTAAAGGTGTAATTCAAAATAAAGTGATTTTAGTCTTGAAGATCAAGATAACTCTTACTTGTGAATCAGTCATGAGTTCTGAATAACTGGATAGGTAGTCACAATTCATATGAAAATAAGTCTCATATCATTGATACACTATGATAATGGGGAATAGGACATATCTCAAACTAGGTGAGGACATTGGAATTCACCATAGTCAACAATCCACAAGAAGAGGAACTATAAATGGTCATATCCCCATCTGATTGATTATCATTTTTCTATGTCTAACAACATAAAATTCAGTGGAACCTATATCTCAAGGAATTTCTTGTCAGAACTTACATATGCATGTTCTCATTGATCAAGTAAAAGTCATTGCACCTCTATTCCAGCAACACACATAAAAGTTGCTGGTGAACGCAGCAGGCCAGGCAGCATCTCTAGGAAGAGGTGCAGTTGACGTTTCAGGCAGATACCCTTCAGGATACCCTTCCTGAAGGGTATCGGCCTGAAACGTCGACTGCACCTCTTCCTAGAGATGCTGCCTGGCCTGCTGCGTTCACCAGCAACTTTTATGTGTGTTGCTTGAATTTCCAGCATCTGCAGAATTCCTGTTGTTTGCACCTCTATTCAATGTGGTGGCCTAATCTACATTCTAATCCTGCACAGATTGACTGGCAGGTGTATTTACAGATATTTTTAATCTCTCCTTGGTTCAATCTGAAGATTCCACCTTCTCTAAGACCATTATTACAGACCTGCCTTCAGCACTATAATTCCAAGTAAACTCAACCATAACACCTCCCTTTGCAGTTGGATCCTTCACTTCCTGAGCAAAATATTGCAATCAGTAAGGATAGGCGACAATACTTCCACCATGATTATTCTCCACATTGGTGTCCCACAAGGCTACATCCTCAGCCCTCTGCTTTCCGTACACTTAAAATTGTGCGGCCATAGTCTGCTCTAACTACGTCTGAAAGTTTGCAGATGACAGCTCTGTAGTGGGCCAAATCTCAAATAATGACGAGCTGGAATACAGGAAGGAGGCAGAAAGCTTAGTAACAATCCTTTCTGAGATGTCAACAAAACAGAAAGCTAGATATTAATTTTAGGGAGGGGGTGGTCCACATGCTCCTGTTTACCTCAAAAATGCTGAGATTGAGAGGGCTGAGAGCTTCAAGATCCTAAGAATGGACATACTGCCCTGGTTCAACCATGCTGACACTACAGCCAAGAAACTCACCAGCTCCTTTACTTCCTCAGGAGGCTAAGGAAATTTGACACGTTCCCTTGCCCCCTAACCAATTTCTAACTGATGCACCACAGAAAGCACCCTATCTGGATGCATCGTGGTATGGTACAATAACTGTTCTACATATGACAGCAAGAAATTGCAGAGAATTGCGACACAGCTCAGTACATCAGGAAACAAGCTTGCCCTCCATGGACTGTGTTTATACTTTTCAACGACTCGGTAAAGCAGCCAGCATAATTAAAGAACCCATCTATACCAGACATTCTCTCTTCTTCCCCCTCCCATTGGGCAGAAGGTACAAAAGCCTAAAAGAACATAGCACCCTCAAGGATAGCTTCTATCCCATTGTTATAAGATGATGGAATAGTTTCCTTCTACAATAAAATTTTTGACCTCACAATGTATCTGTTATGACCTTGCAGTTTGTTTACTTGTACTGCACTTCATTCCATAACTGTAAAATTTTACTCTGCATTCTATTGTTTTACCTTGTATTACCTCAATGAACTGATGTATGAACAGTATGCACAAAAGGTTTTCACTGTCCCTCAGTACATGTGACCATAATAAACTAATTTACCAGTGATAAACTAATTTATTGGTGAGACCTGACAAAGAGTGGGAGACCGCTTCACCGAGCACCTGCACTCCATCCACCAGAAAAAGTGGTTTCTCCCAGTGGCCACACATTTTAATTTCACTTCCCATTTCCATTCTGACATGCCAGTCCATGGCCTCCTCTACTGTCATGGTGAGGCTACACTTAGGTTGGAGGAGCAACATCTTATAATCCACCTGGGTAGCCTCCAATCTGAAGGCATGAACACTGATTTCTTGAACTTCTGGTAATGCCCCCGCCCCCATTCCCCATCCCCTTTACCCGCTCTCCTTATCTCCTTAACTGCCCATCATGTATCTTTGCTGCTCTTCCCCCTTTTCTTGCTTTCATGGCCTTCTGTCCTCTTCTATCAGATTCTCCCTTCTCCAGCTCAGTATCTCTTTCACCAATCTACTTCCCCTCTCCAAGTTTAACCATCACCTTCTGCTTCTTCCTCCTTTCCCCCCACCTTCTTACCTTGACAGCCTATACTCTTCCACAGATGTTGCCTGGCCTGCTGAGTTCTTCCACCATTTTGTGTATGTTGTTGAACTAATTTAGCAGTCTTATTTACCAACACATTTAATTAACATCTCCTTGTATATTATCTAATAAGAGTAATCTACTGTCCCAGTACTGCAGAAAAGACCCAGTATCGGATTAATTTGCTTGAGTGAATGATGGAATTTATTGCTGAATTGCCTCATTCTTGCTACGATTCTGATATACTAAGTCCAAGAATAAAGTAAGGTCTTTATAATAATCAAGAATTAAATGGCCTGAATTTATAATGAAATACCACTTAAGGATTTCTGCACTGTCAGGGATGTACTTTCATTAAGATGTTAAACTGAGCTTTGTTTACTCTGCAACATAAATGTAAAAGACGCCACTGAATTGCATTCAACAAAAGCCTGATCAACATTTATTGATAAATTTATACCATTAGGAAAACAAGTTCATCTACTACTTATTAATACTGCAATTTGTAGGTTCTTATGGTATGTAAATTGCTGACAGCTAATCTCCCCAATTATAACACAAATAACTTCTCAATAAAAGACTTTATCAGTTGTAATGCATTTGGCACAGCCTTAGGTTCTGAAAGATACTGTAAAATGCAAATTGTTCCTTATTTTGAATTCTACATGAACTTAATTACGCTCAGCATTATGCATGCACACATTTGGTTGCAATCAGTTAGTTTTTATGCAAAAGAGTATATCTATTCACAAATTATGTTTCCTGTAACATTCTGTGATCATTTGCCCCTAGTTCTTTTCATTTGCTAGGCTATGATATCAATCCTCAAGTTCAATTTATTGTCATTCAACTGAGCACAGGTATACTGCCAATTGAAACCATGCTCTCCGGACCTACGCAGTACATGTAACTCACACAAATAACACTAAGTAATATTACCACTAGTTAATTAACAAATAATAAGATGCATTTATGACACAAGTTAAAAAGTAAACAGTGTAATGCTACTGGCGATTCGTGCATGAAGAGACTTGGGTGGTGGCAGGGAGTTCAGCTGGCTTATGGACTGGGGAAAGAAGCTGTTTCCCACACCTACAGTTCTTGTCCTAATGCTACAGTAGCCTCTACTGATAGTTGGGGGGGAGGAGGGTCAAAGAGATTATTGGATGCATGGGAGGGATCATTAATAATGCTAAGGGCCCTGTGAATGCAGTACTCCTGATAAATATCCCAAATCACCTTAGAAAGAGGTGACATAAGATCAGAAGATGTAGAATCCTTCTGGGTAGAGTTAAGAAATTGTAAGGGTAAAAAGATCTTGAGGGGAATTATATACAGGCCTCTGAACAGCAGCCAGGACATAGGCTACAAATTACAATGGAAGGTAGAAAATGCAGGTAAAAAGAGTAATGTTGCGATAATCATGGGGGATTTCAATATACAGGTAGAGTGGGAAAATCAGGTTGATGTTGGATCTCAAGAGGGGGAGTTTATGGAATGCCTACAAGATGTTTTTTAGAGCAGCTTTTGGTTGAACCCACCAGGGAATGGCAATTCAGGATTAGGAGTTTAAGGTAAAAGAACCCTTAGGAAGCAGTGATCATAATATGATAAAATTCACCCTGTAGTTCAAGAGAGAGAAGATAAAATTGGATGAATCAGTTTTACAGTAGTGTAGAGGGCATTACAGAAGCATGAGAGAGGAGTTGGCCAAGGTTGATTGAAAGGTTACACCAGCAGGGATGATGGCAAAACAGCAATGGCTGGTGTTTCTGGGGGAAGCTCAGAAGATACAGGAAATATACATCTCAAAAATGAAGGAGTATGCTAAAGGGAGGATGAGGCAACTGTGGCTGACAAGGGAAGTCAAAGACAGCATAAAATCAAAAGAGAGGGCACATAACATAGCAAACATTAGTGGGAAGGCAGAGGATTGGGAAACTTTTAAAAACCAACAGAAGACAACTAAAAAGTCATAAAGACAGAAAAGATGAAATATGAAGGTAAGCTAGCCAAGAGGAGATAAAAAGTTTTTTCCGATATATAAAGAGTAAAAGAAAGTGAATATCGGACTACTGGAAAATGATACTAGAGAGTTAGTGGGGTGGAAGGAAGAGGGCAAAGAAAAAGCAGATGAACTTCAGAAATATTTTGCATTAGACTTCACTGTGCAAGATAATAGCAGAATGCCAGAAATGCAAACGTGTTAGGCGGCAGAAGTGAGCATCGCTGCTATTAATAAGGAAGTGGTGCTTGGGAAACTGAAAAATCTGAAGGTAGATAAGTCACCTGGACTAGGTGGACTGCATCCCAGCATTCTGAAAGAAATAGCTAAAGAGATTGTGGAGGCATTGGGATCACTAGATTCTGGAATAGTTCCTGAAGACTGGAAAATTACAAATGTCACTCCACTCTTTAAGCAGGGAGGAAGGCAGAAGAAAGGAAATTACAGGCCACTTAGCCTGACTTCAGTGATTGGAGATGTTGGATGAGGTTTCATGGTACTTGAAGGCACACAACAAAATAGGCCAAAGTCAGCAAAATAGGCCAAAGTCAGCATAGTTTTCTAAAGTGAAAATCTTGCCTGACATGTCAGTTGGAATTCTTTGAGGAAAAGCAGGCAGGATAGATGAAGAAAAATCAGTTCATGCTGTTTATTTGGTTTTTCAGAAGGCCTTTGATAAAGTTAATAGCCTGTGGTATTACAGGGAAGGTACTAGCATGGATAGAAGACGGCTGTCTGGGAGGAGGCAAAGAGCGTGAGTAAAGGGGTTCTTTTCTGGTTGGCTGTCCGTGATTAGTGGTATGCTGCAGAGGTCAGTCTTGAGACCACTCCTTTTCACATTATATGTCAATAATTTGGATAAAGGAATTGATGGTTTTGGATCCAAATTTGTGGACAATATGACGATTGGTGGAGGGGCTGGTAGTGTTGAGGAAGCAGTGTGTCTCAAGAAAGACTCAGGCAGATTGGAGGAGTGGGCAAAGAAGTGGTAGCTGGAATATAGTGTAGGGAAGTGCAGAAGGAATAAAGGTGTGGACCATATTCTAAATGGGGAGTAAATTCAAAAATCAGAGGTGCAAAGAGACTTGAGAGCCCTCATGCAGGATTCCCTAATGGTTACCTTGCAGGGTGAGTCACTGGCAAGGAAGGCAAATGCAATATTAGCATTAATTTCAAGAGGACTAGAATTCAAAAGCAAGGATGTAATGCTGAGGCTTTATAAAGCATTGGTCAGGCTGTACTTGGACTATAGTGAGCAGTATTGGGCCCCTTATCTAAAGAAAAGATGTGCTAACCTTGGAGAGGGTCCAGAAGGTTCATCAGAATGATCCCAGGAATGAAAGGGTGACATATCCGGATGTTTGAAGTCTCTGGGCCTGTATTTTCTGGAGTTTAGAAGAATGGGGGGGGGGGGGGGGGGGAGGGGATCTCACTGAATTTTGAAAGGTCTAAATAGAGTGGATGCAGAAAGGATGTTTCTTATAGTAGGAGAGTGTAAGACCAGAGGGCACAGCTCAGAAAGACATCCATTTAGAACAGAGATGAGGAAAAATTTCTCCAGCCAGTGAGTGGTAAGTCTGTGGAATTCACTGCACAGATGGCTGTATAGTTAAGGCAGAGGTTGATAGTTTCTTGATTAATCAAGGTGCCAAATATATAGTGAGAATGAAAGGGAATGGGGTTGTGCGGGAATAATAAATGAGCCAAAATGGAACGGCAGAGCAGACTCGATGGGCCAAATGGCCTAATTCTGCTCCTATGTCTTATGATCTTATGGAAAGAGAGACCCCAACAATCCTCTCGGCAGTCCTCCCAATCCTTTAGGGACTTATGGCCAGATGCCTTGCAATTCCTGTACCAGACTCTCCCAGTGGGTGCTCATGTAACAATTGGTTAGAATACAGGGGGTGGTAGGGGGAAAGCCTCACTCACCTCAGTCTCCTCAGGAAGTGAAGAAGCTGTTGTGCTTTCTTGACCCAAGAGGTGGTGCTGAGAAACCAGGTGAGATTGTCTGCTACGTGTACTCCCAGAAACTTGGTATTCTTAACTCTTTCCATGGATGAACCATGTATGTGCAGTGAGAAGTGGTCAGAC
Source organism: Mobula hypostoma (assembly GCF_963921235.1). Lineage (NCBI taxonomy): Eukaryota > Metazoa > Chordata > Chondrichthyes > Myliobatiformes > Myliobatidae > Mobula > Mobula hypostoma. Next base: position 162,199,188 of record NC_086097.1, on the reverse strand, counting down.
AGCACCTTTCTAAAGTTATCTCTTTGGTCTTGTCCAAGGTGATACTCAAGTTGTGTGCTCACACCATTCTACCAGCTGCTCTACCTCCTCTCTTTATTTATTTATTGACATACAGCATGGAATAGACCCTTTGAACCGTGCTGCCCAACCACCCTCGATTGAACCCTAGCCTGATTTTGGGACAATGGACAATGACCAATTAACCTACATCTTTGGACTGTGGGAAGAAACTGGAGCAGCTGGAGGAAAGCCACATGGTCACAGGAAGAATGTACAAACTCCTTACAGACAACTTCAGGAAATGAACCCGGGTTGCTGGTACTGTAAAGCATTGTGCTAACCACTATGCTACCGTGTAACGTTCTCTGTACACCATGTCATCGTCAAATGGGATTGTATTGACCAATCCAAATGAAGATTCAAGCAGCAATATGTATTTTTAAAAACACATTGAAAAAAACCCTGTTACTATTTTCATTGATTATTTATATACATCATGATTGAATTAGAATTTGCAGTCCAGCAGACTGCCATATGACCAGTGTATCTATACCAGTTGGCCCAGCAACATCGTGTATGAAAAATATACCCTAACCTCTCCATTCATCCACTGATGTACAATAAATTGGTATACTCACCAAACATTGCAAGGGACCATATAATTTTCTGAAAATCAAAATAAACTACATCCAGTTTTCTATTCTACTATATATATCTTACAAATATTCCCACAGATCAATCATGATATTTCTTTCTCAAGTCCATATTGAATTTGTTCAATTCTATCATAACTTTAAATACCATATCCCCGATTATAGTGGGATCACATTTGCTACTTGCCAACTTGTACGAATTTAGAGAATTTTGAAAGCTAATAACCAGAGGAGCTACCATATCCATACCCATTTTTTAAAGCTCTTGATGCAGATCATCAGGTTATCCAGTCATTTTTATTACTAAATTCAGTTATTTTTCACTTGACTCTTGACTCCCCAGTATTATTTTTCTGACTTGTCTTCTCTAAGGTACCCACTATTGGACTAACTAATCTCTGCATGCTTTGCTTGTTAAGCATTTGAAGGATAAAGTTCTAAAAGAAGATTAAGGTGGAATACAATGATAATCAAAGCAGAACTGATGATGGAAATCTAATGAGATTTTGATTTGAAATATTTTATCCTTCCTAATCTGTTTCTTTCCACAGATGCAGCCCAACCTGCTGAACACTTCTAGCATTGTGTGTTTTTTATGGGACTACAAACAAGTTGAGCTAAATTGTCTGTTCTTGTGATGCAGATTGACACAATGTAAAATACATATGAAATTTAGCATTTTCATAAACAACACATCTGCTAAATTCAGAATACTTGATTGCTTTCCTTTCTCAAAATAAATCCCTCTGAGTATAAAAGATATTAAAATATATAGCTCACTGGAAGTATGTGACAAAAATGGACATCAATTGCCTGGCACTTCTTTCATCTCATTTTTTTAATATAATTATGGCCTTTCTTTTCAGAATAACCCAGAAGTATAGATGACTGAATAATCCAGAAGATATTGAATGGAGTCTGTCGACTCCATGCAGTTTCTTGCTGTTAAACAAATTCCACACAATCTATCTGATATGGTACACTGTAATGACATGAAGGCACTGAAACAGATAACAAAGAGATTACCAAAAATTTCTCTTCTTGTTCAAGCCATCGCTGATCCTCCTCCATTTCTTGCTGTTGCCTTATTAACCGTTCTTCCATGACATTTGTTGGAAGCATCTGACTCATTACACGCATATCCAAATTGCCAGTCTCCTGAAAATATAACAACATGTTTAAATGCAATGCTATATCTACTCACACAGTATACTATAAATTCAATGAAGATTTGCAGCATTGATAGCAAATGTTTCCGATATTTTTTGTGAAATCTCCATTCTTGCCCAAACTCCCATGAAAAGAGCTACATACAATAAAGGTCAGCAAGATTCTTTGCTCTTAGCATGTCATTTTCAAAGTCTAATTCAAACATCTGCAACATAAACCAGATCTTAACTACTGTCCAATGTCAGAATTTAATACAGCAATCTAGCCAAAATACAGCCTGCATTTCTATAAATATACTTAATTTGTCTAGAAGGCATAAAGAATATTAGATCACTGACTTTATCTCATTTAAGAAATGTTCTAATTGCATCTTGATAAGAACAGATTCATATTTTGTCCAAAATTGCATAAGTTGATAAGGATAACCACTGCCATGTTTAAAGGATAACTGTGTAATACTATAGATCATAAGCCATATGCCACAGTACAATTAGGCCATCTATTATAGCTGATTTATTATCCCTCTCAACCCCATTCGCAAGCCTTCTCAGCATAACCTTTGACACACTTACTAAATGACTTTTGCTTTAAAGTTACCCAATAACTTGGGCTTCCACAGCCATCTATGGCAATTAATTCCAGATTCACCCCTCCCCACCACCGGCAAAAAAAATTCCTTATCTCTCTTCGAAAGGGACATCCTTCTATTCTGAGACTGTGGTCCTAGTTACCGTAGGTCTACTCTACCTACAATACTGTGCAAAAGTTTTAGGCACACGTTAAAAAAAATCTGTAAGGCACAGTTGCTTTCAAAAATAATGAAATAAAAAGTTTTTAAATTTCAAAAACATTGCTATAAAGAGCAGTAAAGCATAAAAACTAAATCAATATTTGGCATGACTATCCTTTGCCTTTAAAACTGCATCAATTTTCTAAGGTATACTGATATGCAGTTTTATAAGAAAATCAGCTAGTAGATTGTTCCAAGCATCTTAGAGATCTTGTCAAGTTCTGCAGATTTTGGCTTGCTTCTGTCTCTCCAGGTAATCCCATACAGCCTTGATGATGTTGAGATCAGGGCTCAGTGGAGGCCATATCATCTACAACCACATAAAAAAATCTAGGGTACTTAACACTTTTGCACAGTACTCTAGGTCTTTCAATATTTGATAGTTTTCAATCAGATCTCCCCAAACATCAAATACTGACTCATGTACAGTATTTAATTTACCTCCAGATTTTGTGGCCATATTGGAATATCCTGAGGCCTATGGTGATTCCAGGAATCATGAGCATCCAATACACCAGCCTGAGCAGAATAAATACTTCCAGGCATGGGTGAAATTCCATGTGAACCAGTATATCCAGAAACCTGCTACAAAACATACTTAGAATAATGAAATGTAAAAGGGGCAAAGAGAACAATTTCTAAACAATGACTACTTAGCATACCATTCAACAGCTAATTCTGTAAAATGAACTGCTTTCTCTCTATGGATGTTGCTTGACCTGGATAGAACACTACAGCAAAGTTGACTCTTCCACTCACAGTATTGTGCTGGCCTTTCAACCAACTCTAAGATCAATATCATTGCCCTCCATGTGGCTGTCAAAGAGTCTCTTACATACTTGTAACATATCTGTCTCCACCACCACTCGTGGCAGCGCTTTCCATGCAACCACCACTCTCTGTATAAAATCTTAACTCTGACATCCCCCCTATACTTTTCCTCCAAGCACCATTAAATTACGCCCTCACATGTTAGAAATTTCCGCCTTGGTAAAAGGTCTCTGACTGTCCACTCGATCTATGTCTCTTATCATCTTGTACACCTCTATCAAGTCACTTCTCATTCTTCTTTGCTCCCCAAACAGCCCTAGCTCATTCAACCTATTGTCACAAGACATGCTCTATAATCCAGACAGCATCGTGGAAATCTCCTCTGCATCCTCTCTAAAGCATCCACATTCTTCCTATGAGGTGATTACAATTGAACACAATACTCCAAGCGTGGTCTAACCAGGGTTTTATGGAGCTGCAACATTACCTCATGTCTCTTGAACTCAATCGCCCGAAAAATGAAGGCCAACACCATGTACCTTCTTAGCCACCATATTAACTTCTGTGGCAACTTTAAGGGCTCTATGGTCACATAGCCAAGATCCAGCTGTTCCTTCACACCACTAAGAATTCTGCCATTAACCATGTATTAAGCCGCTCTCCCGTCAGTGCTACCCTTCGGTGTTTGCTCCCTTGTAGACAAGCTGGATTGCCTTCATCTGTGGTTGACTCAGCGCAGGATGAGGGACTGCTGTGTGCTTGTTCCAGGATGAATCAATCTTCAGGCCATGTCACTCAGAAACTTCTGCTAATATTATTTTGAGACAGTATATGCTATTGTAAATATCTCTGCTGTGTGTGATTGTATGTTCTGGGCTTTGCACCTTGGACTAGGAGGAATATTATTTCGTTTAGCTGTGTACCTGTTTATGGTTGAATGGAAAATTAAACTTGAACTTGAATTCTACCGTCAAATTTGACCTTCCCAAGTGAATCACTTCACAACTTTTCAGGTTGAACTCTATTTGCCACTTCTCAGCCCAGCTTTGCATCTTGTCAATATCCTGTTGCAAGCTACGGGAATCTTCGAAACTATCCACAACATCATCAACCTTCGTGTCATCTGCAAACTTATTAACTCACCCTTCTGCTTCATTATCCAAGCCATTTATAAAAACCACAAAGATCAGGAATCCCAGAAAATGTCACTGACCTCCACGCAGTAAACCCTCCATCTACACCACCTTCTGTCTTCTGTAGGCAAGCCAATTCTGAATCCATACAGCCAAGTTTCCCTGGATCCCATGCCTCCTGACTTTCTGATTGAGCTTAACGTGGGGAACCTTCATCAAATGCTTTACCAAAATCCATATTCACCACATCCACTGCTCTACCTTCATCGATGTGCTTTGTCTAATTATCAAAGAGCTCTATCAGGCACCTAAGATATGACCTACCTTGCTTCCTAAACCTTTAGAAATTTTTTTCTGTCATTTCACAAGATGCTCTTAGTTCAACTATTAGTTCCCTCACCCTACCATCCTTTCCCTACCTCAATAGGACAAATATATCCAGAACCCCATGTAAGTACTCCCTAAACAACCTCCACATCTCTGTTGTGTATTTTCATGAGAACATCTGTTCTTGAGTTATGCTCTCAAGTTCCTGCTTAATAACATCATAATAACCACCCCCCACCTCACTGTGGGTGAAATGCTCACCCACTGAGAGACCTAACACTTGATCTATAGTGTATTTCTAGCACTTTGTCTTTATTTCAAATTTTTAAGGTCAGGGAACATTGATGCAAATGAATAACCGTCAATGTTTCAGGCTGAGATCCTTCTTCAGGACTGGAAAGGAAGGGAGAAGACACCAGAATGAAAAGGTGAGGGGAGGGGGGAGGAGGATAGCTAGAAGGTGATAGGTGAAGTGAGGTGGGCAGGAAAGGTAAAAGGGCTGGAGAGGAAGGAATCTGCTAAAGAGGAGAGTGAACCATAGGAGAAAGGGAAGGAGGTGAGGATCCACAGGAAGGTGATAGGTAAGAAGAGGTAAGAGGCCAGAGTGGGGAATAGAAGAAAAGTGTTTGGGAAAACATTTTTTACTGCTATGTTGATATTCATGCCATCAGGTTGGAGGCTACCTAGATGGAATATAAGGTGTTGCTCCTCCACCCTGAGAGTGGCCTCAATGTGGCACAAGAGGAGGCCATGGACTGACATGTTGGAACTGGAATGTGAATCAGAATTAAAATGTTTGGCCTCTGGGAAGTTCTGCATTTGGCAGATGGAGCGGAGGTGCTTGACGAAGGGGTCCTCCAATTCACGATTGGACTTACCAATGTAGAGAAGGCCGCATCGGGAAAACTGGACACAATAGACAACCCCAGAAGATTTGCAGGTGAAATGCTTCTTCACCTGGAAGCATTGTTTGGGGCCTAGAATGAGGTGAAGGAGGAGGTGAATGGGCAGGTGTAGTATTTGGGCTGCTTTCAAGGTTAAGTGGTGGGAGGGAGATTAGTGAAGAGGGACGAAAGATAAGGGAATCACGGAGGAAGCAATTATAGAACTTAATAGCAATGTTCTAACGTTTACTCGGCTGCAAGAAAATCACGATATAAATATAAGCACATGGAAAGAGAATGTAACACACATGGAAAATCTACCTGTTCCTTATTCTCTGGGCTCAGGGTCAAAGTTAATATACCAGAACAACTAATAGAAAAAGAAATACTACTGTAATAACCTGTAACATACATCAAAGTTGCTTGAATTTCCAGCATCTGCAGAATTCCTGTTGTTTTTGTAATAGCCTGTGTTCAGTTCAGTGATATAAATTTTGGGGAAATCTAGAATTCCTTTTCATGTATTTCCACAATATAACTGATATTGAGACTATGCAATCTTCAATTCGTTTAGTTTGGTCATCTTCACTCTCACTGAAAACAGTCCAGGGTGTAGGGCAGTAATGATGTTTTGCAATAATGAGTTAATTAACTGAGAGGGACAAGTTTCAAATTCAGTATTGTTCTATTTGACATGAGTTATCTTGCATTTGAAATAATTTATGACATCTGTTATTTACCTGATAATGATTGTGTTGCACCATATGCTGAGGACTGGGGAAAATCCCATCACTGGACCTTGGGCTTGGGTAGCCAGGTCGACTGGGCTATTGTAGAAGAAATGAACAAACATCAGTTGGAATACACCGCAAATAATATCAATAATTGTAGGGCTAAGTAACTGTACTGTACAGATGTGTGCACAAAGTATGAAAGAAAATTGTTTATCTCAGTAATGCAGACAGGACATAGATTTTGATATATCCAGTTTGAATATTGTACTGCTTGGCTTACATGGCTTCATGTTAAGTTGTATAAATAACATCTGTACAACTTTAAAATGATGCATTATTTATGTCAATTTTTCATTCATGACAGTTAAGCGATAAGAGCAAAAATTGAGATGCCAATCTCTGCAATTAATTAGCAAATAAAGTATATTTAATTCTATGAAATGCAGTAATAATTCATTGTTCATTAAAAAAAAACCTTTTCAAGTGTTATATTTGGACTCTCCTGAAGCATAAAAAGGAAAACATGCAATCTGTTTAAAGCAAATTTAATAAAATAATTATATGTTTTAAAGTCATGCACATGATGGTAGTTTCTTTTGGCAAGCTTAAGAATGCATTGCTACTCAATCTAACAAGGTATATTTTGATATACCATGAAACCAAGACATATTACAAGTAGCTTTCCTGAATAGCATTTCTTTTCTCTACCTAAAAAAATGTTGGTTAACAGATTGATACAGTAGCACTTGGCCCCTCCTTTTAAAAGAAAGGTCTTTGAAGGACCTTTCCAATAAATTTCACTTCTCTTTTTCCCCTTCAAGTACTTATATAATTCATCTTTGAAGTTATTACAGAATTTGCTTGCCACCTTTGCGTTGGTTCTTCTGTGTCATAGTTGCTAGTACTTTTGACATGAAATTTCCCTTTAGCCATTTGACCTCAACAATCCTTGATTTTAACATCTTTATCAATAATCCCTTAACCTTCTCAGCTCCAATTAGATAGATCTGGATTTTCAACAAAACAAAGTGTTTGGAATAGATTGGAGAATAAAATTAGATTAGCATAGGCTCAGATGAATGTTTAATGATCAGCACAGACTTGTTTGGCAAAAGGGCCTATTTTTGTGTTGTCGGCCTCAAAGTTATTAAAAAGCCACTTACATGTAACAGTACAGGAACAGACCTTTGGCCAACCATGTCTGTGCTAACCATGCTAATCTAACCAATTCGACCTGCCTGCACAAGGTCCATATCCTTCTATTCCCTCCCTGTCCATATACCCATCCAAATACCCTTTGCAATAAAATTACTGTTGTACTGCTCCCACCACCTCCCACTGCAGCAGATTCCACTCTGGGTAAAGAGACCTGCCTTATTAATCTCCTTTAAACACTCTCCCCTGCACCTCAATGCTATGGCTTCAGTATTTGACATTTCTACTCTAAGTCAGGAAGACTGATTACTTACCCTATCTATCCCTCATAGTTTTATATACTTTGATCACGTTGTCCCCATCAGCTCTAGAGAAAGTATTCCAACTTTATTCAACCTCTCCTTATTGCTATACAGGTCACAACTTTCACATCTTGGTGAACCTCTTCTGCACCCTTGCCAAAGCCTTAACAACCTTCCTAAAATGCAATGAACAGAACTGCATGCAATACTCCAAATATAGTCTTACTACAATTTTAAACAGCAGTTATGTTTGAATAGATAGTCCTTTGGAGATCTGATTTTGGTCAGTATTTTTTTTCTGGGAACTTGGGAATTTTTGATTAGACTGTTGGCTTTTAGACAAAATTCGCACGGTTTTCTCATCAGTCTTCTACTGCTTCAGTCTTTAGTAATAAAATTCAGAAGTATTTTTGATACAACTTTGACGTAAACCACAAAATGGCTCAATCATGACAGGGAACTTGATAATGGGTAATCATGGCAGGGTCCATCCTTCTCACACTGCACCATACTGTAAAGAACATCGGATAGGAAATTTAACTGATTTCCATCCCTCTAAATTCCTTGAGCAAGAGCTACAAAGGTCAATTCCAATAGCATAATAGTCTCTTAGCTAAAATCAGTTGATTCTACACAGGCTACATTCACTGATAACATATACAGGTTGAGGGCAATGTTTAAAAATAAAAGAAATTTTTGCTAATGGAATTTAAGAGCAGAGATTGCAATGCTCAACTTTTCCTTTAAAATATTCATATATGTATTTATGATGCTTTCAGATAAAAATCACACAATCATGAACTACAGTCAGTATTCATACTATATATGGTATAATAGAGCTTTTTTTCTCTATATGCTACACATGCTTTTTACAGTAAAGCAGGGCCAATTTTATATTCCATTAGTAGCTTTGATACTGGTAAGAAAATCATGAAATTGCACATATTAAAACATGATTTCTTCAAACAGGAACCTGATAGATCTATAATACAAAATAAACTAAATGATGAATGAAAAGTAACAAATTCTGTGTCAAAGGGAGCACCATAACTGAAATGCTAGGTTATATTAAACATTAGTTCCTCCATTTCACTCAAAGAAAAAGATGTTACTCAAAGAAAGACAATTTAAGGCAAATTTATCAAGTGGTTAAACTTTCTACAGCAATATCACAAATGAAAACATTGGTGATCCCCTTTGAGTATTAACAGATTCTATGTACAAAAATTAATTACAATTAAGACTTTTTTTTGGTGTTAAAACAGTTTGCCTCCTCACCAGCTTCTGTAAAGTGCAATACTTTAACACTTTTCACACCAACGTTTTGTGATTTCTAAATTTAGCATCCAACAATTGTGGTTACTTTGCTGTAGTTATGTGAGTGATAATTACCACTAACACTACTAAAATAATTTCAAATAATGAACAAATAATGTGGTCAACAGAGGAGATCCACATGTTAATCAGGGATTGACACAAATCCTGCCTTAAAGTTGTAGCTGTAATATATTTTTAAGAGAACTCTACCAGTAAAAAAAAGGGTGTTCTGATAGTATTGTGTCAGAGTGTTATAAAATGAACTTGCTCTCAATTTCCTGACATGGTAAGCTCCTGATTTCAGATCACCAATTAACACCAACAAAAATACTACCTCATAAAAAGTGGTGAAGGAAAATTGGTTTTCTGAGGTGAAAGTAAGCCAGTACAATGTACCAGTTAAAAAAAAGTAGCTGATGTAAGTAGTATAGAGAGGTTAAATTAGTAAAGTTAGTGATAGGTCTATAATAGTAGGAATTTAATTATTCTCACCTCTGCATATACACCTGTTTTCTCAGTTAAAAGAGAAAAGTAAACACAAATGGTGACTTTTCTTGAACTAGTAGCATTGAATTATAAAGATAATCAAAAACATTATTCCTACCTAATATGGCTGATGTAAAATTTAAAATACTTCATAAATTATCAACTGTCTTTCACCATTTTGTTAATTGATATTCATTATGAACTTTATGACAAAAAAGATGCTATATTCCTTTGTACAAAGATTCCTAAACATTATTTCTACTTGGTCTCTTCTCCATTCTTCAGACATCAGTTATCACTACAGATTTATGTTCAGCCTGTCAAAATGGAAAGGTACATGCCCCTAGTCCATAAACTGAAGGGGGCACAGAAGGCCTGGGCTGAGGTTGTATAGTAAAATACCTATCTGACGTTGATGCACAGAATGGATGCTTATAAACTGATGTCTGTTCTAGACTTAAGCAAAACTTGGTGTTGTGCTGGGAGAAATCAGGAAAGGAAAGACTGTCCAAGCTAAAACTGTGTTGCAAAGATGGCCAAGGGGCTAACTGCAGACAGACACACAAAGCAGATTAAAGTAGCAGAACAGCATAAATTAGTAAAGTAAAAATGCATTACTCTTACAATCTTTACCAATGACTAATGAAATTGCAAATGAGATCCTAGACACCCAGTATGAAATTTATAAACAGCTTACTCAATTTTTACCTGAGCTTCCACCATTAATACTGCCCTCACCTGCATCTCCTCCATTTCTTGGATAACAGTGCTCAACCCATCTTCCCGCCACTTTAACAGTGATAGAGTTCTCTTGTCCTTACATACTACCTCATCAACCTCTGCATCCAACACATCATTCTCTGCAACTTCCGCCATTTCCAAAAGCATCTTACCACCAAAAAAATCTTTACCTCTGCCTTTCACACCGCTTTCTGCAGGGATTCCATTGTCCATTCATCTCTCCCCACTAATCTCCCCCCCAGCACTTATTCCTGCAAGTAGAAGTGCTACCCCTGATCGTTCATCTCCATCCAGGGCCCCAAACAATCTTTCCACACTTCACCTGCAAATCTGCTGGCGTTATCTATTGTGCTCAGTGCTCCTGAAGGGACCTCCTCTCCATAGGCAAGCCCCACCATAAATTGGGGGACCGCTTTGTCGAGCACCTCCACTCCATCCACCAAAAGCGAAATTTCCCTGTGGCCTAACATTTTAATTCCCATTTCCATTATATGTTGGGTCCATAGCTGCCTCCAACCTGATGGCATGAATATTGATTTCTCCTTCTGGTAAAAAAAATCCCCCCCCACACTTCTTCTATTCCTCCCTGACCTCTTACCTTTTTTCACTTGCTTATTACCTCCCCCCAATGCCCCTCCTCCTGTCCTTTCTCTTATGGTTCACTCTCCTCTCCTATCAGATTCCTTCCTCTCCAGCCCTTTAACTTACTTCCCCACCCACTTTACCTATTATCTTATAGCTATCCTTCTTTCCCTCCCCACAACTTTTTATTCTGGCAGCTTCCCCTTCCTTTCTAGTCCTAAAGAAGAGATTCGGTTTGAAATGCTGACTGTTTGTTCATTTCCGTGGATACTGTCTGACCGGCCGAGTCCCTCCAGCATCTTGCGTGTGTTGGTTTGGATTAGCATCTGCAGAATTTCTTCTGTTTACATTTTTACTTGAGTTGTTACTTCTGATTTTCAAATCATATTTAAACTATACAATTCTGGACGAAATTAACACAATGTTCAAGTTCAGTTTATTGTCATTCAATTATACACTGCCAAATGAAGCTACGTTCCTCAGACTAAGGTGCACAACACAGTCCATATACTGTAACTAAACTCAGACACATAACACTAAGTAATATTACCACCTATAATTTAAAAAAATAATAAGGTGTATTTATGGCATGTTAAAGGAGTAAACAATATAACACTACTGGTAATTTATGCATGATGAGACCTGGGTGGTTGCAGGGAGTTCAGTTGTCTTATGGCCTGGGGGAAGAAGCTGTTTCCCATCCTAACAGTTCTTGTCCTAATGCTATGATATCTGGTGGGTCGGGGGGCAAGAGATTGTTTGATGGATGGGTGGGATCATTGACAACACTAAAGGCCTTGTGTACGCAGCACTCTTGATAAATATCACTGACGGTTGGAAGAGAGACCTTGATGACCCTCTCAGCAGTCCTTGCAATCCTTTCTAGGGACTTGCAGTCAGGTGCCTTGCAATTCTCATATCAGACAGTGAAGCATCTGGTCAGGACACTCTTGATGGTGCTCCTTTAAAAATTGCTTAGAATGGGGCGTGGGGAGCCTCTCTTGCCCAGTCTTTTCAGGAAGTGGAGATGCTGCTGTGCTTTCTTGACCAAAGAGGTGATGTTGAGGGAGCAGGTAAGAATGTCCATTATGTGCACTTCAAGAGTCTTGATGCTCCTAACTCTCTTCATGGAGAAGCGGTGTATGTGCAATGAGGAATGGTCAGCCTGCACCTTTCTAAGGTCAACAATCATCTCTATCACCTTCTCCACCTCCTGCCAGTATGGCATTTCATTGTCATTGTTGATGAGGCCAGGCAATGTTGTGTCATTTGCACACTTGATAATTCAGTATGTACTGGATCTAGCAGTATAGTCATGCGACAGTCCATGAACAGTGGCAAATTGAGCACACAGCTTGGGGAGAGCCAATATTCAGCGTGATGGAGTGAGAGAAGCTTCTGTCAACATGGACTGACTGTGGCCTTTCTGTCTGGGGATCCAGTTACAGAGAAAGGAGTTGAGACCCAATGAAGATAGTTTACCCACCAGTTTCTGAGGGATGATTATATTAAATGCTGAGCTGAAGTCAGTAAACAGCATCCAGGCATATGAGACACGATTTTCCAGGTCAGACAGGATGGATTGAAGTCCAGAGGTTATGGCATCATTGATAGATTGAGTTAAGCAATAAGAGAACTGGAAAGGGCACAATGTAGCAGGAAAAGTGGGATTTAATCTGCTCCATAACCAGCCAGTCAAAGCACTTCATTATTGTTGAGGTCAGCGCCACTAGATGGTAGACGTTGAGGCTAGTTACTGTTGTCCTCTTGGGCATCGGAACGATGGTGGCCGCCTTGAAGCCTGTGGGGCAGTGGATGGTTCCAGAGAGCTGTTGAAGATGTCTGTTAACTGGGCTGCACAGTCCCTCAGCACCTGTCTAGGTACATTACTAGGCCCTGCAGCTTTACGAGGGTTGATCCTGGCTAGGGTCTTCCTCACAGCAACTTCAGCCAGATAGAGTGCCATTCCTCACCAGCTCATAGTTCTGGCCTCAAACCGAGCGTAAAAGACATTCAGCCTATCGGGAAGGGAGGCATCACTGTTATTGATGCTCAGGGAGGACTTGTGGTCCTTTATGGTCTGAATGCCCTGCTACATGCGTCCACGACTCTGGTGTCACAGAAACAGCTGTATATTCTCCTTGTATAATCCCATTTTGCCTTCCTGTTGGCATGGGAAAGTGCAGCTCTTGCTGACTTGAGAGCTGTTCTAGCCTCCAATGTGAAGGCAGCATCTCGATATCTCAGCAGTGCCTGGACCTCTGCTGTCAGCCATGGCTTCAGATATGCCCTGACATGGATGTGTTGAATAATAGTGACGTCCTCAATACACTGCTCTATGTAACTGTCACAGATCTCACAAATTCATTGATGTTAATGTGCTGGTTGTGGCTAGTTGCCCCCTTAACATGCTCCAGCCTGTGTTTTCAAAGCAGTCCCACAATGCTGAGGTTGCTCCTTCTGGCCAGATTTTCATCTCCCTTTGATCTGGTTTAACTCATTTAATCAATGGTTGGTGTACATGAATTAGCATCACAGATAAGTGGTCCAAAGTGAGGACTGGGAGCATTTTGTATGCACCAGGGATGCTGATATAAACTAGGTCTAATGTGCTTTCATCTCAACATGCTGAGAGAACTTAGGCAGGACTGTTATTAAGTTAGCATGGTTGAAATCGCTAGCAACAACGAAGAAACCATTGAGGTGTGTGGTTTGCAAATCACTGATGGTGCTGTAGAGCTCACACATCACGTCCCCGGCATTAGCGAAGGGTATGCAGCCACAATCACAATATCAGTGAACTCCCTCAGTAAATAGAAGGGCCTGCACTTCACCTTCACATCCACATCATGTGTCACATTTTCTTACTCTGATGATAAAATGCTAAGCTTTTCAATACATAAAACTGCAAATTACAATCACAGAAAAATCACAACCACCCAGGTCTATAAAAGATATACCCATTGAAACGCTAGTGACTTTGCCACATTGGAACTGCATTAAAATTATCTTGCTTTGTATAAGTAAAAGCACAGATAGATGTGTGATGAACTTGTAGTTGCATTTATCTGTTAGTTCAGTTTAGAATTTTTGTTCAATAAATGGTTTTACTATTACATCAGAAGACAATGCAAATAAATCTAAAACTAATACTGGCTTTACTGCAGCTAATGAAATATTGCTGTGTGAAGGTAATATCAAGCTCACCTGATTTGAATTGGGCACTTTGGTTGCATAATCTGAAATTACATTATCTATCAAATACTCCAAATTCTGATCTAACGGAATGACCTCATTTCTGCCCAAACAAGCCAGTCATGAAGATTTAATACATAAAACATGCAAAAAAAATCTGAAATGTCTCTTTGGATTTATTCACAAACACCTATCAACAAGTCCTTCCACTTTCAAGGAATTAGGCACATGCACACCCTGGTCGCCCAGTTCTATAGGATGTACAGGTACAATGATATTTAGTCTTCTTGTACTCTGTTATTTCTGAAACATTGTTTCACTCACACTCATTTTAAATTTTACCTATCTCTTGTCTGTCTATTCAACAAGTGCATGTCTTCTTGCAGTCCATTATTGCATTTTCATGTTTTATGTTATCCACAAACATGAGAATGTTATTCTGCCGATCCATGTCTAAATCACTAGAACAAGGACAAAGTAGCTCTCTATTTGCTATATAAATAAAATAACAAAAAAGCAAAAGGGCCCGAAGCAAAAGTTTGGGCACCCTGCATGGCAGTACTTAGTAACACCACCTTTGGCAAGTATCACAGCTTGTGAACGCTTTTTGTAGACAGCTAAGAGTCTTTCAATTCTTGTTCTATTCAGAAGGTTCAAAGGAACATCTAAACAAGCCTGATGCATTTTGGAAACAAGTCCTGTGAACTGATGAAGTTAAAATAAAACTTTTGGGCCGCAATGAGCAAAGGTATGTTTGGAGAAAAAAGGGTGTAGAATTTCATGAGAAGAACCCCTCTCCAGCTGTTAAGCACGGGGTTGGATCAATCATGCTTTGGGCTTGTGCTGCAGCCAGTGGCACGGGGAACATTTCACTGGTAGAGGTAAGAATGAATTCAATTAAATACCAGCAAATTCTGGAAGCAAACATCACACCGTCTGTAAAAAAGCTGAAGATGAAAAGAAGATGGCTTCTACAACAGGATAACAAACCTAAACACACCTCAAAGTCCACAATGGACTACCTCAAGAGGTGCAAGCTGAAGGTTTTGCCATGGCCCTCACAGTCCCCTGACCTAATCATCATCGAGAATCTGTGGATAGACCTCAAAAGAGCAAGACGGCCCAAGAATCTCACAGAACTAGAAGCCTTTTGCAAGGAAGAATGGACGAGAAGCTCCCAAACAAGAATTGAAAGACTCTTAGCTGGCTACAAAAAACAAGTTGTGATACTTGCCATGGGGGTGTTACTAAGTACTGCCATGCAGGGTGCCCAAACTTTTGCTTCAGGCCCTTTTTCTTTTTTGTTATTTTCAAACTGTAAAAGATGGAAATCAAAAAAGTTTTCTTGCTTTAAAATACTAAAGAAATATGTCATCTTTAACTTCATGCGTTTTGGAAATCAGTTCATCTTTTACTCGCTTAACTATCCACAGTAACAGAAATTTTGACCAGGGGTGCCCAAACTTTTGCATGCCACTGTATATATATCAATTTTCTATTCATGCTGCAGGTTATCTTTTAAGTTCATGAGCCTCAATGTTACCAATCTGAAGGTCTTTATGGAATGATACCACCTGAGGGGTTGTACAGGTCCTCCCTTAGCTAATGCACAATTTGTACATATGCTTGTGCATTTGGGAGAATGGTGGTTGAACCTGCCAGCCACTGTGAGGCTGCAGGCATTTTTTTTATTAAGTGGGAACCCGGTTCCAAATTGTTTAGGTTTCATACTGCTTACAGGAATTGAACCCTGGGGAGGATCTGTATTTATATGAGCACTAAAGATAAAGAAGCCTAAGGGCCATGTGCTGAAAATTAGATCGGTATAGACCAGGAGTTTCTAACCTTTATTATGCAACGGACCCTGACCATGAACCAAAGGGTCCGTGGACCCCAGGCTGGAAATCCCCAGTATAGGTGAATACACGATGATCAATAGGAGCATGGTAGGCAAAATGTCTTGTTTCTGGGCTGAATGTCTAGGACTTACTGTTTTTCAATCTTCCATGATCTATACACATTTTGCCTTTCACATAACAACAGGAATTCTGCAGATGCTGGAAATTCAAGCAACATACATCAAAGTTGCTGGTGAACGCAGCAGGCCAAGCAGCATCTATAGGAAGAGGCGCAGTCGACGTTTCAGGCCGAGACCCTTCGTCAGGACTAACTGAAGGAAGAGTGAGTAAGGGATTTGAAAGCTGGAGGGGGAGGGGGAGATGCAAAATGATAGGAGAAGACAGGAGGGGGAGGGATAGAGCCGAGAGCTGGACAGGTGATAGGCAAAAGGGGATACGAGAGGATCATGGGACAGGAGGCCTAGGGAGAAAGACGGGGGGGGGGTGACCCAGAGGATGGGCAAGAGGTATATTCAGAGGGACAGAGGGAGAAAAAGGAGAGTGAGAGAAAGAATGTGTGCATAAAAATGAGTAACAGCTGGGGTACGAGGGGGAGGTGGGGCCTAGCGGAAGTTAGAGAAGTCAATGTTCATGCCATCAGGTTGGAGGCTACCCAGACGGAATATAAGGTGTTGTTCCTCCAACCTGAGTGTGGCTTCATCTTTACAGTAGAGGAGGCCGTGGATAGACATGTCAGAATGGGAATGGGATGTGGAATTAAAATGTGTGGCCACTGGGAGATCCTGCTTTCTCTGGCGGACAGAGCGTAGATGTTCAGCAAAGCGGTCTCCCAGTCTGCGTCGGGTCTCACCAATATATAAAAGGCCACATCGGGAGCACCGGACGCAGTATATCACCCCAGTCGACTCACAGGTGAAGTGATGCCTCACCTGGAAGGACTGTTTGGGGCCCTGAATGGTGGTAAGGGAGGAAGTGTAAGGGCATGTGTAGCACTTGTTCCGCTTACACGGATAAGTGCCAGGAGGGAGATCAGTAGGGAGGGATGGGGGGGACGAATGGACAAGGGAGTTTGTCCATTCGTCCCCCCCATCCCTCCCTACTGATCTCCCTCCTGGCACTTATCCGTGTAAGCGGAACAAGTGCTACACATGCCCTTACACTTCCTCCCTTACCACCATTCAGGGCCCCAAACAGTCCTTCCAGGTGAGGCATCACTTCACCTGTGAGTCGACTGGGGTGATATACTGCGTCCGGTGCTCCCGATGTGGCCTTTTATATATTGGTGAGACCCGACGCAGACTGGGATACCGCTTTGCTGAACATCTACGCTCTGTCCGCCAGAGAAAGCAGGATCTCCCAGTGGCCACACATTTTAATTCCACATCCCATTCCCATTCTGACATGTCTATCCACGGCCTCCTCTGCTGTAAAGATGAAGCCACACTCAGGTTGGAGGAACAACACCTTATATTCCGTCTGGGTAGCCTCCAACCTGATGGCATGAACATTGACTTCTCTAACTTCCGCTAGGCCCCACCTCCCCCTCGTACCCCAGCTGTTACTCATTTTTATGCACACATTCTTTCTCTCACTCTCCTTTTTCTCCCTCTGTCCCTCTGAATATATCTCTTGCCCATCCTCTGGGTCACCCCCCCCCCCGTCTTTCTCCCTAGGCCTCCTGTCCCATGATCCTCTCGTATCCCCTTTTGCCTATCACCTGTCCAGCTCTCGGCTCTATCCCTCCCCCTCCTGTCTTCTCCTATCATTTTGCATCTCCCCCTCCCCCTCCAGCTTTCAAATCCCTTACTCACTCTTCCTTCAGTTAGTCCTGACGAAGGGTCTCGGCCTGAAACGTCGACTGCGCCTCTTCCTATAGATGCTGCTTGGCCTGCTGCGTTCACCAGCAACTTTGATGTATGTTGCCTTTCACATACCCCAGTTTATTCAGTTAATGATTAGTAAATAGACAATACACAATAGGTGCAGGAGTAGGCCATTCGGTCCTTTGAGCCAGCACTGCCATTCACTGTGTTCATGGCTGATCATCCACAATCAGTATCCAGTTCCTGCCTTATCCCCATAACCTTTGATTCCGCTATCTTTAAGAGCTCTATCCATCTCTTTCTTGAAAGCATCCAGAGACTTGGCCTCCACAGCCTTCTGGGGCAGAGCATTCCATATACCCACTACTCTCTGGGTGAAAAAGTTTTTCCTCAACTCCGTTCTAAATGGCCTATCCCTAATTCTTAAACTGTGGCCTCTGGTTCTGGACTCACCCATCAGCGGGAACATGCTTCCTGCCTCCAGCGTGTCCAATCCCTTAATAATCTTATATGTTTCAGTAAGATCCCCTCTCAGCCTTCTAAATTCCAGAGTATACAAGCCCAGTCGCTCCAATCTTTCGACATATGACAGTCCCACCATCCCGGGAATTAACCTTGTGAACCTACGCTGCACTCCCTCAATAGCAAGAATGTCCTTCCTCAAATTTGGAGACCAAAACTGCACACAGTATTCCAGGTATGGTCTCACCAGGGCCCTGTACAGCTGCAGAAGGACCTCTTTGCTCTTATACTCAATTCCCCTTGTTATGAAAGCCAGCATGCCATTAGCTATTAAAGGTGTTTAATAGCTTAAAGGTGCCTTCCTTTGCTATCAAAGTCCTTAGCTCTAGAGCCTGCCCCATGAATTCTCTGACTTCTCTTCTCACTTTTAAAATACTCCATCAAACGTATTCATTTAATCAAATCTTTAAGCCACCTACGTTAACATCAGGGCTTTAGGTCAAATTTGTTTGATAATCTGATTGATACCTGGGGAAATTTCATTATGTTGAATACAATACACATCTCTTAGCCACTGTTCTCAATCCAAACCTAAGCAAACAGCATGTGAGATATACAACTGAATCATTCAAAATTATGCACATAACCAAACCTGAAGTCACTAGTATTGCAAAAATTATATGTGAAATAGTAGCACATACAAATTTACATTTAAATTATTTCATGTTTATACATCAAAACAGTTAATAGGAGTCATAGTCATACAGCCATAGAGACCACTGTATTTGAAAAGCTGCACTATGTTAAACCTGGAATTAAACAATACCAGAATACTGGTACACAATACTGATCAGGTATTTTAAAATAGCCAAGCCTGTACCTTTGGCGGGGCTTCATCTGATCCACCAGAATCCCAGGAAACTGTGATCTGCCGCCTCTGCTCCATTCTCATTCGTTCTTCTTGCTGCATTTTCTCTTCTTCCAATATTGTACTGAAAGGGAAAATGTATTTCAACTATAATCAGAAAAACAAACTGCTTTTAACAATAACTTGATATCAATAACTGAGGAAAATGCCAACAGTTCAAAACATGTCTTCTTTCAAACATGTATAGAGCAATGGGGTTTGACAGACCAAAGTGGCCGAAGTCCACCAAAGGTGGCCATTCAGAGCAATCTTACCACCCATCAACCCCATTCCCCCTACTACTTCCCAGCAAAACACTCTCTCACATGCCTCTTCTTCTGATTTCTCTATACCTAGCTTCATTAAGGTTAATTGGATACAATAAATTACATTAGCAACATATTATTGAGATGTGGGTTGCTGGAGCTGTGTGGCAGCAGTTCTACTTGCTGCACCACTGTGCATTCAAAAAATACCTAAATCCTTTCACAAAACTGTCAGAAGATAAAAATGGGGCCCCAAATCAAGGTAATGTCACAAGAAATGAAAGGAAGTTTTAGAGCACTTCAAAGGAGGAAAAATTAGAAAAAGAATTCAGACTGTGGGCAAGGGTTTCAATATCACTGCATCAGTATTTGCTCTATCAGCCATTTATTATGCATCTCCTGAAAACTCCCATAGTTCTTTTTGTTCAAATTAGGCTTCATCCATACTCTTTTTAAAAAGATTCACTGATAGATTTTGACCTTGAAAATGTGCTTACTGAAGTGGATGCAAGCTTTTGTCACAGACTTTATTGCCCGAATATGGAAGATTTCCCAATGGGTGTGCTATCACTGACAACATATTATGTATGTGGATTTTCATTGCTCATAAAAGGCTGGAATTCATAGTCAGTGACTGCTCAAAATGCAGCAGGAGCTTTGAGGGTGGTATAGTATTAAGAACTTCAAGTCCATCTACTGGGAGCACATTAAAATGTTAGGAGCACCATCTTTAAGACCAAGCACCAACCCAGTCAGGCTTCACCTGTTCCTTCTCTCGGACCCCCAACTGTTCCAACATTTCTCACTGGCTACCTTGGAACCCAAATCTGGAATGGAAGCCTTGATACCAAGGTGTACCATATAGCCTACTGTATAATATGGGACTATTTTATCTTGTAGTAACACGTTATTGAGCATGCGCTATTAGGCGCATATTGATCGGTATATGCGTGTTCAGTTTGGGTTCCGTAAGTAAAAGCTCCTGTTAACTTAGCTCCAGTCTCTAGTGTTTTTATTATTGTTGTGTAAACAGCCACATACACAACAAATTGGCAACGAGGTTAATGAATGCCATGTTATAAGTGATAACGACATCAGAAGAAGAGAGCAAGGTCGCGAGTCCGAAAAGCAGCAGGAGTTCAGCCGGAGTCGGGAACATCGGGAGACTAAAAGACACAGTCGGAGCCGTGGTGCGTCCAAGTGAGACCACAGCTGGCGCTGAACCCCAGGGCTGAGGGGCTGCCTGCCTCAGAAGGGGGATAAAAAAAAAGGAGCGACGCACACATCTAGCCAGAGTACGCTCGTGACCCTAGCAAAAAAAAGGTCACGTGAGTCAAAAGGAAAACAAGGGACTGGGGCTAAATTTACATAACAAGGATAAATTAACACAACAAGGATGGAGTTAATTGGAACCATTATAGCATCTGATAATGGCATTGAAGACTGGGCAAATTATAGTGAAAGAACAGAATTACCTTATGATGCTAACGACCTTAAACGCAGAAAAGAAAGTCAGCCTAAGGCTACGTTCACACTAGCCAGGATAATTTTGAAAACGCCGGTTTCGCGTAAAAACGACAGGCGTCCACACTAGGCGTTTTTGAAAATACCTCTGTCCACGTTAAATGGATATTTGGGCGAATCTCCTCCTACTGGGCATGCGCAGGACACACAGAAAACAAGCAAACAGGGAACGGTATACTTGGTGTGCGTTTGTCCAGTTACAGACTAGAAAAACTTAAAAGGAAATTGCCAAACGAAAGACTTGGTGCGCGTTTGTCCAGAAACATTTCCTACAGCCATAGTCTCTTCACCGATGAAAGGGATGACAGCTACAACTAAATGCGATAAGGCTTGTTACTGGGCAAAAGTGAAAATTGCATCTATTGAATGTTTGCATAAGCAATACGTTAATAAAGCACCTTGTTAAATGTATAAAACATGTCTGCATCAGTGTTATCTTGTATTTCCATACAATGTTACGATAGGATGTTACACATCTATTGTCAGATATTGTTGTTGTGGTGTTGGAGGTTGTGTTCAAGAAAACAATGAAATGCCGTGCTGCCGCCACCATTTGTTCTGACACGTCATGACAGAGGTTTTAAAATTAGCCGGTTACCCCGTACACACTACAACGGCCAACCGGCGTTTTCAGATTTAAACACTCTGGAGAGCGTTTTAGAAAAGCTCCGTTTTCGGGGGAGGAAAACGCCGTTTCAGTGTGGACGGAGGGTCAAAATGAAAAGAAAAAGTTTCGGTTACAGATTTATCTGGTCTGGTGTGGATGTAGCCTTAGTGTAACGGGCACAAAAATATACCGCATGCTCAATAACGGAGTTTGTTAACTCCTGAAAAGCCAGCGGACAAATAGTAGACTCTCTCCAACAGCATTTAAACCCCAAACCGTTGGTCATTGCTGAAAGATTTAAATTCCATAAACGGAATCAGAGCAAAAATGAAAGCATTTCTGAATATTGTGCTGAATTGCGCTAATTATCAGAACATTGTCAATTTGGAGCCGGTCGATCAGGCACATTGAGGGATAGGTTAGTGTGCGGTATGTACTGTGAAACTACACAAAAGAAGCTCCTGTGTGAAAAAGGCTTTACATTTGAGAAAGCACTAAACATCTCAATATCATTAGAAACAGCCACATGAGGTGCTTCAGAGATACAACAAAAATCTCTGGAATATGCTACGAATAAAATGTCACTGTGCAGAAATAAAGGAAAGAAATGTTACCGTTGTGGGAACAGGTAACATGACCCTGGTGGTTGTTGGTTTAAAGATAAAGGATGCCGAAACTGTGCTAAACAGGGCCACACTGGCAAGCTGGAAAAGGGCAAAATACAGAGAAACAAGAAACCCCAGAAAGGAAAGTACAACAATGTGCACAAAATGAAAGAAAGCAATTCTGATGAAAATGACTCAGACAAAAGTGAATTGTCTTGTCTGCCACTCCACAGTGTGGAAGAGACAGATGATCGAAGAGTAATATGGATCACTCCACAAGTGGCAGGCGTGAAACTGAAAATGGAGTTGGGCACAGGTTCAACCTTAACAGTAATCTCTGTAAGCGACTAAAAACCACTGTTTTCACACATACCTCTGAAACGAACTAAACTACTGCTAAAGACTTACACAGGACAGAAAGTGCATACCGAAGGCAAAATGAAAGTGACAGTGACCCACGGAGGTAAAACACAGCAACTGAACCTCTATGTACTGAAAAATGGAGGACCACCGTTGCTGGAACGTGAATGGCTCAGGAAAATTCAGTTGGATTGGCACACCATCAAGGCACTAAATGTGTCAGCAAAGGAGGGCAGCAAAGCTACATCTAAGAGACTGTTGCAAATACTTGCTGATTCTGAGGAAGTGTTCATGAAAGGAACAGGAACACTTCGGGGCATGAAAGCAAAGATTAAGATTGAGGAAAATGCATGTCCAAAATTTCACAAAGCCAGGCCAGTGCCATATGCAATCCATCCTACAGTAGAGGCAGAGCTGAAAAATCTGGAGCAGACTGGGGTCCTGTTAAAGGTGGATTGGAGTGAATGGGCCACGCCTATTGTTCCGGTGATGAAGAAAACCTCCAGCACAAAAGCAGGAAAACCAAGCAAGGTGTGCTTATGTGGTGACTTTACAGTGACTGTTAACCCAGTTCTCCGCACAGTACAGTATCCTCTACCTCGTATTGAGGACATTTTTGCTTCCCTATCAGGAGGGAAACTTTATTCAAAAATTGATTTGACCCAGGCTTACCTTCAAATGGAAATCGAGGAAGCATCGAAGAAATACCTGACAATAAAAACACACAAAGGACTTTACCAGTACAACAGGTTGGTGTTTGGGATAGCACCAGCGCCTGCAATGGACCAGGTTCTTCAGGGGATTCCAGGGACTCAGTTACCTGGATGACATCATTGTCACTGGCAAAGATGACGACGAACTTCTTTCTAACCTAAAACAAGTGCTCACCAGGTTATGAGAATATGGGCCCAGAGCTAATCGACAGAAATGTGAGTTTTTCAAAAAGGAAATTTCATACTGTGGGCATGTGATCAACAAGGATGGCTTACACATGTCTCAAGACAAGATAGAAGTGGTGCTTAAGGCACCACCACCTGAAAATGTGTCTCAGCTGAGAGCATGTCTTGGTCTAGTGAACTACCACCATAAGTTCTTGCCTAACCTATCCACAGTCCTACACCCACTAAATGCATTATTAACAGGCAGGGACACAATGGAAGTGGACTGAGAGCTGTGAGAAAGTGTTTCAAGAAACTAAAAGACTCATAACTTCAGATGGAGTGCTCGTGTACTTTGACTCCTCCTTACCTATCCGACTAGTTTGTGATGCCTCGCCCCATGGGATAGGAGCTGTGTTACTGCACAAGTTTCCTGATGGCTCTGAAAGACCAATAGCCTTTGCTCAAGAATGCTAACTTCAGCTGAACGCAACTATGCAAGGATTGACAGAGAGGCCCTAAGCCTTGTGTGGGGAGTCAAGAAATTTAGTCACTACCTGTATGGCCAAAAGTTCACTCTGTTGACTGACCATCAGCCGGTCATGTCAATCTTCAATCCAAGAAAAGGCGTTCCAGTGATGATAGCACAAAGGCTACAGAGATGGTCCCTTTTCTTAGGAGGTCACAGGTACAACATCGAACACAAGGTGACCAAGCAACAGGGCAACACAGATGGTTTGTCATGTTTACCACTGCCCACTTCCGAGGTAACTACGCAAATGGATTCTGCAGAGGTCTTTCACACAACAATAGTTGAACAATTACCAGTAACAAACAGCCTCATTGAAAGAGAAACACGCAATGACCCTACATTGTCAAAAGTGTATGACATCACGGTAAAGGGGTGGCCAGTGTGGGGTAACACACTGTTGTTTCCAGCCTTCTCAGCCAAGAAGGAGCAGTTGTCAGTGTGTCGGGGAACACTAATGTGTGGTTCACGAGTTGTGATTCCTCCCAAGCTACGCACCAGAGTGCTGGAGGAACTGCACAAGGGGCACCTGGGTACAGTGAAGATGAAAGGTCTTGCCATGCCTATGTGTGGTGGCCAGGAATCGATAAACAAATTGAGGACGTGACCAAGAACTGCTCTGGATGTCAAAAGATCCAGAACACACCACCACAAGCCCCTCTCCATCCGTGGGTGTGGCCCTCATCACCATGGCAGCGAGTGCACATTGACTTTGCTGGACCATTCATGGACTCTTATCTTTTTAATCGCCGTTGATGCACATTCCAAACGGCCAGAGCTCATCAAAATGAAGACAACCACATCGGAAAAGGTTATTACAGTGCTGAGGACCATGTTCGTCAGGAATGGCATACCACAGCAAATCTGCACAGACAATGGATGACAATTTGTGTCTGAAGAATTCGAAAGTTTTGTGAAGAACAATGGAATCAAGCACTTTACATCAGCTTCTTACCATCCATCCGCAAATGGCTTGGCAGAAAGATTTGAACAGACATTCAAGAAAGGTCTCAAGGCAAGGGACAGTGAAAATCAACCACTACAACACAAGGTAGACAGCTTCCTCCTTGCCTATCGTAATGCAGTACATGCAACCACTAACCAGACTCCAGCGATGATGTTTCTGAACAGGAACCTGAGGTCCCGCATGGAACTTCTCAAGCCAAATGTACAGTGGAACGTAGAGAACAGACTGTTCAAACACTTGAATGCTAAGTCAACACAGAGCTTCAATGTGGGACAGTCAGTTCTTGCACAGGATTACTGGACTGAAAAGTGGCAGCCGGGTGTAACTTCCGCCATAGGTGGGCCACTGATGTATAGATTACAGGTGGGAGAGAATGTATGGAGACATCATGTGGATCAAATCCTGGATGCTCAGGTGAAAAACTCAACACCGCCTTGCCTGGACTCCCATGACATAGAAGCACGTCATGTGGATCAAATCCTGAATGGTCAGGTGAAAAATACAACAATATCTTGCCCTGACTCCCCGGACATAGAAGCAAACACTCCTGATGTGACCACATCAGCCTCGCCCACAGATAAGCCTGTCATCGGTGCTGAGGACCCACCTGATGTACCTGTGGAAACTCATCCCCAAATCAAACGTTGCAGGGCAGACATTACCCAGAGAGGCAGGGAAAGCCCCCCGTCCCGCACCCTGAGACTTCAGTTGTAATTATTACAATAATTATTATTTACTTTGTTATAATTTCATATTATTAAGTTACTAATTAAACAGTTGGTGGGCATAGAAACATAGAAAATAGGTGCAGGACTAGGCCATTCGGCCCTTCAAGCCTGATCATCCAACTCAGAACCCTGTACCAGCCTTCCCCCCATACCCCCTGATCCCTTTAGCCACAAGGGTCATATCTAACTCCTTCTTAAATATAGCCAATGGACTGGCCTCAACTGTTTCCTGTGGCAGAGAATTCCACAGATTCACCACTCTCTGTGTGAAGAAGTTTTTCCTCATCTCGGTCCTAAAAGGCTTCCCCTTTATCCTCAAACTGTGACCCCTCGTTCTGGACTTCCCCAACATTGGGAACAATCTTCCTGCATCTAGCCTGTCCAATCCCTTTAGGATTTTATATGTTTCAATAAGATCCCCCCTCAATCTTCTAAATTCCAACGAGTATAAGCCTAGTCGATCCAGTCTTTCATCATATGAAAGTCCTACCATCCCAGGAAACAATCTGGTGAACCTTCTTTGTACTCCCTCTATGGCAAGGATGTCTTTCCTCAGATTTGGGGACCAAAACTGCACACAATACTCCAGGTGTGATCTCACCAAGGCCTTGTCAACTGCAGTAGTACCTCCCTGCTCCTGTACTCAAATCCTCTTGCTATGAATGCCAGGCGTTTGAAGGCGTTTGTATATTAAGGGTACATATACTGTACTGTATTTGTTTAGCGTAGTGCCCCTAAAAAAAAATTGACACACTTTTAAAATAAAAGGGGAGAAGTGTACCATATAGCCTACTGTACAATATGGGACTATTTTATGTCGTAGTAACACGTTATTGAGCATGCGCTATTAGGCGCGTATTGATCTGTATATATGTGTTCAGTTCGGGTTCCGTAAGTAAAAGCCCCTGTTAACTTTGCTCCAGCCTCAAGCATTTTTATTAACGATATTGTTGTGTAAATGGCCACGTACACAACACAAGTCCCTATTTTTATGTTCATTTCTTTCAGCCAAGTTGAAAGCTACAATGCAAAGTAATAAACTAAAAAGTTTAGTAGTTACAAATGCTCCAACTCCATCTATTAAAATATATCAGGTTATTATAACTATAAGACATAATGGACTTGGGAATCTTAACCATTAGTTGTTTAGTTAATTGCTGCAAAAAATGAAATTTGCTGTCATATTGTACAGCAGTTTGGCAGTTAACTCTGCAAGTTCTACTCAAGATCAACACACTCAAAATGCTGGAGGAACTCAGCAGGTCATTCAGCTTCTGTGGAAATGAATAAACAGTTGATGTTTCCAGTGAGACCCTGCATTAGGACTGGAAAGGAAGGGGAAGAAGCCAGAATAAGAAGGTTAGGGGAGTAGGAGCAGGAGGACAAGCTCGAAGGTGATAGGTGAAACCAGGTGGGTGGACAAGCTGGGGGGGGGGGGCGCGAGAGGTGATAAGTGGAAAGGACAAAGGGCTGGAGAATAAGGAATCTGATTGGATCATGGGAGAAAGGGAAGTGAGAAGAGGTAAGGGGCCAGAGTGGGGATATGAAGAAAAGGGAAGAGGAAGGGAAAAAATTACTAGAAGTTGGAGAAAACGATGTTTATGCCATCAGATTGGAGGCTTACTAGACAGAATATGAGATGTTGCTCCTCCTGCCTGAGAGTGGCCTCATCGTAGCAGAAGAGGAGGCCATGGGCTGACATGTTGGAATGGGAATGGAGATAGGAATTGAAATGGTTGGCCACCAGGCAATTCCACTTTTTGCGGGTGGAGCCGAGGTGCTCGACAAGGTGGAATCCTAACCTATGTTGGGTTTCACCAATGTGGAGAAGGACGAACTGGGAGCACCAGATACAATAGACAATCTCAAAAGGTTTGCATGTGAAGTGTTGCCTCACCTGAAAGGACTGTTTGGGACTCTGAATGGAGGTGAACGAGGATGTGAATGGGCAGCTGTAGCACTTTTTCCGCTTTCTGGGATAAGTGCCAGGAGGGAAATTAGTGAGGAGAGATGAATGGACAATGGAATCACGATTGGAGCAATCCCCGCAGAAGGCGGAGTGTGGGGATGCGGGGGGGGGGGGTGGGGTGCAGGAGAGAGGTAAAGATGTGTTTGGTGGCAGGGTGCTGCTGAAGATGATTGAAGCTGCAGTAAATGTTGTGTTGGATGCAGAAGCTTCTGGGGTGGTAGGTGAGGACGAGAGGAACTCTATCCCGGTTAGGGCAGTGGGAAGATGGGGTGAGCACAAAAATCTGGGAAATGGAGGAGATACGGGTGAGGGCAGCATCAATACTGGAGGAAGGGAAATCCTATTCTTTGAATAAAGAGGAAAGAAAAGCCTCATCCTGGGAAAAGATACGATGGAGATAAAGGCACTAAGAAAAAGGACAGGGTGGAAAGAGATACAGTTAAGGTACCTATGGGAATTGGTGGGCTTATAAAAGACATCAAGAGACAGCTTGTCTTCAGTGATGTAAACAAACAGATCGAGAAAGGAGAGAGAGGTGTCAGAAATGGATAACGTGAATTTAAGGGCAGCAAAGAATACACGGTGGGAAAGTTAGAGGCAAAGTGGATGAAATTGACAAGCTCAACATAAGTACATGAAACAGCACCAATGCAGTCATCAATGTATAGCAGAAAAAGTTGGGGAGCATTACCACGGAAGGTTTGGAACATGCACTGTTCTACATAGCCAATGAAACAGTGAGCATAGCTGGAACTCATCTGGGTGCCCATGGCTACATCTTAAGTTTGGAGAAAGTGGGAGGAGCTGAAAGAGAAATTGTTGAGGGCGAGAACCAGTTCTGCCAGTTGGAAGAGGGTGGTAGTGGTGGAGAACTGGTCAGGTCTGTTGTCAAGAAAGAAACGGAGAGGCTGGAGGTCTTTTTGATGAGGGTTAGAAGTGTATAGAGACTGGACAACCATGGTGAAAATGAGGCAATCAGAGCCAGGGAACTGCAAGTTGTTGAGGAGATCAAGAGCATGAGAAGTGTCTTAGACATAGGTAGTAAGGGACTGAACCAAGGGGGATAAAATGAAGTTAAAGTATGTGGACAAGAGTTCAGTGTGGCAGGAACAGGCAGAAACAATAGTCCTACCTGGACAGTGAAGTTTGTTGATCTTGGATAGGAGAAAGAGATGAGCAGAGCAGGGTAAGGGAACAATGAGTCTGGTGGTTGTGGATGGGAGATCTCCAGACTTGATGAGGTTGGTGAAGGTAGAGGTCAGTCCACCATACTATAACAGTAGCCCCTTTGTCTGTGGGTTTTGATGGTGAGGCTGGAATTGGTGCAGAGAGAGTGCAGGGTGGGAAATTCTTGCCGAAGAAGTGGGCTCGGAGACAGAGGTGATGGAAGAGGAGCTCAGCATTGTGGCAGACACTGAACTCACAAAGGTGTGGGCAAAGGGAGACAAAAGTAAGGCCCCTGCTGAGGACAGAACATTCTGCCTCAGAGGGGAAGGTCGGAGGGAATGGTGAAGACAAGGCAGGGATTAGGGCTGGGATCAGAGGGGGGAAAGAGTTGGTGGCATTAGGGAGAGGAGGGTCAAGGTGTTCAGGAAAGGTAGAGTGTGAGGAAGATGGAAGCTCTGAAGATCCAAGAGTTGATAGAGGTGCCTGAGAGACTCAGGGTTGGGGAGTAGTGGTGGGGAAGGGGAGCCAAGGGGTCCAGCAGTAGTGGGAAATGTCTTGGCCTGGAAGCTACATAATTCACGGTCTACACAAGTCCCATTTTTTAAATTGTGATAAGAATGAAAATTAATGCATTCAAATGGGAAATGCTTTACTGAATTGTGGAGCAATGAATAACCTCAAATCCCTTTGTCATTGTTGCAGCAGAACACATTTAACAGAAGAAAAGAATACAAACGACTGGTGACACGATACTAAGACAGCATAGTAACCTTTGAAAACAATATTCAGCTATAGGAGAAACAGCATCACTGAAATAACTTAGCACATATTTCCACTGAGAAATCAGCCAAGTCAGTACTCCACGTGCAGTTGTAACAGAAAGATAAATAAAACAAAATTTTGGAGCTGAGAAAGGATTTGAAGAAAAGGTCTCCAATTTGCATCATGAAGCATGGTTTTAGCAACACCAAGACATTTCTATGTGTTTGTTGCATGAAAAGTTTTTAAATGTGGGACAGTGTATCATGAACATTAACAATCTAATCAACAATCTTAGACAATATTTCTGATTTTGTGATGTACAGTGAAAACTTCATACTCAAAGTGGTCATAGCTCAGATGTAATGGAAAGGGTTATGGAGTAGCTCAAGGTAAAAAGGTGCAAGATATTGAGACGCAGCAGTAAAGAAAATATAAATGCAGGTAAAGTATGAATATTTATCTCAACCTTCAGGGAGAGCAGCTTATTGGAAGAGGCCAATCACATAATAAGATTTAAAACCTATGTTAAAGAACGTTAAAAAGAGTTTGCAGCTGACCAGTCTTTCAGCTAGCAAGTCCATGCCAACCATCATGCCCCTCTGCACTAACCCTCTTGCCCTCATTAATTCCATATTCCTTTATACATTGCTCATTAATTACTTGCCCAGATGCCTCTTAAATGTTGCTTATGTTTTTGCCTCCACTATATTCTCTGGCAGCTCATTCCAGATACCAACTACTGTGTGAAAAATGTACCCCTCAGATTTGCTTTAAACTTACTGTCACAACTTAAATCTATGCCTTTTGTTTTTGACATCCCTACTACGGGAAAAAAATATTGGTTGTCTATTTATATTAAAACCCTTCATAAGCTTACATACCACTATCATGTTTCCGCTCAAGTTCCTTCAGTTCAGGGGAAGATGACTTAGTCTGATAAGTCAAGGCCTGTAAAGCAGGAACTATTCTGTACCCTCTCTAGCTTAATCACATATTTCCTGTAGCGTGGCAATCAGACCTGCACACAATATTCATAGTATATAAGAGATAAAGAAAGAGGAAGAGTGCCCATAAGTAATCTTGACAAAGAATAAAAGGACCTTGCAAATTAGAAGACCTGAGGGAAACAGGGAAGTATAAAGTTATGGGTAGGAAAGAGGTTGACAAATTATCATGACAAGACAGGGTGAGATAAAATGTATACAGTGACTAGTTATTTAGAATAAAGGTCGAACTATAACAAAAGGGAGTAGATTTTACTTAATCCTCTGAGTAATAATTTTCCAAGGCAACTTACAAACCATAAAAATATTTGAAACGCTGCAATTACAAAACATCCTCTTTATAACAGGCTTAAATTAAATTAAAATTTAAAATATTTGGATATGCTGATTTAAGAAGTTTATAATTATGATGAGGAAATGGAATACAGACATTTTTCCATTTTTTTTTAAACAGTGGGTGGAAGAAAAATGTATTTAAAAATTGTTTAAAAATCAAGAGAAAAAACCTGTATAAAGTGATTTCTTAACATAAAATAAATTAATTCTTTTCTTAAAATAAACTATTTGGTGGCTTTTAATTGATAGCCAATATCAGTAAAGTAAAAAGAAAGAATTCAGATATTAAAGGTACAAAAACATTAAAAATGGATAAACCTTATACACAACATTGGTTTTCAATAAGTAAAAGACCTGCACAAAAGGTTAAGATTAACATTTCCTTAAGTAATGATTTTTATTGAGGTCAGTAAACTGTTATCTCTCATAGGGCTAAATAATGTGGCCATGAAGGAGCAGTGTAATGTCATATCACACTATAAAGATGGGCCTCATTCCCTGTCATGACTATTCTCAACATGAGTGCTCCAAAGGCTGCATCCTCAACTCCCTATAGCTGAATAAGCTCACCAACACCTCTACTCTCTCAGGAGGCTAAAGAAATTTGACATGACCTCAATGGCTCTTAACAATTCATACCAATGTACCATAGAAGGCATCCTTTCTGGTTGCATTATAGCTTGGTATGGCAACTGCTCTGCCCACGACCTCAAGAAACTGCAGAGAATTGTGGACAGGGCTCAGCACGTCCACTCCATGAACTGTCTAAACTTCTTGCTGCCTCAGTAAGGCAGCCAGCATAATCAACCACCCTGGGAGTTTTCTCTGACTGTCTCCCGTTGGCCAAAAGATACAAGTTTGAAAGCATGTACTACTAGACTCAACGATAGTGTCTACTCCACAATTAGAAGATTATTGAATAGTTCTCCAGATGGACTCTTGACATCACAATCTACTTCATTATGACCATGCACTTTACAGTCCACCTGCAGGACATTTTCTCTGGAGCTGTTACACTTTATTTTGCATTTTGTTATTGTTTTACCTTGTCCTACTTCAAAGCACTGTGTAATAAATTCATCTGCATGAACTACCTGCAAGACAAGTTCTTCACTGTACCTTGGTACATGTGACAATAATAAACCAAACAGTTTGGTGTACTATACACATTTCAGCAGGCCAGACTGAACCAAGGAAGGAAAAGAAGGAAAAAAAGGAAAAAAGGAAAAAAGGAATAAAGGAATAAAGGGATCATCATCATCATCAGGTGTCATGCCCAGTTTGAGCTTTGACTGCCATGGCCCACACACTCCTGTTTCAGGTCAAGTGGATCAATTCATTGGTATTCATTTCCAGTTCTCTGGCTGCTTTCTTCCTTTCAATCTTTCTCATAATTACCGTGCATTCTAACCCCTCTTTCCTAATCACAAGTCCAATGAAGTTACGTTGCCTTTTCATGATCACATACATTGTTTCTCTTTTTGTGTTTGCTCTGTTTATGACATCCTCGTTAGATATTCGTTTCATCCATGATATTCTTTGCATCCTCCTCAAAAACCACATCTCTGCTGCTCCAATTCATTTCCTCATGTTACTAGATATTGTCCAACATTCTGAGCCATATAACATAACTGAATAAACATAACATTTCAGTACTCTGAGGCAGTTGTCATGCCTAGTATAGTACTGGTCAGAAGACTCTTCATTCTCGTAAAGGTGTCTTTTGCCATCCCTGTTCTTCTTTTGATGTCCATGTCGCACCTGCCATCTGATGTCACCCAGCTTCCTAAGTAGCAAAAGTTTTGTACTTGTTTTATGTCTTCTCCATTTATTCTCAGCCTGCAGATAGGATTCTCGTTCTTTTTGGATATCACCACACATTCTGTCTTTTTGCAATTGATAGATAGACCCATTTTTGCACTTTCTTCACCAATTATATCAATTAAGTTTTGTAGTTCTTCCACCGTACTTACAATTAACACAGTGTCATCTGCATATCTGAAATTATTGATGTGTTCACTGCCAACTTTGATTCCCAAGATTTCTCTTATTTTTTGTAATATTGTTTCACTGTACACATCAAATAAATCAGGGGAGAAAACACACCCTTGTCTAACGCTTGTCTAACCCTTGAGTTTCGTAAACTGACTCACTTCACCATCTATTCTTACAGCGGCAGTTTGTTCCCAGTACAGATTTCTGATTAGGTGGAGGTCTTTCAAATCTAGATCTAGAGTTTTCTGTAATATTTCAAATAACTTACTGTGCTTTCACTTTATCAAATGGTTTTGTGTAGTCGATAAAATAAACAAATCTTTTTGCACTTGGATAACTCGTTCTGATAGTATCCTTAACATCAACATTGAGTTTCTTGTACCTTTGTCTTTCACAAAACCACATTGTTCTTTACCTATTTCAGCTTATATCTTACAAACCCCACTTCCAGAAGAGTTGGGATATTTTCCAAGATGCAATAAAAACAAAAATCTGTCATATATGTTAATTCACGTGAAGAATGAGAGGAGGTCTCATAGAAACATTTCGAATGTTGAAAGGGTTGGACAGAGTAGATGTGGAAAGGTTGTTTCCCTTGGTGGGTGAGTCCAGGACAAGAGGCCATAATCTTAGAATTAGAGGGTACCCAGTTACAGCAGAGATGAGGAGAAATTTTTTTAGCAAGAGAGTCGTGGATTTATGGAATTCGTTGCCACATACAGCTGTGGAGGCCCGATCACTGAGGGTGTTTAAGGAGGAGATTGACAGGTATCTAATTAGTCAGGGTATCAAGGGATATGGGGAAAAAGCCGGAAATTGGAACAAGATGGGAGAATATTTTAGTTCATGGGGGAGTTGCGGAGCAGACTCGATGGGCCGAATGGCCTACTTCTGCTCCTTTGTCTTGTGATCTTGTGATCTTGTGAACCTTTATTTAATGACAAAAGTACAAAGAAAAGATTTTCAACAGTTTTACTGACCAAGTTAATTGTATTTTGTAAATATACACAAATTTAGAATTTGATGGCTGCAACACACTCAACAAAAGCTGGGACAGAGGCATGTTTACCATTGTGTTACATCACCTTCCCTTTTAATAACACTTTGTAATCATTTTGGAACTGAGGATATTAATTGTAGTAGATTTGCAATTGGAAATTTTGTCCATTCTTGCTTGATATAAGACTTCAGCTGCTCAACAGTCCATGGTCTCCGTTGTCCGATTCTCCTCTTCGTGATGTACCATACATTTTCAATAGGAGATAGATCTGGACTGGCAGCAGACCAGTCAAGCACATGCACTCTGTGTCTACAAAGCCACGCTGTTGTAGCCCGTGCAGAATGTGGTCTGGCATTGTCCTGCTGAAATAAGCATGGACGTCCCGGGAAGAGACGTTGCCTTGGTGGCAACATATGTCTCTCTAAAATCCTAATATACACCTCAGAGTCAATGGTACCTTCACATACATGCAATTCACTCATGCCATGGGCACTGATGCACCCTCATACCATCACAGATGCTGGCTTTTGCAACTTTCGCTGATAACAATCTGGATGGTCGTTTTCATCTTTGGCACGGAGAACTCGACGCCCATTTTTTTCAAAAACTAGTTGAAATGTGGACTCATCTGACCACAGCACACGGTTCCACAGTCTTTTGGTCCATCTGAGATGAGCTCTGGCCCAGGGAACTCGCCGGCGTTTCTGCAGAGTTGATGTATGGCTTCCTCCTTGTGTAATACAGTTTCAAGTTGCATTTCTGGATGCAGCAACGGACTGTGTTGAGCGACAATGGTTTTCCGAAGTACTCCCGAGTCCAGGTGGCTATAATTGTCACAGTAGCATGACTGTTTCTTAGGCAGTGCCACCTGAGGGCTCGAAGATCACACGCATTCAACAGTGGTTTCCGACCTTACCCTTTACGCACTCAGATGTCTCTGAATCTTTTCACAATATTAAGTACTGTAGATATTGAAAGACCTAAATTCTCTGCAATCTTGCATTGAGAAATGTTCCTTTTGAACTGACTAACAATTCTCTGACGAATTTTGGCACAAAGAGGTGAGCCACGACCCATCCTTGCTTGCAAAGACTGAGCCTTTGATGGACGCTACTTTTATACTCAGTCATGATACCTCACCTGCTACCAATTAGCCTGCTTAATGTGGAGTCTTCCAAACCGGTGTTACTTGAATATTCTGTGCACTTTTCAATCTTATTTTAACTCTGTCCCAACTTTTGTTGAGTGTGCAGTCATCAAATTCTAAATTTGTGTATATTTACAAAATACAATTAAGTTGGTCAGTAAAACTATTGAAAACCTTTTCTTTGTACTTTTGTCAGTTAGATAAATGTTCACATATATTAACATATCACAGATTTTTGTCTTTATTGCATTTTGGAAAATATCCCAACTTTTCTGGAAATGGGGTTTGTACTTTTAGCTCCTGTCATAAAAATTCTTAGAAGTATCTTGGTGATATGATTCATTAAACTTATGGTTCTGTGTAATTCACATTCTATTGCTCCAGGTTTCTTAGGAAGAGTGATAAATACTGATTTTTTCATCTCTTCTGCTATTATTCCAGTCTCATAAATGTCATTGATTAAATCACTAAGTTTTTCAATTTCATAATCTTCAAGGGCGATAATTTGTTTTATTACTAATTCATCAGGACCTGCTGCCTTTCCTCTCTTCATCTTATTTATTGCATTATGAACTTCAGATTTTAAAATACTGGACCTTCAATGTTTTTCTTAATTTATGGTTTTTCACCTCGATCGTCTTCAAACAATTCCTGAATATACTCAGTCCATCTGTTCATAATCTCATCTTTTTCCATGACAATGGTACTGTCCTTTGCTTTCAAACATCCATCTGAAGAACACAGGGGCTTTTTACCAGTGATATTCCTGATTTGTTGGTGTAACCTTCTTAGATCAGTAATAGGGATTCTTTCTATTTGCTCACATTCCTGGTTTAACCATTCTTGTTTGGCTTTTTGACATCTTTTAACTTTTTTTTATCTAAGGACTTACATTCTATAGGATTTGCTTTCTTCCATCTTCATTCTTCCATTAGATTTTTGATTTCATCTGTCATCTATTTATTCTTTGTGCTTTTTCCTTTTTTAGGAATCACTGACTTTGCTGATTCTACCAAGGTATCCTTCAGAGAGTTAAATTTCATTTCTACATGATTGCTATCACCTTCAACAGATTCTATTTCTAGACTTTGAAATCTATGAAGGGATACCAAGCAAAATATGATTAAAAAATTGACAGAAGCAGAAAGAGCAAGTTAATGTTTTTTCTTTCATTTGATAGTCTGGACTGCTGGGCATGCCCTAATAAGCCAGACGATACAACAATACACTGACTTTCCAACATTAGCAACACATTATGTAGACAAGTGCAGACTAGAGAAATTCTGCAGATGCTAGAAACATTGAGCAACCCACACAAAATGATGGAGGAACATGCCAGGCCAGGCAGCACCAATGGAGGAAAATGAGCAGCTGACCTTTTGGGCCGAGACACTTTGCCAAGACTGGAAAGAAAGAGGCCAACCACAGTGTTCACTCAGCCCTGTTCCTTCTTAATTCATCGTATCAGGAGCTAGGAATACATACGAATTTATCAATTTCCTTCGTGTCTACAGATTTGATTTGTGTTGGAATAAAAAAAATCATTTCAGACAGTTATAAGCATTATACAAAGTTTAATTTCAGCAAAATGTTCACTAGTGAGTTTCAATTATGAATTGAACTGAAGAAACAGGTCTTCAGGTTATGAACAGCCGATTGTTACAGCCTGAATATACAAATGTGTGTTTAGGACATCACTGGGATAGATTTGCTGCCTACTGTGGGGCTGCAGCTACATGTGCTGGGAGGAAATGGAGAATTCCACATGCCTTCACTCCCCAAACCTTGCTTCTCACACACTCCCAAACTATAACAATCTGGGGCTGAGTCGAGCCAAGCAGAGATGGAAGCACTGAGCAGACTCACTCGCTCACTCACAGAGTAAGTGAGGTGGACTGGTGGACACATTCCCTCACTGCTCGCCCTTACATCACAGCTGTTTCTGTAAACACGAGGAAATCTGCAGATGCTGGAATTTCAAGCAACACACATAAAAGTTGCTGATGAACGCAGCAGGCCAGACAGCATCTCTAGGAAGAAGTACAGTTGATGTTTCGGGCTGAGACCCTTCCTCAGGATTAACTGAAAGAAGAGCTAGTAAGGGATTTGAAAGTGGGAGGGGGAGGGGGAGATCCGAAATGATAGGAGAAGACGGCGGGGGGGGGGGGGGAGGAATGGAGCCAAGAGCTGGAAAGTTAATTGGCAAAAGGGATATGAGAGGATCATGGGACAGGAGGCCTAGGGAGAAAGAAAGGGGGAAGGGGGAAGCTCAGAGGATGGGCAAGGAGTATAGTGAGGGGGACCGAGGGAGAAAAAGGAGAGAGATAAAAAGAATACATATACACCCTATCCCAGAGGTCCCCAACCTTTTTTGCACCGCGGACCAGTTTAATATTGACAATATTCTTGCGGACCGGCTGACCGGGGTGGGAGGGCGGGTAGGGTTGCCAATGGTCAAGAGTAGCAGTCAAATACGTTGCGTTTACCCCGAGAAAGACTACCATGACCATGAAGCCTTGTGTGGGCACCTGTGTGCGCATGCATGTACGCGCCGATTTCTTTCTACAAATCGTTTTTGGCAATTCTGTTCAGTGAAACTACACTATACATACATTATTTTGACTTCATATAGGCTGTGTACTTAGCATATCACTCCTGCTTTTACTATATGTTAGTGTTATTTTAGGTTTTGTGTGTTATTTGGCATGATTTGGTAGGTTATTTTCTGGGTCTGGGAATGCTCAAAAATTTTTCCCATATAAATTAATGGTAATTGCTTCTTCACTTTGCGCCATTTCAGCACGAAAGGTTTCATGGGAACACTCCTTAGCGGGGGAAATACAGGACAAGGGCGATCCCATATGGGACAAACCAAGTTAGCCCAATATATGGGATGTCCCGGCAAATACGGGACAGTTGGCAACCCTATGTTCAAGTTCAACAGTACGTGACCGGGAATGAGGAAAGGTGCAGCTGACTCATATTGTTTCCTCGCGGCGTGGTAAGCACATGCTTTACGGCCCGGTACCGGACCGTGGCCCGGGGCTTGGAGACCTCTGCCCTACCTTCATTATATGCATCTTCAGACTATGCGGATTCACAGTTATGCCAGGAACCTATTTATACCAACGTCTCGTTATATGTGTCCAAAATTCACAGTAATGCAAGGAGCACTGCTTTCGCGCCAATACAAGTCACGTGCACATGCCTCATAGTCTCACTGTTGGGACGAGAAGCACCGCTTTCCCGCCAATACCAGTCAGGTGCGCGTGCCTCACTATTTCATTCCCGCTACTCTCGCATTGGTTTTGGCAAGCTGTGGATGCGCGATCTTAAACTTTTGTTGGTTTTACCTATGGTGCCGTGATTTTGTGCTTGAAATATTTAATTATGCCTCCTAAGCATCCGATGTCGTGTCTTGTGCCGTCAGCCGAGTGGCAGAGAACCGCTTTAACACTTGAAAAAAAGTTGGAAATTATAAACAGCGTGGCATCAGCTGAAGGTAACACAGCTCTGGGACGCTACTGCTGGAAACAGAATCTTGCCTTTAAAGTTCTTTTGTTGGTTGACATTGCGCCAGCCCATCCTAAACATTTGGACAGCATTCATCCTAACATAACAGCGCGTTTCCCGCTGCTGAACACAACATCGCTGATTCAACCACTTGACCGGTGTGATTCACATTCAAGGCGTATTTTTTTTTACAGCGAACTATCTCTCAGATGCTGCAAGCAACAGACGATATTGAAAATCCCGGGAGTTTACCAATGGTGAGGGAATGGTGGAAATCGGAACACTTGGCACAAATGGCGACAGACATGGACCCAAGTTTAGAACGGAGTCAGCATTTCAGTCGTTCCCTGCCATTAACCCTTCTTCCCTACAAGCAAATTTATACTGAAAAACAAAATGCTGCCAAGCAAACAACCGTCACCACTTTATGCAAATCGCTGTAATCTTCTGCTGCCGACGGTTCTAAGAGTTCTGTGATTCTTCCTTCACCCCTTGCTGTGCTTGATACGATCCTGACGACCACAACCATCCACCTTATCCATGTAAAGCTGCCCGACACCACAACAACCACTCATCTCCCGGAGCGAACACACCTGCCACTGTTGGTGAGTACTGCACTCCAGAGGATGTTAACTTTCTATGATTTATTACATTGAATATTAACTTAAATTAATTAAATATAATACAAATGTTGTCTTGTAGTACTGCTTTTGTGTCGTATTGGTATAAAAATGTGAATAAATTACAGATAAAACATATTTAGGAAGCCCTGTGGAATGCATCCCTATTTTCTCCATTTAAATAATTATTCACATTATGCGATTTCACATTATGCGTCAACTTCGAGGAACGTATCTCTCGCATACAACGAGGATAGGGTGTATATATAGATAGATAGAACAAATAAATAAATAAATAATGGATGGGGTACGAGGGGAAGTTGGACCTATACTCTGTCCACCAGAGAAAGCAGAATCTTCCAGTGGCCGTACATTTTAATTCCACATCCCATTCCCATTTGATATGTCTATCCATGGCCTCCTCTACTGTAAAGATGAAGCCACATTCAGGTTGGAGGAACAACACCTTATATTCCGCTTGGGTAGCCTCCAACCTGATGGCATGAACATTGACTTCCTGAACTTCTGTTAATGTCCCACCTCCCTCTCGTACCCCATCCGTTATTTATTTATATATGTACGTATTCTTTTTCTCTCTCTCCTTTTTCTCCCTCTGTCCCTCTCACTGTACTCCTTGCCCATCCTCTGGGCTTCCCCTCTCCCCCTTTCTTTCTCCCTAGGCCTCCTGTCCCATGACCCTCTCATATCCCTTTTGCTAATCAACTGTCCAGCTCTTGGCTCCATCCCCCCTCCCCACCCTGTCTTCTCCTATCATTTCAGATCTCCCCCTCCCCCTCCCACTTTCAAATCTCTTACTAGCTCTTCTTTCAGTTATTCCTGATGAAGGGTCTCAGCCCGAAATGTCGACTGTACCTCTTCCTAGAGATGCTGCCTGGCCTGCTGCATTCACCAGCAACTTTTACGTGTGTTACAGCTGTTTCTGTGATCCTCTCCCACACACTTTCATTTCTGAATGACAAAAAACAGATTCTATACGTCACACCGGGAACATTCATGAATTCTGCTTTCATACATGTCATATATAGAGAGACCATAAGATCATAAGAAATAGGAGAAGAATCAGGCCATTTGGTCCACTATTCCATCTCAGATGATTTATTATCCTGTTCAACTCCATTCTCCTGCCTTCTCTCCACATCCTTTGATGCCCTTCCTAATCAAGTATCTTATTAAGGAGTGCAAGGCACTTCCTTCCCTCCACTAACCTGCAGGTCACCCTTGGATAAGGTGTAGCATCTGATTAGCCCCCCCATTCAGAGTCACGTGAAGCCATGGAAGCCATGGAAGCAGCAGTGGATGGTCTTAT
Source organism: Mobula hypostoma (assembly GCF_963921235.1). NCBI lineage: Eukaryota > Metazoa > Chordata > Chondrichthyes > Myliobatiformes > Myliobatidae > Mobula > Mobula hypostoma. Next base: position 162,158,593 of record NC_086097.1, on the reverse strand, counting down.
GAACAGCTGGTGAATGTCATAAGTCCTGGATATACAACCACCGACACAAGGTAGACAATCAAAATTTGCCAAGAACAATCAAATCATCCACGTCATAGGACACAACACATAATAATGATGATGATGACTAATCAAGAACCTATCATCCCCTGCCTTAAATTTATCAAATGACTTGGCCTCTACAGCCATCTGTGTTAATGAATTTCTAGAGTAGGTTACATGGTCGGCACAACATTTTGGCCGAAGGGCCTGTAATGTGCTGTAGATTTCTACGTTCTATCTTTTTTGTTCGAAAAGAAGTGAAGTAGTGTTCATGGTTTAATGTCCATTTAGGAATCAGATGGCAGAAGGGAAGAAGCTATCCCTGAATCACTGAGTGCGTGCCTTAAGGCATCTGTACCTCCAACCTGATGGTAACAATGAGAAAAGATCATGCGCCTGGGTGCTGGGGGTCCTTAACAATGGACACTGCCTTTCTGAGACACTGCTCCTTGAAGATGTCCTGGGTACTTTGTAGGTTAGTACCCAAGATGGAGCCAACTAAATTTATAAGCCTCGGTAGCTTCTTTTGGTCCTGTGCAGTAGCCCCTCCAAAAAAAACAAACAGTGATGCAGACTGCTCACTTCTCTCCACTTCTGATCCCTCTATGAGGATTGGTATGGTTTCCTTCGTCTTGCTGTTCCTGAAGTCCACAATCAGCTCTTTTGTCATTCTGATATTGAGTGCAAGGTTGTTGTTGCGACACCACTCCACTAGTTGGTACATCTCGCTCCTATACACCCTTTTGCCTCCATCTGGGTTTCTACCAACAATGGTTGTGTCATTAGCAAATTTATAGATGATATTTGAGCTATGCCTAGCCACACAGTCAAGGCTATAGAGAGAGTGGAGCAGTGGGCTAAGCACAGACCCCTGAGGTTGATCATCAGCAAGAAGGAGATATTATCACCAATCCACACAGACCAACTAGGGCTTTCAACCAGAGTGCAGACGACAACAAGCAATGTAAATGCAAAAAGAAGAAATAAATAAATAAACAAACAAACAATAATTATTGAAAACATGGGATGAAGAGTCCTTGAAAGTGAGTTCATTGATTTTGGGGGCATTTCAGTGATGGGACAAGTGAAGTTGAGTGATGTTATCCCGTTTGGTTCAAGAGCCTGATGGCTGAGGGGTAGTAACTGTTTCTGAACCTGGTGGTGCAAGCCCTGAGGCTTTTGTACCTTCTTCCTGCTGGCAGCTGATGATGGATGCTGCTTTCCTGCGACAGTGTTTCATGTATATGTGCTCAATGGCTGGGAGGGCTTTACCCTTGATCATCTGGGGTGTATCCACTACCTTTTGTAGGATTTTCTGTACAAGGCATTGCTGCTTCCATATCAGCCTGTACTGCAGCCAGTCAAAATACTTATCCACTACACATCTATACAAATTAGACAATGTCTTAGAGGTCATGCTGAATCTTCACAAACTCCTAAGTAGAGGCACTGCCATGCTTTCTTCGGAATTGCACTTACATGCTGGGCCCAGAACAGGTCCTCTGAAATAATCACACTGAAGAATTTAAAGTTTCTAACCTTCACCACTGATCCTCCAACGAGGACTGGCTCATGTCCTCCTCCTGACTTCTCCTGAAGTCTATAATCAGCTCCTTGGTCTTGTTGACAGAGTGACAGCTTGTTGTTATGATACCACTCAGCCAGATTTCCAGTCTCCCTCCGATAAGCTGATTCATCACATTTCATTTGGCCTATGACAGTGGCACCATCAGCAAACTTGAATATGGCATTGGAGCTGTACTAAGCCATACAATCTTAAGCAGGGGGCTAAGCACACAGACTTGAGTTGCACCTGTGCTGATGGAGATCACTGAGATGTTGTTACCAATCCAAACTGACTTGGGTCTACGAGTGAGGAAATCGAAGATCCAATTGCACAAGGAGGTATTGAGGCCAAGGAGCTTACTGATTAGTTTTGAAGGGATGATGGCATTGTAGTCAATAAAGAACATCCTGATGCATCTATGCTGTCCAGATGTTCCAGGGTTGAGTGAAGAGCCAATAAGATGAGATCTGTTGTGGATCTGTTACTGTAAATCAAGAAGCCTTTCGGTCTGATCTCTGTATCTGGTGTGCCTGGAGAAAGCTACGTCTAGGACAGATATAGAATACAACAGAATTTCATTTCTCTCTGATACAGTAGTTTGCCCTCAGGTTCTCAATTCTGTTCTCCAGTTACTGCACATTTGGCAACAAGATGCTGGGGAGAGGAGGCCTCAAACCTCTGCATTTCAGCCTGGCTTGTAGTTCCTTCCCACCTTCTGCCTCACTTCTGGCCATGGTGAAGAACCTTCATCCTCTTAAAGGTGTTGTGCCTACCTAGTCCAATAGTCCTTCAGATGATCTTGAGATCTGAAGATCATTAGGTTGATTTAAAAGTATATTGCTTAGGGGGATATTACTTGCTGCTGATTTCAGTGACAGTAATTCAATATGGGCATATTTAAAAGACCATTTCAAACAACTGTCTGCAGCCCACAAAACGTTGCCGATAATCACCAGCACTATTTTTTCCCATAGATAAGGGGCCTAAAATTGCTTACAATATTACAAGTGCAGTCTGACCAATGTCTTATAAAGCCTCAGCATTACACCCTTGCTTTTATATTCTAGTCCTCTCAAAATGAATTCTAACAGTGCACTTATGTACCACCAACTCAACCTGCAAGCTCACATTTAGGGAATCCTGCATGAGGACTCCCAAGTACCTTTGCACATGTAATTTCTGAATTTGTTTCCCATTTAGAAAACAGTAGTCTATGCCTTCATTCCTTACACCAAAGTGCATGAGCAGGCACTTCCCTAAACTGTATTCCCACCTGCCATTTCTTTGCCCATTCTTCCAATTTGTCTAAATCCCTCTGCAGACTCCCTGTTTCCTCAACACTACCTGCACCTCCACCTATCTTCATATCATCTGCAAACATGGCTACAAAGTCATCAATTCCATTTGTGATGGGGTCCTGAATTACCCCTATGAACTGTGCTCGTTTACCCATATTAACTGTGCTTTTGAAAAGAGAGAGAGAGAGTTATTTAACACTAACAACTTGTTTTTAAAAGAGAGAGAGAGATGAAGACTGCTCACAGGTTGTTTATACTTCCTTCAAGGACATGGCATGCTAGTGTATTTCTTACACAGACAAAGGAAGGAGGATTTATTTGAGTGACAATTGATGCTCAGCATGGGAAGATAAAATAGGAGGTCAGAAGGGAGGGGGGAAAAGAGGAGAGCAGTAGTGATAGGGGACTCAATAGTTAGAGGTGCAGATAGGAGGTTCTGTGGTCGTGACAGAGAATCCAGGATGGTTTGTTGCCTCCCGGGTGCCAGGGTCAAGGATGCCTCTGATCGCTTGCATGACATTCTGAAGTGGGAGGGTGACCAGCCAGATGTCGTGGTGCACATCGGTACCAATGACATAGCAAGGAAGAGTGAGGAGGTCCTGGAGAGTGAGTATAGAGAGCTTGGTAGGAAGTTGAAAAGCAGGACCTCGAGGGTGGTAATCTCAGGATTGCTTCCTGTGCTACATGCCAGTGAGGGTAGGAATAGGATGCTCTGGAGGATGAACAAGTGGCTGAGGAACTGGTGTAGGGCGCAGGGTTTCAGATTTCAGGATAATTGGGACCTCTTCTGGGGCAGGTGGGACCTGTACAAGAGAGGCGGGTTACACTTGAACAACAGGGGGACCAATATCCTTTCAGGGAGGTTTCTTAATGCTATTGAGGAGGTTTTAAACTAGATTTGCAGGGGGATGGGAACCAGAGTGTCAGAGCTGACAATGTGGCTGGGGTGAAAATAAATGATGTTAAAAGTTCAAGCAAATTCACTAATAGAAAGGTTGTGAGTGGTGGTAAAAATCTTCTGAGGTGTATATATTTCAATGCTAGGAGTATTGCAGGGAAGGTGGATGAGTTGAGGGCGTGGATTGACACGTGGAATTATGACGTTATAGCAATTAGTGAAAATTGGCTACAGGAAGGGCAGGACTGGCAGCTTAATATTCCAGGGTTCCGATGTTTCAGATGTGATCGAGGCAGAGGAATGAAAGGTGGGGGAGTAGCATTGCTTGTTAGGGAAAATATTACAGCAGTGCTCAGGCAGGACAGATTAGAGGGCTTGTCTACTGAGTCCTTATGGGTGGAGCTGAGAAACAGGAAAGGTATGGCGACATTAGTGGGATTGTATTACAGACCACCCAATAGTCAACGAGAATTGGAATAGCAGGCAACTGCAGGAAACATAAAGTTGTGGTGGTAGGGGATTTTAATTTTCCATATATTGATTGGGACTCCCATACTGTTAGGGGTCTAGATGGTTTAGAGTTTGTAAAATGTGTTCAGGAAAGTTTTCTAAATCAATATATAGAGGGACCAACTAGAGGGGATGCAATATTGGATCTCCTGTTAGGAAACGAGTTAGGACAAGTGACAGAAGTCTGTGTAGGGGAGCACTTTGGTTCCAGTGATCATAACACCATTAGTTTCAACTTGATTATGGACAAGGATAGATCTGGTCCTAGGGTTGAGGTTCTGAACTGGAAGAAGGCCAAATTTGAAGAAATGAGAAAGGATCTAAAAAGCGTGGATTGGGACAGGTTGTTCTCTGGGAAGGATGTGATCGGTAGGTGGGAAACCTTCAAAGGAGAAATTTTGAGAGTGCAGAATTTGTATGTTCCTGTCAGGATTAAAGGCAAAGTGAATAGGAATAAGGAACCTTGGTTCTCAAGGGATATTGCAACTCTGATAAAGAAGAAGAGGGAGTTGTATGACATGTATAGGAAGCAGGGAGTAAATAAGGTGCTTGAGGAGTATAAGAAGTGCAAGAAACTACTTAAGAAAGAAATCAGGAGGGCTAAAAGAAGACATGAGGTTGCCTTGGCAGTCAAAGTGAAGGATAATCCAAAGAGCTTTTACAGGTATATTAAGAGCAAAAGGATTGTAAGGGATAAAATTGGTCCTCTTGAAGACCAGAGTGGTCAGCTATGTGCGCAACCAAAGGAAATGGGGGAGATCTTAAATAGGTTTTTTGCGTCTGTATTTACTGAGGAAACTGGCATGACGTCTATGGAATTAAGGGAAACAAGTAGTGAGATCATGGAAACTGTACAGATCGAAAAGGAGGAGGTCCTTGCTGTCTTGAGGAAAATTAAAGTGGATAAATCCCCGGGATCTGACAGGGTGTTCCCTCGGACCTCGAAGGAGACTAGTGTTGAAATTGCAGGGGCCCTGGCAGATATATTTAAAATGTTGCTGTCTACAGGTGAGGTGCCGGAGGATTGGAGAGTGGCTCATGTTGTTCCGTTGTTTAAAAAAGGATCGAAAAGTAATCCGGGAAATTATAGGCCGGTAAATTTAACGTCGGTAGTAGGTAAGTTATTGGAGGGAGTACTAAGAGACAGAATCTACAAGCATTTGGATAGACAGGGACTTATTAGGGAGAGTCAACATGGCTTTGTGCGTGGTAGGTCATGTTTGACCAATCTATTGGAGTTTTTCGAGGAGGTTACCAGGAAAGTGGATGAAGGGAAGGCAAAGGATATTGTCTACATGGACTTCAGTAAGGTCTTTGACAAGGTCCTGCTTGTGAGGTTAGTTAGGAAAATTCAGTCACAAGGTATACATGGAGAGGTGGTAAATTGGATTAGACATTGGCCTTTATTAATCAAAGTATTGCGTATAAGAGCTGGAATGTTATGATGAGGTTGTATAAGGCATTGGTGAGGCCGAATCTGGAGTATTGTGTTCAGTTTTGGTCACCAAATTACAGGAAGGATATAAATAAGGTTGAAAGAGTGCGGAGAAGGTTTACAAGGATGTTGCCGGGACTTGAGAAACTCAGTTACAGAGAAAGGTTGAATAGGTTAGGACTTTATTCCCTGGAGCGTAGAAGAGTGAGGGGAGATTTGATAGAGGTATATAAAATTATGATGGGTATAGATAGAGTGAATGCAAGCAGGCTTTTTCCACTGAGGCAAGGGGAGAAAAAAAAAACCAGAGGACATGGGTTAAGGGTGAGGGGGGAAAAGTTTAAAGGGAACATTAGGGGGGCTTCTTCACACAGAGAGTGGTGGGAGTATGGAATGAGCTGCCAGATGAGGTGGTAAATGCGGGTTCTTTTTTAACATTTAAGAATAAATTGGACATCTAATCTACATGGATGGGAGGTGTATGGAGGGATATGGTCCGTGTGCAGGTCAGTGGGACTAGGCAGAAAATGGTTCAGCACAGCCAAGAAGGGCCAAAAGGCCTGTTTCTGTGCTGTGGTTTCTATGGTTTACTCCCAAGTACCCCAAAAACCTCTTCCCTTAATAATGGACTCCAACATCTTCCCAACCACTGAAGTTGGGCTAACTGGACTATAATTTCCTGTCTTTTGCCTCCCTCCCTTCTTAAAGGAATATAAAAAAAATTTACCAGTCTGGTTCCTAGCAATGGCGGGCCTATTCTTTACAGTTTATTGCAGGTCTTAGAAGACTTGACTGTTCAGGTGCATGGAGAATATTTTCCTGGCAGAGGAGAACCGAAGTGTAGGGAGTCACAAGCCATTCAGGAGTAAAATAGGAAAACGGGAGGATTTGTTTTCATTCAGGAGATAATAGATCTTTGAAGTTCTCTGTTATAAAACAAACAGAAACTGCTGGGGTCAACAAATGGGAAACTTTTTTATGGATGATTCCTTATGTTCTGTTGGGATATCAAACTGAAGCAGTAACTCTTTTTTTCCCTCTTCCAGTGTTGTGTGACCTGCTCAGTATTGCAAACATGTTTTTTTTTTATTTTAGAGTTACAAAGTCCATGTATTTTTGCTTTAGAATTTACTATTTTGGAGAGCAATGGAGGCTCAATCATTCACTGCATTCCAAACCGAGTTTGATAGGTTTTTGCATATTAGAGGATTGAAGAGATAAGGGAAAATGCAAGAAAATGATAGAAACATAGAAAACCTACGGCACAATACAGGCCCTTCGGCCCACAAAGTTGTGCCGAACATGTCCCTACCTTAGAAATTTCTAGGGTTACCCATAGCCCTCTATTTTTCCGAGCTCCATGTACCTATCCAAAGTCTCTTAAAAGACCCTATCCACCACCGCTGCTGGCAGCCCATTCCACGCACTCACCACTCTCTGTGTAAAAAACTTAACCGTTACATCTCCTCTGTACCTACTCCCCAGCACCTTAAACTGGTGCCCTCTTGTGGCAGCCATGTCAGCCCTGGAAAAGAGCCTCTGACTATCCACAGGATCAATGCCTCTCATCATCTTATGCACCTCTATCAGGTCACCCCTCATCTTTCGTTGCTCCAAGGAGAAAAGGCCGAATTCACTCAACCTGTTTTCTTAAGGCATCCTCCCCAATCCAGGCAACATCCTTGTAAATCTCTTCTGCACCCTTTCTATGGTTTCCACATCCTTCCTATAGTGAAGCGATCAGAACTGAGCACAGTACTCCAAGTGGGATCCTATATAGCTGCAACATTACCTCTCGGCTCCTGAATTCAATTCCATGATTGATGTTGGCCAATACACCATATGTCTTCTTAACCAGAGTCAACCTGCGTAGCTGCTTTGAGCGTCCTATGGACTCGGACCCCAAGACCCCTCTGATCCTCCACACTACCAAGAGTCTTACCATTAATACTACATTCTGCCATCATATTTGACATACCAAAATGAACCACTTCACACTTATTTGGGTTGAACTCCATCTGCCACTTCTCAGCCCAGTTTTGCATCCTATCAATGTCCTGCTGTAATCTCTGACTTCCCTCCACACTATCCACAACACCCCCAACCTTTGTGTCATCAGCAAACTTACTAACCCATCCCTCCACTTCCTTATCCAGATCACTTATAAAAATCACGAAGAGTAAGGGTCCAAGAACAGATCCCTGAGGCATACCACTGGTCACCAACCTCCATGCAGAATACGACCCGTCTATAATCACTCTTTGCCTTCTGCGGACAAGCCAGTTCTGGATCCACAAAGCAATGTCCCCTTGGAGCCTATGCCTCCTTACTTTCTCAATAAGTCTTACATGGAGTAACTTATCAAATGCCTTGCTGAAATCCATATACACTACATCTACTGCTCTTCCTTCATTAATGTGTTTAGTCACATCCTCAAAAAATTCAGTCAGGCTTGTAAGGCATGACCTGCCCTTGACAAAGCCATGCTGACTATTCCTAATCATATTATGCCTCTCCAAATGTTCATAAATCCTGCCTCTTGGCATCTTCCCCATCAACTTACCAACCACAGAAGTAAGACTCACTGGTCTATAATTTCTTGGGCTATCTCTACTCCCTTTCTTGAATAAGGGAACAGCACCTGCAACCCTCCAATCCTTCGGAACCTCTCCCATCCCCATTGATGATATGAAGATCATCTGCAGAGGCTCAGCAATCTTCTGCCTCACCTCCCACAGTAGCCTGTGGTACATCTCTTCTGGTACCGGCGACTTATCTGACTTGATGCTTTCCAAAAGCTCCAGCAGATCCTCTTTCTTAATATCTACATGCTCAAGCTTTTCAGTCTGCTGCAAATCATTACTACAGTCACCAACATCTTTTTCCATAGTGAGTACTGAAGTAAAGTATTCATTAGGTACCTCTGCTATTTCTTCCGGTTCCATACACACTTCCCATTTTCACACATGATAGGTCTTATTCTTTCATGTCTTACCCTCTTGCTCTTCATGTTCTTGTGGAATGCCCTGGGGTTTTTCTTAATCCTGCCCGCCAAGGCCTTCTCATGGCCCCTTCTGGCTCTCTTAATTTCCTTCCTAATCCTGTTAGCCTTATAATCTTCTAGATCTCTAACATTACCTAGCTCTCTGAACCTTTCGTAAGCTTTTCTTTTCTTCTTGACTAGATTTACTACAGTCTTTGTACACCACGGTTCCTGTACCCAACCATAACTTCCCTGTCTCATTGGAATGTACCTATGTAGAACTCCACACGAATATCCCCTGAACATTTGCCACATTCCTTCTGCACCTTTCCCTGAGAACATCTGTTCCCAATTTAAGCTTCCAAGTTCCTGCCTGATAGGCTCATAATTCCTCTTATTCCAATTAAATGCTTTTCTAACTTGTCTGTTCCTATCTCTCTCCAATGCTATTGTAAAGGAGATAGAATTATGATCACTATCCCCAAAATGCTCTCCCACTGAGAGATTTGACACCTGACCAGGTTCATTTCCCAATACCAAATCATGTGCAAGGTATACTGAGGCACAAGATCAGTCATAATGTTGTTCAATAGTAGAGCAGGTTCAAGTCTTTGTAGGCAAACAAGTTAACCAAATTAAAATAAAAAACCTTGGAAAAAGTTAATAGGCCAGGCAGCAATTGCAGAAAAACTATTTTAGATCAACAACAGGTGACCATTTACATCTTATTTCAAATTTTCATCTACTTTTATGTTAGATTCACATGGTCATCATTGCCATTTTCTTTTAGTCTAATTATTCTGAAGTGAGGAAAGCATTAGTGAAATTTGTTTTTATTTATATTTGTTTCCTTTTTCATTTTGAAAATAATTTCACAAAAATATTCGATGATTTCCAGTAAAATAATAATATTTCAATTGTGTATCATGGTTCAAAACAAAGATACCAAATCCATCAAGAAAGTGACTATAATTTGTAATTCAGAAGCATTACAAAAGGCCCAAATGGGTGCCAGTAAGTTTTCCACAGCTGGAATTGTGAATGATGCTAGCACAGAAGTGAACACTAATAGCAAATAAATTATATTTGTTCATCAAAAAACTATGTCCAGATGTTCTCAGTTTGAGAACCCAACCTTGGTGAAAATATTGCCTGACACTCATTTTGAGCAAATCTCTTCCCTTCACTTTCATGCAATTGCTGTACATGCAACTGGCAATAGTCTTTTTTAACCCATTTAGTCCATCAATTAAAGCACCCCCATCAATTCCATTGTCCTGCTCTTCTCCCCGTGGATATTTCCCTCTCAGGTACTAACTGATTCTTTTTGTTTTTATTTTTATTTGGAGATACAGTGTGAAACAGGCCTTTCTGACCCAAAGAACTATACCACCCAGCAACCCACGTATTTAACCCTAGCCTAATCACAGGATAATTTACAATGACCAATTAACCTACTGACCAGTAGGAAACCCACACATTCACAGGAAAGATGTACAAACTTCTTCCAGACAGCACTGGAAATGAACACCAAACTCAGATGCTTGGAGCTGTAATGACGTTGTGCTAACCATACACTATTGTGAGGTCTCACTGCATTTGAAAGGTGAGTATTTCAGGTCCTATTCTAAGTAAATAAGTTTGTCCTCACAACTCTCCTGTACAGTATACCCAAATATTTACACAGATGACCCTTATACTGAGCAATAGCTCTCCTTTATTTCCTCCATGTAAACCTGTCATTACACAACATCAAATTCATATAGTATTGAAATTATAAAGTTCAACACAGTTTCTAATTTCAGTACAATGTATCATTACTTTGTGACTTTTTCCTCTCTGAAATACCCTTCTCCTGAACAACATAGATTGAGAGAGCACAATAAATATGATAATGTGGTCACTGAAATGGCTGATGTAGTTGCTGGATCACCGTAATTACATGCCTAAACCTGAATCATTAGCACTGCTCCAATAAGAAATATATAATCTTTATGAAGCTGAACAGTAAAATATTTCTCGCAACTTAGAAATGGCGCTGAACACACCCATTTGAAACATGCATTTGTTTACTCGGTGTCCCAAAATAAAAGAACACTGTCATTAATTCTGAAACATAATGCCACAAGCACAGTAAATCACATTAAAGACTTTAGAATGTTAGAACAAAAGGCAATAAAATATACTTACTGATAGTTGGTGAGCTGTACTTCAGAGTTATCAAAAAGCTGTTTAAATTTACGTTTCCACTTTATCGTTAGCATTTCTGAAAATGAGTCACAATTTTTCTCTAAAGCTGCAAACTAATGTGGGTAAACAATGGTCTGAATTAAACTGCTTTGGAATACATATAATTAGGGAATTAATTCTCTCACTTGAAACATATTTGTGAGAAAGCCTTTTGTACCGCTGCACAATTAATGCTGAGGGCAAAGAAAACCTGGGAAGCAGTAGAAAGATAGTAACATGTCTTATTAACTACCAAATCCATTATGATGAAACAGGATGTGGTAGCATGAGTCCTGGCAGAATGAGTCATTTAAGCAAAAAAATGATTTAAAGGTATGCAAGTTTTCAGTTTCAAGGAAGATGAGCTACTGTAAGGAATATTAATGCACTTTTACACTGTAAAATACAAGGAATTCCTAAGTAACTGGGTTTTCAAAGTGTTTGTGCTTAATATTTTTCCCTCTGTCAATGTGAAAGCAATTGCAAAATTCTACTAATTATAAGGAGCCTACAGCACAGAAACGAGCCAAGATGCCCACTGGCCTCTGCCAGCTTTTCTGCTCCTTGTAAAAATCTTTCCAAACTTTTTAATTTAATTAGCTCTTTATCTAGATTACAGAGAAATCACAATTTTGAATTAGTACAAGTCATTTGTAAAACAAAATTTAACTTTGGAGAGAATGCAAGTTTTCAAAAAGTACTCACAGACAAAATAGTAACAAACAGAAGCTTGGTGTGCAACATTTTGCGTCACAGCTAGGATGCTTTGGATCGACAGAAGAAACAATGTCCTCTCATATGTTTACTTGATATAACAATATCAGCAAGTATGTAGTGAAGATGCATCAGAAGAGGTATTTAATGATTTCAGTAAGGTAAGAGGTAGTACAGGAGGCATTTCTTCAGAAGGGTGGAGCATGGAGAAAAGGAAATTGGAGACCAGCATTTACTCTCACACAATTTTGAAACTGAAGAATCATTACAACTCAAACTCTGAGAAAGTGAAAACTAACTTTCAATAAAAACTGGAGTGTTTGCTAGATGATCAGACCTCTCATCAAATGTCCATTTCATACCATTAGTAATAGTGTTTTTGTAAGCAAGTGAAAGCTTTCCCCTTGCTGTTCCAAAATTTTTGCTTTTTTAAACATTTTTAGGGCATTCAATACTTTTGATAGAACAAAGTCAAAATCAATTGTGAAAGAAAATTAACTGTGGGATTTGAATGGTTTAACATACTTGCTGGTATTTTAATACCAGAGACATCAATGAAACAGTTTCAAGCTTCTCTTTCAGTAATCCACTGAGAATCAAATCTAAGTGAAGGGGATAACAAATTAACCAAAATTTTTAAAATTAGCACCCTTTTTTGAAATCAGCCTATCTAATTGGAACACATTCTTTTCTAAGTTCCAATAAGTTGCAGAATAACCTGGCTTAAATAGTGACTGAACTGAAACATATTCTTTGTCATCCTTCACAGAGGTAATATGTTAAGACTTTATTCTTGATGGCCTTTTATGGAAGACTGAGAACCCATTGACTATTTTTGCTTTCTACTGACTTTCCACTTTCCAAGACTAATACCCAGGAATTGTTACAGCAGTTACAACTTAAGAGAAAAAAAACGAACGGTAAAGTGAATGAGATGCAAATTCAGTACGTACAAGATCATGGAAATAAGCTACTACCGTATCATTTCATGCTTAATACCTGTGATATGACTAGCTTCCTTAACAAAAATATATGCTATGGGCAACAGGTAAATCATATTTTATTGATATGAAGCTACTGCTAAATCGTTTGCAGATGGATATACATGACGCAAACTGGGAGCAGTTCTTTGCATGCCCTGACGTGAAGTTAAATGTCTATGAAACTCATTTACTTGTCAGATAACTGACTGTACTATGCCAATGCATGCACAGTGGAATTTAACAATTATTTAAACAAAGCCAGTTTGGATTTTGCTCCTAGAAGTACAGTACTTTGATTAATGATTAATTTAATTAAGAAATTAATTTAAACTAATGAATTTCCTATTTCTGCATTTTTTTTGCCTTCCACATGCTAATGTTTCCTATTATGTTTTCAATAGAATTACATAGAGTGATACATTGGCTTCAATACTGTATGTCACGATAAGGAATTTGGAAATCATATACATGTTCAAATTTTGACCACAAACCATAGTGCATTACATAACAATATGCTGTCCTGCTACTTCATGGTTTGTTAATTCATAGTAGCTAACTCCCCGGTGATCAGGATGACTGTTAACTGCTGCTATGAAGAAGTGAATATATCATACTCAAATCCACAAACATGATTGTTCTATGAGTAACATTTCAGAAGCAATGACACACAGAAAATGCTAGTTGGCCAAATAATAAGCCACCACTTGTGCAGTCTGAAATACAAACTAAATTCCTTTCATTAGCATTCTTTCTTTAATATATATGCATGGTGGAGTGCCTGGCAGAGAGACAATAACATCAAAATGAATAATTTATTGCACATCAGGATTCACCTGAAGAAATGGTTATAAACAAAATGCAGACACAACCACTATGCATTAAACAGAAGAGATTCTGCAGATGGTCAATAAGCAGGATTTTCCAGTAGCCAACCATTTATATCCAATCCCCATTGCAATTTCAACACGTTGGTCCATGGTCTCCTCTATTGCCATATGAAGCCACTCAGGTTGAAGGAGCAATACCTCATATTCCACCTGGGTAGACTCCAGCCTGACGGCATGACCATTGATCTCTCTATCTTCCTCGTAATTTTTTCCCCATCCCCCGTTCCCCACTCTGGTTTCCCTCTTATCTTCTCCTCATCCGCCTATCACCTACCCCTGGTGCTCCTCCTCTCTCCCTTTCTCCTATGGTCCACTTTCCTCTCCTATCAGATTCCACCTTTGTTAGCCTTTTACCTTTTCCACCTATCACCTCCCAGCTTCTCAATTCAATCCCCTCTCTCCCACTCACCTGACATCACCTATCACCTTCTAGATTGTTCTCCTTCCCCTCCTTGCAGCTTCGAATACTGAGTTTTTTCCCCATCCTTTCCAGACGTAATCAAGAGTTTTGGCTCGAATCGTTGATTCTTCCCATAGATGCTGCGTGGCCTGCTGAGTTCCTTCCTCCAGCATTTTGTGTGTGTTCCTCAACAAAGTTCAGTGAACATTTGTGGTTTGCCTCAAAACAGGGATATTTAGATAGATGCAACACACATCCAAGTTGCTGGTGAACGCAGCATCTCTAGGAAGAGGTGCAGTCGACGATTTGGGCCAAGACGCTTCGTCAGGACTAACTGAAGGAAGAGCTAGTAAGAGATTTGAAAGTGGGAGGGGGAGGGGGAGATCCAAAATGATAGGAGATTGCTATTCTGCCTGCTCTGGATCTCTTTATTGCTACAGGACTCTTCCACCCCCACCGATGACCCCTTCTCCCGTCTTCAACCCTCCTCCTCTTCATGGACACCCCACTCTGGTCTTCTGCCTGCTCTGGATCTCTTTATTGCTCACTTCCTCCCTTACCACCATTCAGGGCCCCAGACAGACCTTCCAGGTGAGGCGACACTTCACTTGTGAGTTGGCTGGAGTGATATACTGCGTCCGGTGTTCCCGATGTGGCCTTCTATATATTGGCCAGACCCAACGCAGACTGGGAGATCGTTTTGCTGAACACCTATGCTCTGTCCGCCAGAGAAAGCAGGATCTCCCAGTGGGCCACACATTTTAGTTCCACATCCCATTTCCATTCTGATATGTCTATCCACGGCCTCCTCTACTGTAAAGTTGAAGCCACACTCAGGTTGGAGGAACAACACCTTATATTCCGTCTGGGTAGCCTCCAACCTGATGGCATGAACACTGACTTCTCTAGCTCCCGCTAATGCCCCACCTCCCCCTTGTACCCCATCCGTTATTTATTTATATACACACATTCTTTCTCTCTCTCTCCTTTTTCTCCCTCTGTCCCTCTGACTATACCCCTTGCCCATCCTCTGGGTTTTTCCCCCCCTCCCCCTTTTCGCCACTGATCTGGGCCGACATTTACGTGCTGGGCGGCACCTAATTAATTAGCTTGTTTATTTCAGCTCTTTTCTTAAAGATGTGCTGGGTGAGTCCCGGCTACCGCTGCATTCTCCGTGGCAATGTATCGGTCCGTGGCCCGGAGGTTGGGACCACTGGGGTGTCATCTCATCGCCATCTGTTTCCATCAGGGCAGGCAGGTCATCTTCTTCTATCTTGAAACGCTTAATTATGTCTAGTTTTACGCTAAGTGTAACACCCTTACGAGCTCTTTCAGGCTTTTCTGATACCTTAGAACTCATCTTGCTAACGGCTGCTCACAGGCACGTGTTTAAGCAATGCCGGCTAGAATGCAGTTCCGGGGGAGGAGCTTGGCTGCTCGGGGCACGCGCTGCCTTTTTTCATAACAGTGAAAACACCTTCTGTTAGCGAATACAGCTAACTAATGTAGGTCTTTCGTAACAGCGAGGTTTCATAAAATGAACGTTTGAAAAGCAGGGGACACCTGTATCAACATTTCCTTTAAAATTGAATTAAAACTCTGACAGCAGAGGTCTGAGCAGATGCCTCATTCCTCATTACTGATTTCCACATCATCAGCTAAGTGCTTTACAGTCACTTCGACATTTTTGTTTTCAAACCTCCCTCTGACAAGCCAAAAACATTCATTGTTCTAAGATTATGCTGGAATAATCCCTGGCTTCTTTCTTCTTCTGTAAGCTATTTTCTTCAACCAATCTACCATATATAAATCTCCACCCTCAACTCCAACAAGAAAATGGAACTCATGGCAATCTCTGTCATGAAGGCCAAGATATTCAACCAATTCTCAGAATGAGAATCTGGTTTATTTATCATTGACACATGTCATTAATTTTTTTTGTTTTGCAGCAGCAGTACAGTACAATACATAAAAAAAATTCTACAGGTTTAAGTAAGAAATGTAAAGACAACAAATAAATATTGACAAAAACCAAAGTAGTGACGTAGTGTTCATAGACGGTTCAGAAATCTAATTGCAGAGGGGAAGAAGCTGTTCTTGAACCATTGAGTGTGCTTTTTCAGGCTCCTGTACTTCCTCTCTGATGGCGGAAATGAGATGAGGGGATGGCTTGGATGGTGACAGTCTTTAATCATGGATGGTGCCTTCTTGTGGCACTGCCTTTTGAAGATGTCCTGATGGTGAGAAGGCTAGTGACCATGACAGAACTGGCTGAGTCTACAACCCTCTGCAGCTTTTATTTTGTAGTATTAAATCTAGTCATTTAATACCACTTATTTTTCATCACTAACCCACTGAGAAAAGCTCTTATGGATCTTCACTCAACTCTCCACCTAGCCCTTTCCTGGCCAAATTCTTTCTTTAGCTAAAGGAGAGTAGCTACTCTCCTTTCTCTTATGCCCTCCAAGATCTCTGTATGTGCAGATTTGACACTCTTTTTACTAACTACTGGCCACCTTTCAATACCTGCATCCATGCTAATTTTAATTATCCCTTGTATATTGTCCAGAAAATCTGCAATTGGCTCTTTTTAATAAAAAAATTACCTTTAATCTTTCTTTGCAAATAATTTCTAACCCTTTTTATTTTACAAAATCCTTGACTATGCTGTCACTTTCCAGAAAACTCATCCTTGCAGGAATCCATAATGGAATTTATCTGTTTGTCTAAATTTGTCTGTTTGTCTAAACTAGCCCACTTCCAGAATAGCAACACACATCAAAGTTGCTGGTGAACGCAGCAGGCCAGGCAGCATCTCTAGGAAGAGGTACAGTCGACGTTTCAGGCCAAGACCCTTCGTCAGGACTAACTGAAGGAAGAGTTAGTAAGAGCTCTTACTAACTCTTCCTTCAGTTAGTCCTGACGAAGGGTCTTGGCCTGAAACGTCGACTGTACCTCTTCCTAGAGATGCTGCCTGGCCTGCTGCGTTCACCAGCAACTTTGATGTGTGTTGCTTGAATTTCCAGCATCTGCAGAATTCCTGTTGTTTGCGTTTTTAAATTCACTACTGCGAAGCCTCTTCCGGTGATGCCTACACCGAAGAAGTTTAGATCCTCTCTTTGACGGGAGTTCAGTGAAACCATCTCTCACTGCTCCCCATCTGTAAATTCTTCCCTCTTACTAACTCTTCCTTCAATTAGTCCTGACGAAGGGTCTCGGCCTGAAACGTCGACTGTACCTCTTCCTAGAGATGCTGCCTGGCCTGCTGTGTTCACCAGCAACTTTGATGTGTGTTGCTTGAATTTCCAGCATCTGCAGAATTCCTGTTGTCCACTTCCAGAATGACTCTTATCAAATTAACAGTGAATTCCAGTGTGACTGTGACAAAACAAAACTAACCTTTGAAACACTCTCTTACTTGAAATATCAAAGAGGATAAATTTAAATGACTGAGCAAAGTAAAATCATAAACCGGTCTACTCATGTACTCAATCATAATTAGTAATTTTATCAATGAGAAAAAAAACCTCCCTGGTTTAATCGGAGAACTAAAAAAACAGCTTTCCAGGAGATAAACATTAATAGTGAACTAAGAATATCCTCCTTTGTCATAGAAACATAGAAACATAAAAACATAGAAAATAGGTGCAGGAGTAGGCCATTCGGCCCTTCGAGCCTGCACCGCCATTTATTATGATCATGGCTGATCATCCAACTCAGAACCCTGCACCAGCCTTCCCTCCATACCCCCGATCCCCGTAGCCACAAGGGCCATATCTAACTCCCTCTTAAATATAGCCAATGGACTGGCCTCAACTGTTTCCTGTGGCAGAGAATTCCACAGATTCACCATTCTCTGTGTGAAGAAGTTTTTCCTCATCTCGGTCCTAAAAGGCTTCCCCTTTATCCTCAAACTGTGACCCCTCGTTCTGGACTTCCCCAACAGCGGGAACAATCTTCCTGCATCTAGCCTGTCCAATCCCTTTAGGATTTTATACGTTTCAATCAGATCCCCCCTCAATCTTCTAAATTCCAATGAGTACAAGCCTAGTTCATCCAGTCTTTCTTCATATGAAAGTCCTGCCATCCCAGGAATCAATCTGGTGAACCTTCTTTGTACACCCTCTATGGCAAGGATGTCTTTCCTCAGATTAGGGGACCAAAACTGCACACAATACTCCAGGTGTGGTCTCACCAAGGCCTTGTACAACTGCAGTAGTACCTCCCTGCTCCTGTACTCGAATCCTCTCGCTATAAATGCCAGCATACCATTCGCCTTTTTCACCGCCTGCTGTACCTGCATGCCCACTTTCAATGACTGGTGTATAATGACACCCAGGTCTCGTTGCACCTCCCCTTTTCCTAATCGGCCACCATTCAGATAATAATCTGTTTTCCTGTTTTTGCCACCAAAGTGGATAACTTCACATTTATCCACATTAAGTTGCATCTGCCATGATTTTGCCCACTCACCCAACCTATCCAAGTCACCCTGCATCCTCTTAGCATCCTCCTCACAGCTAACATTGCCGCCCAGCTTAGTGTTATCCGCAAACTTGGAGATGCTGCATTTAATTCCCTCATCCAAGTCATTAACATATATTGTAAACAACTGGGGTCCCAGCACTGAGCCTTGCGGTACCCCACTCGTCACTGCCTGCCATTCTGAAAAGGTCCCGTGTATTCCCACTCTTTGCTTCCTGTCTGCTAACCAATTCTCTATCCACATCAATACCTTACCCCCAATACCATGTGCTTTAAGTTTGCACACTAATCTCCTGTGTGGGACCTTGTCAAAAGCCTTTTTAAAATCCAAATATACCACATCCACTGGTTCTCCCCTATCCACTCTACTAGTTACATCCTCAAAAAATTCTATGAGATTTGTCAGACATGATTTTCCTTTCACAAATCCATGCTGACTTTGTCCGATCATTTCACTGCTTTCCAAATGTGCTGTTATCACATCTTTGATAACTGACTCCAGCAGTTTCCCCACCACCAACGCTAGGCTAACCGGTCTATAATTCCCCGGTTTCTCTCTCCGTCCTTTTTTAAAAGTCATGCTACATGAGGAAAAGAACAAGTCAGTTGCCATCCCTCAATCTTATACAGATAGTGCCTGATCTAGTCTGTTCCCTGCTCCATTCCTATGGCCAGAATTTATGTCACCTGGTGGATCCTTTATCATGGGGACCTCTCTACCAATCCATTGAGTGTCCTGACGATGGTGTTCCTGTAGAAAGTTGTCCTGTCTGGGTGCATGATTGTGTGGTACGGAACCTGTAAGGAATTAGACTACAAGGCCCTATAGAGGATTATAAAAACTGCATGAGGATTACTGGGATCTCCCTCCCCCCATTTGTAATATTTATATTTGATGGGGCCAAAGCATTGTTGAGGATGCCTACTACTTATCCCACAATCTCTTTGACCCACTACCATCAGGAAGGAGGTACAGAAGCATCAGGACTAGGACTGTCAGACTGGGTAAGAGCTTCCTCTCTCAGGCTGTGAGACTAATGAATACCCAGAAACTACTGAGGTCTTATCACTCGAACAGAGAACTGTTTACTGTTTACCTGCACTAGATTAATTTTGAATTAGATTTTATTAACTTATTTATAGTAATGGAGCACCATTGTTTCATTTAGTTGTACAATCGGATAACAATAAACATGAAATTGACTTGACAACTCTTCACTATATACATAGGTAGAATAGTACAGCACAGTACAGGCCCTTCGGCCCACAATGTTGAGCCAACCCTCAAACCCTGCCTCCCATATAAGCCCCCACCTTAAATTCCTCCATATACCTGTCTAAACCTACTGATTTCCAGTTATAACCATATAACAATTACAGCACGGAAACAAGCCATCTCAGCCCTTCTAGTCCGTGCCGAACTCTTACTCTTATCGTGACTCTGTCCCCTGTAAAACTATTCCCTTTTCTTAGTTCTTTTGTCTCTGTTGCATTTATTCCCGGGATGCAGTTTTCCATTTGAGAACATCAGAAATGTTCCTCTTCTTCAAAGAACAGAGGTTTTCCTTCCTCCATCATTGTTGCTGCCCTCACCCGAATCTCCTCCATTTCCTGAACATCCAAGCTCACCACATCCTCCCGTTGCCTGAACAGTGATAGAGTTCCTCCCGTCCTTATCTACCACCCCATGATCCTCTGCATCCAACACATCATCCACCACAACTTCCGCCATCTCCAAAAGGATCCTACCACTAAACATAGCTTTACCTCCCCTACCCCACTTTCCGCAGTGATTGCTCAACTCTGTGGTTCCCTAGTCCATTTGTCCCTCCCCAGTAATATCCCTCCCAGCAGTTATTGTTGCAAGCACTACACCTGTCCATTCACCTCCTCCTTCACATTCATGCAGGGCTCCAAACAGTTCTTTCAGGACTGCAAATCTGCTGGGGTCATCTGTTGTGTCTGCTGCTTCTGATGCCACCTCCTCTACTTTGGTGAGGCCCACCGTGAATCAGGGGACCACTTCACTGAACACCTCCGCTTCATCCGCCAAAAGCGGATCTTCCCAGTGGCCAAACGTTTTAATTCCGATTCCCATTCCAACATGTTGGTCCATAGCCTCTTCTTGTGCCAATCACCTTCTATCACCTCTGCCTGGGTACCCTCCTCTTTCCCTTTCCCCTCTGGTTCCCTCCTATCAGATCCCTTCTTCTTCAGCCCGTTATCTTTCCCACCCAACTAGCTTCACCTATCACCTTTGAGCTCTCCTCCTTCCCCTCCTGCCATCTTTTTATTCCGACATCTTCCCCCTTCCTTTCCAGTCTTGAAGAGGGGCCTGAAACATCGACTGTTTATTAATTTCCAAGGATGCTGTCTGACCTGCTGAGTTCCTCCAGATTCATGTGTGCTTTTTTTTTTAGTTTCCAGCATCTGCAGACTTTCTCATGTTTATGCCTTTCTGTATAAGGAGTGCCCAGTCTCCCATCTAAAAATTTTAGCAATCCTCTGGGACACAACCCTTAACTTCCATATCAGTAAAGCAAAAACTCCCAGCTTTTAAATTCATTTCCTGTAGCAACAATGCTAACATTATTCACTTTCCCAATTATTTGCTGTAACTGCATCCTAGCCTTTTGCAAAGCACACACAATGTATTCCTTCTTCACTTATTACTCTTCAAAGTAATTAAACATGTTTTCTAATTCTGTCAACTTCTGCACAGATGTAGTCTGAGCTAACGGAAATTTCCTACATTCCCATTCTTATTTTTGAATGTTGCAGTTAATTATGTACTTCAGTTGAAGAGAATTTTCACACAGACACCAGTATAATGATAAATAGCAAGTCCATCATTTATTTATGTAGTCTGGGGGAAAATTATACAAGAGACCTCCAGGAAACTATTCCTGTTCCTCTTTAATTACCGCTACGAGAAGTACTGTATTCACTTGCAAAGGCAGATGGGAACTATCTTTCATTACACCTGCAACTCTCACTTAGACATTTATTAT
The DNA here is from genome assembly GCF_963921235.1 of Mobula hypostoma. Taxonomy (NCBI): domain Eukaryota; kingdom Metazoa; phylum Chordata; class Chondrichthyes; order Myliobatiformes; family Myliobatidae; genus Mobula; species Mobula hypostoma. The sequence continues at coordinate 162,137,151 of NC_086097.1, read as the reverse complement.
CATTGTTTAGAGATGCAGCATGGTAACAGGTCCTTCCAGCCAACAAAGCTGTGCCGAACATGTCCTTACCTGAGAAATTACCTAGGGTTACCCATCAAAGGCATCCATTAGTCTTGCAAGACCACGGATTTGCACCTGGAAAGTCTTCACTCTCCAGGGCGCAGGCCTGGGCAAGGTTGTATGGAAGACCAGCAGTTGCCCATGCTGCAAGTCTCCCCCCTCCACGACACCAATGTTCTAGGGAAGGGCATTAGGACCCATACAGCTTGGCACCAGTGTCGTTGCAGAGCAATGTGTGATTAAGTGCCTTGCTCAAGGACACAACACGTTGCCTTGGCTGGGGCTCAAACTCATGACCTTCAGGTTGCTAGTCCAATGCCTTAACCACTTGGCCACATGCCCACATATAGGGGTTACTCATAGCTCTCTATTTTTCTGAGCTCCATATATCTGTCCAGGAGTCACTTACAAAACCCTATCGTACCCACCTCCACCACCGTCACTGGCAGCCCATTCCACGCATTCACCATTCTCTGCATAAAAAACTTACCCCTGATATCTCCTCTGTACCTACTTCCAAGCACCTTAGTGCTGGCCATTTCAGCCCTGGGAAAAAGCCTTTGACTATCCACACGATCAATGCCTCTCATCATCTTGTACACCCCTATCAGGTCACCTCTCACCCCCCCGTCGCTCCAAGGAAAAAAGGCCGAGTTCACTCAACCTATTCTCATAAGGCATGCTCCCCAATCCAGGCAACATCCTTGTAAATCTCCTCTGCACCCTTTCTATGGTTTCCACATCCTTCCTGAGGCGACCAGAACTGAGCACAATACTCCAAGTGGGGTCTGACCAGGGTCCTATTTAGCTGCAACATTACCTCTCGGCTCCTAAACTCAATCCCAATGCACCGTATGCTTTCTTATGCTGTCCAAGTTGCATGCCATCTTGGACAATGTCTCCCATCCACTACATAATGTACTGGTTGGGCACAGGAGTACATTTAGCCAGAGACTCATTCCACCGAGATGCAACACTGAGCGTCATAGGAAGTCATTCCTGCCTGTGGCCATCAAACTTTACAACTCCTCCCTTGGAGGGTCAGACACCCTGAGACAATAGGCTGGTCCTGGACTTATTTCCTGGCATAATTTACATATTACTATTTAACTATTTATGGTTTTATTACTATTTATTATTTATGGTGCAACTGTAACCAAAATCAATTTCCCCCGGGATCAATAAAGTATGACTATGACTATGACCATGACTATGAGTCAACCTGCGCAGCAGCCTTGAGTGTCCTATGGACTTAGACCCCAAGATCCCTCTGATCCTCCACACTGCCAAGAGTCGAGTCAAGTCAAGTCAAGTTTATTGTCATTTCCACCATAAGCTGCTGGTACAGTACACAGTAAAAATGAAACAACGTTCCTCCAGGACCCTGGTACTACATGAAACAACACAAAACTATACGAGACTATGTGAGACAGCACAAGGCTACACTAGACTACGTAAAACAACATAAAAACTGCACGAGACTACAGACCTGCACAGGACTACATAAAGTGCACAAAACAGTGCAGGGCAGTACAATAATTAATAAACAAGACAATAGGCACAGTAGAGGACAAATTACAATATAATAATAAATGATGTAGATGTCAGTCTAGACTCTGAGTATTGAGGAGTCTGATGGCTTGGGGGAAGAAACTGTTGCACAGTTTGGTCGTGAGAGCCCGAATGCTTCAGTACCTTTTGCCAGATGGCAGGAGGGAGAAGAGTTTGTGTGAGGGGTGTATGGGGTCCTTCATAATATTGTTTGCTTTGCGGGTGCAGCGTGTGGTGTAAATGTCTGTAATAGTGGGAAGACAGACCCGGATGATCTTCTCAGCAGACCTCACTATCCGCTGCAGGGTCTTGTGATCCAAGACGGTGCAATTCCTGAACCAGGCAGTGTTGTAGCTGCTCACGATGCTCTCGGTTCATCCTCTGCAGAATGTGGTGAGGATGGGGGGGGATGGACTTTTCTCAGCCTTCGCAGGAAGTACAGACGCTGCTGGGCATTCTTGGCTATGGAGTTGGTGTTGAGGGACCAGGTGAAATTCTCCATCATTAACTTACTAAAATGAACCACCTCACACTTACCTGGGTTGAACTCCATTTGCCACTTCTTAGCCCATGTTTGCATCCTATCAATGTCCCACTGTAACCTCTGACAGCCCTCCACACTATCCACAACACCTGCAACCTTTGCGTCATCAGCAAACTTACTAACCCATCCTTCCACACCTTCATCCAGGTTATTTATAAAAATCATGAAGAGCAGGGGTCCCAGAACAGATCCCTGAGGCACACTACCGGTGACCAACCTCCATGCAGAATATGACCCGTCTACAACCAGGAATTACATACATTATCACGCTACACACTTAACGTAAAGGACAAACTGAGACTTGCATTTTCAGACTCTCCATGCTTTCTTTTTAATTAGTTTAATGTTTTGAAGTTACAAAACATAACACCTACTAACCTGAACGTCTTTGGAACGTGGGAGGAAACCGGAGCACTGAGAGAAAACTCATGTGGTCATGTTGTGAAGGTGCAAACTCCGTACATGAGTGTGGGGATTGAACCCAGGTCACTGGTGCTGTTATAGCATTACACTAACTGCTACGCTACCATGCCTCCCCAGGTTTACTTACGGGTAAAAAAAGAAAGTCAAATCAGAACTGGAATACACATTTTAAAGTATAACAACAATAATTCCTCCTACCTGAGTTGCTGTTTCAGTTCATTGAACCGTGGTCTTCTGCTAGGATCATATGCCCAACATTTTGTCATAAGGCTGTAGAGTGTTGGTGGACAGTTTGGAGGCATTGGCAAGCGCTCACCATTTTCAATTCTACCAATTACATCATTATTTTTTACTCCTTGAAACGGCTTCACTCCATACATTAGAATTTCCCACATACAAACACCTGGAGTACAAAATTAAAACATTAAAAATAGAATACCATAATTTTAAAAATATTAAACCATGTAGCTTCAATTTCTAAAACAATACTTGGAGGATTGCACAAATCACCTTAACTAAATCTAAAAAGATGTACTGATTTCACTAGCAAGGACTACTGAATTACCTAAATTAAATCTGATATGACCTGAAAATCAGTGTGTCTTCATTTGCTGAATGCATCAATGGGCGACTTAAATCACAAATCATAAACATAAGAGATTCTGCAAATGCTGGAAATCCAGAGCAATACACACAAAATGCTGTACGACCTCAGGTCAGGCAGCATCCATGGAAATGAATAATCAGTCAATGTTATGCCAAGACCCTTTGCCAGGACAGGAAAGGAAAGGGGAAGATGCCAGAATAAAAAAGTGGCTGGGAGGGGAAGGAGGATAGCTAGAAGGTGAAAGGTGAAGCCATGTGCATGGGAAAGGTAAAGGGCTGAAAAAGATGGAGCCTGATAGGAGAGGAGAGGACAGGAGAGTGGATCATGGGGAGGAAGGAGGGGCATCAAGGGGAGGTGATAGGCAGGCGAGGAGAAGAGGTAGGAGGCTACCTAGACAAAATATGAGGTGTTGCTTCTCCACTCTGAGAGTGGCATCATTGTGGCAAACGAGGAAGCCATGGATCAAAATGTTGAAATGGGGATAGGAATTCAAATGGTTGGCCACCAGGAAATTCCGCTTTTGGCAAATGGAGCAGAGGTGTTCAACAAAACAATCCCGTACTTTACGTCAGGCTCAACAAAGCAGTCCCCCATTTCAGGACAGAGAGGAAATTTCTTCATACAGAAAAGTTGATGGACCTTTGTAATTCAATACCCAAGAGGGCTATGGAAGTTCATTAATTTAAATATTTCAAGACATAAGGGAATCAAGAGATATGGAGTTAGCATCGGAAGGTAGCACAGTGGTAAAAGGTGTAAAATTATAGCAGTGGATGTGTATGATTTAGGATGCTAGTATTGTTTAATCTGGCATTAACACTGATTGTTAAAACCCTAGTTATGGAGGAAGTGCAGTATATGACCTAATCAAGGAATGGCCACTGTAACAATGAAGTGAAAAACAAACTGAAGAGTCAGTGGAGCTGAAATGAACGATGGTACTGAAACAAATTACAGATGACATTTACAGCCAAAATGTCTGTTATGATCAGACTTACACACATTTTTAATGGAAATATTGATAATATATTCTTTTGAACTTGCTTTCATCTGATTGGTGATTGAAATTACAAGCAAACATCTATCTAAATATTCCTGTTTCGAGGCAAACCTCAAATGTTCATTAAACTATATTGAGCAACACACACAAAATGCTGGAGGAACTCAGCAGACCAGGCAGCATCTATGGAAAAAAAAGTACCGTCGAAATTTCGGAATGAAAACCTTCGGCAGGACTAGAGAAAAGATGCTGAGGAGTAGAATTGAAAGGGGAGAGAGGCGATAGGTGAAACTTGGAGGGGAATGGATGAAGCAAAAAGCTAGGAAGCTGATTGGTGAAAGAGACAGAAGGCCATGGAAGAAAGAAGGGGGGGAGGGTGGGAGGAGCACCGGGGGGAGGCAATGGCAGGGCAAGGAGTTAACATGAGGGAGGGACAACAGGAAGGGAAATGGTGGAGGTGGTGGGAGTGGGGGGCATTACTGGAAGCTTGAGAAATTGATGTTCATGCTATGAGGTTGGAGGCTACCCAAGTGGAATATAAGGTGCTGTTCCTCCAACATAAGTGTGGCCTTATCCTGACAGTGAAGGAGGCCATGGATGGACACATTGGAATTGGAATGGGAAGTGGAATTAAAATGGGTGGCCACTGGGAGATCCTGCTTGTTCTAGTGGACAGAGCGTAGATGCTCGGAGAAGCAGTCTCCCGATCTAAGTTGGATCTCACTGATATCCAAGAAGCCACACTGGGAGCACTGAACACAGTATATGGCCTCAACAGACTCACAGGTGAAGTGTAGCCTCGCCTCTTTGGGGCCCTGAATGGTAGTGAGGGAGGAGGTGTAGGGGCAGATGAAGCACTTGTTCCACTTACAAGGATAAGTGCCAGTGGAGAGGGACAAATGGACAAGAGAGTTGCATAGGGAGAGATTCCTGTGGAAAGCAGAAAGTTGGGGGGAGGAAAAGATGTGTTTGGTGGTAGGATCCAGTTGGAGGTGGCAGAAGTTTCGGAGAATTATTGTGCCGGATGCGGAGGCTGGTGGGGTGAGGTAAGAACACACGTGTGTGAAATAGAAGGGATGTGGTTGAGGGAAGCATTGATGGTAAAGGAAGAGAAGCCCCTTTCTTTGAAAAAGGAGGACATCTCCTAGAATGAAAAACCTCATCCTGACAGCAGATGTGGCAGAGATGGACGAATTGAGAGAAGGGGATTTGTCAGGTGGCTGCCAGGTGGACTCCAATATTTCTTAAAGGAATAAACAAGCATACATTAAGTGTACTTGAATGTAATACAGTTAACAAGATTTAAACCTGGGCTCACTGGAGAGAGCAAAAGAAAGAGACTGAGAACGTTTCGGCCTGTCTACTTGATTGTACCAGACTGCTTGAATTTATAAGTGGACAAAAATGCTCAAAGTCAGAGGACCAGAACTTCAATCAACAACAACGCATGCATTCCATAGGAAACCCGTGAGGACTGGCCATCATGATTGGGTAATATCTGCAACTTCCATCTTACTGGGGGTTATAACAATGAAATCAGTTAGCCTGACATGACTCATGGTTATTTAAAAGCAACATTTCTTTAGGGAATTTCGTGCAAAGATCAGCTGTTATCACACTGTATTGTGCAGGCATATATGACTAAGTGGTGTCCTGCTTCCATTTCTTAATGTGTTATGCAAGTCAGAGAAATTTAAAAAATATATTTCAGGGGAACAGAAGGCCTCAGAGATGGCTGAGCAAGCCCTAGCAATCAGAACCTCTGAGATATTTACCATTCCTATCCCATGTGAGGATGAAGAAGTTAAAGACAATCCAAAGGTACATTGAGCTTCCAACTTGCAAACTTTGCTTTTTTGAACATATACCCAAAGAGAGCAATGCGAAATATCAGTATATCACTCTAATTTATTCATAAGGAAGCAAAAGACATATGAATGTCATGAAAGTAAACTTACCAAACATCCAAACATCGCTTGCTGAGGTAAACCGACGGAAGTTGATCGATTCAGGAGCCATCCATTTGATGGGTAGCTTCCCTTTTGAAGCTGCCATTAGAGGAGTAAAAGTTTACAAATCGTGCTGTCTACATCTTCTCAATGCAACCTAACCACTTTTCACCTGAATCACAAGTAGGCTCTCACAAAAAAAACCTACATGATCGGTAGACAACTGTGTTCACAAAAATAACTTAGTTTTCACAAGGCATGCTTCAGGAAAATATGCTTTTAACATATCAGATACCATGCTGTTTTACTATGTATTGAAGCACACTCACTCTACGAGTTATGTTCCCATTTCTGCTTAAACTCATTTTTATTGAACGATTGTGAAATTCTCCTTGAATCAATGCAAGAGAGAACAATTATTGGTATATGGCCAAGAAGGGCTCAACCTTACTTGATTAAACTCTGTTCAAGGTATTGCTAAAGCCTAAGAAACAGGCCAATCAATTATTTAATTGATCACTTGGCCACAGCTCTTACAGAGAAAGGGCAGATCAATTGACTGAATGTGACTTCATGAAAAAAAAATTGAAGTAACTGTGCTTTCAGAGTTACAAACATAACTGTGTAAGGCTTCAAATACCAATTGATCATTACAGTTGAAGTTCATTAACGATGTGGCAATGGGCATTGACATGCCCAAAATTCTGGATCTTACAAACAAAATAATGACAGTTGAAAGACACTTATCTTGCAGCAAGACTTTTTTTTGCTGAATTCATAACTCACATTTTAAATTCAGCAATCTTTTACATAATTTTAATTGAAAACATGCAGCAGATCCAGGCCATTGCACAATGATTTACTCCAAAGACTGGGAAAATTCCAGCACTATGTTTTCAAATCAATGTCATTATTACTGAAACATGTGACTGAGGTGTTCAGAACATCTTCATACTGGTGAAATTAGAATGACTGACAAAAGAAAGCTTAAAATTTAATTTAATTTTTTCTTTTTTTCAGGGAATGCATTGTCCATTCTTATTTGTTCTTGAGAAAATAGCGATGAGCCATCCACTTGAACTGCTGTGGTCCTTCTGGGAAAAGACAGTCTCATAATAGTGTTCTTAAGGGAGTTCCAAGATTCAGGCCTTACATTTTTACAAGAAAACCGATATATTTCCAAGTCAGCACAGTGTGCATCTTGTTGTCCTTGTCCATCTTGAGAGTAGAGGTGATGGATTTAGATTTGGAAGATATTGCAGGAGTAGGCTAGGCAAGTTACTGCAATGTATTTTGTGGATAGATGCACTGTGGTCATGGTGTAACAATGGTGGAGTTTTCGGATATGGTGAAAGGGGTGTCAAACAAATGTGCCACTTTATCCCAGATGGTACCAAATATCTTCAGTTTTATAGAGGAGCACTCATTCGGCCATGTGGGAAGTATGGCATCACACTCATATAACTTAAGCAGCTCATCTAAACTTCAGGGGGAATCTTTATCAGCTTGGTAAATGGGCGGTATTCCATTGGGTAAAGTCAATCAAAATGCGACTTTCATCGTAATTGGTAGAAAATTTGTAGAACAGAGAGACCTTGGAATTCATAAAAGTTGCTGGTGAACGCAGCAGGCCAGGCAGCATCTCTAGGAAGAGGTGCAGTCGACGTTTCAGGCCGAGACCCTTCGTCAGGACTAACTGAAGGAAGAGTGAGTAAGGGATTTGAAAGCTGGAGGGGGAGGGGGAGATCCAAAATGATAGGAGAAGACAGGAGGGGGAGGGATAGAGCCGAGAGCTGGACAGGTGATAGGCAAAAGGGGATACGAGAGGATCATGGGACAGGAGGTCCGGGAAGAAAGACGGGGGGGGGGGTGACCCAGAGGATGGGCAAGAGGTATATTCAGAGGGACAGAGGGAGAAAAAGGAGAGTGAGGGAAAGAATGTGTGCATAAAAATAAGTAACAGATGGGGTACGAGGGGGAGGTGGGGCATTAGCGGAAGTACTTCTCTAACTTCCGCTAATGCCCCACCTCTCCCTCGTACCCCATCTGTTACTTATTTTTATACACACATTCTTTCTCTCACTCTCCTTTTTCTCCCTCTGTCCCTCTGAATATACCCCTTGCCCATCCTCTGGGTCCCCCCCACTTGTCTTTCTTCCCGGACCTCCTGTCCCATGATCCTCTCGTATCCCCTTTTGCCTATCACCTGTCCAGCTCTTGGCTCCATCCTTCCCCCTCCTGTCTTCTCCTATCATTTTGGATCTCCCCCTCCCCCTCCAACTTTCAAATCCCTTACTCACTCTTCCTTCAGTTAGTCCTGACGAAGGGTCTCGGCCTGAAACGTCGACTGCACCTCTTCCTAGAGATGCTGCTTAGCCTGCTGCGTTCACCAGCAACTTTTATGTGTGTTGCTTGAATTTCCAGCATCTGCAGAATTCCTGTTGCTTGCCTTGGAATTCATGTTCTTTTTCTCAGGGTTGAAATGTCTAAAACTAGAGGGCATGCATTTAAGGTGAGGGGGATAATTTCAAAGGAGATGTGAGGGACAAGTGTTTTTTTAAGAGTATGTTGGATGCCTGGGTAGTGGGAGAGACATTAGAGACTATACTCACTGTCACATTAGTGCCATGTGACAGTAGGTATAGGAATAGAATGAGGTGGAGGATAAATGCGTGGCTGAGGGATTGGAGCAGGGAGCAGGCATTCAGATTTCTGGATCATTGGGACCTCTTCTGGGGCAGGCGTGACCTGTACAAAAAGGAGAGGTTGCACTTGAATCCAAGGGGAACAAGTATTCTGGCGGGAAGGCTTGCTGGCTATTGGGGAGAGTTTAAACTAGAATTGTTGCAGGGTGGGAACCGAGCTGAAGTGATGGAGGGAAGGGGGGGTTGGTTCAAAAATAGAGAAAGCTTGGAGACAGTGTGAAAGGGAGGATAGGCAAGTGATAGAGCAGGGATGCGCTCTGTCCGATGGCTTGAAATGTGTCTATTTTAAAGTGAGGAGTATCATGAATAAAGTGGATGAGCTTAGAGTGTGGATCAGCACTTGGAGCTATGATATTGTGGCCAATACAGAGACTTGGGTGGCTCAGGGGCAGGAATGGCTACTTCAAATGCCAGGTTATAGATGTTTCAGAAAGGACAGGGAGGGAGGCAAAAGAGGTGGCGGTGTGGCACTGTTGGTCAGAGGTAGTGTCACGGCTGCAGAAAAGGAGGAAGTCATGGAGGGGTCATCTACGGAGTCTCTGATGGTGGAAGTTAGGAATAGGAAGGGTTCAATAACTCTACTGGGTGTTTTTTTATAGACCACCCAACAGTAACAGGGACATCAAGGGGCAGATAGGGAGACAGATTCTGGAAAGGAGTAATAATAACAGAGTTGTTGTGGTTGGAGATTTTCATTTCCCAAGTATTGATTGGCATCTCCCTAGAGTGAGGGGTTTAGATGGGGTGGAGTTTGTTAGGTGTGTTCAGGAAGGTTTCTTGACACAATATGTACATAAGCCTACAAGAGGAGAGGCTGTATTTGATCTGGTATTGGGAAATGAACCTGGTCAGGTGTCAGGTCTCTCAGCGGGAGAGCATTTTGGGGATAGTGATCACAATTCTATCTCCTTCGTCATAGGATTGGAGAGGGAAAGGAATAGACAAGTTAGGGAAACGTTTAATTGGAGTAAGGGGAAATATCAGGCTATCAGGCAGGAACTTGGAAGCATAAATTGGAAACAGATGTTCTCAGTGAAATGTATGGAAGAAATGTGGCAAATGTTCAGGGGATATTTGCGTGGGGTTCTGAGGAGGTACTTTCCAATGAGACATGGAAAGCATGGTAGGGTACAAGATCCATGGTGCACAAAGGCTGTCTTAAATCTAGTCAAGAAGAAAAGAGGAGCTTACGAAATGTTCAAAAAACTAGGTAATGACAGGAATCTAGAAGATTATAAGGCTAGCAGGAAGGAGTTTAAGAATGAAATTAGGAGAGCCAGAAGTAGCCATGAGAAGGCCGGGGGACTTCGGTAGCGCTCATGGAGTGAAGTCGCGGTCTTGATTCGCTCCATTACCTCTGAGTTTTTCTTCTTATGATCAGCTATATTTTAATTAACCATTAAGGCATCAACTTTTACAATACTTTGAAATAAATTGGGCTCTCCGATAATTGGATGCGTTTAAGGTCTGCTATGTCTAAGAATGGAAAAAACGGGAAGGATGGCAAACCTCCGGTTAGACCGAAAGGTACTGATTTCCCTCCGACTGAACCACCGGTGACTTTGAAAGCTATATCGGAGCTAATTCAAAGGGAAATTTCAATCTCTGTTACGGAGCTGATTCGTGCGGAAATTTCAACTAGTTTCCAGAAAGTTGCCGATTCAATCGAGAAGATACAGATATCTATTATGGAACATCGGTCGGCTATATCTGATCTTCAAAAATCCACGCAACAAAGTGAGCTCAAGATGGAGAAAATCGAAGAAACAACTAATGTAATGAAGAAGAAACTCGACTTTCTGACCTTTAAAAACTCTGACTTAGAATCTAGAATGCGACGGCAGAATCTTCGAATGATTGGGGTGCGTGAAGCTGTTGAATCCGATAACCCTATGAAGTATTTTTCTCAACTTTTAAAAGATGCATTTCCTACTGTATTTCCTGACCAACCACCGTTATTGGATCGTGTTCACAGAGTTCCATCATACTCGCCTAGGTCAGATAAACCTAGACATGTCATTTTACGTTTTCATTACTTTCAAGACAAGGAGAAACTGTTTCGATTCGTTCGATCTAAAGGTTTCGTTGATTTTTTGGATCTTAAGTTCCGATTCGTGGAGGATTTCAGTAAACCAATCCGGGATCAACGGGTTCGTTACAGATCTGTGACGTCGGAACTCTACAAGATGGATTTAAAACCAGCGCTGCTATACCCTGCATGTTTAAGGATTCGTACGCTGGATGGAGCCCTCCGTTTTTTTGAATCTCCATTGGATGCCCAGAGTTATCTGGATCAATTTTCACCTTCAACATCTTAATCGTAATATTTTAACTATCTCCGTTGATCGGAGGCTGTGAATTTGTCGGTCTTAATTTTTTTTTGCCCTATTTGGGCAGAAAAGTTTATTTTTGATTACTTAATATGGTTGCTAAACTTTCTTTTTAACTGCGTCATTTCTTTCTTTTTCCCAGGGGATTCTGGGTGGTTACTTCCTCATCGTCATTTTACGTATTTCCTTTGTGGCCTTAAATTTTGTAGATTTTTTAAAAATCTATTTTGTTTTGTAGGTTTTTATAACTAGTTTATGTTAATAATCTCATTTTTTTTGTTGTTTTGTTTACTCATGGGTCTGGGGTTTATTGCGTTTTTTTATATTTTCTGGCTTTTATTCTGTTATGTGTTTATTTTAATTGAGTTATCTTTTATTATTCTTTTACTGTTTTATAATCAGCTGATCTTTTTTATATTTACACTTTTTTTTAGGGAGCGTATACCGGAAGTCATGGGGGTAGTTTTAGTGCTTGCTTCTTTCGGGCTGGTCTGCGTTAGATTTAGCCTTGGGGTCATGGGGTGTAGGGGTGGTGGGAGGGGCTTCACGTTTTAGTTTCTTTCTTCTTGGGCTATATACATTATTGAAGTATTGGTTGCGTTCTTCTTCCCAGTATCTCTTGTATGTTCTGTTCCCTTTCCGGGTTCGTGGGTCGAGCCTATCGTCAATCCTCCTTGTTGCGGGTTGACTTTAGGGTTTATGGAGTCTATTATTAATTTTGTCTCCTGGAATACTAATGGTCTTAATCATCCTATTAAAAGGAAAAAAGTTTTTAAAGTGTTCCGGAGACTTAAAGCACAAATTTTATTTTTACAAGAGACCCATGTGCGGAGGGGGGACAGACTACGTTTTTTTAAATTCTGGAAGGGACAACAGTTTCATTCGAACTCCAGTGCTAAGATTCGAGGCGTCTCTATTTTTATAGACTCCTCAGTTACTTTTATACAACATGATATTATTTCTGATCCGAATGGTAGATTTCTATTGGTTAGTGGTTTACTATTTAATAAAAAAGTAGTTTTGGTTAATGTTTATGCTCCTAATATGGACTGTCCGGAATTTTATAAATCATTATTTAATCAGTTTCCGAATTTGAATGAATTTTCATTGATTTGGGGCGGAGATCTTAATACCTGTTTGTCTCCAGCTTTGGACCGTTCGGCTCCTCTACGGACCTTACCTAATAAATCTGCAACTTTGATTAATTCATTCCTTTCTGATTCTGGGTTGACGGACATTTGGCGTTTTTTGCATCCTCAGGAAAAAGATTTTTCTTTTTTTTCACATGTTCATCACTCCTATTCAAGAATTGATTATTTCTTTATTGATTCTCGTCTTATTTCTTCAGTGATTAAATGTGATTATGACTCTATAACCATTTCGGATCATGCTCCACTTAAGCTTTCCATTAAAATTCTGGCCAATATACAAAATAATAGACAATGGCGTTTTAATTCGCTGTTGCTTCAGGACTCGGACTTTGTTAACTTTATGAATGAACAGATTGGTCTTTTTTTTACAATTAACTATATAGAGGAAATTTCTGTCAACATTCTTTGGGACACTTTTAAAGCTTATATTCGTGGTCAGATTATCTCGTATTCTGCTGCTTTGAGGAAGAAGCTGAAGCAGGAGGAGTTGGTAATTGTGGACAAGATTAAGGAAATTGATAAGAAATATGTTATAGCTCCTTCTGAGGAGTTATATAAACAAAGAACTGAACTTCAAATGGAACACAGTTTATTACTCTCGTCCTTGATTGTAAACCAATTAAAGAAAACAAGAAGTGAATTTTATGTACACAGTGACAAAATTGGCAAACTGTTGGCTAATCAACTGAAGTCTAATTATGCTAAATCTCAAATTAATCAGATTTATAACCAAAATGATCGACTGATACTTGATCATGTGGGGATTAATCAAACCTTCTGTGATTTTTACTCTTCCTTACATCAATCAGAGTCTCCTCGAGATTCTAAATATATGAATGATTTTTTAGATAATTCAGACTCCCCTGAGATTTCACAGGATATGTCTTCTATGTTAGATACTCCCATTACCATGGATGAGATTAAGAATGTTATTTTCTCTATGAATTTGGGGAAAGCTCCTGGCCCTGATGGGTTTACTGTAGAATTTTATAAATGTTTTGCTCCTTCATTAATCCCTTGGCTCTGTAGGGTTTTTGAGGCTTCATTAAAACTTGGTAAACTTCCTGAATCTTTCAATAGAGCGTCAATTTCTCTAATATTAAAGAAGGATAAAGATCCTGCTCAATGTGCATCTTATAGACCAATATCTTTATTAAATGTTGATTCTAAAGTTTTTTCTAAGTTATTAGCAAATAGATTAGAAAAAGTACTTCCTTCTATTATTTCGGAAGACCAAACGGGTTTTATTAAAGCAACATACATCAAAGTTGCTGGTGAACGCAGCAGGCCAAGCAGCATCTATAGGAAGAGGCGCAGTCGACGTTTCAGGCCGAGACCCTTCGGCCTGAAACGTCGACTGCGCCTCTTCCTATAGATGCTGCTTGGCCTGCTGCGTTCACCAGCAACTTTGATGTATGTTGCTTGAATTTCCAGCATCTGCAGAATTCCTGTTGTTTGGGTTTTATTAAAGGTCGTTACTCTTTTTATAATATTCGCACACTGTTAAATATCATTTATACTCCCTCACAAAATGTTCCTGAGTGTGTTATCTCTTTAGATGCTGAGAAAACTTTTGATAGAGTAGAATGGCCTTATTTATTTAAGGTGCTTGAAATGTTTAATTTTAGCTCGAAATTTATATCCTGGATTAAACTGTTATATCATTCTCCTGTGGCCTCGGTCCGTACTAACTCTTTAAGTTCACCTTTTTTCCCTCTTTTTCGAGGTACTCGACAAGGTTGTCCTCTTAGTCCCTTATTATTTGATATTGCATTAGAACCTCTTGCAATTGCCATTCGAGAATCTCCAAATATTACTGGGATAACTCGGGGTTTAAAGTCCCATAAAATATCACTCTATGCTGATGATTTACTTTTATATATTTCTAATCCTCAAAAATCCATCCCGGCTGTTTTAGAGCTATTAGCACAATTTGGTCTTTTTTCAGGTTATAAATTAAATCTTAGTAAGAGTGAACTCTTTCCGATTAATAAACAACTTCCCTTGTATTATAAATTTCCATTTAAATTGATTAATAATTATTTTTCATATCTTGGGATTAAAATTACTTGTAAATACAAAGATTTATTTAAGACCAACTTTTTTACCATTAATAGACCATATTATTCAACTTTCATCTAAATGGTTTCCTTTATATTTAACTTTGATTGGTCGTATTAATGCAGTTAAGATGTTTTTTTTGCCAAAATTTTTATATATATTTCAGGCATTACCAATCTTTGTTCCAAAATCTTTTTTTGACAAAGTTGACTCTAAAATTTCTTCATTTATTTGGCAGAATAAAAACCCGAGACTGGGTAAAATACATTTACAGAAAGCTAAGAGAGATGGAGGCTTAGCATTACCTAACTTTAGATTTTATTATTGGGCAATTAATATTCGACATATGAAATTCTGGTTACTTGACCAGGATATACTATCCATTCTTAAATGGGTAGCATTGGAATTACAATCTGTTCAGGGTTTTACACTTGGCTCTATTTTAGGTTCCTCTCTTCCTTTTGATTCGAAACGCCTTAAACAAGTGTCTAACCCGATAGTTAAATATACCTTACGTATTTGGTTTCAATTCAGAAAATTTTTTGATCTTAATCAATTTGGGTTAGCGATTCCTATTTTAGGTAACATATTTTTTCCTCCCTCTTTTACGGATCGTGCTTTTCAAATTTGGAAGACTAAGGGTATTTCACGGTTTTTGGATTTATTTTTAGATGGTTCCCTTATGTCTTTTGAACAATTATCTAATAAATATAACTTATCAAGAATACATTTTTTTATATCTACAAGTTAGAAATTTCCTAAGTACTATACTTTCTTCCTTTCCAATGCTTCCTCCTACATACATTTTAGATACTATAATTAACTTTAATCCATGTCAGAAAGGTGCATTGGCTATGATTTATAATATTATTATAAAACTTAGGAAAGCTCCATTTGATAAGATTAGGGTAGATTGGGAACAGGAATTGGGGTTTACCATTTCCGTGGATGACTGGGGGCAGATTTTACAATTAGTCAATACTTCCTCTATCTGTGCTAAACATTCCCTAATTCAATTTAAAGTTGTTCACAGAGCACATATGTCCAAAGATAAGTTAGCGCGCTTTTATTCTCATATTAATCCTTTTTGTGATAGATGTTCGGGGCAGATAGCCTCTTTAACTCATATGTTTTGGTCTTGCCCTACTTTGGAAACTTTTTGGAGAGACATTTTTAATATTATCTCCAAGGTATTGAATATAGATATCTCTCCTCACCCTATTACTGCTATCTTTGGACTACCTAAAATTTCCAGTAATCTTTCCCCTTCAGCCCGTAGAATGATTGCATTTCTTACTTTAATGGCGAAAAGATGTATCTTACAACATTGGAAAGAGCTTAATGCTCCAACTACCTTTTTTTGGTTTTCTCAGATGATATTATGCTTGAATTTGGAGAAAATTAGAAGCAATCTTTATGACTCCTCATTTAAATTTGAACAGACTTGGAGATCTTTTATTCAATATTTTCATTTAATGTAATACATACCCTTCTTGTTTTTTTACTGTTTTTAATGGAGGTCGGGATTGAGGACGTGATTTTAAGTTTAACTCTGTTTGGTTTCAAGTTAGCCCATTGCTTTGCTTTGCTTTTAGTTAGTTGCACGGTGGGTTTTTTTTGGGGGGGGGTTTCCTTTTCTCTATTGATATATATATAAAAATTAGTATACTATTATGTTACCTTGGTATGTTATGTTTAAATTACATTGTTTGTAGTATTTTTTTTGTATTAATATCTTCTGTAATTTTATTATATTCTAACAGTGTATTAGTGTCTATATGGCTTACCTTTTTGTATACTTATTCAATAAAAAGATTTAAAAAGAAAAGAAGGAGAAGGCCTTGGCGGACAGGATTAAGGAAAACCCCAAGGCATTCCACCAGTACGTGAAGAGCAAGAGGGTAAGACGTCAGAGAATAGGACCAATCAAGTGTGACAGTGGAAAAGTGAGTATGGAACCGGAGGAAATAGCGGAGGTACTTATTGATTACTTTACTTTAGTATTCACTATGGAAAAGGATCTTGGCAATTGTAGGGATGACTTGCAGTGGAATGAAAAGCTTGAGAATGTAGATATTAAGGAAGAAGACGTGCTGCAGCTTTTCGAAAGCATCAAGTTGGATAAGTCACCGGGACCGGATGAGATGTACCCCAGACTACTGTGGGAGGTGACGGCAGAGATTGCTGAGCCTCTGGCAATGATCTTGCAGCATCAATGAGGACGGGAGAGGTTCCGGAGGATTGGAGGGTTGCAGATGTTGTTCCCTTATTCAAGAAAGGGAACAGGGATAGCCCAGGAAATTATAGGCCAGCGAGTCTTACTTCAGTGGTTGGTAAGTTGATGGAGAAGATCCTGAGAGGCAGGATTTATGACCATTTGGAGAGGCATAATATGATTCGGAATAGTCAGCATGGCTTTGTCAAAGACAGGTCATGCTTTACGAGCCTGATTGAATTTTTTGAGGATATGACTAAATACATTGATGAAGGTAGAGCTATAGTGATTAGTATATAGTATATAATATATAGTATAGATTTTAGCAAGGCATTTGATAAGGTATCCCATGCAAGGCTCATTGAGAAAGTAAGGAGGCGTGGGATCCCAGGGGACATTGCTTTAAGGATCCAGAACTGGTTTGCCCACAGAAGGCAAAGAGTGGTTGCAGACGGGTCATATTCTGCATGGAGGCCGGTGACTAGTGGTGTGCCTCAGGGATCTCTTCTGGGACCCCTACTCTTTGTGATTTTTATAAATGACCTGGATAAGGAAGTCGAGAGATGGGTTAATAAATTTGCTGATGACACAAAGGTTGGAGGTGTTGTAGATAGTGTGGAGGGCTGTCAGAGGTTACAATGGGACATTGATTGGATGCAAAACTGAGCTGAGAAGTGGCAGGTGGAGTTCAATCCAGATAAGTGTGAAGTGGTTCATTTTGGTAGGTCAAATATGATGGCAGAATATAGTATCAATGGTAAGACTCTTGGCAGTGTGGAGGATCAGAGGGATCTTGGTGTCCGAGTCCATAGGACACTCAAGGCTGCTGCGCAGGTTGACTCTGTGGTTAAGAAGGCATTTGGTGCATTGGCCTTCATCAGTCGTGGGATTGAGTTTAAGAGCCAAGAGGTAATGTTGCAGCTATATAGGACCCTGGTCAGACACCACTTGGAGTACTGTGCTCAATTCTGGTCGCCTCACAACAGGGAAGGACGTAGAAACCATAGAAAGGGTGCAGAGGAGATTTACAAAAATGTTGCCTGAATTGGGGAGCACGCCTTATGAGGATAGGTTGAGTGAACTTGGCCTTTTCTCCTTGGAGCGACAGAGGATGAGAGATGACCTGATAGAGGTGTACAAGATAATGAGTGGCATTGACCATGTGGATAGTCAGAGGGTTTCCCCCAGGGCTGAAATGGCTAGCAGAAGAGGGCATAGTTTTAAGGTGCTTGGAAGTAGGTACAGAGAATAAGTTTTTTTTAATGCAGAGAGTAGTGAATGCGTGGAATGGACTGCCAGCGGTGGCGGTGCAGGCGGAAACGATAGGGTCTTTTGAGAGACTCCTGGATGGCTACATGGAGCTCAGAAAAATAGAGGGCTATGGGTAAAGCCTGGGAAGTTCTAAGGTAGGGACATGTTCGGCACAGCTCTGTGGGCCGAAGGGCCTGTATTGTGCTGTAGGTTTCTATGTTTCTTAGACTTTTAAGGGAAGTTCAGATAGGCACATGAATGTAAGGAAAATGGAAGGAAATGGACAATGTGTAGGCAGAGGGGATTAGTTTTGTTGGCCATTTGATTACAAATTTATTTGGTTTGGCACAATATTGTGGGCCAAAGGGCCTGTTCCTACAGTGTACTGCTCTATGTTCTGCATGGTTCCCCAAAAGAGAAGACACATGTAGACATACTGGTAAAGGCAGCATTTGGCACACTGCCCTTCATCAGAAAGAACATTAAGTGTAGAGGTTTGTAGGTTATGTTGCTATTGTACAAGATGATGGTGAGGCCGCACTTGGAGTATGCGAACCTTACCATCAAACCTGCAGACAAAGGAGGTGCAGTTGTAGTATGGCAGCATGACTTCTACCTTGCTGAGGCCAGGCGTTAACTCTCAGACACCTCCTCATACCTACCCCTTGAAGAGGGCCTCACTCCAGACCATCAGAACTTTCTCTACGACACCATCACTGACCTCATCAACTCTGGAGAGCTACCATTCACTGCCACCAAACTGATAGTTCCCTTACCCTGCACCGCCCGCTTCTACCCCCTATGCAATATACAACCTGCTAGGGTCACCTTTGGTGTCCAGTGCTCCTGATGCGACCTTGGCGAGATCCATCATAAATTGGGGGACCACTTCATCAAGCACCCCTGCTCCATCCACCAAAAGTGGAACTTCCAAGTGGGCAAACATTTTAATTACGATTCCCATTCTGACAAGTTAGTCACTGACCTCCTTTTGTACCACGATGTGGCCACACTCAGGGGGAGAGGGGTGGAGGAGCAACACCTTATATTCTGTCTTGGTAGCCTTGAACATGCAGCATGAGCATTGATTTCTCCTTCCGGTAAAAAAAAAATCACCCCATCTCTCTTCTTCTATTCCCTACTCTGGCCTCTAACTTCTTCTCGCCTGCCAATCACCTCTCCCTGGGTCCCCTCCTCCTTTTATGGTCCACTCTTCTCTCCTGTCAGATTCCTTCCAGTCCAGCCTTTTACCTTTCCCACCCATCTGGCTTCACCTTCTAGTTATCCTCCTTTCTTTCCCCCGCACCACCTTTTTTATTCTGGTGTCTTCCTCCTTTCTTTCCAGTTCTGAAGAAGGATCTCAGCCTAAAATGCTGGCTGTTTGTTCATTTCCATAGATGCCACCTGACCTGCTGATTTCCTCTAGCATTTACTGTGTGTTGCTTTGGATTTCCAGTATCTGCATAATTTCTCACGTTTATTGTGATCAGTTTTGTACTATAGGAAAGATGTAAAACTTGGTTAACTTCCTGAATCCTTCTATAGAGTATTGATCTCTTTAATATTAAAGAAGGATAAAGATCCTGCTCAATGTGCATCTTATAGACCAATATCCTTATTAAATGTTGATTCTAAAATCTTTTCTAAATTATTAGCAAACAGATTAGAAAAAGCACTTCCTTATATTATTTCGGAAGACCAAACGGGTTTTATTAAAGGTTGTTACTCTTTTTATAACATTCGCCCACTGTTAAACATTGTTTATACCCCCTCACAAAATGATCCTGAGTGCGTCATTTCCTTAGACGCTGAAAAAGCCTTTGACAGAGTCGAATGGTCTTACTTATTTAAGGTGCTTGAAATGTTCAATTTCAGCCCGAAATTTATATCCTGGATCAAATTGTTATATCATTCTCCTATGGCCTCAGTTCGTACTAACTCTTTAAGCTCACCTTTTTTCCCTGTTTTTCGAGGTACCAGACAAGGTTGTCCTCTTAGTCCTTTATTATTTGATATTGCATTAGAACCTCTTGCAATTGCTATTAGAGAATCTCCAAATATTATTGGGATAACTCGGGGTTTAAAGTCCCATAAAGTATCACTCTATGCTGATGACTTACTTTTATATATTTCTAATCCTCAAAAATCTATTCCTGCTGCTTTAGATTTATTAGCACAATTTAGTCTTTTTTCAGGTTATAAGTTAAATCTCAGTAAGAGTGAACTTTTTCCAATTAATAAGCAAGTTCCCTTATATCAGAATCTTCCGTTTAAATTGGTTAATAATCATTTTTCATATCTTGGGATTAAAATTACCTGTAAACATAAAGATTTATTTAAGACTAATTTCCTACCCTTAATCGATCACATTACTCAACTCTCATTTAAGTGGTCTCCATTTTATTTAACTTTGATTGGTCGCATTAATGCTGTTAAGATGTTTATTCTTCCAAAATTTTTATATGTATTTCAGGCACTACCGATTTTTGTTCCAAAATCCTTTTTTGATGAAGTTGACTCTAAAATTTCTTCATTTATTTGGCAAAATAAAAACTCGAGATTGGGTAAAATACAGCTACAGAAAGCCAAGAGAGATGGAGGTTTGGCATTACCTAACTTTAGATTCTATTATTGGGCAATTAATATTCGACACATGAAATTTTGGTTACTTGGGGACTTCCGGGTCATCAAGGGAATGGCGGCGTAAGGAAAAGGTCTCTCGACAAAAAAGAAGGTAAACTGCCCCAAAATCGAATTTAGACAAATACTTAATATTGCATAACTATATTAATAAAAGGGGCAAGGATGATGTCTAAGAACAAGAATAAAAAGTCCGCTCTGAAGGCTGATAAACATAAAGAGATGCAGCAAGGCGAAGGGCCTAGCTCTCCCACGGCAAGCCAGGACGGAGATAATGAGGGGGAATCGGTGACTTTGTCTTTGATTCTCGGAGAGATTCGCGAGTTCCGACAAGGTAACAGCAAACAGCTGGAAGATATTAAAGGAGAAATAGTAAAAACTAACTCGCGGATAGATGAAGCCGAAGCGAGGATTGTTGGAATTGAAGAGAAGCTACAAAATGCAGAGGAGGTGATAGCAGAAATGCTGAAGCTACAAGACCAACTCCAGTGGAAACTAATAGATCAAGAAGGCCGCTCGAGAAGGGAAAATGTGAGGATCTACGGAGTTCCCGAAGGAAAACCCGGATTGATGATTCCCTTCGTGGAGAAGCTACTTAGAGAGAACCTTGATATACCGGCCGCAAAAGACCTACAGATAGAAAGGGCTCACCGTGCGTTGGCACCACAGCCTCCGGCAGGCACCCAGCCCAGATCGATTCTGATCAGATTTCTCAGTTACAGAACGAAGGAAGAGGTGCTTAAAA